>NC_090439.1:9881986-10550736 GCF_031143425.1 Pleurodeles waltl
ACATATACTAACCTAAACACATACTATCTTATATTAAACGAATATATATATATATATATTTTTTTTTTAATTGAATTTTTTTATTTTTCATTTAATACACAAAAACCCTAACATCATCAACACACATAAAAAATAAACTTGTAAAAATATCATACAACCACCCCCCAACCCACTACTACTAACTAAACTAACAGCCTATTCTAACCTAACACTAAGGGGGTCATTCTGACACTGGCGGTAAAAGGCAGTTACCGCCGGTCAGAAGACCGCCATAACACCGCCGCGGTAACCCGCCAGGGTCATTCTGACCCACAACTACCAAACCGCCAAAAACCCGACCTCCACTGAAGGGCGCCACATCAGCGGTCAGCGATAAACTGGAGATGACCAAACCTCCACCATCACGCCAACAGAAATACGCCCATGCCATTACGACCCACGAATCCACGCCGCGGTCTTTCAACCGCGGTATCGCATTGGCGGTACACACCGCCGCAGTCAAAATACACACACCTTTACAAAACACAGCCACATTGGATAATTCAAAATACACACACCTGATACACATACAAACACCACTCCCACACAATCAATACGATATAAAACACACACCCACATCACCCACAAACCCCCACAAATCGAAATTCAGAGACAAGGCGCAATACACAGAGAGAGAGCACAGGGAACGCAAACCACAACACACACAGGAACCCAACATCATCCCCCACACTACATCTACGCACAAAACACCACTACACTCATCACCACAAACACCACCCCACACGTCATCCACACCACCCCATGGCACCCCAAAGACACCCCAGGTTCTCGGACCAAGAACTCATGGTCATGGTGGAGGAAATAATTAGGGTAGAGCCCTAGCTCTTCGGCACACAGGTGCAGCACACCACAATAGCCAGGAAGGCGGAGCTATGGCAAAGGATCGTCGACAGGGTCAACGCTGTGGGACAGCATCCCAGAAATCGGGAAGACATCTGAAAGCGCTGGAACGACCTACGGGGGAAGGTGCGGGCGATGGTGTCAAGACACAACATTGCTGTGCAGAAGATTGGCGGCGGACCCCCACCCACTCCACCCGAATTCACAGCATGGGAGCAAGAGGTCTTGAACATCCTGCATCCTGAGGGCCTCGCTGGAGTAGGCGGAGGAATGGACTCTGGTAAGTCTAATCTCAACTACTTCACCCCCCCCAACCACCAGCATGCCAACCCACACCCCCACACTGACCCCCAACCCCCCAGCACATATCCTCCCTGCTAATGTCTCACCAGCACAACCCACCCAAACCAACACCAACCCCTGAATGCCAACACAAACCATGGACACCCATCACCTAAGCATGACCACTGCACATACCCATCCCCCCCCAAACCACCCTCACAACTCCTCCCACAAGGGAATGCCAGCACTGGGGGACAAGGGCACCCACAAATCGCACGCCATGGCACACACAGAAGCAATAACCATACTCTTTTACCCCTGCAGGGCCCGAACGCCAACACACCGGCCCGGAGGGTCCAGAAATGTCCATTCCACCCCCAGAACAGGCCCCCAGTGATGACAGCAGCTCTGTCGACCTAGAACCTGATGACCAGCCCGGACCATCGGGGACCTCTAGACAGTCGGTTCCCCTCAGGCAGCCACAGGCCCCAGCAGACCTAACCCCCTCTGGAAACCCCAGCACAGCACCCACCCAGCGGGCCCATGCCTCTGTCTCCAGGACAGGTCAAGCAGCGGTGTGTCTACCACTACAAGGCACCCAGGGCAACCCACCACCCCAACAACAACAGGGACCTGGGGGCAGTGGTAGTGGGCACACCGTCCAGGGGACAGAGGCCCAGGAACAAAGGGGAACTGGGAGGGCTGCTGTGCGACAGAGGGAGGACAGGCCTAGGGAACCCACTGTCCAAGAGGCCCTCACCACCATCATGGGAGCGTACCACCACTCCCAAGAGACGATGGTGACGGTCCTGGCCAGGTTCCAGGAGATCCAGGCCATGCAGGAGGGCCAGTACATGGGGTTCCGGGAAGAACTGCGCAGCATCAGTTCCGCAATGGGTACAATCGTGGTGGCACTCAACCAGATTGTCACCACATTGCGGGACCATGTGGCCCCCCAAAGGGCCCCTGCCACTAGCATGGAGGAAGAACAGCCCACCACCTCCGCCGGCGCTAGTGGTCAGGAGGCCCCGACACAACAGCAACGGCCCACCCGGACCCCACCCCCTGCAGAACATGAACCACCCCGCAAGAAAGGCCTGAGATCGAGGAAGAAGACAGAGTAGGATGTCAAGATCCCCGCCATGCACGGATCCCCCCAGATGTCATCCCACTGTCCCACTTGTACACCCTGTCCAACCTTGAACTGCCCCTGCTCCACCTTCCACAGGCATATGGACAATGCACCTGTGCGAACGTGAGTCTGGACATGCCTCCACCATCACCCATCCCCCTTTTTGAACTATACACCAATTTTTGCACTTCAATAAACACAATTATTGCACAAAAACCATCTGGAGTCTGTTATTTATTTTTTTAAACCAAATGTATTCGATATAACCAACCAAAAATGTCCAAATACATTGTGATGACAACATACCAGTGTCACACAGCGGTAGTCCATGGGGAAATAAACCAGAGGGCACTCCGTGGGGACCACATCACTGAAATAGGAAGGCAAATTCACAACTAAGTTACCATACATTGGGGTGAAAGGTCAGACAGTAGAGAGCCAGTACTGTTACAGATATAATAAAATGCAGGAGTAGATTCTTACCTGTGTGTTACTGGAAATACTGCAGTATCACTCTGTCCCTGTTGTCTGTGTCGTCCTCTTCGTCTTCCTCCTCTTCACTCTCCGCAGGCTCCACAGCGGCCACAACACCACCCTCTGGACCATCCTCCTGCAGGAAAGGCACCTGGCGTCGCAAAGCCAGGTTGTGAAGCATGCAGCAGGCCACAATGATATGACACACCTTCTTTGGTGGGTACATTAGGGATCCACCTGTCATATGCAGGCACCTAAACCTGGCCTTCAGGAAGCCGAAGGTCCGCTCGATCACCCTCCTAGTATGCCCATGGGCCTCATTGTACCAATCCTCTGCCCTTGTCCTGGGATTCCTCACTGGGGTCAATAGCCAAGGCAGGTTGGGGTCACCAGAGTCACCAATTAGCCACACACGCTGTCTCTGTAGCTGTTCCATCACATAAGGGATGCTGCTATTTCGCATGACGTACGCGTCATGCACTGACCCTGGGAACTTGACATTTACATGGGAGATGTACTGGTCAGCCAAACAGACCACCTGGACATTCATGGAATGATAACTTTTTTGGTTCCTGTACACCTGTTCATTGTCTTTTGGGGGGACCAAAGCCACATGGGTACCATCAATGGCACCAATGATATTGGGAATGTGTCCAAGGGCATAGAAATCACCCTTCACTGTAGGCAAGTCACCCACCTCAGGGAAAATGATGTAGCTCCGCATGTATTTCATCAGGGCAGACTACACTCTGGACAACACCCTTGAAAACATAGGCTGAGACATCCCAGATGAAATAGCCACTGTAGTTTGAAATGATCCATTAGCCAAAAAATGGAGTACTGACAGCACCTGCACTAGAGGCGGAATCCCTGTGGGTTGGCGGATGGGTGACATCAGGTCTGGCTCCAGCTGGGCACACAGTTCCTGTATAGTGGCACTGTTGAGCCTATAGGTGAGTATGACATGTCGTTCTTCCATTGTCGACAGGTCCACCAGCGGTCTGTACACGGGAACATTCCTCCGTCTCCTCGCAAGTCCCAGCGGACGGTGCCTAGGAAGGACAACATGGAGCACAGAGTCAATCAACTCACAGGTAAGTTCCCACAGCCTGCACAGTACACGAATCTCTCTGGATTGAATAGCTTGTATGAGTGTCGATGCAAGGCCTAGCCATGTGTGACGCAGTAGGAATTAAGCCATATGGGCCCTTGAAATGGCGGCTGCCTGACCTGTGAAGTGTGACAATGTGAAGTGAGGTCATTGCGCTGGCGTGGCACGCCGTGGTGGTAGGCGGTCGAAGACCTCGGCGCAAAGCAGCATTGGTTAACATTGAACCCTATGGGTTTCAGGAGCCAATGACGATGTGCGCCGGTGGTCGCGCTACGCACTGCCGCGGTACGCACCGCCGCGGGCGTGACCGCCATTTTCTCTCTGCTTAATCACACGAGACCTGAGCATCCACAGGAGAGGACCTATACTGCAAGTGCTGCTGTGATCTCGGTCTGGAAGTGACAATGGCTGCTGCGACTGGGGAAAGGGCCCCCGCCTTCAGTTCCGAAGAGTTGGAGAAGCTCGTGGACGGGGTCCTCCCCCAGTATGCACTACTCTACGGTCCTCCAGACCAACAGGTGAGTACACGGGGTCCAATGCATAGTGGGCAATGCCTGTGATGAGTGGGGTGGATGTACGATGGAGGGGGGGGAGCGAATTACGAATGCATGGCACGACAGATGAGAGCATATGCCACCTGGCAAGTTTGGGGAGGGGGGGCGACTCACATCGAGCATGCAGAAAAGTGATGATGTTTCTTTTCCCCCCCTGTACATGTCACATAGGTCAGCGCCCATCAGAAGATCGATATTTGGCGTGCCATCGCCAAGGACGTCCGGGCCCTGGGGGTCTACAACAGACGGGGCACCCACTGCCGCAAGAGGTGGGAGGACATCCGCCGCGGGAGCAGGAAGACCGCCGAGGCTCTGCTGGGGATGGCCTCCCAACCTAGGAGGGGTGCCAGTCGTACCTTGACCCCCCTGATGTCCCGGATCCTGGCGGTGGCCTACCCCGATTTAGATGGGCGCTTGAGGACATCACAGCAGACACAAGGGGGTGAGTACCAGCACATTCAGCTATATTTGCGCGCAGTGGAGGTGCCTGGGTGGGGAGGAGGGCTGTGGGTATCCATAGGCCAGGGCGATTTCTGTAGGCTAGGCCCCTCCGCGAGGTATGGTCCTGTGCCCCCGCCCCCCACCTCTGTAGGGTGCCTAGTAACGCTATTCATGGACCTGTGTATTCTGTGTGGGCAGTTGTCGCCCATAGGCTTGTAGGGCATGTCCCAGGGAATGAGTAGTGTACCCCAAGTGCGCAGCGTAGTGCAGGGGGCTTCTGTGTCTGTCCTCTCCGCCAACGGTGTCCCCAATGCATGCACTCAACTTGTCTTTATTTCTCCATCCCCCCCCCCATTTTCTTTGTTTTTCTGTGAATGTGTGCATTAGCATCATCAGGCGGAGGAGAAGTGGCATCGGCGCAAGAGGGAGCTGCATCTCACATGGCCCCGGAGGGCCATGCAACGGACTCTGACATGACCAGTGAGACGGAGGGCGAGGGGGGCTCCACCACGGGGACCCGTGCAGACGTCAGTGACACCGACACGTCCTCGGATGGGAGCTCCCTTGCGGTGGCGGCAACATCCGTGCCCACCGATACTACAGGTACAGCCGCCACCCAGCGCACCAGCTCCGCCCTCCCAGCAGCCCCTCGGCCTTCGGCCCGTGCCCGCACGGCCAGGAAGACGGCCATCTCCTTCGCCCCAGGCCCCTCAGGCCCTGCCCCAGTCACCCCTGCTGCCCTCAGTGAGGAGGTCATTGACCTCCTGAGGACCATCATTGTTGGGCAGTCTACCCTTTTGAATGCCATCCAGGGTGTGGAGAGGGAGGTGCATCAAAGCAATGCATACCTGGAGGGCCTTCATTCGGGTCAGGCTGCCCATCAGCGATCGTTCAACGCTCTGGCCTCAGCACTGACGGCAGCGATTGTCCCTGTCTCCAGCCTCCCTCTTCTAACTCCCTCCACCCAGTCCCACTCCCCTGTTCCTCTGCCTATCCCATCCACACCTACAGACCAGCCTGCACACTTAACACCCAAGGGAAGCTCATCCAGACATAAGCACCACAGAACACACAAGCATTCACACAAGCAACATACAGATGCAGACATGCCAACAGCCACTACCTCCTCTGTGTCCCCCACCTCCTCGTCTCCCTCCTCCCTGCCTGTGACATCTACACTCACACCTGCATGCACACCACCATCAGCCAGTACACCCATCACCAGCACACCCTCCACACAAGTCTGCACACGTGCAGTCACCACCCCCACTGCCATGTACACGTCCCCTGTGTCCTCTCCCAGTGTGTCTGTCACCCCCGCTTCCAAACCACACAAACGCAGGCAGGCGTCCACCTCACGTCAGCCTCCAGCCCAAGCACCTGCACCCAAAGACACCAGACTTGACTCTCCTACAACCACATCCTCTTCCTCCACTCCCATACCCACTCCAGCTACCCTTCCCATGGCTCCTAAAAAACTAATCCTCTATAAACTGGACCTCTTTTCCTCACCTGACCCACCCCCTCCATCTCGTAAGAGTTCCAAAAACACCTCAGCCACCACCAGCCCAGCAACTCCCAAGAACGTCGTGGCTGGTTTTTGGAGTCCGCCCTTTCCTTGTGCAGGGACATCGGCCAGCAGCAAAGGCACAGCCAGCCCCCCCCCCCCGGGAAGAGGAGCAAAAAACTGAAGGGCAGGTGCGACAGGCCTGATACGCCTGCCCCCAAGGAGGGTAGCCTTGCACCGTCACCTGCCACATCGGGTAAGGGAGCCAAGGGCCACCGAGAGTCTGCCAAGGAGGGCAAGGGCAGCAAAACGCAAAAGGCAGGGAGCAGCCGACCTGGCCATGAGGGCCCCACCAGCCCCATTCCGGGGGTATCGGAGGAGACCCAGGGCCCCAGGACTCCATCACAGGAGGGCCCCGCAATGGAAAGGTCCGATGCTGACTGAGCAGGAAGTATTGGCCAGGTGTGGTTCACTCGAAACACAAGACAGGCACCGCTGAACAGGGCCCCGCCAAGACAGGCACCGCTGAACAGGGCCCCGCCGTGAGAAGCACCGCTGAACAGGGCCCCGCCGTGAGGAGCACCGCCGAACAGGGCCCCGCCGTGAGGAGCACCGCTGAACAGGGCCCCGCCAAGACAGGCACCGCTGAACAGGGCCCGCCGTGAGAAGCACCGCTGAACAGGGCCCCGCCAAGACAGGCACCGCTGAACAGGGCCCCGCCAAGACAGGCACCGCTGAACAGGGCCCCGCCACGAGAAGCACCGCTGAACAGGGCCCCGCCGTGAGGAGCACCGCTGAACAGGGCCCCGCCGCGAGGAGCACCGCTGAACAGGGCCCTCCTGTCATGCACCGCTCCGCTGGGCCCTCCTGTCAAGCACCGCTCCGCTGGGCCCTCATCTCAAGCACCGCTCCGCTGGGCCCTCCTGTCAAGCCCCGGTCCGCTGGGCCCTCCTGTCAAGCACCGCTCCGCTGGGCCCTCCTGTCAAGCACCGCTCCGCTGGGCCCTCATCTCAAGCACCGCTCCGCTGGGCCCTCCTGTCAAGCACCGCTCCGCTGGGCCCTCATCTCAAGCACCGCTCCGCTGGGCCCTCCTGTCAAGCACCGCTCCGCTGGGCCCTCCTGTCAAGCACCGCTCCGCTGGGCCCTCATCTCAAGCACCGCTCCGCTGGGCCCTCCTGTCAAGCACCGCTCCGCTGGGCCCTCCTGTCAAGCACTGCTCCGCTGGGCCCTCCTGTCAAGCACCGCTGGCCGATTGGCAGGTCCGGTTCTGTGTCGGGCAGGGCTTCACAAGGCACTCTGCCCACCATGCCTCCTCCATGACCAGTGGACTCTGTAATCCACCTGATGGACTGTGGCTTTGCACCCCCCAGGATGGCACAGTGGGCAATCCACCCACTGTAGAGACTTGAGAGACTGTGGCTTTGCACTCCCCAGATTGGCACAGTGGGCAATCCACCCACTGTAGAGACTTGAGAGACTGTGGCTTTGCACTCCCCAGGATGGCACAGTGGGCATGGAGGCCCTTCGTGGATCTGGCGTCGTGGACTCATGTGGCTGAGGTGCCCCCCCTTCTCTTCCCCCTGAGGTGCCAGTATTTGATTTTTGTGATGCCCCAGCAGTGTTCTATCCAATGGACTCGATCTCGTGTGTGGGCTTTGCCCATGTGTTGCTGCACATTGGCCCACGGATATTTGAACTTTGCAAAACTGTGCCTGACTTTTGCTACTTGTATATATATATAGTTCTAGATGTGTAATAATTCTTTATATATTGCTAAGTTCGCTATTCTTAATTCTTGCTATAATATAGTTCTATTTTTGCAATCATTGCCTTCTGTCTTTGCTTTTTTGTTTTGGGGGTTTGGGGGTGTCACTTTGACTTTTTAATCTGCATTGGTGTGAAGGTATTTCGGTGGGGGTGAGGGTGGGGGTGGGTGTGTGGCGTATGTGTGTGCCCGTAAGCTTTCCTCCTCCCCCCTCCTTTGTGTCGTAGGTGCAGTACTCACCGTTGTCGTCTGCGGCGACGTTCGTGATCCCGGAAGAAGAGCAGGAAGGCAATGGCTGGGAGGATGTGGAGTTCCGGTTCCATGCTGTCCCGATTCCGCGTGGAGTGTGTCGAGGTGAGCGTTTTCCATTGGAAATGTCTGTTTCCGCCGGGTTTTTATCAGTGGGGCTCCCGCCCCGGAAAAGGTGGCGGATTGGTGAGTCGTGATAGGGTGGGCGGTACATTGTCTGCCGCCTGTCTGTTGGCAGTGACCGCCGCGCTGTTTGTTTGTGCCGCCGTGGCGGTCGGAGTGTTATAACGGCGGCCTGTGTTGGCGGTTCCCGCCAGGGTCAGAATTCCATTTTTTGGGCCGCCAGCCTGTTGGCGGGTTGGCCGCCGCTTTAACACTGACCGCCAGGGTCAGAATGACCCCCTAAGCCCCCTAAACCCACTAATTAAAAGAACCAGGAAAGAGGAGGGAGGGGAGGGAATCACAGGTGAGTGTATCAGATTCATAAGTTCACCCTCCGCAGGGTCTTCTTGAAGGCACGCACCCTCGTATAAATTTTTTGACACCTCCTGATGCAGCCTGTCCAGTCTGCGCAACATCTGTTGCATGTCACATTGCATAGCACTAAAATCACCAGTGTCAATGACTACAGCAGGAGTGGTCTGAGTGCCAGTTGTTGAGGGTTGTCCACTTAGTGGTGCCATGCTTGGAGGGGGAGGTGAAGGTGCTGCTGTCAGTGGTCCTGGAGCTGAGGAAGTTGATGGTCCTGCAGTGGTGGCTGGCATCCTTGGTGCCACATGGGTCGTAGTGGTGGTGCTGGTGGTGGCGGCTGTTGTGGACACAGAAGGGCCCGCTTGGGCAAATGTCCTCCACAACCCTGAGGCTCTTAGGCTCTTTCATGGCGATAATGCCATTCCATGTGGCGGAACTCAGACTCCACATCAAGAATGTGGCGGTAACGCATCGCCCACTGCTGAAATTCACGGATCTGGCTGGCATTCATATTGGCTGCTGTTAAAAAAGATAAAGCCAAACATTAGGTACTTCATTGTGTGATACAGCTACTGATGAGAATCAGACAATACATCTAATGTAGCTGAAACAGGCCATATCACCATACAGATCACAGATTCTCCCTGAGGAAGTACATGCCAACACAGCCTACACATGTCCTATCTAACAGCACAGCAATGCTCTAAAAGATGTGTATCAACTTAAATGATCTAAGCATCATTGTTCAGGCAATAGTCACGTAAAAAATGCTACAAGTCCTCCAAATGTGACAGGCCAACTAATGACTATCTTCTGGATGACAATCAAGGTCCACAAGATCTGTGGTTTGTAAATGGAATTGCCAGGATGGTATGCAGTTGCTAATCAAGGGTGGGTATCCTAGGTTTGGACAAGTAATTTGCAGATTTACATGTCTGTGTACTAAACTTGGATCATCACACCTAGGTACACATTTCATAACCCTAAGCCTGTGCCTAAGGGGGGATGGACAAGCAACACATACTTTCAAACATAAAGGACACCCAGGAAGCTTTGGACAGCTGTACATGGGTTTAGGCAGTCCACCACAGGTAAGGAGGGTGTCCAACTAGGATAGACACAAACCTTGGACAATCCCATCCACATTTATGTTTGTAATTGCAGACAATTGTCAACATCATTTGATACCTATACTACCTGTCCTACAACAAGCAGATAGATGCAAGCACACATCTGGGCATGAGCTGCATGCACACCTATGACATTGTACTCAAGTGCCACATACACGTAGCACAACATGTGGAGCTCCATGCTGCTAGGAAGTCAAACATACAGTCAAACATGTTCATCAGTGAACAGAGAGGCTCAAGTCTGTGGGTAAGACTTTGGCATCCCTATTCTGCGAGATTCAGGGTCTGACTTGCTGACTAAATATGAATATGGCCCTCTGCTAAATTTTCATTGCAAAAAATGTAAAAACAAATGTCACCCTATTCACATGGCCATGCCTAAGGGATGCACTACAATCCCAAAATATGACTATACGCTACTGATTGTCCAACTCAAATATGAAAAAAAAAGTGAAACTCCAGTCAAGTTACATATCAGATCATGTGCCAGCACATCATACCTTGCTATGTGTCCAACACACAGGAGTCAATCACACAACAGTTGCAAACACAACACAGAACAGAAATATCAACACTTACTGGATATGTCTGAGTCCGCAAATCGAGCCACTTCACCAATTGTGTAAGGGGCGGGTCCACCTGTAAAGCATGGAAGGGTGAAATGTGCTCAATGTCTGTGCACTGTATAACACTTTAAAATAAAATTACTGTGTGTGACATTATACCTGAAAGTCCAGCCTCTCAGGCATGATGATACTCCAACATACATAGCACTGCAAACATGTATAGACCCTTTCACTCCAGTGAGTGATACACACACATCTGCACACATTCAGTGGCCCTAACTATCATGTGGTGACAAACATGATCCATCAATTGGTTGCAGACTCATTTATGGAGTGTACTCCTTTCATCATTTGTAGTAATGAGAGACATGCAAAGCCACATTCCTGAAGCACTGCAATACCAGTCACTTAGGTATTGTGGCTTGTTCATCAAGGGACAATCAGTTACTGTGTGATGCTCATGTGAGTTGATTGAAGGTCATGATTTATTATGCTTTCTATGATCCCTTACATGTAGTGCCTGTGTTGTGTGTAAGTTACATATGCTACATTAACAGTGTACCCTGAGCCACATATGCCCCCTATGACACCATAATGGCAGGGATCCTGTGATTGGCCATTTTTAATATTTTAATACAGCAAAGAAATATATGCTGACAGTGTATATTGTGGTCATCCATGACGGAATGCATGGGCACAGGTGTAGTCATTGCATCTGAAATGTGTCACTCATTGCCCTGTGTACCCATAATGGGTTTTGGAAATCACAGTTAGCCACATTCATCATCTTACATTTGCCAAGTTGGGAGATCAGCGGGTATACAGCAAACTGATCCTGTCACATTATTGAAACATGCTTTAGCGAAGGTTCAACTTGTATGTACCTTCGGAATGGCAGCAGTCACAGGAATGCTGGTCTTCTGATCTTAACATACACCCTTGTCTGTAATTGCCTCCATACTGGGAAGTTACTTATTGTACATATGCTGCACTAGATCAGCAGGGGTGTACCAAACGTAAACAAGCTAAGTATTAGGGAACTCTATATGTATGATGGAATTGGTCAGGGGTCCCTCGCACGACATCATGCACGTAATACATTGTGACCATGCATTCCCCAACGTCAGGTATCCCATGATGACCCCATAACTTATGAGACGTGCATGGCTATAGAGTAACACAGATCGGTAATGCATTAGCTCTGTTCCAGCTATTGTGCCCAAGACCAATTTAAAACACACAGGTACAATGAACAGAGGGCCAGAGATAGTTGTTATCCCTCAATTTGTATCATTTGCTTCATGTTATATGCCACAGCTATGGAAAGTAGCACCAAACATTTAGATATGAACCCGTGTGCATTACTTTGGCATCCATTCCTAATTTAATTTCGGCACAACCAAGTCAAACTATCAGCCTAAGATATTACCTGAGGTTAGAAAGAAATTGGTACGTATGGGCCAGAATACAGTTCAGAAATGTATTCCAAATAATTGGGGAACACATAAATTCTTTGAATTAGCTGGTGAAAAACATCTCTTTCCTGGTACACTCACAGACCATGGATAAAACATATGTTTGAGCCGCATTAGCATCATCTATTGACGTGAAGGCAGCACTAATTTACAAGATCCAGTTGTGTTATGTAAGTTAGTGCAGCTGTTGCATCAACAAATGACGGTAATGTGTAGCAATTATTGTATAACTCAGGGCCACTGAATGTTTAACTTGCATTCCTCATGTCCAAAAACATTGCCTGCAGCATATCAACAAATATGCTACTGTCACTACTGAGCATCTAAATGTGCACATTACTCTGAATTGTACTCACCAACAGGGCCACCAATCACAGTATCCAGGTGGTCCAGCAGGTCTTGCTCTCTGAAAACAAGGTCAGCCCAGCGGTGCTTTAGTTGGTGGGCTTTGCACGTGGGTTGAAGATGCAACACAGATGGTACAACACCTTTGACCACCGGAGCCTCCTCGCCTCTGTGTGATACCCTTGTATCACCCTGCCACCTGCTTCGATCATCAAGGGGAGGAAGTGGCACACCAGCCAAATGAATCCCCCCAGCTTCTCCTCACCCATTCTCCCCAGACGTGGCCTACCCAACCTGACAGAAATAATATGAAAATTAATGGGTACAGAGGATAATAAAGGGAAAGGAGGGAGGAAAATGAAATAAAAGTAACCCTAAAACAGCCCAACTATCCCCAAACTAACAATACCCACAACAGACTCCCAACAGTACAAAGACAAAATTAGACATAAAAAATGACAAATAAACACTTACAATGAACAACTGAGACAATTACAAATAACACAGATGACAAATTAGATGTCACACAGGAGACAAAAGCACAATTAGGACAGACAAAACTCTAAGCTGCAAATTGAAAGTGAAAGTACACCCACTGTACCAATTCTGTAAACAGGATATCATATTACATCACTTCCTGCCTCAAATGCAGTGCATTTTTTTTAATGATGCTTCAAGATATTATGACGCTTACAGTCTGTGCATCAATTGTTTTATACGCAAATGCTTAAAAATGACCCCGCATCCATAGTTCCAAATATTTTGCATTGGTAACCAATTTCATGGGGTACAGTGTAGGAACTACCGCTCGGGGCCAATGGATGTATCATGGCTGTGAGCGTCATTTTTCTACACTTATGCGGCGATGTTTTACGCATATGCGTCTTTTTTTACGCGTATGCTCCAAAATTTATGTCTTTTACTCGGTTTGGTCATTTCTCACATTTTTATAGTACATGACAGCTTTAACTATACAAAGATAGACTGTTTGATCCAGCATTGTGCATTCCAGTGTTTGGGCACATGTGGCAGATCACACTGCTGTGGACCATGATCCTCTAGTTGTTGTACCGGATTAGCACTCTTCACTGACGCAATAGATACCCAAACTTTTGGAATACAAATTGGTATTATCCAGTTTGAGCAGGTTGTGGGTCAATAGAGGATAGCAAGGCTACGCAACTTAATACATTAAGTCATTGTCTGTGTGTCAATGTCTGTGAATTGGCTATTTAAATTTTAGTTGGCCCTCTGTGTGAACATCACAAGACGTGTTTTCATAAATGTGCTTGTATGCATGTGTTTTAAATGTGGATAACCATCAGTTGCTATTCAGTGTGGAAATGAGTCAAGAAATGTGTTTATCATACACGTAGCAACTAATGCTGTGTGAACTTCCCTGACTTTTGGGACAAAAGCATCTCCCATGACAAACTATGCCCAGGATAGATAGAGGACGGTTGATAATGGCAACATTACAAGACTAAGGCCCTCATTATGAACACAGTGGTAAATGTTCATGCTGGCAGTCAAAACACTGACCGCCAGCGTCCCCGGATCCCCGCCGGCTGCATTAGGAACATTCCTGTGGGCCGGAGGGCAGAAACAATGTTTCTGCCCGCCGGCCCAGAGGAAGGCCTGGCCGGGACATTGACGGCAGCTCCACATGGAGGCACCATCATTGCCTCTGTGCGACGGGTGCAGCTGCACCCGTCGCGCAGATCACTGCCTGAAAATCAGGCAGTGATCTGCGCGATGGGGCACTGCACCCGGGGGCCCCTGCACTGTCCATGCCAAGTGCATGGCCAGTGCAGGGGCCCACAGGGGTGCCCGGTGCACCCCTTCTGCCAGCTTTTCCCTGGCGGGGAAACCCACCAGGGAAAGGCTGGGGGCTGAGGAAACATTATCCGAGGGGCAGCACCACTGCCCTGTTGGATAATGTTTCCGACCGCCGCCAGGCTGCCTGATTGAGGCAGCCTAGCGGTGAGTGAGGGCTGCTGTTGGCGGCCCTCATGGGGTACATTATATGGCGGTATGGCCCGCCATGCTGGCTGGCGGTTTTACCCGCCACCGCCGACATGGCAGGCCACACCACCATCTTCATAATGACCGCCTAAGCCATCACATGTACTGGAATGTTGGATACCACTTCCTGGTCACTTGTTTGTATACTACCCAAGAGTCAGGCATTTGAAAATGCTATGTATGTACAGTGTTTGCGACACAGAGTCCCAAAACCAATCCAAATATGTAATGTCACTCCACAGTTTGAGTCATATAAATGACCTATGTTTCTCTTGTGGCAGTGGAGGACCAGCAGACCAAGCAGCATGTGTTCGCATATTTTCAGTGGTTAATTGCACAAAGGTGTCCAGTTCAAGTGAGTGGCCATGTGTACCCTGTGTCATTATTGGGGTCTATGGTGTCACAGCTACGTGCAGGTCTAGTCAGGAGTCTATGGAGCCATTTCCTGCATTAACAGAGTATCCTTCAAAGCAGAAGTGAACGAAAGCCCAAGAGGAATTGAGAACACACATGGGGATAGTCCAGCTATGGCACTGCAGAAGTTTTATGAGACTGACAACAGGGCAACCTTGGTGTGCTCACAAAGTTAATGGATCAGTAATTTTAAACTGGCAGGTCTCATCACAACAGATGTTCCCACTGCAACCGGGAACATCAGCGCCTCTGTGCTGATTAATCTCACAGCTAGTTACCACGCAAGCCCCATCAGTAGGTTGGGGCCGATGTGAATCTGTGTGTGCACCGTCATGGCACAAACATGTTTTGTCCTTTCATGCACATTAGCAAACGTTGTTTGTTGTGCTGGAGGCACCATACCCAATCCATGCATACAGCCATGGTACACTGTCACTGTTTGTCACTCATGCATACATGAAACCCAGAAAAGGGATGGGCCATGATTAGGCTATTTGAAGACATGTCCCAGACCATGATACGCTATACAATCTATTTGAAGATTTATCGTAGACCTACCAGACACAATACTCCAGGAGGAAAGTGAGGGCATGGAAAGCAACTATGAGACAAATGTAGCCACAGGGAACCTTTATGGTAACACAAAGACAGGAACCAATCAGGCTAACAGGATGGATGCTCTGTCAGGAACTAACATGAACAAGGCAAATACACAGTGAGCAGACTGAGACTGGGAAAAGCTGGAACAACACTGTGGAAAATGAAAACTGTATTTGTCCTGCTGCTTCAGCTGTGTGCTGGGGAAGCTGATGTGGCGGGAGTGAGGGAGACAGGGGGCAGACAGGCCAAGGGAACCCACTCTCCACGAGGCCCTCTCCTCCATCATGGGAGCATACCACCACTCCCAGGAGACGATGGCAACGGTCCTGGCCAAGTTTCAGGAGACCCAGCACCTGCAGGAGGAACAGTATTTGGGCTTCAGGGAGGAACTCAGATCCATCAACTCCACCCTGGGCACCATCGTAGGGGTGCTCAAGGAGATACTGAATACCAGGAGGGACACCGTGGCACTCCAAGGGACCCCTGACACTAGCATGGATGAAGAACTGCCCACCACCTCCGCCGGCGCTAGCGGACAGGAGGCACCGCTACAGGACCACCACACCAGCACCCCACCCCCTGCAGATGGAGAACCACCCCGCAAGTGGTCCCTGAGATCCAGGAACAGGACAGAGAACGATGCCAAGACCCCTGCCAAGAAATGAGACCACCCTGAATGTCATCCCACTGTCCCACTTTGTAACCCTGTCCATATGGGAACTGCCCCAGCTCCACTTCCTATGCCCATATGGGCAGTGCACCTGTGAGACTAATAGACTGGACTCTGCCATGGACATTCCTCCACCATCACCCCTCACCATTTTACCACCCCCCTCCAATATTTAGCACTGCAATAAACACCCTTGAACCACAAAACAATCTGGAGTCAGTCTGTGATTTTGAAAATGTGTATTACCAATGACAGTGAAAAAATCCGTTCTCAAATGTAATGTCAACATACCTATGTCACACATCTCAAGTCCATGAGGAATCTAAGCAGATGACACACATTGGTAACCACACCTGTGAAACCGTAAGGGAAATGTACAACTCAGTTACCATATACTGGTTGAAATCGACAGACAGGATGGAGGATAGAAGTGTGAAAGTACTTGTAGTAGGCAGGAATGTGTTCTCACCTGTGTGTCACTGGAAATATTGCTGGATAACTGAGCCCCCGTTGTCAATGTCTTCTTCCTCTGCTTCCTCCTCATCACTGTCCACAGGCTCCACAGCTGCCACAACACCGCCATCTGGACCATCCTCCTGCAGAAAAGGCACCAGTCGTCGCAAAGCCAGATTGTGAAGGATACAGCAGGCCACGATGATCTGGCACACCTTCCTTGGTGACTAGAATAGGAAACCACCTGTCATATGGAGGCACCTGAACCTGGCCTTCAGGAGGCCGAAGGTCCTTTCTATCACTCTCCTAGTCCGCCCGTAGGCCTCTTTGTAGCATTCCTCTGCCCTGGTCTTGGGATTCCTCACTGGGGTCAGTAGCCATGACAGGTTGGGGTAACCAGAGTCTCCTAATAGCCACACCCGGTGCCTCTGGAGTTGACCCATCACATAAGGGATGCTGCTATTCCACAGGATGTAGGCGTCATGCACAGAGCCAGGGAACATACCATTTACCTGGGAGATGTACTGGTCTGCCAAACATACCATCTGTACATTCATCGAATGATAACTCTTCAGGTTCCTGTACACCTGTTCACTCCTGTGGGGGGGGACCTGAGCTACATGGGTTCCATCAATGGCACCTATGATGTTAGGGATATGTCCCAGGGCATAGAATTCACCTTTAACTGTAGCCAAATCCTCCACCTGAGGGAAAACGATGTAGCTCCGAATGTGTTGCAGCAGGGCAGACAACACTCTGGACAACACGTTGGAAAACATAGACTGGGACATCCCTGATGCTATGGCCACTGTAGTTTGAAATGACCCACTTGCTAGGAATTGGAGCACTGATAGCCCCTGCACTTGAGGGGGGATCCCTGTGGGATGGCGGATTGCTGACATCAGGTCAGGCTCTAACTGGGTTCACAATTCCTGGATTGTGGCACGGTCAAACCTGTAGGTGATGATTAAATGTCACTCCTCCTTTGTCAACAGGTCCACCAGCGGTCGGTACACCGGAGGATTCCGCCATCTCCTCACATGTCCCAGCGACGGTGCCTAGGAAGGACAACAGCGACCACAGAGTCAACCAACTCAGAGGTATATACCCACAGTCTACACAGAACACGAAACATAATCCAAAAAGTTGTCTGTATGTGTGTTGAGTCTAGGCCTAGGTATGTGTGATGCAGTTGAAAATGAAGCCATGTGGGCCCCTGAAATGGCGGCTGCCTGACCTCTAAACTGGGAGAATGGGATGTGAGGTAATTGCGCTGGCGTTCTACACCGGCGCGGTAGGCGGTCGAAAACCGCGGCGCAATGCTGCATTGGTTAACATTGGACCCTATGGGTCCCAGGAGACAATGACGAAGTGCGCCGGCGGTGATGATACGCACCGCCGCGGACGTGACCGCCGCGGACGTGACCGCCATTTTCTATCTGTTCAATCACTCGATACCTGATCTTCGACAGGAGAGGTCCTACACTGCAAGTGCTGCTGTGACCTCGGTCTGGAAGAGACAATGGCTCGTGCGTCTGGGGAAAGGGCCCCTGCCTTCCCTGCACAGGAGTTGGAGAAGCTCGTGGACGGGGTCCTCCCCCAGTACACGCTACTCTACGGTCCTCCAGACCAACAGGTCAGTACACAGGGTGCACGTTGTATGGGCTATGCCTGAGTGGAGGGGGCTGGTTGTAAGAAGGAAGGGGCCTCAGTTCTGTGTGCATGAAGGAGTGTGAATGCATGTGCCACATGGCAAGGATAGGGATTTGGGCCACTCACTTTGACGGTGCAGTTGGTAATGACTTCTCTTCTTCCCCTGTCCATGTCATGTAGGTCAGCGCCCACCAGAAGAAGGAAATCTGGCGTGCCATCGTCAAGGACGTCCAGACCCTGGGGGTCCACCAGAGACGGAGCACCCACTGCCGTAAAAGATGGGAGGACATTCGCTGCTGGAGCAAGAAGACGGCGGAGGCTCAGCTGGGGATGGCCTCCCAACGTGGGAGGAGTGCCCGTCGCACCATGACCCCCTGATTTTCTGGATCCTGGCGGTGGCCTACCCTGAGTTGGATGGGCGCTTGAGGGCATCACAGCAGACACAAGGGGGTGAGTCAAACATCATTCTGCTGACTTTGCGCGCAGTGAAGGTGTCTGGGTGGGGGAGGAGGGCTGTGGATTTCCCTAGGCCAGGGCGAGTTCCGTAGGCTAGGCCCCTCCGTAATGCAGGCCATGTGGCACTCCACCCCACCTCTGTAGAGTGCCAAATACAGGTATACATGCCCCTGTGTCATCTATGTGTGCAGATATCGACCATAGCCATGTAGGACCTATCCCAGGAATTGCATCTGTAGAGCCCAACAGCGCGGCGTTGTGCAGGGGGCTGCAGTGTCTGTATTGTACGCCAACGGTAGCGGTAAGCAATGCACTCAACTTGTATTTCTTCTGTCGTCCCCCCCTTTTTTTTGGTCTCCCTGTTCTTGTGTGCATCAGCATCATCAGGCGGAGGTACAGTGGCACCGGAGCACGTGGGAGCTGCATCCCACATGGCCATGGAGGGCAACACCACGGACTCAGAATACACCAGTGGGACGGAGGGCGAGGGGAGCTTCACGGCGGTCACCGGATCTGCAACCAGCGACACAGACTCGTCCTCTGATGGGAGCTCCCTTGTGGTGGCAGCAAAATCTGTGCCCCCCACTTCTACAGGTACAGCTGCCACCCCCCTACCAGCACCGCCCTCCCAGCAGCCCCTCAGCCTTTGCCCCGTGCCCGCTCACCCAGGAGGGTGGGCATCACCTTCGCCCCAGGCACCTCAGCCCCTGCCCCTGTCACCTCTGCTGCCCTCAGTGAGGAGGCCATTGACCTCCTCAGGTCCCTCACCGTTGGGCAGTCTACCATTTTGAATGCCATCCAGGGTGCAGAAAGGGAATTGCAAGACACAAATGCATTCCTGAAGGGCATTCATTCTGGCCAAGCTGCCCTTCATCGAACCCTGCAAACTCTGGCCTCAGCACTGATGGCAGCCATTGTCCCTGTCTCTAGCCCCCCCTCCAACTTCCTCCACCCAGACCCAATCCCCTGTACCCCTGCCTATCCCAAGCACACCATCAGATCAGCCTGCACACACCTCAACACACAAGGGAAGCTCAGGCAAAGATAAGCACCACACATCCCACAGGCACTCACGCAAGCATCACACACATACAGACACAGCAACATCCACTGCCTCCACTGTGTCCCCCTCCTCGTCATCTCCCTCCTCGCTCCCAGTGTTGTCTACACTCTCACCTGCATGCACTACCACTACAGCCACTAGGTCCCGCACCAGCACACCCACCACCACACCCCGCTCACTTGCAGTCACCACCCCCACTACCATTAATCGTCTCCTGTGTCCTCTCCCAGTGTGTCTGTGGCGCCCCCTCCCAAAGTACACAAACGCAGGCACACACCCACCCAACATACATCTACCTCACGACAGCCTCCACCGCATGCACCTGCACCCAAAGCCACAAACGTTACACCTCCTACAACCACCTCCTCTTCCTCCACTCGCAGACCCTCTCCAGCTACCCGTCCCTGTGTAACGAAGAAACTTTTCCTGACCAAGCTTGACCTCATTCCCACCCCCTCCCTCCAATTCATAGGCACCTCAGCCAAAAAATCTCCGGTACCAGTGGTGCCTGTTAGAGGTATGTGGAGTGCACCGGGCACCAGGGCAGCCAGTGTGACACAGAGCCACATCCCAGCCAGTCCCCCCCCTGTGAAGCACCAGAAGTTGGACAGTGCCCGGCGGGAGTGGGGGAAGACTCCAGCCAGCAAAGCCGCTCACAAGGGTCCCGGGGTAGTGTCCACTCAGCTGTGACTCCTCCCAAGGTGGGGAAGGGGCAGAAGAAATCGCCAAAGTCTGGGAAGAGCAGCACGGCGGAGAAGACCGCCATCATCCCCGCTGCCCAGGAGGCCACCGCCAGAGTCAGTGCCCAGGAGGGCAGCCCCATCGTCACTGGCCAGGAGGCCACCGCCGGAGTCAGTGCCCAGGAGGGCAGTCCCATCATCACTGGCCAGGAGGCCACCGCCAGAGTCAGTGCCCAGGAGGGCAGCCCCATCGTCACTGGCCAGGAGGCCACCACCAGAGTCAGTGCCCAGTAGGGCAGCCCCATCGTCACTGGCCAGGAGGCCACCGCCAGACACAGCCCAACTGCCCAATGAAGGACCGCCAGCCCCAGCCCAGCTGGGCAATGAAGGACCGCCAAGGCAAGCACCCCAGAACAGGTCAGGCACTGCAAACTCAAGCACCGCTGAACAGGGCAAAGACCGCTGAACAGGGCAAAGACCGCCATGGCAAGCACCGCTGAACAGGTCAGACACTGCAAACTCAAGCACCGCTGAACAGGGCAAAGACCGCTGAACAGGGCAAGGACCACCAACTCAAGCACCGCCAGCCCATGACGGAACTGGGACCGTCACGGGGAGGGTGATGCACTCTGGGCACCAGTCCCCCTCCAGAACCAGTGGAGACATGCATCCACTACCTCTATCCTTCACAGGATGAAGCACTTTGGGCACCAACGCCCCCTCCAGAACCAGTGGAGACTGTCATCCACTTGAGAGACTGTGGCTTTGCACTCCCCAGGATGGTCCAGTGGGCAAACCACCCACTGTAGAGACTTGAGAGACTGTGGCTTTGCACTCCCCAGGATGGTCCAGTGGGCAAACCACCCACTGTAGAGACTTGAGAGACTGTGGCTTTGCACTCCCCAGGATACATCAATGGGCATGGAGCCCCGTCGTGGATCTGGCGTGATGCACTCATCCGGCTGAGGTGCCCCCCCTTCCCTTCCCCCTGAGGTGCCTGTTGTATTTCAATCTGATGCCCCGGCAGTGTTCTCTCCATTTTGATCAGGTATCTGATGTGGGCCTCGCCCATGCATTTTGGGCCCAGTGGTCCACGGACAATGAATGGTGCATTACCTGCACTACTAATCGTGATGTATATTTTGTTGAATGTGTATATATATCTGTAGATATTTGCTTCCTGTATTTTGATATATTACAATGGTTGACTAATTTCCTTTTGTCTTTGCATTCTTCCGGGGGGTTGGGAGTTGTTACTGTAATGTTTGGATATGCATTGGTGTGTGTGTTGTAGTGGGTGAGGGTGGGGTTGGGGGTGTTGCGTGTGTGTGTGTCTGACTTTTGCCTCCCCCCCCCTATGTCGTAGGTGCAGTACTCACCGTTGTCTTCGGCGCCGGCATTTATGATGGTCGTACAGGAGCAGGAAGACTAGTGCAGGAAGTATTTGGAGTTCCGGCTCCATGGTGTCCTCCTTCCTCGTGGAGTGTGTAGAGGTGAGCGTTTTCCCTTTGAAATGGCTGTTTCCACCGTGTTTTTATCCACGGTGAATCCGCCCCGGAAAAGGTGGCGGATTGGTAGGTTGTGATACTGTGGGCGGTACTTTGTCTCCCGCCTGTCTGTTGGCGGTGAGCGCCACGCTGTTTGTTTGTACCGCCGTGGCGGTCGGAGTGTTAAAGTGGCTGTCTTTGTTGGCGGTTTCCGCCACGGTCATAATTCCCATTTTTTTTACCGCCGGCCTGTTTGCGGTCTTACCGCCGCTTTAACACCGTCCGCCAGGGTTGTAATGACCCCCTAAGTCTTTTGCCGATAAATGGTAAGATTTTAAACACATTCCTCAAAAGTCTGAGCATACCAAAGGAGGTAGATGAAACCATATTAGCTTGAATTGCCATAGTAAGCTGGGGATCTAACCAAACTCCCAGACTTTTAATAGGTTCCTTAGGTGGAGAAAGATTTCCCAAACCCCTCAAATGGAAGGATTAGATCTCAGATGATGGTGTGGGCCTAGTATCATCATCTTGGACTTGTCATCATTAAGCTTAAGCCTACTTTTGGACATCCATTCTGCCACTGCAAGAGATGAGCAGTTGGCACTAGTATTTGTAGATAATTAGATTACCAATTGGGTATCCTCAGCATATGACATCAAAGAAAGCTCAAATGGCTTAACAGTCTCTGCCAGGGGTAGCATATAAATATTCAATAAGGTAGGACTAAGCGAGGACCCCTATGGCACTCCACACCTACTTTTAAGAAGGTCAGAGAAGAAAGACCGGTCAAGGACCTGAAACGATCTGTCCTCCAAGAATGATGAAAGCCATCCCAGGGCAGCGCCCGAAATACCAGTCTCTGTTATTCTTTGAAGTAATATATCAGTGTCAACAGTGTCAAAAGCAGCACTAAGATCTAGCAAAATGATTGCCGTCACAATGCCCTGATCAAGGTGCTTTCTGGCCTCTTCTGTGACCGCAACCAGGGCCGTGGAAGGGTCTAAAGCTGATCTGAGTGGAGTGGAGGATATTATTATCCTCCAAGAAGCAAGACAATTAAGCATTGACATGCCTTTCAATTATTTTGAATAAGACAGGCAACAGCGAAATGGGCCTGTAATTACTAAGCAGGGTAGCGTCTAAGTTGGGCTTTTTCAGCAGAGGTTTGACAATGCCATGCTTCCACTGCTCCAGAACTAAGCTCATGGACAATGAGTTCAGGAGATTGATAATAGCAGGGGTGATGATGGGAACACCTAGTGCCAGCACATGTGGAGGGACAGGGCCAAGGGGAGATCCTGACTTTAGAGACCAGCAGTTTCAAGACCTGGGCCCTCATTACAGCATTGGTGGTAAAAGACGCTTACCACCGTGCAGAAGACCGCCAACACACCGCCGCGGCAGCGGAATTCCGCCACGGTCATTATGACCCACAGCTCTGAATCCGCCAAAATTTAGACACCCACATAAGTCCGCCACACCAAAGGTCAGGGATAAACTGGCGAAAACGAAACCTCCACCGTCACGCCAACAGAAATACACCCACACTATCACGACCCACGAATCCTTGCAGCGGTCTTTCAACTGCGGTATTCCATTGGTGGTACACACCGCCGCGCTCAAAATACACACACATATAGAAAACACTACCACATTGGACAATTACAAACACACACACCTGATACACATACACACACCACTCCCACACACCCAATACAATATGAAACACACACCCACATCACCCACAAACCGCTACGACCAAAATCCAGAAAGAAGGCCAGAGAGAGACAATACAAACTACAACCAAGCATCCACAGGCACACAATACCATCACCCACATAACTTCCACGCACCTCACACAACACACCACTAAATATCATCCCACACATCACAATACACACCACCCCACACATCACCCACACCACCCCATGGCATGGCAAAGACACCCCAGGATCTCTGAGGAGGGGCTCAGGGTCATGGTGGAGGAAATCTTCCGGGTCGAGCCACAGCTATTCGGATCACAGGTGCAGCACACCTCCATTGCTAGGAAGATTGAGCTATGGCGAAGAATAGTGGGCAGGGTCAACGCAGTGGGACAGCACCCAAGAAATAGGGATGGCATCAGGAAGAGGTGGAACGACCTACGGGGGAAGGTGCATTCCGTGGTATCAAGACACCACCTTGGGGTTCAGAGGACTGGCGGCCGACCCCCACCTCCTCCCCCACAACTAACAACATGGGAGGAGCAAGTCTTGGCTATTCTGCATCCTGAGGGCCTCGCAGGAGTAGATGGAGGAATGGACTCTGGTAAGGCAATTGTTTACTACTATATCCCCCACCCTACCTGCATGCCATGACATCCCCCCACCTTCGCCCTCACCCCCATCACTCCAACTCCTCACTAATGTCCCAATATCACAAACCACACATCCCAACATCAAGCCCTGCATGCAACCCCAAAGCATGGACACCCATCACCAAAGCATGGCCACTGCACATACCCATACACCCCCCTAAACCATCATCACACAAGGTCCCACACAGGAATGCAAGCACTGGGGTACACGGTCACCCACCCATTGCACACCATGGCACACACTGATGCAATAATCATGCTTTTATACCCCTGCAGGACCCCTACCAAACATCACCACACAGGAGGGTCCAGACATGTCCACACCACCAACAGGAGAGGCCCACAGTGATGACAGCAGCTCTGTCCAACTGGATCTAGATGACCAGCCCGGCCCATCTGGGACCTCGGGACAGTTGGTTCCCCTGACACAGTCACAGGCCACCACAGAGCTTCCCCCCTCTGGAAACACCAGCACAGCACCCACCCAGCGGGCCCATACCTCTGTCCCCAGGACACGTCAATCAGCAGTGTGCCCACCACTACAGGGAACCCAGGCTAACCCACCACCCCAACAACAACCGGGACCTGGGGAAAGTGGCAGTGGGCACACGGTCCAGGGGACAGAGGCCCAGGGAAACAGCGGAACTGGGAGGGCTGCTGTGCGACAGGGGGAGGACAGGCCCAGGGAACCCACTCTCCACGAGGCCCTCTCCAACATCATGGGAGCCTACCACCATTCCCAGGAGACGATGGCAACGGTACTGGCCAAGTTTCAGGAGACTCAGCGGCTGCAGGAGGAACAGTATTTGGGCTTCAGGGAGGAACTCAGATCCATCAATTCCACCCTGGGTACCATCGCAGGGGTGCTGAAGGAAGTCCTCAACACCAGGAGGGACACTGTGGCACACCAAGGAGGCCCCTGACACTAGCATGGACGATGATCTGCCCACCACCTCTGCCGGCACTAGTGGACAGGAGGCACCGCCACAGGATCACCACACCAGCACCCCACCCCCTGCAGACAGAGAACCACCCCGCAAGTGGTCCCTGAGATCCAGGACAAAGACAGAGAACAATGCCAAGACCCCCGCCAAGAAATGAGACCGCCCTGAATGTCATCCTTTTGTCCCACCTTGTCACTCTGTCCATCCTCAAACTGCCCCAGCTCCACTTCCTATGCCCCTTTGGACAATGCACCTGTGAGACTAATAGACTGGACTCTGCCATGGGCATTCCTCCACCATCACCCCTCACCATTTTACAACCGCCTCCACTATTCAGCACTTAAATAAATACCCTTAGAGCACAAAACAATCTGGAGTCTGTGATTTCGAAATGTTGTATTAGCAATTACAGTGACAAAATGCTCTTTCAATTGTAACGTCAACATACCTATATCACACAGCTATAGTCCGTGAGCAAACAAAGCAGATGTCACACAGTGGGACCCACATCTGTGAAATCGTAAGGGAAAGTGACAACTCAGTGACCATACACTGGGTGAAAAGGACAGACAGTAGAGAGGTAGTAGTGTTAAAGTACATGTAGTAGGCAGGTTTGTATTCTTACCTGTGTCTCACTGGAAGTATTGCAGGATCGCAGAATCCCTGTTGTCGACGTCCTCTTCTTCTGCTTGCTCGTCTTCGCTGTCCACAGGCTCCACAGCTGCCACAACACATCCATCTGGACCATCCTCCTGCAGAAAAGGCACCTGTCGTCGCAAAGCTAAGTTGTGAAGCATACAGCAGGTCACAATGATCTGGCACACCTTCTTTGGTGAGTAGAATAGGGAACCACCTGTCATATGGAGGCACCTGAACCTGGCCTTCAGGAGGCCGAAGGTCCGCTCTATAATCCTCCTAGTTCGCCCATGGGCCTCATTGTAGCGTTCCTCTGCCCTTGTCCTGGGATTCCTCACTGGGGTCAGTAGCCATGACAGGTTGGGGTAACCAGAGTCACCTGTAAATGGCGAGGGACAACTGTTAGACACACACTAACCTGTAGTAATATCCCCAGACAGCTGTTCCCAACGTTTTTGTTCCAGGTGCTCACCTTATAGCCCTACACGGTGCCTCTGGAGTTGCCCCATCACATAAAGGATGCTGCTATTCCGCAGGATGTAAGCATCATGCACTGAGCCAGGGAATTTGGCATTAACATGGGAGATGTACTGGTCGGCCAAACACACCATCTGCACATTCATCGAATGGTAACTCTTCCGGTTTCTGTACACCTGTTCACTCCTGCGGGGGGGACCAAGGCCACATGTGTCCCATCAATGGCACCTATGATGTTGGGGAAATGTCCAAGGGCATAGAAGTCACCTTTCACTGTAGGCAAATCCTCCACCTGAGGGAACACGATGTAGCTCTGCATGTGTTTCAGGAGGGCAGTCAACACTCTGGACAAAACGTTGGAAAGCACAGGCTGGGACATCCCTGATGCTATGACCACTGTAGTTTGAAATGACCCACTTGCAAGGAAATGAAGTACTGACAGCACCTGCACTTGAGGGGGGATTCCTGTGGGGCGGCGGATAGCTGACATCAGGTCTGGCTCCAACTGGGCACACAGTTCCAGGATTGTGGCACGATCAAGCCTGTAGGTGATGATTACATGTCTTTCCTCCATTGTCAACAGGTCCACCAGCGGTCTGTACACCGGAGGATGCCGCCATCTCCTCACATGTCCCAGCGGACGGTGCCTATGAAGGACAACAGCGAGCACAGTCAACCAACTCAGAGGTACGTAAACACAGCTTACTCAGAAAACCATTCATAACCCGAATTTTGCCTGTATGAGTGTTGAGCCAAGGCCTAGGTATGTGTGACACAGTTATAAATCAAGCCATGTGGGCCCCTGAAATGGCGGCTGCCTGACCTGTAAAGTGGGACAATGGGATGTGAGGTAACTGCGCTGTCGTTTTACACCGTCGCGGTAGGCGGTCGAACACCGCAGCGCAATTCTGCATTGGTTAACATTGGACCCTATAGGTCCCAGGAGCCAATGATGATGTACGCCAGCGGTGACGGTACGCACCGCCGTGGACGTGACTGCCATTTTCTATCTGTTCAATCACTCGATACCTGATCTTCGACAGGAGAGGACCTACACTGCAAGTGCTTCTGTGACCTCAGTCTGAACGAGACAATGGCTTGTGCGTCTGGGGAAAGGGCCCCTGCCTTCACCACGGAGGAGTTGGAGAAAGTCGTGGATGGGGTCCTCCCCCAGTACACTCTACTCTATGGTCCTCCAGACAAACAGGTAAGTACACTGGGAGCATGCTGTATGGGCAATGCCTGTGTGGAGTGTGGTGGATGAAAGGGTGGGGGGAGAATGAGGCGTGCATGAAAAAAAATGAGTGCATGTGCCACATGTCCAGGGTAGGGATGCAGGCCAATGACTGTGACAGTGCAGTTGGTAATAACTTCTCTTTTTCCCCTGTACAATTCCTGTAGGCCAGCGCTCACCAGAAGAAGCATATTTGGCATGCCATCGCCAAGGACGTCCGGACCCTGGCGGTCTATCACAGACGGAGCACCCACTGCCATAAAAGATGGGAGGACATTTGCCGCTGGAGCAAGAAGACGGCGGAGGCCCAGCTGGGGATGGCCTCCCAATGTGGGAGGGGTGCCCGTCGCACCATGACCCCCCTGATGTTCAGGATCCTGGCGGTGGCATACCCGGAGTTGGATGGGTGCTTGAGGGCATCACAGCAGCAACAAGGGGGTGAGTACACTCTCATTCTGCTGATTCAGCGCGCAGTGGAGATGTCTGGGTGGGGGAGGTGGGCTGTGGGTTTCCCTAGGCCAGGGCGAGTGTGCTAGTTAAGTCCCCTTTTTAAGGCAGACCCTGTGGCACCTACCCCACCTGGGTACAATGCCAACTACACCTAGTCTGGTTCCTGTGACATCCATGTGTGCAGATATCGGCCATAGCCTTGTAGGCCATTTACCAGCCATTGAATAGTGGACCCCAAGTGCGCAGCGTAGTGCAGGGGGCTTCTGTGTCTGTCGTGTCCGCCAACGGTAGCGGTAATGCATGCACTCAACTTGTCTTTCTTCTGTCTCCCCCCCCCCTTTTGTGGTCTCCCTGTACATGTGTGCATTAGCATCATCAGGCGGAGGAGAAGTGGCACAGGAGCAGGAGGGAGCTGCATCCCACATGGTCCTGGAGGGCGACACTACGACTCTGATTTGACCAGTGGGACGGAGGGCGAGGGGAGCTCCACGGCAGGGACAGGAGCTGACACCAGCGATACAGACTCGTCCTCTGATGGTAGCTCCCTTGTGGTGGCGGCCCCATCTGTGCCCCCTGCATCTACAGGTACAGCCGCCACCCCCCCTCCAGCACCGCCCTCCCAGCAGCCCCTCAGCCTTTGCCCCGTGCCCACTCACCCAGGAGGGTGGGCATCTCCTTCGCCGCAGGCACCTCAGCCCCTGCCCCAGTCACCCCTGCTGCCCTCAGTGAGGAGGCCATTGACCTCCTCAGGTCCCTCACTGTTGGGCAGTCTACCATTTTGAATGCCATCCAGGGTGTAGAGAGACAGTTGCAACAAACCAATGCATTCCTGGAGGGCATTCATTCTGGGCAGGCAGCCCTTCTGCGAGCTTTTCAGACTCTGGCCTCAGCACTGATGGCAGCCATTGTCCCCGTCTCTAGCCTCCCCCTCCAACTTCCTCCACCCACACCCAATCCCCTCTACCCCAGCCTATCCCAAGCACACCTACAGACCAACATGCACACACGTCAACACCCAAGGGAAGCTCAGGCAAACATAAGCACCACACATCCCACAGGCATTCACGCAAGCATCACACACATGCAGACACACCAACGTCCACTGCCTCCACTGTGTCCCCCTCCTCCTCGTCTCCCTCCTCCCTCCCAGTCTCGTCTACACTCACACCTGCATGACTACCTCTACAGCCACTACGTCCCTCTCCAGCACACCCACCACCACACCCCACTCACGTGCAGTCACCACCCCCACTACCATTCACACGTCCCCTGTGTCCTCTCCCAGTGTGTCTGTGATGCCCCCTCCCAAGATACACAAACGCAGGCACACACCCACCCAACAGCCATCCACCTCACGACAGCCTCCAGCGCATGCACCTTCACCCAAAGTCACCAAACGTACACCTCCTACAACCACCACCTCTTCCTCCACTACCAAACTCCCTCCAGCTACCCGTCCCAGTGTGTCCCAAAAACTTTTCCTGTCCAACTTTGACCTCTTTCCCACACCTCCCCCACCCCGTCCGTCTCATAGGTCCCGAACTAGCACCTCAGCCACAACATCTCCGGGACCAGTGGTGCCTGTAGTCACAGGAATCTGGAGTGCACCACCCACCAGGGCAGCCAGTGTGGCACGGAGCCACAGCACAGACAGTCCCCCACCTGTGAAGCATCAGAAGTTGGCCAGTGCCCGGCGGGAGAGGGGGAAGACTCCAGTCACCAAAGCCGCTCCCAGGGGTACAGGTGGGAGTGTGGAGTCAGCTGTGACACCTTCCAAGGTGGGGAAGGGCCACAAGAAACCCGGCAAGTCTGGGATGAGCAGCACGGCGGAGAAGACCGCCATCATCCCCGATGCCCAGGAGGCCACCACCAGCACCAGCCCAGCTGCCCAGGAGGCCACCGCCAGCCCAGCTGCCCAGGAGGCCACCACCAGGACCAGCCCACCTGGCCAGGAGGCCACCGCCAGCACCAGCACCAGCCCACCAGACCAGGAGGCCATTGCCAGCACCAGCCCACCTGGCCAAGGAGGCCACCACCAGCCCACCTGGCCAGGAGGCCACCGCCAGCACCAGCCCACCTGACCAGGAGGCCACCACCAGCACTAGCCCCGCTGGGCCATGAAGGACCGCCAGTAAAAGCCCCGCTGGGCCATGAAGGACCGCCAGCACTAGCCCCGCTGGGCCATGAAGGACCGCCAGCATTAGCCCCGCTGGGCCATGAAGGACTGCCAGCAAAAGCCCGGCTGAGCCATGAAGGACCGCCAGCCAAAGCCCCGCTGGGCCATGAAGGTCCGCCAGCAAATGTCCCGCTGGACCATGAAGGACCGCCAGCAGCTGAGACCCTGCAATGGAGACCGCCATCTCAAGCACCGCTGAACAGGGCACCGCCATCTCAAGCACCGCTGAACAGGGCACCGCCGTCTCAAGCACCGCTGCACAGGGCACCGCCGCCTCAAGCACCGCTGAACAGGGCGCCGCCGCCTCAAGCACCGCTGAACAGGGCGCCGCCGTCTCAAGCACCGCTGCGCAGGGCACCGCCATCTCAAGCACCGCTGAACAGGGCACCACCATCTCAAGCACCGCTGAACAGGGCACCGCCATCTCAAACACCGCTGGCCCATGTGCGGCAAGGGCACTGACGCAAGTGAGTCCGTCACAGGGTGAATGATGCACTCTGGGCACCATGCCCCCTCCAGAACCAGTGGAGACTGTCATCCACTCCCTCTGTCCTTAGCAGGATGAAGCAATCTGGGCACAAAGCCCCCTCCAGAACCAGTGGAGAAAGGCATCCACTACCTCAGTCCTTAGCAGGATGAAGCTCTCTGGGCACAAAGCCCCCTCCAGATCCAGTGGAGAAAGGCATCCACTACCTCTGTCCTTAGCAGGATGAAGCACTCTGGGCACAAAGCCCCCTCCAGAACCAGTGGAGAAAGGCATCCACTACCTCAGTCCTTGGCAGGATGATGCACTCTGGGCACAAAGCCCCCTCCAGAACCAGTGGAGAAAGGCATCCACTCCATCTGTCCTTAGCAGGATGAAGCACTCTGGGCACAAAGCCCCCTCCAGAACCAGCGAGAAAGGCATCCACTACCTCAGTCCTTGGCTGGATGAAGCACTCTGGGCACAAAGCCCCCTCCAGATCCAGTGGAGAAAGGCATCCACCCCCTCTGTCCTTAGCAGGATGAAGCACTCTGGGCACAAAGCCCCCTCCAGAACCAGTGGAGTATCACATCCACTACCTCAGTCCTTGGCAGGGTGAAGCACTCTGGACACAAAGCCCCCTCCAGAACCAGTGGAGACTGTTATCCACTTGAGAGACTGTGGCTTTGCACTCCCCAGGATTGAACAGTGGGCAGCCCACCCACTGTAGAGACTTGAGAGACTGTGGCTTTGCACTCCCCAGGATTGAACAGTGGGTAAACCACCCACTGTAGAGACTTGAGAGACTGTGGCTTTGCACTCCCCAGGATTGAACAGTGGGCAGCCCACCCACTGTAGAGACTTGAGAGATTGTGGCTTTGCACTCTCCAGGATTGAAAGTGGGCAAACCACCCACTGTAGAGACTTGAGAGACTGTGACTTTGCACTCCCCAGGATATAGCAGTGGGCAAACCACCCACTGTAGAGACTTGAGAGACTGTGGCTTTGCACACCCCAGGATTGAACAGTGGGAAAACCACCCACTGTAGACACTTGAGAGACTGTGGCTTTGCACTCCCCAGGATTGAACAGTGGGCAAACCACCCACTGTAGAGACTTGAGAGACTGTGGCTTTGCACTCCCTAGGATTGAACAGTGGGCATGTGGCCCCCTTGTGGATTTGGCGTTGTGCACTCAAGCGGCTGAGGTGCCCCCCTTTCCCTCCCCCTGAGGTGCCTGTTTAGTTGCTGTCTGATGCCCCTGCAGTGTTCTCTCCGTCATGGTCGGGGATCTTGTGTGGGCCTCGCACATACCGTGTGGTCCCAGTGTTCCACAGACTTTCTTAAAGCACTACCTGGACTACTATGCTTGGTATATATTATGTACATGGTGTATATATATATATGTATATATATTTCTGCCTACTTGCTTTTAATATATTACAATGGTTACACTAATTTTCTATTGTCTTTGCATTCTTCCAGGGGGTTTGGTGGGTGTAACTGTGATGTATTGATAGGCATTAGTGTGTGTGTTGTAGTGAGTGAGGGTGGGGGTGGGGGTGTTGCGTGTGCGTGTCACTGTTTTTTCCCTCCCCCCTCCCCTGTGTCGTAGGTGCAGTACTCACCGTGGTCTTCGCCGCCGGCGTTCGTGCTCCTGGTAGAGGAGCAGGAAGACTATTGCAGGGAGAATTTGGAGTTCCGGGTCCATGGCGTCCTCGTTCCTCGTGGAGTGTGCAGAGGTGAGCGTTTTTCCTTCAGGATTCCTGTTTCCGCCGTGTTTTTATCCGCAGTGAATCCGCCTCGGAAAAGGTGGCGGATTGGCCTGTCATAATAGTGTGGGTGGTCCATTGTCTCCCGCCTGTCTGTTGGCGGTGACCGCCAAGCTGTTTGTTTGTACCACTGTGGCGGTCGGAGTGTTAAAGTGGCTGTCTTTGTTGGCGGTTTCTGCCACGGTCGTAATTGCAATTTTTTTACCGCAGGCCTGTTGGCGGTCTTACCGCCGCTTTAACACCGACTGCCAGGGTTGTAATGACCACCATAGTATCTTCGGTAGAAATGCCTTATTAATGTGATTATTTCTTCCTACTAATGATATATATTTATTGAGTAGTCTGGTCATTTTTTCCAGTAGTGGGGTTGCAATGGGGTCGCAAGGAAGACACAAAGTCATGGATATATAGTATACGTAAAGTCTTTTATTGTCAGACTACAGGCCACTGTTTGTTTTCTGTTTTGTTTTCTTTTTTTGCGGATGTGTTCATTGGTCACTGTTCCTCTAGCATTAATTTCTGGACTTCATCCTTTACAGGGTGACTGTAAAGGCCACGCTCTTCCCAGAGCGTGGCCGGGGTTTTGGAGTATTGCCTCCTGGTGCTCCCTTCCTTCAGATGGCAACTGGTGGCCCGATGTCTTCCTGCTCGTGCGCCGTCCGCTGGTCTGTCCTTGTCTTTTCTTCCGTTCCCGATGTTGCTGTCGTCTCCTTCAGCGTTCCGTTCATCTCTGGCTCCTCCTCCTGCTTCCCCGGGTATGAGCGCAGAGTCCCTTTTCTTTCCGTCTTCACCCGGAAGTTCCTCAGGATTGGTTCCTGTCCCGAGGACTTCCGGGTCAGGAATCTCCGCACATCCGGTGTCCCAGGTGTATGGCGGGTCTGACGCCAGTGTCGGCCCTCACAGGGGTATAGTTAGGTAGTTTGATGTAATCATAGTTTGTAGTTAGCCAGATCCTCAAGTAGTCCATTTGTGAGACCGCATAGTTGGTGTATGAAGGAGATATCAACTGTTGTGTGAAAATTCCTGTTGGAAGTATTTGTGTTTTCCCGCCCATTAAACCTGCAGCCAGATACCTCCCTAAATGATGATTAATAATGCATTGTCTGCATATGCCAGTACTGTAACCATATGGGTTTGAAACATGATTGATATGATTTTTTCAGGAGCCATTAGTTGTGTTAACAAGGGCTAAGGATATAGAGCAACCAGTGCAGAATACAAAGGACATCGCTGTCTTTTTCCATGCACACTTAAAAATGGTGCAGAGATTGACCCATTTAGAAAGATTTGTGCCTGTGGAGTATGATACATGTTTTTAATCTACTTGATAAATACCTATTGTTTCACTACTAGCTGCAGGAATGGAATGAATGAAAATACAGTAATGACAATAAAAATGCATTTTCAGTGTATAATGCTATAAGATGAAGGCGAGTGTTTGTGGCCTCTGATCAGTCGATCAGTGAACAATATTGGTGCATTCAGTGGTGTATTTTCCTGCTATGAACCTATGTTGCCATGGCAACATAAGATGACTAATAACAGCATTGATTCTTTTTGCAATTATCAGTGTACATATCTCATAGTACGTGTGTAGCAATGATATCAGTCAGTATGAATTGGGGGATTATGAGGTTTGTCTTTTCTGAGAAAAACTGTTGTGTCCTAGCTACCAGGATCCTGGTGATGGGGCACCTGTAAAAATCCCATTATTGATATAAGAAAAAGTTGTATTATTTCTTGTAATAGTATCTTATAACTCTCACTCTTTAGAGCAACAACTCCTGCAGGCTGTCCCCAGGAGTGGAGTTTATACTTCTCTTATTTTCTTCCCAAAATGGGTTTCATTAATGAATGACTTTGTGTGGGTTGAAGAGAGGGGAGTGGAATTGAATCAATATATTGTTTTTTCTCTTTGACTATTGCATTTTTTGGCCTACCTGAGATGTGTACAAAGTAGTGCAGTGTTAGAAATTGGGTCACTAGTTGGCAGAGGTATGCACTCTGTCCACGTAGAAACCACAATCCTAGTCAGGGTAAGTCACATCATAAATTAACATGTGCTCAGCCTCTGGTAGCTTAGCACAGAGCAAGCAGGCTTAAATTAGGAGGCAATGCGTAAAGTATTAGTGCAACACTTTAAAAATGTAAAAATGTGAAAAAACACCACACAAAAATAATCCACAGCAGGTTAGGAAAATAGTGCTTTATTAATGGCTCCATGTATCAAAGTTTGGTTTTGCGACTCGCAAAACTGTATGTTGCATAGTGTCAATGACACTATTTGCGATTCGCAAGGGGGTCGCAAATGCCCACCTAATGAATATTCATGATGTAGGTCGCAATTTGCTACCTCTTGGGAATGGCGGCCCTCACAGGAATGGTGGCCTGATGGGTGCAGCAGACCACCATGTCTGTGACTGCTTTTAAACAAAGCAGTTTTTTTTATTTTAGATGCAGCCCGTTTACCTTAAAGGAAAAAGAGATGCATTTCAAAAACAAAAAATGAAACGTTTTTGTTTCATTTTTTCAGAGCAGGCAGTAGGCTGTAGGACTACTACATGCTCTAAAAAAAATGTTTTTACTGACATTCACAAAGGGGAAGGGGTCCCATGGGGATCTCTTCCCGTTTGCGAGTGGGTATAACTGCGATTGTTTTGCGACCTCATTCCCAGTCACAAAACGATCATACATGGGACTGCGACTCGCAATTAGGAAGGGAACACACCTTCCTAATTGTGACTCGCAATCCCTTTTTGCGATTCGGTAAATAGTTTACTGAATCGCAAAAATGGGTTCCAACATACTGAAGTGCATTATGCACATCGCAAACGGCCCAATTCGCTGTTTGTGATGTGCAAAGTGCTACCACCCACCTTCCAAGGTGGGGAAGGGCCACAAGAAACCCGGCAAGTCTGGGATGAGCAGCACGGCGGAGAAGACCGCCATCATCCCCGATGCCCAGGAGGCCACCACCAGCACCAGCCCAGCTGCCCAGGAGGCCACCGCCAGCCCAGCTGCCCAGGAGGCCACCACCAGGACCAGCCCACCTGGCCAGGAGGCCACCGCCAGCACCAGCCCACCAGACCAGGAGGCCATTGCCAGCACCAGCCCACCTGGCCAAGGAGGCCACCACCAGCCCACCTGGCCAGGAGGCCACCGCCAGCACCAGCCCACCTGACCAGGAGGCCACCACCAGCACTAGCCCCGCTGGGCCATGAAGGACCGCCAGTAAAAGCCCCGCTGGGCCATGAAGGACCGCCAGCACTAGCCCCGCTGGGCCATGAAGGACCGCCAGCATTAGCCCCGCTGGGCCATGAAGGACTGCCAGCAAAAGCCCGGCTGAGCCATGAAGGACCGCCAGCCAAAGCCCCGCTGGGCCATGAAGGTCCGCCAGCAAATGTCCCGCTGGACCATGAAGGACCGCCAGCAGCTGAGACCCTGCAATGGAGACCGCCATCTCAAGCACCGCTGAACAGGGCACCGCCATCTCAAGCACCGCTGAACAGGGCACCGCCGTCTCAAGCACCGCTGCACAGGGCACCGCCGCCTCAAGCACCGCTGAACAGGGCGCCGCCGCCTCAAGCACCGCTGAACAGGGCGCCGCCGTCTCAAGCACCGCTGCGCAGGGCACCGCCATCTCAAGCACCGCTGAACAGGGCACCACCATCTCAAGCACCGCTGAACAGGGCACCGCCATCTCAAACACCGCTGGCCCATGTGCGGCAAGGGCACTGACGCAAGTGAGTCCGTCACAGGGTGAATGATGCACTCTGGGCACCATGCCCCCTCCAGAACCAGTGGAGACTGTCATCCACTCCCTCTGTCCTTAGCAGGATGAAGCACTCTGGGCACAAAGCCCCCTCCAGAACCAGTGGAGAAAGGCATCCACTACCTCAGTCCTTAGCAGGATGAAGCTCTCTGGGCACAAAGCCCCCTCCAGATCCAGTGGAGAAAGGCATCCACTACCTCTGTCCTTAGCAGGATGAAGCACTCTGGGCACAAAGCCCCCTCCAGAACCAGTGGAGAAAGGCATCCACTACCTCAGTCCTTGGCAGGATGATGCACTCTGGGCACAAAGCCCCCTCCAGAACCAGTGGAGAAAGGCATCCACTCCATCTGTCCTTAGCAGGATGAAGCATTCTGGGCACAAAGCCCCCTCCAGAACCAGTGGAGAAAGGCATCCACTACCTCAGTCCTTGGCAGGATGATGCACTCTGGGCACAAAGCCCCCTCCAGAACCAGTGGAGAAAGGCATCCACTCCATCTGTCCTTAGCAGGATGAAGCACTCTGGGCACAAAGCCCCCTCCAGAACCAGCGAGAAAGGCATCCACTACCTCAGTCCTTGGCTGGATGAAGCACTCTGGGCACAAAGCCCCCTCCAGATCCAGTGGAGAAAGGCATCCACCCCCTCTGTCCTTAGCAGGATGAAGCACTCTGGGCACAAAGCCCCCTCCAGAACCAGTGGAGTATCACATCCACTACCTCAGTCCTTGGCAGGGTGAAGCACTCTGGACACAAAGCCCCCTCCAGAACCAGTGGAGACTGTTATCCACTTGAGAGACTGTGGCTTTGCACTCCCCAGGATTGAACAGTGGGCAGCCCACCCACTGTAGAGACTTGAGAGACTGTGGCTTTGCACTCCCCAGGATTGAACAGTGGGTAAACCACCCACTGTAGAGACTTGAGAGACTGTGGCTTTGCACTCCCCAGGATTGAACAGTGGGCAGCCCACCCACTGTAGAGACTTGAGAGATTGTGGCTTTGCACTCTCCAGGATTGAAAGTGGGCAAACCACCCACTGTAGAGACTTGAGAGACTGTGACTTTGCACTCCCCAGGATATAGCAGTGGGCAAACCACCCACTGTAGAGACTTGAGAGACTGTGGCTTTGCACACCCCAGGATTGAACAGTGGGAAAACCACCCACTGTAGACACTTGAGAGACTGTGGCTTTGCACTCCCCAGGATTGAACAGTGGGCAAACCACCCACTGTAGAGACTTGAGAGACTGTGGCTTTGCACTCCCTAGGATTGAACAGTGGGCATGTGGCCCCCTTGTGGATTTGGCGTTGTGCACTCAAGCGGCTGAGGTGCCCCCCTTTCCCTCCCCCTGAGGTGCCTGTTTAGTTGCTGTCTGATGCCCCTGCAGTGTTCTCTCCGTCATGGTCGGGGATCTTGTGTGGGCCTCGCACATACCGTGTGGTCCCAGTGTTCCACAGACTTTCTTAAAGCACTACCTGGACTACTATGCTTGGTATATATTATGTACATGGTGTATATATATATATGTATATATATTTCTGCCTACTTGCTTTTAATATATTACAATGGTTACACTCATTTTCTATTGTCTTTGCATTCTTCCAGGGGGTTTGGTGGGTGTAACTGTGATGTATTGATAGGCATTAGTGTGTGTGTTGTAGTGAGTGAGGGTGGGGGTGGGGGTGTTGCGTGTGCGTGTCACTGTTTTTTCCCTCCCCCCTCCCCTGTGTCGTAGGTGCAGTACTCACCGTGGTCTTCGCCGCCGGCGTTCGTGCTCCTGGTAGAGGAGCAGGAAGACTATTGCAGGGAGAATTTGGAGTTCCGGGTCCATGGCGTCCTCGTTCCTCGTGGAGTGTGCAGAGGTGAGCGTTTTTCCTTCAGGATTCCTGTTTCCGCCGTGTTTTTATCCGCAGTGAATCCGCCTCGGAAAAGGTGGCGGATTGGCCTGTCATAATAGTGTGGGTGGTCCATTGTCTCCCGCCTGTCTGTTGGCGGTGACCGCCAAGCTGTTTGTTTGTACCACTGTGGCGGTCGGAGTGTTAAAGTGGCTGTCTTTGTTGGCGGTTTCTGCCACGGTCGTAATTGCAATTTTTTTACCGCAGGCCTGTTGGCGGTCTTACCGCCGCTTTAACACCGACTGCCAGGGTTGTAATGACCACCATAGTATCTTCGGTAGAAATGCCTTATTAATGTGATTATTTCTTCCTACTAATGATATATATTTATTGAGTAGTCTGGTCATTTTTTCCAGTAGTGGGGTTGCAATGGGGTCGCAAGGAAGACACAAAGTCATGGATATATAGTATACGTATAGTCTTTTATTGTCAGACTACAGGCCACTGTTTGTTTTCTGTTTTGTTTTCTTTTTTTGCGGATGTGTTCATTGGTCACTGTTCCTCTAGCATTAATTTCTGGACTTCATCCTTTACAGGGTGACTGTAAAGGCCACGCTCTTCCCAGAGCGTGGCCGGGGTTTTGGAGTATTGCCTCCTGGTGCTCCCTTCCTTCAGATGGCAACTGGTGGCCCGATGTCTTCCTGCTCGTGCGCCGTCCGCTGGTCTGTCCTTGTCTTTTCTTCCGTTCCCGATGTTGCTGTCGTCTCCTTCAGCGTTCCGTTCGTCTCTGGCTCCTCCTCCTGCTTCCCTGGGTATGAGCGCAGAGTCCCTTTTCTTTCCGTCTTCACCCGGAAGTTCCTCAGGATTGGTTCCTGTCCCGAGGACTTCCGGGTCAGGAATCTCCGCACATCCGGTGTCCCAGGTGTATGGCGGGTCTGACGCCAGTGTCGGCCCTCACAGGGGTATAGTTAGGTAGTTTGATGTAATCATAGTTTGTAGTTAGCCAGATCCTCAAGTAGTCCATTTGTGAGACCGCAGAGTTGGTGTATGAAGGAGATATCAACTGTTGTGTGAAAATTCCTGTTGGAAGTATTTGTGTTTTCCCGCCCATTAAACCTGCAGCCAGATACCTCCCTAAATGATGATTAATAATGCATTGTCTGCATATGCCAGTACTGTAACCATATGGGTTTGAAACATGATTGATATGATTTTTTCAGGAGCCATTAGTTGTGTTAACAAGGGCTAAGGATATAGAGCAACCAGTGCAGAATACAAAGGACATCGCTGTCTTTTTCCATGCACACTTAAAAATGGTGCAGAGATTGACCCATTTAGAAAGATTTGTGCCTGTGGAGTATGATACATGTTTTTAATCTACTTGATAAATACCTATTGTTTCACTACTAGCTGCAGGAATGGAATGAATGAAAATACAGTAATGACAATAAAAATGCATTTTCAGTGTATAATGCTATAAGATGAAGGCGAGTGTTTGTGGCCTCTGATCAGTCGATCAGTGAACAATATTGGTGCATTCAGTGGTGTATTTTCCTGCTATGAACCTATGTTGCCATGGCAACATAAGATGACTAATAACAGCATTGATTCTTTTTGCAATTATCAGTGTACATATCTCATAGTACGTGTGTAGCAATGATATCAGTCAGTATGAATTGGGGGATTATGAGGTTTGTCTTTTCTGAGAAAAACTGTTGTGTCCTAGCTACCAGGATCCTGGTGATGGGGCACCTGTAAAAATCCCATTATTGATATAAGAAAAAGTTGTATTATTTCTTGTAATAGTATCTTATAACTCTCACTCTTTAGAGCAACAACTCCTGCAGGCTGTCCCCAGGAGTGGAGTTTATACTTCTCTTATTTTCTTCCCAAAATGGGTTTCATTAATGAATGACTTTGTGTGGGTTGAAGAGAGGGGAGTGGAATTGAATCAATATATTGTTTTTTCTCTTTGACTATTGCATGTTTTGGCCTACCTGAGATGTGTACAAAGTAGTGCAGTGTTAGAAATTGGGTCACTAGTTGGCAGAGGTATGCACTCTGTCCACGTAGAAACCACAATCCTAGTCAGGGTAAGTCACATCATAAATTAACATGTGCTCAGCCTCTGGTAGGTTAGCACAGAGCAAGCAGGCTTAAATTAGGAGGCAATGCGTAAAGTATTAGTGCAACACTTTAAAAATGTAAAAATGTGAAAAAACACCACACAAAAATAATCCACAGCAGGTTAGGAAAATAGTGCTTTATTAATGGCTCCATGTATCAAAGTTTGGTTTTGCGACTCGCAAAACTGTATGTTGCATAGTGTCAATGACACTATTTGCGATTCGCAAGGGGGTCGCAAATGCCCACCTAATGAATATTCATGATGTAGGTCGCAATTTGCTACCTCTTGGGAATGGCGGCCCTCACAGGAATGGTGGCCTGATGGGTGCAGCAGACCACCATGTCTGTGACTGCTTTTAAACAAAGCAGTTTTTTTTATTTTAGATGCAGCCCGTTTACCTTAAAGGAAAAAGAGATGCATTTCAAAAACAAAAAATGAAACGTTTTTGTTTCATTTTTTCAGAGCAGGCAGTAGGCTGTAGGACTACTACATGCTCTAAAAAAAATGTTTTTACTGACATTCACAAAGGGGAAGGGGTCCCATGGGGATCTCTTCCCGTTTGCGAGTGGGTATAACTGCGATTGTTTTGCGACCTCATTCCCAGTCACAAAACGATCATACATGGGACTGCGACTCGCAATTAGGAAGGGAACACACCTTCCTAATTGTGACTCGCAATCCCTTTTTGCGATTCGGTAAATAGTTTACTGAATCGCAAAAATGGGTTCCAACATACTGAAGTGCATTATGCACATCGCAAACGGCCCAATTCGCTGTTTGTGATGTGCAAAGTGCTACCACCCACCTTCCAAGGTGGGGAAGGGCCACAAGAAACCCGGCAAGTCTGGGATGAGCGGTGCTCCAATGAGCATTCTGACCGCGGCGGTTCAGCCGCGGTCAGAAGCGGAAAGTCAGCGGTCTCCCGCTGACTTTCCGCTGCTCATTGGAATCCTCCATGGCTGCGGAGCGCGCTCCGCAGCCATGAGGATTCTGACCCCCCCTACCGCCATCCAGTTCATGGCGGGAAAGCCGCCATGAACAGGATGGCGGTAGGGGGGGTCGCGGGGCCCCTGGGGGCCCCTGCTGTGCCCATGCCAATGGCATGGGCACGGCAGGGGCCCCCGTAAGAGGGCCCCAAAATGTATTTCACTGTCTGCCTTGCAGACAGTGAAATACGCGACGGGTGCAGTAGCACCCGTCGCACCTTCCCACTCCGCCGGCTCGATTACGAGCCGGCATCCTCGTGGGAAGGTCGTTTTCCCCTGGGCTGGCGGGCGGTTTAACTGGAACCGCCCGCCAGCCCAGGGGAAAACTTGTAATACCCGCCGCGGTCTTTTGACCGCGGCGCGGTAATTTGGAGGGCGGGATCCTGGCGGGCGGCCTCCGCCGCCCGCCAGGGTCATAATGAGGCCCATAGTGCTTAGAAACTTAAAGTGCCAGCTGGGGCTATCTTGTCCTAGTAGACCTGGGTAAATCCAAAAGTTCAGGCCTATCGCAATGGAGCACAGGCTGGCTACAGTGACCCACCCTGTATTGCTGAAAAGTACCTTGTGTGGAGGGTTGTGTTGATGATGAAGATCCAATCACTCTCAGGCAAGGAGGGCAGCAGGCAGCATGGCATACACAGCAAAGCAGGTGTCCAGCAAGGTCCACTAGACTTTGAGCACAATGACAGTCCCTTTAGCAGCACAGAATTCCTTCTTCCAGGCAGTCCTCAGGTTCAGATGTATACTGCTTTGATAGGGTCAGAAGTCCAGTTCTGATACCCAGTGGTGCCTTTGAGGTGGGGGAGACTTCAAAGAGAGGCCATAGAAGTGCACAAGGTTCCTGACCTTCCTGCCCTGGCTCCTCAGGGGGCTATGCAGCTCTTGGTGAGGGCTCAAGACCCAGCCCATTCAGGTGCAAGTGTCAGCTTCTCCCTTCTATCTTGCCCAGGATGTGTCATCAACAAGCAGATGGTCACTAAGTTACACCTAAGCTCCCTTTGTGTGTGGCTGTCTGGAGCCCGGCGGTCACCCACCCAGATGTGTATTTAGAGACAGACGGAAGGCACTAGATGATTTAAAGTAAAAAAAATGACATCCTTCTAGAAGTAAAAAGATCAGATGAAGAATGGAATGCAAACATTCACCCCCAGTCACAGATCCAGACCTAAATCCATATTTTATTTGCCCACCATTCCACCCCAGTTTGGACCCAGACAAATGCAAATCAGTCTTGACCATGCTCCCCATGGGAAAAGACGAGCCAGAGCTGTCAGGCCAGGTCCTCCCTGGACCAGAAACAAGCATTCTGGGACCAGTTTGGGGTTCTCATCAGCCAGGCCAGCTTGAATCTAGTGGCACAGTGAGACCGGGACCCACATCTGGGCATACCCGGTGCCCTTAGGGTGACATATGGAAAAAGAAGAGATGCTGTTGATGCTGCTGGTATTTTGGTTGTGGTGGGGTGGCATTAATGACAACAATGGTATTTGTATTGTTGTTTTAGTAGTTGTAGTGTCAGTATGCTGGTGCTAGTGACTGGTGTTATTGTTTTTGATGGTGGTAGTGGTAATATTGCTGGTGGTGGTACTTGTGTTATTGGTGACACTGTGGTGGTCACATTGGTGGAATGTATTTTGGTGATGGTCTGGTGGTATTGGTGGTGGTGGTAGTAGTGGTATTGGTGGTTGTACTGGTGGTTTTGGCATAGGTGAGAATTGACTTGGGATTGCTCGTAGGTGTGTTATTGTGGTTGTGCAGAATTGGAGTTGATGTGATATTGGGGGTGGTGGTAATGCCTTACTGTTGGAGGTGCTATTGTAGGTGGTGATGGAGGTGTTGCTGATGGTATAGTTATTGAAGTGATATTGGTAATGCTTGTGGCATTAGTAGTGTTACTGGTGCTGTTGGTGCTATTGGTGGTGGTGGTGTTATTGATAGTATTGGTGGTAGTAAAGATTTTGGTATTGATCTTGTCGTGGTGGTATTGGTGATGATCGTAATGGTGGTTCTGGTATTTGTAATGGTATCGTTAGTAGTTGTACGTATGAGTTGAAATGAATGTAGCAAAAAGTGTGATTATGTGTACTGGTCAAATGTAAAATAGTCTGTCATGCCGTTTCTCCTGACCAAAGCCCACTCTATGTATACGATAAATAATTAGTAACCGAAGGTACGCAGAAAGCTAAGGCTTCTGTAGCCAGATGTAATGATCATCCATCTCTCTCTCTCGTTCTGTTTTATTTAACTATTTACCGATTTTATTGCGTTTCTTTCTCACCTCCCTTTCTTTCTTTCATTCATTCTTTCTTTCTCTTTCTTTCTTTCTTTCTTTTTTTCTTTCCTTCTTACCTCCTTTCCTTTCTTTCCTTCTTTCTTCCTTCAGTTATCTCTGAATCTCCTATTTATATATTGGCTTCACCTCTTCTTTTTTTCACTGATTTTTGGAATTCATACATTCATAACATATTGTTGTACTTTCTAAAGCTATGTATGGAGAGTTTCTGTATTGTGGAAATTTGCTAATATTATTGAAATCTTGTTTAAATATTGTTTACAGAGAAAACATTTTCTAAATGTAATCTGAGTGTAGTCTTTCCTTCTCTCATATTTCTCTGGAACATAGAGAATTCCCTGCTCTTAACCACACTTTCTACAGCATTTACACCTAGACGATATAGGTGAAATACTGACAGAGGTAGCAATGTAATTCCAAATGAATTTGAATAGCTACATATTCTGATCACACCCACTGAACACTCCTTTCAAAATGCCTACAGTTACTCTTTACAATGTCAATATGTGCAACTGATTGCAGGTGGTAGGAACTGGCACTCATTTTTATTAGGGACTAAAACTTTCCTTTCAACGTTAGATTTGATCCAAAGCAAGAGATGAAAGGCAGAAAGGGGAGAATGAAGAGAAAAGAGAAAGATAGTGAAAACTGTGATGAAGGGAGAAAACAGGAAGGAAAAGTAGTGAGAGACAGGAAGTGCAGGGTGGTGGAAGAAAGAGTCATGAGGTGAAAACAAGGCTAGTCAGTCTTGGGGGCATGTTTACAAGAAAGTGGAGCATTGGTCTAAACTAACCTATTTTTTATTTTATTTTCAAAACAGAGAAATGGAGAGAGTGTGTGTACATTTCTGTTTATGTGGACATTCCTGGTGAAATCTGACAGACATATCTTCATACCGGACTGAAAGCACCTGTACCCAACTATTTACCAGAAACTACATTTCTTCAGTGGATTTAACACTCCAAACATCCCCTCTGAAGCTACGCCCCTGCTTTTGAGTGTCAAACTGAATTTCTGAATCACTTGTTTGTTTTGCATGGAAAGATTTCAACTTTTAACATGTCATAAATCTGACTTACACGCAGTACAATCTTTATGAACCTGTGCTCCACTTAATGGCAAAGTCATCACCCAGCTACAGAACAATGGAATTGTTCCCTAAAGTTTAAAAATTGTTAGGGTAATGCAGCAGATAAACAAAATCTACTTGGAGCATATGCTCATTATTAAATGGTGGTTAGTTAGAAATCTCACCTTTTCATAGCAAATACATTCCAAAATGCCCTCTATATATTTTTTAATTGAATGATTTGTATGACAATGGCTGTCTCTCAAAGTATTAACTCAAACTCTAACCACCCTCTATAGCCCTTCACCCACACACTGTATACCATCAACCCTATTTATTACACAGTCACATTCTCATGTTGCATCAAATTCTGCAAACTGGTCCTCTATTTGCAAATTCTAAACCGTAATCTGTATACTCTTTGCCACGTTGTACACACTTAGCCATGCACACCCACAATCTTGTACCACACACCAGACTCTGCACACTCAGCATCTACAGCAAAGCAAGCTCTGCACTCCCTCAACCACAAAACACACACCTTGTACACTTGTATTGCAATTCCTAGCCATGCTACCCATACCCATTTATAGTTTATTCACACTCTTACTACAGTATGCAACCCACTACTGCTGTCTTGACACTCACCAGTGCATAGCACCTTATTAACCACAGTTTGTCCACCATCTTCCCTCACAATCCCCACTGTACACTCAACTCACTCATCAAAATCCTTTCACACCTAGAGCAACATACATCATCTCATTGTTCACATGTTCAAAATCTTCAGCTACTTTCTATACATCAGCAGTTACAGTCTGCCTATCTGTTCTCTACACATTCTCAGCCACGTTATGTATTCCCTCAGCAATGCACCACATGCTATCAACTATACTTGGCATATTATAATTTATAAACTGCAAACACTCAATTGCTATGCACATGCTGAAACCACAATATGGATACGGACAGTAATGCTTTGCAGACACTCTCATACCCTCATCAATGTCTGCACATTCTCAATTATGCTGTCCCCACCCTTAGCCAAGCTCAACATACCTCAGAATACATTGGGTACACCCTCACCAATGTTCTGCACTTCCATATCCACTTTCTGCATGCCCTCTCCACCCAATTCTGCATACCAATAACCACAATCACTTACATGTCCTTCATTTGTTGGTGTGCTTATGACGCTCTTATCCAACTCTCACACACCAGCTATACTCTACACACTCTCGCCCATTATCTATTTGTCGTTGCTCATGATCCTGCACAGCTTCAGCTACACTCAGCACACCCTCATCCGTGATCTTTTAAAACTCAAAGATAGCCAGGAAACATCACTCCCAGCCTGTTTGCACACCTTTAGTCATGTTCTGCACACCCTGACGCTCACTTTTCACATGCTGAACCACATTGTGCCCCTCTCAGCTATTTTGACACACTCTAAGGCAGTCTGTGTGTACACTTGGCCATGCTGTCTTGACACTTTGCCACACCTAGCAGACCTTCAGACACACTCTGCAATCTTCTCCTGTACTGCATGCCATTGTATTAGTTCATTGTACCTTCTAGAAGACTCTCAACATCCCCAAAACGTTTAACACTTTGTACACAAAGTTCACAATTCAGACCAGATTTGCATCACTTTTGTAATAGAAAACCATAATAGAAAGTTGGGGTGGGATTTACTATCTAACGCAAACCAGACAAGGATTTGTGCCACAGCTGTATGCCTCCTCCAGACAAGCATAACAAGAATAAGGCCCTCATTACAACCTTGGTGTTAATGCCGCATACTGCCGTGCTGACGGCCGCCAACATACCGTGACCGCGGCATTATTCCGCTACGGGTATTATGACCCACACAGAGAAATCCGGCACTATACAGACACACACACAAGTCCGCTAGACCAAAGGTCAGCAATAAACTGGTGATATCCAAACCCACACCGATACGCCAACAGGAATACACCCACCGTATCACGACCCATAAATCACCACAGCGGACATTCAACCATGGTAAACCATTGGCGGTACACACTGCGGCGCTCAAAATACACACACATTTACAAAACGACACCACATTGGACAATTCAAACTACACACACCTGACACACATACACACACCACACACTCACACCACTATAAAATACCCACCCACAATACCCACAACCCTTTCCACAAACAGCAAGATAGCACAGAGAGAGAGACAAGGCAGGAGCACCCACTCAATCAGAGGCACAGAACACCATCACCCATACACCTTCCACACACATCACAGCATACACCACAAAACTTCACCCCACACATCACCAATTCATCCTCACACATATCACTCGCACCACATCAATGGCACGTCAAAGACACCCCAGGTTTTCTGAGGAGGAGCTAAGGGTAGTGTTGGAGGAAATCATCCCGGTAGAGACACAGCTTTTCGGATCACAGGTGCAGCAGACGTCCATTGCAAGGAAGATGGAGCTATGGCGGAGGATCGTGGACAGGGTCAATGCCATGGGACAGCACCCAAGAACCAGGGATGACATCAGGAAGAGGTAGAACGACCTACGGGGGAAGGTGCGTTCCATGGTTGCAAGACACCAGGTAGCTGTACAGAGGACTGGCGGTGGACCCCAACCTCCTCCCCCACAACTAACAACATGGGAGGAGCAAGTCTTGGTGATCATGCAACCTGAGGGCCTTGCGGGACTAGCAGGAGGACTGGACTCTGGTAAGTCATATCTTTACTATTATATCCTCCACCCTACCTGCATGCCATCACACACCCCCACCCTTGCCCACACTCCCATCACTCCATCACCTCACATATACCCCACCATCACACCCCACCCATCTCAATACCAAGCCCTGCATGCAACAGCAATGCATGGACGCCCATCACAGACCTGCATGGATACTCATCACCACAGCATACCCTGTAAATCACCACTCTCACAAGGCCAAGCTGACAGGGAAATCACACCCATGCACAATATGGCCCACACAGATACAATAACACTGCATTTGCATCCCCACAGGACCCCTACTCAACGTCACCGGAGAGGAGGTGCCAGCTACATCCAGTCCCCCCACAGAAGAGGCCCACAGTGACGACAACAGCTCTGCAAGCCTGGATCACGATGACTAACCTGGCCCATCAAGGACCTCTGGACAGTCGGTTACCCTGCCACAGTTCCAACCCACCACAGAGCCTCCCTCCTCAGGAAACACCAGCACAGCACCCACCCAGCGGGTCTATGCCACTGTCCCCAGGACACATCAATCAGCAGTGTGTCCACAACTACAGGGACCCCAGGCAACCCCACAAACCCACAACGATCAGGGACCTGGGGTCATTGGCAGTGGGCTCACGGTTAAGGGGACAGAGGCACAGGACAACAGGGAAGCTGGGAGGACTGCTGTGCGACAGGGAGAGGACAGGTCCAGGGAACCCACTCTCCACGAGGCACTCTCAAACATCCTGGGAGCATACCACCATTCCCAGGAGACGATGGGCCAGATACTGGCCAAGCTGCAGGAGACCCAGCGGATGCAGGAGGGACAGTACCTGGCAATCAGGGATGGCCTAACACAAATATACACCATCCTGGTCACCATTGCAGGGGTGGTGGCAGACATGGGCAAGACAATGAGGGAGGCAGTGGCACAACAACGGGCCCTTGACACTAGCCACACCGAGGACCAGCCTTCCACCTCCACCGGCGCTAGTGGACAGGAGTCACCGCCACAGGACCAACAGGTCACCAGCACCCCACCCCCTGCAGAAGGAGAACCACCCTGCAAATGGTCCCTGCGATCCAGGCTGAAGTCAGAGAACATTGCCAAGACCCCGCCAGGAAATAGGACTCTCCTGATTGTCACCCTTCTGTCCCACTCTGTCAACCTGTCCACCTTGAACTGCCATTACTCCCCTTCCTATGCCCCATTGGACAATGTACCTGTGATACCAAGAGACTGGACATTCCTCCACCATCATCCAAGCCCCTTGCACCACCCCCTCTTATTATGAGCACTTAAATAAACACCCTTGGAACAAATACCAATCTGGAGTCTGTCAAATGATTCAAATATGTATTAGTACAACATAATCAAAGCATTGCAACTCAAAAGTACAGTGAATAATACTTTAGGATGACCTCTGGTGGGCAGCAGTACACATAGCAGGAGCCAGAGTGGGGCACAGAGACCTGAAACTGGAGATGCCAAAAGGTACAGTCAGTGGCCATAGACATAGGGAACCAGGCTGCCTTGTACAATGTCCAACAGATAACTGAAATGTTAAGTGATGTTTCAGTGTCTTACTTGTGTGTCACTGGAAGTACTGCTGAATAACATTGGTTCTGTTGTCAACATCTTCTTCCTTTGCCTCCTTTTCCTCACTGTCCACATGCTCCACTGCTGCCACAAGACCATCTCCAGGCACATACTTATGCAGAAAAGGCACCTGGCGTCTCAAAGCCAGGTTGTGCAACATGCAACATGATACGATGATCTGGCACACCTTCTTGGGTGAGTAGTACAGGGAGCCACTTGTCAGATGGAGGCACCGGAACCTGGCCTTCAGGAGGCCAAAGATTCTTTCTATAATCCTCCTTGTATGCCCATGTGCCTCATTGTAACGTTACTCTGCCCTTGTCCTGGCATTCCTCACTGGGGTCAGTAGCCATGAGCGGTTAGGGTAACCAGAGTCACCTGAAAACATAGAGGGACAACTGTTAGACACACACTAACCATTAGGGATAACCCCATACACAGACACCTACTCATACTGTGTGGGGATCTTTGGCTCAGTACTCCGGGTGGGGAACAAATGCCACATGTGTCCCGTCAATGGCACCAATGATTTTGGGGATATGTCCCAGGGCATAAAAGTCTGCCTTCACTGTGGCCAAATCCTCCACCTGGGGGAACACGATGTAGCTGGGCATGTGTTTCAGCAGGGCAGACAACACTCTGGTCAACACGTTAGAGAACATTGGCTATGACATCCCTGATGCCATGGCAACTGTTATTTGGAAGGAACCACTTGCCAGGAAATGGAGCACTGACAGGACCTGCACTAGAGGGGGGATACCTTGGGTTGGCGGATAGCGGACATCAGGTCTGGCTCCAATTGAGCACACAGTTCTTGGATTGTGGCACGATCAAGTCCTTAGGTAATGATAATGTGTCTTTCCTCCATTGTCGCTAGGTCTACCAGGGGTCTGTACACCGGAGGATGCCTCCATCTCATATGGTGCCTTAACGGTTGAAGCCTCTGGAAGAGAACAGTGAGCAGAGGGTCATATTCAAACTTATTTAGCACTAATGATGATTTGTTTTCTTTACAGAAACAGTATGTAAACTCGAGAGTCCGTGGATGTGCCAATGTCTGCTGTGATGCAGTTAGGTGCCATGCCCTGTGCCCCCCTGAAATGGCGGCTGCCTGACCTGTGAGAAGGGACAAGTGGAAATGAAGTAATTGTGCTGGCGTTGTGCACTGACGTGGTTGGCGGTCGATGACTGCCACACAAATTTGCGTTGGTTATCATTGGGCCCTCTGGGTTACTTGAGCCAATGGCGATGTAGGCCGGCGATGACGGTATGCACCACTGCAGACGTCACCGCCATTTTCTATCTATTCACTCACTTCCTACCTGGCCTTCAACAGGAGAGGACCTACACTGCAAGTGCTGCTGTGACCTGTGTCTGGAAGCGACTATGGCTCATGTATCTGGGGAAAGGGCCCCTGCCTTCACAACCAGGAGTTGGAGAAACTGGTGGATGGGGTCCTACCCCGGTACACGTTACTCTACGGTCCTCCAGACAAACAGGTGAGTACACTGTGAGCATGATGCGTGGGCCATGAATGTATGGACTGCTGTGTGTGTAAGCCACATGTAGGGGGGGCAGAGGGGTCCTGGCCAGAGTGCAGCATGTAAGGTGGTCAATGTATGTGTATCAGGGGATGGGAGAGATCTGGTGGGCAATGTGTATGACGGTCCGGACGGGTGACTAATTCCCTTTTCTGCTGTCTTTTCCATGCAGATCAGCGCCCACCAAAAAAAGGGTATTTGGCGTGCCATCGCCAAGGAGGTGCAGACCCTGCGGGTCTTTGACAGGCAGAGCACCCACTGCCGCAAGAGGCGCTGAGGACCTGCGCCGCTGGGCAAAGAAGACGGTGGAGGCCCAGCTGGGGCTTGTCTCCCAACGAGGAAGGGGTGTCCTTCGCACCCTAATGTTCCGCATCCTGGCGGTTGCCTATCCGGAGTCTTAGTAACTGGTACTGTATGGCCTAGTGCATAGGGCTGCTCCCTGTGTGTTGTGTAAGCCAACGGTAGTATTGTTGCTGGCATTGACCAAGTCTATCCTCTGTTTCTCTCCCCCCTTTTTGTTTTGTCACCATGTCCTTGTGTGCATTTGCATCATCTGGCAGAGGAGCAGAGGCACCAGTGCCCGCTCACCCAGGAGGGTGGGCATCTCCTTCGCCCCAGCAACCTCAGGCCCTGCCCCAGTCAGCCCTGCTGCCCTCAGTGAGGAGGCTATTGATCTCCTGAGATCCCTCACTGTTGGGCAGAAAAACTTTCTGAATGTCATCCAGGGTGTCGAGAGGCATTTGCAACAAACAAATGCATACCTGGAGGGCATTCACTCTGGCGTGTTGGCCCAACAGAGAGCCTTTCAGGCTCTGGCCTCCTCCCTGATGGCAGCCTTTGTCCCTGTGTCTAGCCTCCCTCTCCAACTTCCTCTACCCAGACCCAATCCCTCAACCTCAGCCCATCCCAGGCACACCTTCTGAACCAGCATTCACCCAAATCACCACACAAAAGTGGCTCAGGCAAACATAAGCACCACACTTCATCTCACAGGCACTCACACAAACACCATACCCATGCAGACACACCAACATCCACTGCCTCCACTGTGTCCCCCTCCTTCTCTTCGTCCACCTCCCTCCCAGTTTTGTCTCCACCCACACCTGCATGCACTACATCCTCATCCACAACCTCCATCACCAGCACGCCCATCACAACACACCCCTCACTGGCAGTCACCACCCCCACAACCATGCACACGTCCCCTGTGTCCTCTCCCACTGTGTCTGTGACCCCTCCTCCCAAAGTACACAAAGGCAAGCACCCACCCACCCAACAGCCATCCACCTCACAATAGCATCCAGCCCATGCACCCTCACCCAAACGCAGCAGAAAGACACCTCCTACAACCACTCCCTCTTCCTCCACTCCCAAACCCTCTCCATCTTCCCGCCCCAGTGTGTCTAAAAAACTTTTCCTGGCAAACATTGACCTGTTCCCTACCCCTCCCCCCTTCCTTCCCCTCGGGCCAGAGTGTCCAGAACCCAGCCCAGCACCTCGGCCACCAAGTCGCCGTCCAATGTGGAACCTGCAACTCCCAGAGGCTCAAAGAAGGTACCCGTCAGGAAAGCCAGTGTACCACCAACCCCTGCAAAGGATCAAACCATTCCGCCACCTGCCAAGGTGAAGAAGGGGACAGCATGCAGCAAGGGCAAGGAGCAAGACCCACCCAGCAAGGCCTCCTTCAAATATCCAGCTGACAGAGCCCAGGGCACAACAGCATCTGCCAAAGTGAGGAAGGGGAAGAAAATCGAAGGCCGGGCACTTCAGCCGACAGAGGATGCAGGTGAAGCCCTGGTGCCCACCAGCAGAAACGCAAGCCCTACCACCTGCACCATGTGCAGCACTGCCAGCAGCCTCGCCGCAAGCACCCCCACCTGCACTGCCACCTGTACCGCTGCTGCCACCACTTCTGTCAGCAGCAGCATCCCCAGTGGGCAGCCGTCTGAGGCTGCAGGAGAAGGGCTGGAGTCTCCCTCCACCACTGGCAGCACCTGCACCAAGGCCAGCACAGCCAGCACCCCCGCTGCAAGCACCGCCACCTGCAGCGCTGACAATAGGACCACTACCAGCACCAGCAGCCCCAGTGGGCGGCCGTCCGAGGCTGCATGAGACGAGCTAAAGCCTGCCACCACCACTGGCAGCACCCTCACCAGCTCTGACACTATCACCACTTAGCAGCCTTAGGCGCCGCATGATGGAGTCTAGCCGTACCTCCATGAACTATCATGCTACATGTTCCCTGCAAATCTCGTGCCTCAGACACCCCAAGGGTGAGGGAATGTGTACTGGCACACCCCAAGTACTGCATCACTGAGCACCAAACCCCCTCCAGAATCAGTGAAGAAAGGCTTCCACTCACCGTCCCCTTGGCAGGATGAAGCACTCTGGGCACCAAGCTCCCTCCAGAACCAGTGAAGAAAGGCATCCACTCACCCTATCCTTGGCAGGATGAAGCACTCTGTGCACCAAGCCCCCTCCAGAACCAGTGGAGAAAGGCATCCACTCACCCTATCCTTTGCAGGATGAAGCACTCTGGGCAACAAGCCCCCTCCAGAACCAGTGGAGAAAGGCATCCACTCAACCTATCCTTGGCAGGATGAAGCACTCTGGGCACCGAGCCCCCTCCAGAACCAGTGGAGGAACCACCCACTTGAGAGACTGTGGCTTTGCACTCCCCAGGACCAAGCAGTGAGAAAAGCACCCACTTGAGAGACTGTGGCTTTGCACTCCCCAGGTTGGAGTGTTAAAGTGGCTGTCTGTGATGCCGGTTTCCGCCGTGGTCGTGATCCCAATTTTTTTTACCGCCGGCCGGTTGGCTGTATTAACGCCGCTTTAACACCATCTGTCGGGGTTGTAATGAGGGCCTAAATGTTTTCATTTCTCCTTATTTTTCTAACTATGCATCTATGCTGCATTGTACACCACACATGCAAAGTAGGAAAAGTATCAAAGGATAGTTTTTGTTTTACTGGAGGGTCCCCTCACAGTACGAAGCCTATGCTTTAGAAAATGCACACACCCTTGCACTGTGGCATAAGCATGTGTGTGTTAGCTGAGGGCAGCCAAATGTGTGTCAGTGCTGGGAGAGAAAATATGAAACATATCCTGATACTGTAGATGTGACATTTTCTTATTTTTTGCTTTGACACAAGGCAGCACAACAACTTGTGTTGCCGTGCTGCCTTGTGTCAAATATTAGTAAATCCGGGACCTCATATCATCACTACAGTGCACACCATCAGACATGCTCTACACACCATCCATCTTTCTACATCAGCCATATTTGGGTTTGCCTTCATTCATGTGGGATTGTTCAGCTTGACTGCTTTCTAAATACATAATTGTTTTTCTTTTGCTGTTAGGTTAATGGTGAGTATGCCAAAAAAGGGGGTATGAGAAGAAAGGCTGACTAAATTGTGTCAGTTTACATTCTCCCAGTCATTCGAGCCACTAAAGTACCTTACACACAAGAATTATTACATTGCTGGGAGTCCTCCCCTGCAGGGCCTTTTTCCCTTATATAGATGGAGCACTCAGACTGGTTCTTTTCATAAAAAGAATGACGGTCCTACCCACGGAGGTGACATGATTCATCATCGTGCCCCTGCTTTATGATGGGGAAATTAGGTTACATGATGTTATGCACAATGGGCTCCCTCTGAAGCTCTTCAGTCGGACGAGTGAGCAACCTGCCTGACAGCTTTGCAGTGAACAAGTCATTGCAGTGATATGCCTCATTTTACTAAGCTAAATATCTGCTGTGTTGCTGGATTGAGTTAGTTCATTGTATGTAATTGCTAGTTAGAGTATTGATGGATCGGTGATCATTTATGTTGCTGATTTGCAAGTCAATACATAAATAAATAAATAAGAGTATTCTGTTTTGAGGAAGTGCAAAGAAAGAAAATACTGGATTTGATATATTGATGATATACTGTATTTGGGATATAGAGATGTTCAGTAAATGTTTTAAATGCTGTTATTGATTAATATTAACTAAATTCAATAGATCTCAAAAGGAAACGCTCCATGAACTTAGGCACTTAGGGCCCGATTTAGAGTTTGGTGGACAGGTTACTGCATCACAAACGTGACAGATATCCCGTCTGCCTTATTACAACTGCATTGTACGCTACAGCACTTGTATTAAGGCGGGCCGGTTATCCATCACCTTTGTGATGGTGTAACCTGCCCACCAAATTCTTAATTAGGCCCTAATTCAGTTAGTTGCTTGCAAGTAAACTTAGAGGTTTTTTAATGGCACCTTTCTCACTATCACAAAAAGGATGCCAACTGACAGACACAACTTTTTAAATCTCACACATTGACATCTATTGGAAATTATCAGATATTTTCCCAAGCACTAAATGATAGTTATCAAGTTGATTATCAGTACAGAATTAGGACCACTAAATGCTGAGAAGGCTCTCCCATTGAAATGATTCAACTTTAAGCAGTTCTTATCTTCCCAGGAAGCTTCCATTTGTGGCATTCGTGGGTTGTGCCATGCCTACGTCTTGGGTGTTGCCCTGACTGTGCAGCATGTTGCTGTGTCATGGCTGTGTGGTACTCATGCTAGGGCTACTGTTGCTGCTCACCTTTTTGATGCATCGAGCTCTCCTTGTGCTCCAGCCTTTATTTGCCCTGCATTCAGTTTTGAATTTGTGGATAAGTTCTGCTTGGGTTTTTGACTTGCCTGTGTGAAGGTTTTTTTGGGTCTCCATATTTTTTTTCTTCTGCCGCATAGTTACTTTCCATTCCACCTCTTTGCTTGCCATTACATTATGGAGCCTGAAGTTGTTACTGTAGGTAGCAGGCAGTTTTTGGCGCTAGTCTTTAAGCTGTCACTAAAAAGACAAGCCATTCATAAGTTGTTATGCAAAAGTATTCAGAAGATGAATCAAGCCCAGGATTTCTTAGTAGCCTTGAACAATTTGTCTTTACAAGTCCAGGTTTGACTAACGAAAATTCCACCCTGCGACAGTCTTTGGCTGTTTTACAACAGGGCACTTCGGATCCAGCATTGGCTAGGCTGGCAGGTCATAAATTGTATGGCAATCTGCACCGACTGAATGAATTCCTAGATACTGAAGAAATTAATTTTATCTTCAAGCCTGACGTTTACGCCAGTGATAGAGTGAGAGTGAGTTTTATTGTACACAACATCAATGGAAATGCCTTAACTTGGGTAAAAACACTGGTGTCTCAAGCCAACTTTGGGACAATTTGAGGTTTTCTTCCTGCAGAATTCAACAACATGTTTGATAGTCATGACCAGAAGAATTCCACTCAAGACAATCCTGTAAAACACCCAGGGCAGTCTTGGTTCGCATACCTATATTTCAAAATTCAAGGCTGTCACTTAGAGATTGAATGACCGGGTTTATTTCTGTTCACTCTTTTTGCAATGGATGAAAGGAAGAGATGAAGAATGACTTGTCTTGGGTCTCTAGACCTGCAAGTCTACTTGATCTCATCCAGTTTACTATCCAAGTTCACAATAGAATTCAGGACAGAACACTTGAGTGGAAAACTATCCTTAAAAAGACCCATCCGTAAACCTGCTTTCAAACTTGTTGAAAAGGCTTAAAAATTTGAAGAAGAGCAAATGCATGGTAGGTACACATATAGTTTTTCATTTGATGAAGAAATGTCCGGAAGAAAGAAAGTAGGACTTTTTCTCCATTGTGGCTAGAAAGGAAGGCTTTTGAATTAATTAATTAATTAATGTTTGCCTCCCTGGATCTACTCAAGCATTCAGGGTGTCTGAAAACCAGAAAACTCAATTCTTAGGCAGGGATTAGAGGTAAGCTTAAATGGAGATACCTTGTCTGTGCCACCCAATTCCCCTGGGTCCATCCTTTTAAAAAGGAAAGTACTATTTCAGTCATATTTGCATTCAGTTTGAGTTTGGGTAGATTGTGGAGCTTCTAAAGCATATATGAATATTCTCTGGGTCTGGGCAATCTAGTGCCTTCTGGCCTTGTGCTTGAAGAGGCTGTGCTGCACATCAAAAGATAATCAGCTTTGATTTAATTTCCACTCTTCACTATTCTATAATAACAGATATAAGCTAGTTAACAAGTCCTATCCCTTACATAAACAGGACTGCAAGAACCATATTTCTGGGATCTAAGAATTGCATCACCAATTATAGATTATGAAAACCTGCACTCTCCTTCTCCTAGTCAAACTGAAGTGCAGATATCATGAGTATCTTGACATTTCTTTTTAGGAACTAAGGTGTACAAATTACTACCCTCTGGCCCTTTGACTGGTCCATTGATCTGATACCTGATGCAGTTGTTCCATGTGATTGCATCTTTTCTTTTTCACCCTTTGAGAAGACAGCTCCTAAAGAATACCGGAAAATCAGAAGAATGGATTTTTGTGTCATCCAAGTCCCCTTACGGAGCCACATTATTTGTTGTGCCTGACAATGATTCAACTAAGTTTTGTCTTTGTATAGATTATTGCAGCCACAATCAAGTCACTTTGAAAGACAGCTACCCCTTTCCCATAACTTTAGTCATCCTCAAGGTGATTCAAGGGATGAATATCTTTACAAAATAAAATCTCAGAGGAGTGTACCATCTTATTTGATTAAATGTCAGAGATAAGTGGAAGACAACCTTCAGAACTCCCTTTGGGCATTACAAGTACCTTGTCATGCTCTTTGGACTTTGTATTGCCCCAGTGGTCTTCCAACACTTTATGAATTCTACATTCTAATACTTAATTCTTCATTGTATGGTTGTCTATCTTGATAACATCCTTGCATTCTCTAAGGATTAACTAGACCACCTTATCATGTTATGAAGGTGCTGTGTCATCTGAGAAAACATAATTTACTTGCCACTCCAGAGAAATATGTGTTTCAAAACTCATCAGTTGAATACTTGGCATATGTTATTTCTGCAGAAGGTCTTACTGTGGATACCCAGGAAGTAAGAACAATTCTAGGATGACCTCTTCCGACTTCTAGCAAAGAATTCAAAGATTTGTTGGCCTGCAAAGTATTATTACAAGTGGACTCTGAACTTTTCTGTAAGAGTTATAGCAGTTACTGGCCTTTTGAAGAAGGATAAGACATTCAAGTGGAAAATTCAGGCTACTGAAGACTTTAGAAGTTGAAGGCCTTAACACTAAGGACTTCACTACTATCAAATTGGTAATCAATTCCATCCCTCACATTTCCAGTCTATTAATGAGTCTGGTTTCTATAGAACTACCTTTTTCATTGCTTCCAGATGGCCACGTATCCTCAAAGGATGGTTCTGCACCTATGCCAGGATTAATATCTGATCTCAGAAAAGAAAGACTTCAAAGGAAATACAAACAAGGAAGTTCTGGTGGCACATTCTCTGTTAAGAAACTTCTAACTATGATGCTACTTGTGAGGCTTATACTTGAAGTAAGGCTGAAACTCAGAAGGCCTGCCTTTAATTAAAACCCAACAAGGCCCTGGGAAATAATTTCCACAGATTTATAATAGATCTACCGATATCTAAAGGTTTCACCACTATAATTGTTAATGTGGATTCTTTTACAAATTTGATTCACTTTTCTGGCACATTAAAAGTTCCTTCTGCTCTTGAGATGACATGACATTTTATTCAGAAATCTTCAGAAATCATGATCTCATGCTCATGATTATTTCAGCTTGAGGACCAGAAAATATATATACATTTTTGGCATCATTACGTACAAGATTAGGCATTCAAAGGGCCTTATCTTCTGGCTTTCACCTTCAGGGAAACGGAAAACTAAATTGAAAGAGCTCTGGAAAACATTATAAGATGACACATTTCAGCCTCTCAAAGTAATTGGAATTGTTTTCTACCAGAAGCTGAATTTGACTCTGTTCGCAACACTTCTGGATGTTCACTATTATTTGCCTAAAATGGCCTTCATCCTCCAACCTTCCCAGAGATCAGTCACTTTTTGGACACTGCTCTGGCATTTCAGGGCAATTTAAGAGAAACCACTCATACCTAAAAACGTGTTATTCAAAATTTAAAATCTGCAAAATTAAAATAAATTACCAGTACGATTGACACAGACCACCTGCTCCTACTTATATGGTAGGTGATAGGGTATGGTTTTCTGTAGCTAATCTTCCTCATTCCGTCAAAAGGTTCAAGTTTCGCCCTAAGTATTATGGACCATTTAGAAGTTTTAGGATTATCAATACTGTCACTGTCAGACTGAAGAGTCTATCCTGCTTGAATGGTACATCTTTCTATTAAAGTTTTGATTCTAAGACCTGGAAAAAAGTCAGAAAAGTCTTATTCGCGAAAACGTATTCCACGTATTGTAGATAGTCAACCCGAATATGGTGGGCAAGAAATCTGTGACTCTTGATCTCAAAGAGGGAAGGTACAGTTTCTCATTGATTGAAATGACTATGATCAATCTGACCATTCTTGGGAACCAGCAGAAGCACTCCATGCTCCTCTCTTTGTTAGACCTTTTTTCAATAAAATCCCCAGTAAAATCAGAGCTCCCAAGAGAGAGCAGACTGTAGGGCACTTCTTACCTACCCTGCCGTGGTTTCCCGCCACAGCATGACATCTGCACCATAAGTGCATGTCAGGCACCGCCTTGGCTGTGTGGCACTCTGCTCAGTCCTGTGTTTTTAGAGCAGTGTCATTTGGCGTTCTGGAGCCCAACAGTGCACTCATGCTTGGGCCTATAGGGCAACTTTGGGCTTCTTAACATGAGGCGTCTCTGTTATACTGCAGACAGGGAAATTCCTAAAGAGTTCCTCCTGCAGCATCTCTGTGATGCTGCAGGCACTTTAAAGGTTTCCTTATTATTTTTTACCATGAATTGTAGTCCATCTTTTTTCAGTTTGGAGATAAACCATTGTTTATCCTAATTAGATACATTGATTCCCAAGTCAATATGATGGAATTGTACTACTTGTTTTTTGTAGTTTCACTTCCTGGTAGGGCTTGGATAAAAAGATCTAAATTGAGTTCACATAGCATCACACCTACATTTGTTGCTTATTGCTCACTTGTTTCAGTTGTTGAGTTCAATTTGTGCTCCAGCCTTTATTTATCCTGTACCCAGTTTTTAATTTGTGAATAAGGTTCTTATTGATTGGTCTGGTGAGAAGGTTTTTCTGGTCTCTAAATTATTTTCCTTCTGCCACACAGTTACTTTCCAGGTTACGGAGTCACCTGCCCAATGGAAGAGCTGCTAAAAGACATCATTATTACAGCAACACCACTGCACATAAATCATAGAATCAAATTTTTTAGGCAGGGAAGGGACTGAAAGAAAAATATGGAAGACTGGTCAATAGCATCCAGGAACCACTAGATTGCTAACCACCACAGTGGTGCAGGAGACTTACTACTTCCAAGTCAACAGTGTAGAACATATTTAACTGAACTGCTCTCGTGGCTTCTTGCCAGACAATTTCTTATAGCTGTCAATAACATTTATTGACCAGCTATTGTGCATTTTATCATGATGAACTGCAAGACACTCCTGGGCATGTCTACATTCCCATAGGATTTAAATGTCATCAGATGATTTTTGGAATGTAAGCCCACAACAAGTGAAAGAGATGGGTGTGAGATGGGTGTGGTTAAAAGCCCAAATAGATACCAACACGTCGAAAAAGCAGCGCTTGCTCACTGCTATGCTAGACCTAAAAATGGAAGTTGGCCTCGGAGCTGAGAGACACCAAAAGGTAGATGCACAATCGAAGAAGTGGGTAGCCGACGTATTGTCATTAACGCCCACTGCTTCCTGGAAGAAAATATTGAATGTTCCTCCTAATGTTGTGTTTCTCTTTCCCCCGTCCAGCAGCTGACAACTTACGTTCCTTTCAAACCAGCCTGACGAAAAGAAATAAAGACTCATACAAGAGACTCCAATGGCCAGTTTATCAAGGGATTGCATTTCCTTTGCATCACACAAGGTGAAGCAAGGGCAAAGCAAGCCCTTAAGTGAGATTTACTGTGTCACTCAGTCACATTGCGTCCTTGCATGGTTCTGTGTGGCATAGTAAATCTGAAGTAATGGAAGACAGCGCAAGTTGCTGCCTTGAGTTACTCTGCCCTGGGAAGGCCTTCCATGGGTGGACCGGGGGTGTTCCCACACATCCACCTATGATTTTTGGCATATTTCCAGATTCGCTAACACCAGTAAACCTGAGAATGCGTCAAAATGATACTTTACTGAGGAGGTGTAATGAGTGGAAATATGGATATTTCTCCTCGTTTTTTCTTCTTTCTATGTGTATTACAATCCGCAACTATAGTGCAAGGGTGCCTGCATTGGCGCTTGGGAGCCACAAGTGTGCCAGCACATGGGGAGAGCAGGAATGCACCATACCTTAGCAAAATAAGTTGTTTTGCTGCATTGCATTGCACCAAATATTAGTAAATCTTCCCCCAAGTGACTAACAACCCCTAGATTAATATTTGGATCTCACTCACAAATAAGCTGACTAATTTTTTTTCAGAACAGATATCATACAGCGACAGATTTGCTTGCTAAACACTGACAAGTAAAACTTTGGATGTGCATCTAAGCCGCCCGCATCTTGGCTCTTCTTTACTCTCACTGATGGACTTTAGTTGCCACTCATCTCTACATCAGGCCCTCTGTGAATCATCTCTGTATGCTATTTTGAATTGTTATAGTTCCGTACACTGCAAACAACAGCAATTGATAGTGCTCCAAATAGAGCAACACAAAGTAGATGACAATCCAAATCCATCTAAGGATTGGGACTTCAGTCTTGGGGTCCATTTCAAACCCACAAAATTCAATGATTTACTTCTATGATGACACTACTATCACAGTGCAGTAGCTTGCTTCTGATTATATCATGGACACATGTCTGCAGCTTGTACCAGTTTGTCTACGCATCCTGGTAATGCAGCCATGTTTCACAAGCCTACTGGATTTAGGGGTCCACACCTAGGCCCACATTATGAGATGCTTGTAATTCCCGTTGGGGCCAGTATCAGGATTACCTGACACTTTCGGAATTATGACCTCCATAGAGTTACTGGTGAACTCTCATTTTCTCTCTGGGTGGTTCAGCTACAGAAAATAGCCAAAATCTCCAGGTAAACTTTGGAGGGAATTGTATAATTACAGGGGGACCCAGACTTTGAATTACTTATTCCTCTGGAAATTCCTCAGTTCTCACGGAATGCCAACCCAGAATCTGCATTATTCTGCACCCCTATATAGTTAACTCTGTGGGTGCAGAATTAACACCCCCACATCCACTCTTGTAATGAGACCCTTGAAGAGACTGTGGTTCTGTGGGTGTAGAAGAGGGCTTAAATACAACAGCTGTGTCTGAGAAAGGATTCATAGAAACATTTGTTACTTATATTTGAACACAAAAATGTATTAATCCAAAGAAAGAGTCTATGAATGTTCGCTCTCATTCATCACTCTTCTTTCCTCCTTAGCATTGGGCGATTCTTCTGAGATGAAACCTCCTTCCCTACTCGCACGGACCCTTGGGGAAAAGACACCAGGTAAGCCTCATTGTAACAAAGCTAAAAACATTCTACTTAACACCTCTTAGTTTCTCTTTGTTTTTCATTTTCTTATATGTGTATACTTATCTTTGCAACTGCAAAGCCAGCCTGAGGGTGTCTTACCCCAGAATGCTTACCTCTTTCACCCCCCAAGTACTATTGGTGGTCCCTATGCCCAAACACCCACCTGGTCTAGCCACAGTTCTTCTGAAGTGTACCAGTTAAGTAGGTCTCTCTAAAGGGGAAGGGACTGTACCAATCCTAACTGCAGGTCTCCTTTGCATCATCCCTGCTGGATTTCGCTCCTCCTTCTGGGACAGAATTACAGGTTCCTCACACTCCTGACAAGGTTGTGCTTTTCAGTATTTTTGTTGCTCTGGGCAGCATCCTGAAGTGCTCATGATGCCCCAAGAATTAATTATTTGAGGTCAATAACTAAATAACCCTTTATCACTTTTTATAGCGTTAGTATTCTGCCTTCTTTCTATATATTAGTCATTCTTCTCGCTTATTCGCTCTCTCTGGTCTTTCTAACTTCCTGATTTATATCCTGGCAGTCTGTCTTCTCTTTATTTGTTAATATTTCTGATCCTTACTGGCACTCTTTAACCTTCATTCCCTTTCAGTTTTCCCCTCGGTTTAGTTTGTTTCCCTGCAGGAAGTTCCAAAGCATATCCTGGTGAAATGTAGTCTTGATTGGAGCTGCGAACAGGTAAAGCAGCCCTGCCACAATGGGTAAGAAACATCTTAGAGGAGACTCTGAAGCATACTATAGAAGCAACACCCTCAGAAGGTGTTGCATTATTTTAGCACAAATTATTTTGCCTACTGATTTTTCACTGCAGAAAGGTGTATTATCCAGGAATTGATCCTGGAAATGTACATGATTAAAACTATGCTACTTAAATATTTACAATGTGCTTGGAGATCAAGCCTTGGCTGTTCTCTGATACCTGTTTGAAGTGAAACATAATCTAGTATTCAAGTATTCAAGTGCAGCATTTGTTATAATAAGCTTTGATCCATTTGAACTATAAGCATTTTTTGTTAAAATCTTCTTATTAACCAGCAGAAATTGGATTCTGTGGCAAAGTTAAGAAATTCACATTTGTATAAAAAAGCTATGCCTGCAGATTTGTGGAATTCCAGACAACTATCAACAGAGGACGCAGAAGTGACACAACAACATTGCAAGGGGTAAGTAGTGTTTCCTAGACTTAGATGTATTATTAATAAACCCCTGTTGATTATTGGCTAACAAGATTTCATGATCATCAGTGAGGCTTTCATTTAAAGTGGTCTGGTAATGTAAAGTCTTGGATAAACAGGTTCTTGCGCCCAATTTAACACTACAAGTCGTGCACAAACTTTGCACAGGCAAGGCATTATTTCCCCCTCACAAAATAATATGTGACAACATTTGTGAGAGGAATGCAACACAAGAGGAGGTTTTGCAGTTCAGAATGATGATAGAAGAATAGTAGTGTGTTACCCCTTCCCCTACTCTGACCTGCAGAAAGCAAAAGATGTCGGTAATGTCGCAGTGGAGAAAAACTAAACCATATAAAGTCAGCATTTCTCCTGGTTGTTTTACTGTACCCAAATAAAGCACTGAATGAATGAAAGACTCAATATTGTAAATAGTTATGATTAGGTAGCAAGAGAAATGTCAATGTTGAGCTGAAGAATTTGTGAATGCCCCATGGTTCCAATTTCTTATTCTTCAGAACAAAAACTCTCCAGAATGAAGGCATTTAAAAATGTGTATAAAAAATAAAATGCACAGAGTATCATCCCAATATCACCATGCAAACTTTTTATCTTTGCTAGTGCATGTTTTGTTTCTGAACTTCTAAAACCATTGCAATATGACTGCCCTTGTGTGCTCAAAATGTGTTTGCATGTACTTGCACAGGTGACCATTTTAAATGGCTAATGAAAGAAAGTTTCTTAACAAAATTATGGCTGGTTTGATATGTGTCCATATGCACCCCCAGGGGTGACTTTCTTTGAATTATTTTTACAAAAGTAAAAACATTGAAGGATGGCCAACCCCAAATGCATCTTTGTGGATGTGCATGCATTGGCAGCCATCTGTAAATGGTTTTAAAGCCCAGTCACAGATGGCTGCCTGCGCATGCATGTAAACACTAGGGTGCCATCTTGAATTTGTTTTTAACAGTGTACCTAAATGGCTGCCACATGCAATGTGTGTAGCATGTGGTGCATTGTAAGTTGGGGCAAAGGCTCAACAGTGGTCTATGGGGAGTTGCTTTCCCTCAGAAAGTAAAAAAAAACACAAACAATATTTTAAAAAGCACATTTGTCCACAAGTCTGTGGCACTGTAGTGAGCTGTTTTATATGTGAGTGTTGGCAGTGTGCTTTGACATAACACCATCACTCAAACAGAAAAAAACAAATGGCTTGAAATGGGACGACTCATTGCTGTATGCTGTAGTGGGAGGAAGCAAAATATGAATAACACTACTGCAACCTAGTGGAGCTGGAGGATTGGCCAAAAAACCCTGTACCTAAGTATCTGTACACAACAATCACTTAACCAAGCATTAAGTTTATGAGAGAGGATGTTTAAACTCTAAAAATAAATGAAAATCATAAAATGGCATTGCAAGACATCATTAAGGATTGTTCATGCAAAGAAAAATTGGCAACTAATTCTAGTCTTCAGTATCTACGGTGGTGAAGGGATGTTTTACTTTATGCAGATTTTGGCCTCTCTCTAGTCGAAGGCAGGTGTGCTCCTAGCTGTTCCCAGCTGAAGTAATACATTTATGGTGATTATATTGTTGGCAGCTTGTTCCCAAGGAAGGTGATCTTAAACATCATCCAGCACAAAGGTATCATCAGACCTAAGTTCTGTAGATTGAAGTGGAGTGTTAACGGGCAAGCTCACACTTACATTTTGAAACAATATGATGAAGCATGCCACCAACAGAGAGCAGCTGAGGGTTTTGTTGTGTTATGTGTATATGTATAGCACACAAATCACACAGGAGGGTATCCTGGTGCTGAAGCAGGTGCTGTTTGAGTAAAGCCAGGGTCATGGTCAGGTGAAGAGCAAGGTCTTTGGTGTCTTGCAGAATTCAAGAATTGAGGAGGAGGCTCTAACATGCCAAGTCTTTCCAGACTTTATGAGTGAGGTAGGAGAAGGCATGACTGCCAAATCTGTTTCTGTGTATGCAGGGATGTATGTATAAGTAGGAGTCTAGCTGAGCACAGTTGTCTGACAGGTCTGTGGAAGTTTGTGTGGTTGTTGAGGTGTCTGGGGCCAGCATTGTGTAAGGCTTTGTATGTGTGCATGAGGAGTTTGTAGAATGCTTGTTTGTGGATTGGGAGCCAGTGGATATCTTTGAGGTGTGGGGTGATGTGAATGTGGGATGGAAGGTTGAGAGTAAGCCTGGTCACTGAGTTTTGTATGGTCCGGCATCTTCTGGTCAGTTGGGGATTGATTCCAGCATAGAGTGTGTTGCCATTGAGCCCAGTTTGCTGGTGATGAGGGCTTGGATGATGGTTCTGTGAGTGTTGTTGGGGAGCCATTTGAGGGTCTTCTTGACTATTGTCAGTGTGTTGGAGCAGAAGATGGAAAGTGTGTTCACTTGGCTGGACATTGTGATTTAGCTGTTGCTTACTGTTCTGAGGTTCTTTGTATGGTTTACCAGGAGGGGTATATATCAGACTTTAGTAGGCCACCAGGTGAAGTCCCAGAGTGAGGTATCTTTGCAGAAGATTACTATTTCCATCCTGTCCAGTCTGTGTTTAGCTTGAGGCAGTTGGTTTTCATCCATCTGGCGACTTTGGTCAGGCGAAGAAATTTCTCCAGGTGTTTGGCGTTTTGTCCAAGAGAGAAAGAATAAGCTGGGTGTCATCAGCATAGAATATGATGTCAATTCCATGGCTGTTGTTGATGTCAGGGAGTGGGGCCATGTAGGATTTGAACAACGTGGGGTTGATTGGGACTCCGCAAAGGAGTTGACAGTGTCTGAAGTAAAGAGGGACAGGCTGATCATCTGGGCACGGCCTATCAGGAAGGATCAAATCCAGCGAATTGTGGAACCTTGGATGCAGGTTTCATGTAATTATTGAATAAGGATGGGGTGGGAGATAATGTGGGAAGACCAAAAGGATGAGGACCATACTGTCACCTCTGTCTTGTATCCAAATGAAAGTGAGTTTGGCTATTAAAATTCCACTTCTGATCTGAGGTCTGTGGTTACCTTTTTGTTATACCGTGTTGATGTATCCATATACTTCTCTTTGGTCCTGTCATCCCCCCTACGCAATTGTTCTTAAATATTAGAAACAACATAAGAGTCTTTGATGGAAGAGTAGCCAGTATAGATTGTACAAGATGGGATTGCTGTACATGTGCCTTCTGGAACCACTGACAACTGAAACTGAAGCATGTACCTCTGCTTTGAGTTGAAGTAAAGAGGTTTCAGGAACGTTCTCTAACAGTAAAGCTTCCACTACTCATGAGAAGGCCAAAGCTGGAAATAGGTGGCAAAGGTTTCTCTGTAAAAACGGTTAATAGGTGATTTTGCCAAGAATGTTTGAAGCAAGATTTCAATACAAAACAAACCCTAGAGAGTCCTGTAATTTTCAGAAACATTGTTATTAACCTACTCTGGTTATGTGAAAACCCAGCCCTCAGAAAATCACTGGTCACTTCTGGTAGCCATGTTACAGTCAGCAGGCAATCCCCAGAAAGGTGAATGCTAAGTTCAAGCAGTACCAGTAATTTCAAAGTAAAGAACACAACCCACAATATTCCAAAACTAATTTACAAAAATAGGACAAATGTGATAAGCAAAAAGGACATCAAGATCATCCAAATAGGTTAAGGGAAAGTATAAATGTTCACTTGTCTCGTCTTTTGGGTTTCTGGATTTGGCTCAGCACTAACTAGGCTGGTGCTAATATTCGGTTTCTCTGCTTCTTATGTCTTTCCATGCTTTTTAATAACTTCCTGGATCTATTCTGGAACCCTTCCTACTCTGGTTACTTCCTCTGTCTGTTAAGGTTGTGTCGTAAAGACAAATCGAATTCCCTCTCTTAATGTAATAACATTTTGTGGTAGTGTCCAAACCATAATGTGTGAATTGTGTGAAGTCGGGATAAACCTATTCTCTAGATTGTCCCCTGAAGTCTGCTGAGTCTCTGCAGTCGGTGTGCCTGTTTAGGTCCTGTTTGCTTTGACAGCAGTCCAGTAATCTGGGTAACCGTAACCTGTCCAACTGGCACATCAGACTTTCTCCCTTAAACTATTTTCTAGGTGGTCTTTCCTCTTCCCTCAGTTTTCTTCTCTTCTTCCTTTATACATGTAGGGTAAAATCTTGTCCCTTCAGCAATAGTCTTTCTCTAAACTTGTGCTTTCTGGTCCAAAACTGCATCTTCATAATGTTTACTGCTCTTTTTGTTTGTCTAATACATCTTTCCCTTTCATGCTTTAAAGTCATTCACTCTCACTTGCATCAGGCTTCAAACTGAGTTGGTCTAGTGGGTGGATTAAATCACACAGCATCTCTCAAATGTCATATTACTGCTAAATTAAAAGTTCCCCAAAGGATGGCAGAAAAGGGGCGCCAGGAGGCCCCATGGTGGCCCCTGCACTGCCCATGCCCTTGGCATGGGCAGTGCAGAGGCCCCCATAGACAGCCCCGTTACTCTTTTCACTGCCTAAATTATGGACAGTGAAAAGTGCATTGGGTGCTGTCGCACCTGATGCACTACCACATTGCAGCAGCTCAATAATGAGCCGGCGTCAATGTTAAGGCCCTGTTCCCCACTGGGCCAGTGGGAGGAAACGCTGTTTTCACCCGCCAACCCAGCAGGCAACTCTTAATCGGGCCAGCGGGTGGAAGACGGGCATGGCGGTCTTCCATGCAAATGAGTTTGGAGGGCATCCTCTGCCGCCCGCCAAACTCATAATGTGGGCCTATGTGCCTTCAAACTCTACACTGTCTGACTTGCTGCCTTTGCATGAGCTAATGACTAACAACCTGAAAAGTCTGAGTGTTTCTGTAGTGAATGGAGGGAGATTTGTAAAATACTCTTGGTCTAATGTCCCTGAACCCTTTACCACCACAGCACAGGATGAGCATATGAAGTGGAATTTGTTGGCTGATGCACTAAATAGCTCCTGGATGCTGGGACAAGACTCAAAATTCTATCACTAGTGATAATTTTAAAGTGGTTTCCTGGAATGCAGCTGGAATATGGAATTTTCCAGTAAAATTGGATTTCCTAAGTCGTCTAAAAGCTGACATGATCTTCATCTAGGAAACCTGGTGTACTTCAGATTTTATGTGATGGTTATACTGCCTCAAATTGTTTGCTTTCTCTTATAAGAAAGGGCTTGCAAAACACAGAATAGCTATTTTGTTGAGCAACAAGCTAAAATAAGAATATAAGAGCTTTGATGATTCTTCTAATCTTTTTCAGGCTATATAGATTGCCCCTTATGTTGTCAGAGGTAGGAGAGTGTAATGGTTAGTGGTGAATGCATACATTCCCCTGGATAAATGTTTTAATAACATATGCTCTGATATATTTAATTATATGTCAATAATCGAGAATAAGGAAGGGTAATATCAGGAGTTGCTAGTCGGAGCCCTAAATTGCAAAGTGTCAAATAACTCTATTCACCTTTTTTTGTGATGCTGAGAAGGAAGCTGCATTTAACATCCTGCCATTATTGTTTTCACTGAATGTAAGAACAGATAAAAGAGAGCTTTCACTTCAAGGCATTCAAGATTTTTTTTTGTGTGATTTTAAATAGTAGATGTAATCTAGATTCTCCAGCCCACGTTACTCATAAACCTCTGCAGGGAACCTCCACTATAGATTACATTATTGCTTCCAATGCTACAGCCCAATATGTCACTGATCTGAGGGTTTTAGACTCTTTGCACAGTGAACATAGACGGGTTGTTTTCTCTTTAGATTTAAGTCTTTCTCCTGTAGAGTCATGGAAGTTTGACAGTTCTACAAAATTTAATAAGAGTTCAGGTAGAACACTCTGGCCCCCTTCCAAAATTGTTCATTTAAAAAAATTATTAGAGAGGGCTTTCCTGGATGTAGACCTTTGAAATATGGATATTGTTGGAGTGTAGTTATTATAATCAAAATTAACATGAAATGTTTTCAAATTAATGCCTAGTGATGTCGCATAGAAATTGTATTGTTGTGTTTTACTAAACGCGTGTTTAAAATGTGCCCACGGGGAGTGGCCATCAGTGTATACGATGATTAATGAAATTGACTAATAATGAATTATTAATGTACTAATGTATGATTCTGTATTAGCATTTAGAGCTATATGTTAAGATTTTTCTGAATTAATCATTAGGCCTTAAGTTAGCATGAGTCGGGGCCTAGCTGCCTGTCTCATATTAAATGTGTTTTTCTAATGTGCAATGTGCTGACTTGCTGAAGGACATGTAGCCGTACTTTTCCAGGAGCTAGAAGATGTGTGTAACTGTAGTAAATTCTTTCTCATGAGACTCGACTTGCTCAAGGAGACATTCCTGTCGAATGCAACAGTGTAAACTTGCAACAGGTACAAGGTCGCCTGAACTGGTAAAGACAATGGAACTACTGACTGAGCCTGGGAGAGTAAAAACTTGTACCTGACATTCTACCGGTTGGGGACGTCAATCACAGGAGCCAATAAAACTATGTGAGAACTGTTCTAAAGTGACAATCTTAATGAGGTGATTACCTGACCATTAGTTGGAGAAAATGATGCACCAAAATTTGTCCAATTGGAAGTTAGGGGGCTATACGACGAGAATGATATAACCCTTTGACACAAGGAGAAATCAGCCATTATGTGCCTTTTTGCTATCACCCAGCCACGTTGTTACTCTGCTTAAAGACTTTGCTGTTTGACTCTTCAACCCATCCTCACCCTCGTCTTGCCCGTTCTATACTTCTCCTCCTTATGAGGGAGGTATTCCTTATTGCCCGCCCTGGCTGAACTTTGCCGTGTTCATGGCCGATGGCGAATCAACTGATGTCCTGAGGACGAAGACTGACTCTTTATGCTGACCCATTACGGAGGGTAAGTATATGATAATGAAATTGTAATTGTCTGTTTGCCTTTCCTTTATAGGTACCAACTGCTTCCTTTGATAGAGACCATAGATAGATGTTTTCCAAATTCCTGTTGCTAAATTGTTTTGCATGAAGCCCAACATGCTAATGCTAATTCGAGGTTATTTAAGGAGTTCACTAAAACGAATGCAAATAGGCAAATGACTGAATCAATGCTTTGTTGAATAATGCGCTTATGATACTCTGCTAAAGTTAATCCATGTTGACGTCGTGCTTTGTTCAAATGTTTATGATCTTTGCTTTGCTGAAATCTTATTCGAGTTGCCATATCGTGACAGTGCTAATGTGTTTTATGGTTTTGAGACTAATAAACTTGCTAGTAGAGTGTAATCAATAGGGAATAAATATCATAAATCTTACAAAAATTTAGTGTGGTTATTCATGACTGAAAGGTCATGGTGTGTTCCGATCCTTATTAATGTCATTAACTAATTTGATTGATTTGCTATTGTGAATAATGATGAGGTTATTAATCTAATTGATTGGCATGTTGATTAGCTATCTCGTCTTAAGGTGTCTCCAATCAGGGTCAAAACATTCATTGGCCTAAAACGAGTCCCAGACTAAGTAAATTATCTAAGACGGGACACGTTATCATATCCTTAAATCTTTTTCAGATTTCTTAGATCAGATTGTAAAGGACAATTGTCCGGTAATCCCAAAGCTGTCACATACAGTAACATGTCCTTCAGTGCTTCCCCTGAATAAGGAAATGAATTATTTCAGTTGCAGTTTATTTCTGTTTCAAAGGAAAGGGCACACTTATTTCACTCTTGAAGAGAAACATGGTTACGGTTTAAAGTGGGCCTAAGAAAGCGTAATGCTGAGTACAGGTGGATTGACTTGAAAGAAGCGGCCTGTATGAAAAATGGCTGGAAATATTGGGCGATTATTGCAGATTTCTGTGGATCCAAAATGAGGTTGCATCCACCTCCTATGGCTGAGTACGCTTGGAGTGGTTACATTCTCTGAATATATGCAGAAAACCCAGAAACCACATTTTCTGTACCAGAGGTATCCGTCCATTGTAATAGGTTATTTGATAGTTATGCCCCCCCTTCAGTAGGTGAGATTGAGCTATCAATTAGAGCACTGCGATTACCCTGTGCAATGGGTCCTGATGAGATCCGTATCTCAGGAAATTAAATTCAGCCTGCATGTGAATATTGTTATCTTAAAGGTACAGTCCCTGCCTCTTGGGCTGGACGTTTTGGCATCCCTTTATACAAAAAAGGTGATAGAAATTCGCTTGCTAACTACCACCAAATTACCCTGCTGGATGCAGTTGGTAAGGTTTTTATTAAAAGCCCGTTAGACCATCTTAGCCCTTGGACAGAGAGCAATATGATTATCCTGCTGGAACAAACTGGCTTTAGAAAAAGTCATATTAAATTAAATAACATAGCAGCTTTGCAGCTTATTAGTGAAAAATATGTAACAATTACTGGCTCCTCAGTTTACGCCGCCTTTACAGACTTCTCCACTGCCTTTGATAAGGTTGATCATCCTACTCTGTGGAAGAAGCTATTTAAGCTTAGCATTCCTGTTACTTTGCTGCATTTAATTATAGCTCTGCATTCCTCAACTTGGTGTAATGTATTGATGGGCAGTGATCAGGGGCTATCAAGGGAGTTTCCTACAATAATGGTAAGAAACAGGGCTGTTATCGAAGAGTTCAGGTTTTACGCCTATTATCAGAGGTTGCCCTTTGATATGCCCGCTTTATGCAGACGACATTGTAATTTTAGATCTGACCCGAAGGGCTTAAGTAATCACCTGCCAGCCCTCCAACATTATGCAGACTTAATTACTTGAAAATTAACTTCTTGTAATCCCAAATATTATGCTTTCAGTTGAAAAAGTGTGCAAACAGATAAATCTTTCATGATATTTTGGCTCTCAAAAATGAGAGCAAGCTAAATCTTATTACATTTTGCTGAAAATGATGTCTAGCTCCCTTGGTGATTCTGATAGCATAGCAAATAATGTGGCTAAGGCCCTGTTTCAAGCTAGTGAGTTGGGTGTTTAATATAATGCAGCAGGTAAGAGGCACTTTCCCTATCTTCTTGATGTTTTTCAGGCCAAGATCCCTTCCATGATGTTATATGCGGTGGAGTTAGAAACAGCAGATTGTTTTTTGGGGGATAAAACCAAAGGTCACATTTGACCTCTTGTAATATCTTAGCATCAACTGCCACTTTGAGATTAGAGTTTGGGATCAAGGACTACTTTGTTCAAGGCCTGTTAGGAGTGATTAGTTTGGCCTGTTGTTTGACACAAAGTGACATCTCTTCATAAAGGCACATGAAGAGATTTTTGTTTTGAAGAGAGAGAAGTCTCTGATTCTTAGAATCTTTAAGTACACTTTGGAACAAGTGGAGTTAGTTTAAAGCATGTTATTTTCTCTATTGCCTCCACCGTTGAAAACTTATCTTAAGCAAGTTTCTATAAATGTAAGCTTTCATTTGGACTTAAACTTCTGTAGTCAAAAAAGGAGTTATGGTGTTTTGGTGAATTCCACTGTTATAAAAAAAAGACAACCATATTTAGCATTGAATTTACCTCATGGGGTTAGACATTATTGCACTTTATTAAAATAGGACATGCTTCCGTTAAAGGTTTTAACATCTAAATGGTGTGGTACCCCAAATGTATGTGATTTTATCAAAATGGTTCTTAGGATTTAAAAAATGTCCTGTCTGTCCAGCTTTGTGGCTATTACACAGAAAGTGGTTAAAAGATCTTTTTAAAAACATTTTTAGCATCCAAACCTCAGCAGAAGCTCTCCAATTGCTATATAACCCTCCCAATAGAATGTTTTGTTATCCTGTTTTTAACTTTTTAAAAGCCTTTTTAAATTTGTATTGATTTTTATATATTATCTGGTGATGTGTTTTTTTTGTTTCTTTCATGTGGACCTCTTAAAAGTTTCAAAGCATGAAATAAACTTTGAACTTTGACACCACAACTCAAAGCATGACAAATCATAAAAATTTGCAAAAAACAGAACTCTTGTCAACTCACAATTAAAATTGAATAACCCTACTCACACTCCTAAGATACTGCAGCCGCTTTTTAGGGATGAGAATACCAAATGGGACCACGGAATCTCGATAATGCAGACTGAAGCGGGGTAAAATTGTGGGTTGGTGGAGAATTTTAACATTTCCAAACCTCAGCTTGAAACCATCCTCCGGTTACAGAATTTGTTGGAGCTTTACATTGCGCAAATTTCAGGGCCCATAAAGCGCTATCTGATGAATCAAAATATGAAACTGAGGCTGTTTCATATTAACACTTTTAAAAAACATTAAGCACATTAAGCTCCACAAAAAAGACAGAGAATGATTAAAGGCCTGATTTAGAACTTAGTGGAGGGGAATACTCCATCACCCACATGACGGATATCCCGTTTGCTGTATTATGGTCCCACATGTCCTTTGGGGGATCGTAAAATGGCAGACGGGATATTCGTTGTGACAGAGTATTCTATGGCCAAGTTCTAGATCAAGTCCTAAGTTTTGAAACCATAAAGGTTTATTAAAAGTTAAAATGTTTGCAGAACATAAAATCATTTAGTTAGTATCAATCAGAAGCCAATACATAAATGCATTAATTAATAGGAAGTTCAACTCTAATTAAAGTTATAAAAGAAGAGGATGGAATGATAAGCATAAAGCCTCAAAGGAAAGAATTGAGTAGCGTCAATTACAGAGAGGCCCCTAAACCTCCTACTCTGCTCTGAGCTGCATACAAGCATTTTTTTCTGTGTGTTCTGAACTGTAATCTACTCTGAACTAGCCTAGATCATCTAACACATGCTACACCTACTCCTAGTTCCCATAAAACAATCCAGTCAGGTTAGAGTGAAAAGATACTGTCGTGTTCATGCTGGCGGTCATTTCACTGACTGCCAGCCCCCTGGGACCACGCTGGCCACATAATGAAAATTCTGCTGGGCCGGTGGGCGGAAACATTGTTTCTGCCCGCCGGCCCAGCAGAATGCATGGCCGGAACATTGTGGAACCGCCATCAATGCCTCTGTGTGGCCGGTGCAGCTGTACGCGTCGTACAGATCACTGCCAGGTGCATGGGCAGTACAGGGGACCCCAGGGGGGCCCCAGAGCACCCCTTCCGCCAGCCAAAGGGATCATTATCCGAGGGGCAGCGCTGCCCTGTCGGAAAATGATTCCCTCTACAGCGCTGCCCTGTCGGAAAATGATTCTCTCCACCGTCAAGCTGCCTGTCGGTGGCAGCCTATGGCGGCCCTCCCTGTGTTGTTTATATGGCGCTTCAGACCGCCATGCCGGTGGCTGTCTTTCCGCCGTCACCGGCATGGTGGTCTGAACCACCATGTACATAATGAGGGCCACAATCTTAAACTCATTGGTTTCACAAGATCTTCCACAATACAGCTTTCCTCAGCATACTTCAAACATATTTATCTGCAACAAAATGAGATACATTTAACCAGTCTGTACTCTGCTGATGTCTTCTCAGATTCAATACCAATTATAACATTCCACAATGATTATAACAAGAAGAAAACATTTCTTGTCACAAGAAAGTAAGAAACATAATGCTGTGTTTGAGAGCTTTGAAATTCAGCAAAATGTATGTGTTATGATGCAAGATGGCAACCAAGATGGTTAGCCCTTTTAATTTACAGGTCTAGATTAGCTGTGGTTAATCTAAACAGGAGTAATACACAATTAATAGCATTTGAGTGTTTACATGTTAATGTTGATCTAATAGAAAAGCATTTAGTATTAAAAAAAAACGTCAAATCCCTACTTTGGGTTGCTCTGGCCGTCACCACAACTCACACTTTCATTAATTGAAATCTCTCATTATACAGAAGTTGTCAACATCCACAGCTTCGTCTAGTTCTTTTAATTTACAACAAACCTTATTTTGAAAATTCTTCAAATTTTCTCTTTCGTCCTCTTCGATCTGGCAGCTGCTTCTGTCCATTGCACTTTGACCAACCCTTTGCAGAAATATTTTGTATCCCTATTATACAAAGAAATAGACATATCACAAATCACAATGATTAGTTTTGGAGTTAGAATTGTTTTCATAGGTTTACCACCAATACCGAATAAGCCACTTACCAGCCTTGGAAAATCCTTTCCCTATTGTTTACCAAGCACCTGTCTCCTTCTACTCCTTCATCTCATGAGAAATGCCAGACATATTAGTAATCAATTTCTTAATTTGATTACTTGCATCATGTACATAAGTGCAGCACTTCTGTATATACAGAATGCTGCAGATGCCACCCCCTTTTGCCAGTAATATATCTAAAACTAGCTTGTTCTGCGAAATCATTGCATGTATAGCCATAAGCACAGTATTTATTGTGGGTCAAGCTGCAGCTGTGTTAGTGGCCAAACGACCTACTAGGGGCGATAGTTTTCTGATCTTAAAATCATTTAAAACTATACCTACAGAAGTTTATCATAGTGCCAAATTTATCACTTACTACTTGTGAATCACTACACTTAGCCCTTTCATGAGTCACTAACCCTTTATCATCTTATGCCATTTATATGATAGGAAACACTAAAGTTAAGTAGGAATTGCCTATTCAGTGCATTGGGGGCTGGAAAAAAGCATTTTCCACACACACAAAATATACTCTATTAATAACAGGTTCTTTCCGTGAAAGAAGTTGATCACCCATAATTTGGAAACTTTGTACACAATCACTCCAATCCACCACCTGTGAACTTTGAACCTGCTTCTTCTCTCTTACAAAACACACTTTTCCCTTTTTCTGTAAATGTGGACTAAGCGCTTGGTTTCGAGTTCAGGGGACAATATATTCTGCCACAAATGTGACAAACAGTCCATCCTCTGTATTCTGAATGCATTATATCCTGTGGCACTTATTATATGGTGAATGGAATACATGTCATGATGGAGTATCCTGTCTTCCAAACTCTAAATCAAACTCTAAGTTTTGGATTTAGCCCTCACTTTTTTATTGCTTCTTCTTCCTTTTTCCTATAAAACTGTACTCCTTTCTCAACCTCCTCTCAATCTCTGCCCTTCTTTCATCCAATTTGTCCATGAAGTCCTTCTCAGACAAATTCAGTTTACATGAGGCTTTAGAGTTAAGCATGTTAGTACCGTAAATTGGTGTGATAAGCCTTAAATAACTACCCATCTTCCCCTCAGACTAAGCTCAAACATTCAAATTTAAAGTTTAAAAAATACATACATCATCTAAAAGCAATGGAATTCTCATGGCTCTTCCCCTCAAGATTTCATGGGAGAAAGTCCAGTGACCCAATATGGAGTGTTTCGAAGGCTCTTCGAGATCAGGGGAAGAGTGTCGGGTCATTTCAAAGAAGTAGACATGCATACTTTGGCCAGTCTGGATTTTAGAGTGCTGTTGATCTGTTCCAACAAACTAGAACCTTCTGGCCTGTAAGTAGCAGTAACAAAACCTCATCTGCTCCTGTGTGCTGCACTTTTTACAACTAGTATCTCTCTGGGCAACTGCAGCGGTTGCAGTAAATTAATGAAATATTTATTATTTCTTATAAGTGAACCAGGTGGTCAAGAAACTCCTCAGTGACCACAGCTGTGCGAAATCATGGACCACTCCAAAACTACATACGACTAAGAATAAATGGTAACACTTAGACTGTTGGAAATGCAAAATGCTCATGTAAGGGCAATCAATTCAGTCAACGGTGTGGAAGTTACATTGCACACATTGCAAGCTTCCACAACATCTTCTAGGGTGAGCACAGCATAAGCTACTCTTAGAATTCCTCACCTTTCTCTTAAAAAGGAGCCATCCACAAACAACGTAAAATCAGGCTTTTACAAGTGTACATCTCGAATGTCAGGTTTTGGCTTGGTGCATAATTTAGTAACATCTAGACACTCAAGGTGAACCCCATCATAAACTGAGTCACTCTCTGGGAGTGGCAATATAGTTACAGGGTTTAAACCATTTCATACCTTCAAAAATATATCTGTGCTACCAAAATCACTTGTTCATATTTATTAAATCTGCTGTCTGCCATCTGCTGAGTACTATTGCTTGTCAGCAAGATCTCAGCGTAATGCACAACCCTCACGATATATGAGTAGCCCATCACAATGCCCTTGCACTGCTGGATACTCCCACCCACTCTGGATACTGCTTTAGGGCATCCAGGAAGTTCTGCAGCCAAGAATGGCAAAGAAGTAAGCCACTGGCCATTTTGCTTCCCCATGGGACGGTGTCAACACAGACAAGGCGCATCCTTCACACTTGTGGCTGGTCAAATACAGTCGATTTATCATAATTGGGCAATCCTAGTGCTGATTCATTGCCAGATTTCTCTCTGAGCTCTAGGAAGGCACTAATGCATTATTTGTCCGATGATAGCTGAGCAGCTACAGCTTTATCTAAAAGCCTCTAAAGAGGCTAAACCATTAAGGACACTTTTTGTAGCATTTATTGGTTTTCTAAGTAAATTAATTTGTTATTTTGTCATTTCTAATTTATTTAGTGTAATTTCGTGTAAATTGTAATTATTATAATTAAGTGTTCAGTATTAATTGTAGGAATTTTATTTTTTTGTAGATTATTGTGGATTTTATAATGTCAGAGGAGCAGGAGGATGGGACTACAGGGGAAAGGGAGGGAATATTTTGAAAATATGTTTGAATTGAGTTTTAAATAAAATTTGCTGTATCAATGTAATTCCTTTTTTAAATTGAATTTGTAATTTTAAATGTAACCTCTTCTATATTATAGGATATAAATTGTTTGATTAAGATTTTCTTTGTTTTGTTATAATGATTGTTTCTTTTTAAAATATTTACTTATTTTTTTCAATGCATTTGATATATGTTAGTAAAAAATATAAAGATTTTATTTAATGTATTTTTAAAAGTTTTTTTATTTTTTTTTTGCAAACCTTTTGGTGTCAAATGTTCAATATATTTGGTAGAGACTTTGGCCCTCATTACAACCCTGGCGGTCAGAGTAAAAGTGATGGTATTACCGCCAACAGGCCGGCGGGAAAAAAAATGGAATTACGGCCATGGCGGTTACCGCCATGCCAAACCACCACTTCTACACTCCGACCGCCAGGTTGGTAACGACTGCTGGGCTGGAGACTTCGGTCTCCAGCCCGGCGGCCGTCACTAGACCGCCGGCCGTATCAGGACCCCGCATACTGCCATGGATTTCGTGAGGTTTTGTACCACCACGAAATCCATGGCGGTAGGCACTATCAGTGCCTGGGAATACGTTCCCTGGCACTGATTGGGGTCTCCCCCTCTCCCCTCCCCCTCCCTTGAGTCCTCCTCCAGCACCCACGACCCCCCTACGACCCCCCAAAGGTGGTAGGACCCCCTCCCCACCCCCGCCCCCCACCAGATACACCCCCACACCCTCACATGCCCCTACACGCACACTCACAGCACTCATACACATACATGCACACATACAAACCCACATACGCTCACAGCACTCATACACATACATGCACACAGACATATTCGTCACATTTCCCATACACACAATACACCCACTGCATGCATACACACACTCACACAACCCCTCTATACACTCACACGCACACCTCCATGCACGCACACAACACCCCTGCCCCCCTTCCCTAACGGACGATCACCTTAACTGTTCCGGTGATCATCCGGGAGGAAACGGGATCCATGGGGGCTGCTCCGCTGCCAGCACCCTGTCACCAGAACACCGCCACGCCGAATCCTGGGTTGTGATTCGGTGGGCGGTGTTCTGATGACGTGATGGTGGAGGTGGAGCAGCCTCCACTTCACTGCCAACCGCCATTATGGCTGCTGGTGACTCTCCATTCGAAAAAGGGCGGAGGACTGCTAGCAGTCATAATATGCTTGGTGGGAGACCGCCTGCACTGGCGGTCTTCGGCCTGGCGGAACCTCGGCGGTCTTGCAAAAAGACTGCCGAGGTCCAAATGAGGGCCTTTATATCTACAGTTAAATGGTAAATTTTATTTATTTTACTATGTAGTAATTTATATTATTCAAAATGATTTACACTTTTATTTTTATTTTTAATTTTGTAAACATTTAAATGATGAAAATATATTATTTATAAATATATATATAAATATATTTGGTGTACATTAATTGCATATTTATATATTGTAATATTTATAGCTCTTCAATTACTAAAGGTATACATTACATATAAGACATACTTTAACTAGCATTGATTAAAACAGATAAATTATAAGTTTATTTAATTAATACTGCTTCTAAGTGTATTGTAGAAAACATAAATTAATTATACAATATTTTATAGGTAAAATGTACTGTTATGTTATCTTTTTAATGATACATGAAACAAATATTTTTTTTATTCATAGTTGTGTATATTGTTTTCCTTTAAGTTAGCCATATATTGCTTATACATCTAGTTATTAGTTTTGTTTTTTAATGTATTGTTTTTTGTTCAAAACTGTGTGATGTAATATGAATATAATAATAAAATATGATACACTGTTCCAAAAGAATAGGGAGAGGAAGTAAAGGAGTCCTGATCATCAGGAGCAAGAGTCCTCACACACGGTACTTGGTGTCATGCTTCATCATCGGACAGCTCCTCGTCAGACCGGCGCTGCAATGTCTGACGGGCTCCCCCCTAAAAAGGGGGGGCTCTTTGCCGGAGATCTTTTGTTTTTGCCGATGATGCCGCGGAGCCAAGTATGGGTCCGTGGGGAAGGAAAGTACAGGAATAAAGGATAAGATTGGCTCAGGACCCTCACTAAGTGATTTATTCTTTGATGTTGGGAAATGGCCAAGATTAAAAAAAATTGGCAAGGGAGTGAAAATTGAGGTAATGCTCAGACACTCACACAAGAAAATTCAAAGCAGGAAGTCGGTAATTATCCGAAATTCCTTAATATGTGGTCGACATGTTTCGCGTCTTGATATGGTCTCAACAGGATCCTACGACGCTTCTTCAGGACCTATTAAATAATTGGACTTCTTCAATCGAAACCCAAGTGAAAAAAAGAAAAAATTATATATATAGACTCCTGCAATCTATCGTTTACAGTCAAAACGTAGTCAGTCACTTACTAGGATAGAACAGGACTGGCTTTTTCCTATCAGTCACCCTAAATACAAAAAGGAACAGAGGTTAAAAATATATAATCTCTTCATTGAACATGAAAGAATAATTCAATCAAGTCAGTGGAAAAATAGTGACAAACTGTGCAACACATCGTGATGGGGTGGGAGGTAGCAACCCATGCTGGTAGTATATTGGTTGGGCTTACCATCTCCACTAGAGAAAGGGCTTCATGGGATCACGTAGGCCTGATGCCCAATACACAAACAATCTGGTCAAGGTAAAACAAAGACATGTAACAGGGAGAGCATTCAAAATGAGTAACAAAATAAACAGCAAGGAGTCTGATCCTCAACAGTCAATCAAGCGCCTTCAACGGTACCACAATGTATGTCAGAAAGACTTAATAATGCAGTCAGATCAAAAAAGAACCAAATAGTACATACTAATATGTGCAATGAAACACCATTCATTTCATAATAGAACACAGCAATGGTAGAGACAAACGCACTGGATTTGCGATGTCTGTACATGTAACTCAATTCATAGTGGCATTTAAGCACGTGCTCATAAATAGTGAAATAGACATGTGCAGGGATTGGAGTTTGAACAGATAATCGGTCTCTCCCCCTTATATATTAAAATGCTCAATGAAACATCAGTCATTCCCTCATGGAAAAACATCAACGGTAAAGACAACAGCACCGGATTCTCGGTGTCTGTGCATGTAGTCCGTTTAATGGTCACAAGTAAGCAAGTGCTCATAAGTGTTGAAATGGTCACGTGCGGGGCTTGGAATATTCAACAGGTTATGAATACCTTTCCTTTGTTGTCGAAGAAGGCCGGGTAATTAGTTAAAAAGATCGAGATTAACAGTCTCTGAACAGGTCATTTTCTTTAGTGACAGAGACACAAACACACAGGTAACTAATGGAGGAGACACTCGACCTCCCCTAAAGGAACCGGTATCTCAATTCAATAAAATGGCATTATGGTCAAACATATCCATAAGGACGTGCAGGTACTCACTTGTGTGCGTTTCGGTGTCAGGCGCAGCACCTACCCTCAGGCTCCGTTCCCGAATGAGGCGGAAGCCGAGTGCTCCAAGGGTATAAATAATACGCGAGAAGTGCGCGCAAGCGTCAATTACTCAATTGGTTGCTTGGTAACTTCTCCCTCCGAACGAGGCGCGATAGGGACAAGAAACAGGTAAAAATTAAAGAAGGGACTATCAAAAAACGTCAATAGAGAGGGAATAACATGGCGGCCATCTTAGGCTAGTGTGCATTGTAAGAGAAATGAGTGTATAGACCACTCAGGGACAGCATAAACGACTCACAATGCCCCCATCTGATACAGTAACTTGCTCATTAGCCAACTCGCTACCAAGGGAGCACTTAATTCAATTATAGAAAGTGTAGAGGGGAGTAACCAGCTCCCGTAGGAAATGTTACCACTGAAGCCCAAAGTGTAATCATAAGAGAGTACAATAGTCTGTATCTTTTAGATTATAAGTAGATCATCAGTCAGCTGATGATTGTTTATATTGACAGGTTGAACCAGGGAATATCATCATTCAACCCTTGGCGATGGGTGTTAAGCCTGTAAACCCAGCGCTGTTCAAGTTCAAAAAGTGGACGTGTACCTTCTGAGGTGCTGGTCTGTAAAACAACCCACCACATATCATCTGGTGTGTGGTTGGACTCAATGTAATGGATGCTAAGTTTAGTTGTAACTCTGCCGCAGCGGATGTTGCTGCGGTGTTCATTTATTCTTGTTTTCACTGCTCGTGTGGTCATACCTACATATCGAAGATTACATGGGCAGGTGATCAAATAGACGCAATTGCGAGTATTGCAATTGGTATGTTTCATCAGTCGCCAAGTTAGTATAGGTTCGAAATCTAGGGTGTCTGTCCGTTTAGTGAGGGAGCATACATTGCAAGACCCACATGGAAAGTGACCCTTGACTGGTGGGAGATCCCATAGAGACCTTTGGCTGGACGAGACCGTATTGAGTCTCGGTCGAGTGTGTACTAACATATCTTTAACGTTGGAGGTCCTCTTAAAAGCAAAAACAGGTTTAGGAATACTCTCGCCTCCACTACAGAGAACAGACCATCTTTTATTGATGATCTTTTTGACTGTATTAGATAGTGGTGTGAAGGTGGAGACACACGTCAATTTGGTTTCTGTGGATTTGGGAGTCAGCTGCAATAGTGAATCTCTGTCACTATATTTGGCTCGTTTGTAGGCCGTCCTTATGACTTTATCAGGATAATGGCGGTCATGTAGTTTAGTCTGTAGGTCAGTAGCTTGGGTATTAAATAGTTTGAGGTCACTACAATTCCGTCGAAGACGTAGGAATTGCCCGTACGGTAAATTGTCTCTCAGTGCCTTAGGGTGGTGGCTGTCATATAATAGCAAGCTATTCCGATCTGTCATTTTATGATAAGTTCTTGTCTTCAGTTTACCTCCCTCAATGCTGATCATTAGGTCTAAGAAGGGGATTTCAATGGTAGAGATAGAGGATGTGAAGTTCAGAAAGGGATCAAGACCATTAATCCAGGTCGTGAAAGAGTCAACTTCTGAGGCAGAGCCATGCCAGACAACTAAAATGTCGTCTATATATCGACGCCATAGTTTAATGTTGTCAAAAAAAGGATTTGTCTCTGGCAGAATGTAGCGCTTCTCAAAATCATACATATACATGCATGCTAGACTAGGGGCAAAAGTGCTCCCCATCGAGGTACCGCGAATCTGGTGGAAAAGCTTATCCTCGAACTGAAAAAAATTCTTTGTCAAGGCGAGGCTAGCACAGTGCATGATGAAATGAACAGGGGTAGTTGACTCCAATCTGGCTGACAGAAGAGCTGCCTCGACTACCTCCAGTGTAGCTGCCTGTGGGATATTGGTATATAAAGCCTCAACATCAAGTGTGATGAGGGCATGAACATTAACTGCAAGGTTTATAGTTTCAATGAGATTAAGGACATCCTTTGTGTCCCTAAGGTAAGTTAGCGATTGTTGTACAAGAGGTCGTAGAAAATGGTCACAAAATATAGATAATGGTTCAAGGACAGACCCAATCCCTGATACTATCGGGCGGCCCGGTGGGGGAGATCGGCCTTTGTGAATCTTGGGAAGACAGTAGAAATATGGTGTGCGAGGCTTCTCAGTATCCAAAAATTCTGCTTCTTTTTGTGATATTCAACCTGTCAATATAAACAATCATCAGCTGACTGATGATCTACTTATAATCTAAAAGATACAGACTATTGTACTCTCTTATGATTACACTTTGGGCTTCAGTGGTAACATTTCCTACGGGAGCTGGTTACTCCCCTCTACACTTTCTATAATTGAATTAAGTGCTCCCTTGGTAGCGAGTTGGCTAATGAGCAAGTTACTGTATCAGATGGGGGCATTGTGAGTCGTTTATGCTGTCCCTGAGTGGTCTATACACTCATTTCTCTTACAATGCACACTAGCCTAAGATGGCCGCCATGTTATTCCCTCTCTATTGACGTTTTTTGATAGTCCCTTCTTTAATTTTTACCTGTTTCTTGTCCCTATCGCGCCTCGTTCGGAGGGAGAAGTTACCAAGCAACCAATTGAGTAATTGACGCTTGCGCGCACTTCTCGCGTATTATTTATACCCTTGGAGCACTCGGCTTCCGCCTCATTCGGGAACGGAGCCTGAGGGTAGGTGCTGCGCCTGACACCGAAACGCACACAAGTGAGTACCTGCACGTCCTTATGGATATGTTTGACCATAATGCCATTTTATTGAATTGAGATACCGGTTCCTTTAGGGGAGGTCGAGTGTCTCCTCCATTAGTTACCTGTGTGTTTGTGTCTCTGTCACTAAAGAAAATGACCTGTTCAGAGACTGTTAATCTCGATCTTTTTAACTAATTACCCGGCCTTCTTCGACAACAAAGGAAAGGTATTCATAACCTGTTGAATATTCCAAGCCCCGCACGTGACCATTTCAACACTTATGAGCACTTGCTTACTTGTGACCATTAAACGGACTACATGCACAGACACCGAGAATCCGGTGCTGTTGTCTTTACCGTTGATGTTTTTCCATGAGGGAATGACTGATGTTTCATTGAGCATTTTAATATATAAGGGGGAGAGACCGATTATCTGTTCAAACTCCAATCCCTGCACATGTCTATTTCACTATTTATGAGCACGTGCTTAAATGCCACTATGAATTGAGTTACATGTACAGACATCGCGAATCCAGTGCGTTTGTCTCTACCATTGCTGTGTTCTATTATGAAATGAATGGTGTTTCATTGCACATATTAGTATGTACTATTTGGTTCTTTTTTGATCTGACTGCATTATTAAGTCTTTCTGACATACATTGTGGTACCGTTGAAGACGCTTGATTGACTGTTGAGGATCAGACTCCTTGCTGTTTATTTTGTTACTCATTTTGAATGCTCTCCCTGTTACATGTCTTTGTTTTACCTTGACCAGATTGTTTGTGTATTGGGCATCAGGCCTACGTGATCCCATGAAGCCCTTTCTCTAGTGGAGATGGTAAGCCCAACCAATATACTACCAGCATGGGTTGCTACCTCCCACCCCATCACGATGTGTTGCACAGTTTGTCACTATTTTTCCACTGACTTGATTGAATTATTCTTTCATGTTCAATGAAGAGATTATATATTTTTAACCTCTGTTCCTTTTTGTATTTAGGGTGACTGATAGGAAAAAGCCAGTCCTGTTCTATCCTAGTAAGTGACTGACTACGTTTTGACTGTAAACGATAGATTGCAGGAGTCTATATATATAATTTTTTCTTTTTTTCACTTGGGTTTCGATTGAAGAAGTCCAATTATTTAATAGGTCCTGAAGAAGCGTCGTAGGATCCTGTTGAGACCATATCAAGACGCGAAACATGTCGACCACATATTAAGGAATTTCGGATAATTACCGACTTCCTGCTTTGAATTTTCTTGTGTGAGTGTCTGAGCATTACCTCAATTTTCACTCCCTTGCCAATTTTTTTAAATCTTGGCCATTTCCCAACATCAAAGAATAAATCACTTAGTGAGGGTCCTGAGCCAATCTTATCCTTTATTCCTGTACTTTCCTTCCCCACGGACCCATACTTGGCTCCGCGGCATCATCGGCAAAAACAAAAGATCTCCGGCAAAGAGCCCCCCCTTTTTAGGGGGGAGCCCGTCAGACATTGCAGCGCCGGTCTGACGAGGAGCTGTCCGATGATGAAGCATGACACCAAGTACGGTGTGTGAGGACTCTTGCTCCTGATGATCAGGACTCCTTTACTTCCTCTCCCTATTCTTTTGGAACAGTGTATCATATTTTATTATCAAGTTCTTTGGAGGATATACACTGGACCATAAATCCTCCCATCCCCTCCTTTTTTTGAAGTATCTAGTACAGCAGGTTTGCTGTGGGGTTACTAATTGGATAATTCCCCTGAGACTCCTAATATGGATAATTTTCAAGGTCTCAGCTTTGATGATGATGTTGTATCTGCTATTCTGCAGACTCCCTCCATTCTGACCAATGATGGTGCAGGACCATCTGGTCCCACCAAGGAAGAATGGGACAAACTGTCTTCACTTAAACGAGATCTGGTTAAAACGGTTTTACATGGGACTATCATGACCGAATACCTCAGAGCAAACATAGCCCCCAATGGACTACTTGTGTCCAATATGCCCAGGATCTTCCTACAAGACCTTGTCTTTAGGAAGGACTGGGCACAGATTGCATGGAAATGCACTCGAGATTGGCTGGTCTTGATTATCAATACATCTAGACGACTAGCTGAATCTATGGCTATACAGATTACTTTTATGGAGAACACACTTAAGACCATTGTTTCTATAACAGCCTTTAAGAGTCGACTCGCAGAGATAAATATGGATCTAAATGAAACCAAAGAGTTTCTAACGCAACAGAAGATCACTAAGTTACAGAAAGACATCAATAAGTTCAATAGAGAGAAGGTTTACCCTTATGTCAAGGAGGATTACACGATGGATACACCATCTATATCATCAGATGAATCCTCCATTTCAGGCAGGAGACAACGTAAATATAGCCACAGCTCGTCCTCTGATGGATGGAGCACTGAAGATGAGAGACCACAACCTTATTATAATTTTCCACAGTACCATCCTGGCCACCCAATGGCATGGCAACAACCTTTTCCTTTCTATCAACCCCGTCCAATGCCACCTTACATGCCTTTTTTAGGCCGCGGCAGGGGCAGAGGCAGAGGCAGAAGGCGAGGAAGAGGCAGGAGAGTCCATTGGTCTCAGGAGGAACCACAGATGGTCACAAGGAGCCAGGGCAAAACCCCACCAATCAAGATCTAGTGGTCAATCTGTCCTCAAGGCCTCTTTCTGTTTATGAAAAGAAGGCACTCAATAGAGGCCTGGGTTATGTTCCTACTCCCAAGGACGACCCTTTTCGCCTCCAATGCGAACTCTCTCGCTTCTTTAGGAAGATTCGACTACAATTCTTTTTTAAAGATAAACCTACTCACGACTCTTCCCAGGATTCTGGGCTAAAGAAACCCTCCAGCTTCATGCCACCCACGTCCGCTATGCCCTGTGAGGTTTTGGCCTTTGAAAAAGCGGTCACCTCCGACATTATGAAAATGCAACCACGGCACAGATTCAACAACATTCTTAGAGCCGAGAACGAGGCCCTCCACGACTTATCAGTGGATACTAACATTACCATAAAACCAGCAGATAAGGGAGGTGCCATCGTTGTGATGGACACAGAGGACTATAGACAGGAATGTCTTCGCCTTCTCAGTGATTCTACCTATTATGCACATATCACCCAGGATCCCACGGCCAATTTACAAACTGAGATCCGGGGCATGATAGAAGAGGCCCGCGGCAACAAATGGATATCACAAAAAGAAGCAGAATTTTTGGATACTGAGAAGCCTCGCACACCATATTTCTACTGTCTTCCCAAGATTCACAAAGGCCGATCTCCCCCACCGGGCCGCCCGATAGTATCAGGGATTGGGTCTGTCCTTGAACCATTATCTATATTTTGTGACCATTTTCTACGACCTCTTGTACAACAATCGCTAACTTACCTTAGGGACACAAAGGATGTCCTTAATCTCATTGAAACTATAAACCTTACAGTTAATGTTCATGCCCTCATCACACTTGATGTTGAGGCTTTATATACCAATATCCCACAGGCAGCTACACTGGAGGTAGTCGAGGCAGCTCTTCTGTCAGCCAGATTGGAGTCAACTACCCCTGTTCATTTCATCATGCACTGTGCTAGCCTCGCCTTGACAAAGAATTTTTTTCAGTTCGAGGATAAGCTTTTCCACCAGATTCGCGGTACCTCGATGGGGAGCACTTTTGCCCCTAGTCTAGCATGCATGTATATGTATGATTTTGAGAAGCGCTACATTCTGCCAGAGACAAATCCTTTTTTTGACAACATTAAACTATGGCGTCGATATATAGACGACATTTTAGTTGTCTGGCATGGCTCTGCCTCAGAAGTTGACTCTTTCACGACCTGGATTAATGGTCTTGATCCCTTTCTGAACTTCACATCCTCTATCTCTACCATTGAAATCCCCTTCTTAGACCTAATGATCAGCATTGAGGGAGGTAAACTGAAGACAAGAACTTATCATAAAATGACAGATCGGAATAGCTTGCTATTATATGACAGCCACCACCCTAAGGCACTGAGAGACAATTTACCGTACGGGCAATTCCTACGTCTTCGACGGAATTGTAGTGACCTCAAACTATTTAATACCCAAGCTACTGACCTACAGACTAAACTACATGACCGCCATTATCCTGATAAATTCATAAGGACGGCCTACAAACGAGCCAAATATAGTGACAGAGATTCACTATTGCAGCTGACTCCCAAATCCACAGAAACCAAATTGACGTGTGTCTCCACCTTCACACCACTATCTAATACAGTCAAAAAGATCATCAATAAAAGATGGTCTGTTCTCTGTAGTGGAGGCGAGAGTATTCCTAAACCTGTTTTTGCTTTTAAGAGGACCTCCAACGTTAAAGATATGTTAGTACACACTCGACCGAGACTCAATACGGTCTCGTCCAGCCAAAGGTCTCTATGGGATCTCCCACCAGTCAAGGGTCACTTTCCATGTGGGTCTTGCAATGTATGCTCCCTCACTAAACGGACAGACACCCTAGATTTCGAACCTATACTAACTTGGCGACTGATGAAACATACCAATTGCAATACTCGCAATTGCGTCTATTTGATCACCTGCCCATGTAATCTTCGATATGTAGGTATGACCACACGAGCAGTGAAAACAAGAATAAATGAACACCGCAGCAACATCCGCTGCGGCAGAGTTACAACTAAACTTAGCATCCATTACATTGAGTCCAACCACACACCAGATGATATGTGGTGGGTTGTTTTACAGACCAGCACCTCAGAAGGTACACGTCCACTTTTTGAACTTGAACAGCGCTGGGTTTACAGGCTTAACACCCATCGCCAAGGGTTGAATGATGATATTCCCTGGTTCAACCTGTCAATATAAACAATCATCAGCTGACTGATGATCTACTTATAATCTAAAAGATACAGACTATTGTACTCTCTTATGATTACACTTTGGGCTTCAGTGGTAACATTTCCTACGGGAGCTGGTTACTCCCCTCTACACTTTCTATAATTGAATTAAGTGCTCCCTTGGTAGCGAGTTGGCTAATGAGCAAGTTACTGTATCAGATGGGGGCATTGTGAGTCGTTTATGCTGTCCCTGAGTGGTCTATACACTCATTTCTCTTACAATGCACACTAGCCTAAGATGGCCGCCATGTTATTCCCTCTCTATTGACGTTTTTTGATAGTCCCTTCTTTAATTTTTACCTGTTTCTTGTCTCTATCGCGCCTCGTTCGGAGGGAGAAGTTACCAAGCAACCAATTGAGTAATTGACGCTTGCGCGCACTTCTCGCGTATTATTTATACCCTTGGAGCACTCGGCTTCCGCCTCATTCGGGAACGGAGCCTGAGGGTAGGTGCTGCGCCTGACACCGAAACGCACACAAGTGAGTACCTGCACGTCCTTATGGATATGTTTGACCATAATGCCATTTTATTGAATTGAGATACCGGTTCCTTTAGGGGAGGTCGAGTGTCTCCTCCATTAGTTACCTGTGTGTTTGTGTCTCTGTCACTAAAGAAAATGACCTGTTCAGAGACTGTTAATCTCGATCTTTTTAACTAATTACCCGGCCTTCTTCGACAACAAAGGAAAGGTATTCATAACCTGTTGAATATTCCAAGCCCCGCACGTGACCATTTCAACACTTATGAGCACTTGCTTACTTGTGACCATTAAATGGACTACATGCACAGACACCGAGAATCCGGTGCTGTTGTCTTTACCGTTGATGTTTTTCCATGAGGGAATGACTGATGTTTCATTGAGCATTTTAATACATAAGGGGGAGAGACCGATTATCTGTTCAAACTCCAATCCCTGCACATGTCTATTTCACTATTTATGAGCACGTGCTTAAATGCCACTATGAATTGAGTTACATGTACAGACATCGCGAATCCAGTGCGTTTGTCTCTACCATTGCTGTGTTCTATTATGAAATGAATGGTGTTTCATTGCACATATTAGTATGTACTATTTGGTTCTTTTTTGATCTGACTGCATTATTAAGTCTTTCTGACATACATTGTGGTACCGTTGAAGGCGCTTGATTGACTGTTGAGGATCAGACTACTTGCTGTTTATTTTGTTACTCATTTTGAATGCTCTCCCTGTTACATGTCTTTGTTTTACCTTGACCAGATTGTTTGTGTATTGGGCATCAGGCCTACGTGATCCCATGAAGCCCTTTCTCTAGTGGAGATGGTAAGCCCAACCAATATACTACCAGCATGGGTTGCTACCTCCCACCCCATCACGATGTGTTGCACAGTTTGTCACTATTTTTCCACTGACTTGATTGAATTATTCTTTCATGTTCAATGAAGAGATTATATATTTTTAACCTCTGTTCCTTTTTGTATTTAGGGTGACTGATAGGAAAAAGCCAGTCCTGTTCTATCCTAGTAAGTGACTGACTACGTTTTGACTGTAAACGATAGATTGCAGGAGTCTATATATATATTTTTTTCTTTTTTTCACTTGGGTTTCGATTGAAGAAGTCCAATTATTTAATAGGTCCTGAAGAAGCGTCGTAGGATCCTGTTGAGACCATATCAAGACGCGAAACATGTCGACCACATATTAAGGAATTTCGGATAATTACCGACTTCCTGCTTTGAATTTTCTTGTGTGAGTGTCTGAGCATTACCTCAATTTTCACTCCCTTGCCAATTTTTTTTTAATCTTGGCCATTTCCCAACATCAAAGAATAAATCACTTAGTGAGGGTCCTGAGCCAATCTTATCCTTTATTCCTGTACTTTCCTTCCCCACGGACCCATACTTGGCTCCGCGGCATCATCGGCAAAAACAAAAGATCTCCGGCAAAGAGCCCCCCCTTTTTAGGGGGGAGCCCGTCAGACATTGCAGCGCCGGTCTGACGAGGAGCTGTCCGATGATGAAGCATGACACCAAGTACGGTGTGTGAGGACTCTTGCTCCTGATGATCAGGACTCCTTTACTTCCTCTCCCTATTCTTTTGGAACAGTGTATCATATTTTATTATCAAGTTCTTTGGAGGATATACACTGGACCATAAATCCTCCCATCCCCTCCTTTTTTTGAAGGAATATGAATATATTAATCACATTTATTAAATATTCATTTATTGTCTGTTATTATATAATTTATTTTTGTATTTTTTTGTGATGTATAGTGTTTTAATATAAAAGATGTTGTTTTTTACACTAATATTTATTTGTTAATATAATCTTTTTGTCGTGTTAAATATATATTGTGTTATATAAAAGGGATGATTAAGAGTTTGGCGGACGGAAACGCCCGTCCATCAAACTCCTGACGGGGTGGTTGCTGCCATGCGGTCAACATCTCCGCCGGCCCCATTGCGACTTTCCAACTGGGCTGACCAGAGGAAACCAAGGCTTCCACCAGTCAGCCCAGCAGGAAAGGGGCGGCAGCATTGTCCCCGGCTCATAATAGAACCGGTGGCAATGCTGTCACAGTAGACAGTGCGCATTTCAAGGGTGCTGGGCAGGGGAACCCCAGCGCTGCCCATGCACGGGCATGGGCAGTGCAGCCCCCCATCACCACCTGCACTTGTTCTCCACAAGCCTTTTCATGGCAGATGAACTGCCATGAAAAGACGGGGGAGAACAAGGTTGTAATCAGTAGGGTGGCACCAGCACCCTCGAAATGCACACTGTCTGCACAGCAGACAGTGAGCATTTCGAGGGTGCTGGGCAGGGGAACCCCTGCACTGCCCATGCCATGGAAATGGGCCGTGCAGGACCCTCCCTGTGGCCCCCCTGCACTTGTTCTCCGCCAGCCTTTCCATGGCAGGTGAACTGCCATGAAAAGGCTTGCAGCAGGGGCGGCACTGAATTTAGCTCTGCTTTGCTGATTACAACCTGCACCACTGTCAGCCCATCAGGATTTGAGATCCTGGCTGGGACAGCAGGAGGTCTGCCGGCCAACCTCGTAATGTGGCGATCAGATCGACACAGCCGCAGCAGCCTGACAGCCACCGTGAAGACCGCCAGCCTCTTTAATATGGCCCTTAGTGTTCAATACTTTTAAAAATGAATTAAGATTGAACTGGGTATAGGTAATGTGACCACTTTAGTGTCCAAAACCTTTCCCTAAATGGCTTAGATTTGCGTGGGAATAGTAAATTTCAACCTTTAGTGTCCAAAATCTTCCCCTAAATGGCTTAGATTGGACTGGGAATGGTAAATGCGAACACTTTAGTGTCCAATACATTCCTCTAAATGGTTTAGATTGGAGTGGGAATAGTAAATGTTACCTCTTTAATTTCCATATCCTTCCCCCAGATGGCTTAGAATGAAGTAAGAATGAAAAATGTGACTATTTTGGTGTCTGACATATTCCCCTAAATCACTTGAACTGGAGTGGAAATAGTAAATGTTACCACTTTAGTCTCTAACACCGTATTCTTCATGGCTTTTCTGTAAATTGTGCTGGATTGGAGCGGGAATAGTAAAGTCACCCCTTTTGTGTCCATAACTTTCCATTAAATGCCTTGGAACGGATTGGAAATAGTAAATGTCACCCCTTTAGTGTCCAAAATCTTCCCCTAAATTGCTTAGATTACAGTGGGACAAGTACATTGGATCACTCTACTATCTAATGCCTATATAGTCTTGGATTGGAGTCAGAATAGTAAAGTCACCCCTTTAGGGCCCAATCCTTTCCCCTAAATGACTTGGAATGGAGTGGGAGTAGTAAATGTGGCCATATTAAAGGGCACCCTTTAGTGTTCAACACCTTCCCCTAGATGGGTTGGGTTGGAATGGAAAAAGTAAATGGCACCCATTTGGAATCCAAAACCTTCCATTAAATGGCATACAGTGGAATTGGAATAGTAAGGCCCGTATTTATACTTTTTGACGCTAAACTGCGCTAACGCAGTTTAGCATCAAAAAGTTTTGCGCCGGCTAACGCCATTCTGAAGCACCATGCGGGCGCCGTATTTATTGAATGGCGTTAGCCGGCGCTAGCAGACCGCCGCTGCCTGGTGTGCGTGGAAAAAAACCACGTACACCAGGCAGCACCGGCGTAGGGAAAAATGGCGTTAGGGCGTCTTAAAATGGTGCAAGTCAGGTTGACGCAAAAAAAAACGTCTTAACCCGATTTGCGCCATTTTTAACGACGCCCAGACGCCATTTACATGACTCCTGTCTTAGTAAAGACAGGAGTCATGCCCCCTTGCCCAATGGCCATGCCCAGGGGACTTATGTCCCCTGGGCATGGTCATTGGGCATTGAGGCATGTAGGGGGGCACAAATCAGGCCCCCCTATGCCAAACAAAAAATATTTTAAAAAAAAAATGTATACTTACCTGAACTTACCTGAATGTCCCTGGGGTCGGTCCCTCCATCCTTGGGTGTCCTCCTGGGGAGGGCAAGGGTGGCAGGGGGGGTCCCTGGGGGCATGGGAGGGCAGCTGTGGGCTCATTTTGAGCCCACAGGTCCCTTAACGCCTGCCCTGACCCAGGCGTTCAAAAGAGGCGCAAATGCGGGGTTTTTTGGCCCGCCCACTCCCGGGCGTGATTTTTGCCCAGGAGTATAAATACGACGCATTTGCGTCGCAGTCATTTTTTTGGATGGAAACGCCTACCTTGCATCTCATTAACGCAAGGAAGGCGTTCACGCAAAAAAATGACGCTCTTTACTCATACTTTGGCGCTAGACGCGTCTAACGCCAAAGTATAAATATGGCGTTAGTTTTGCGCTGAATTTGCGTCGAAAAAAACTACGCAAATTTGGCGCAAACGGAGCATAAATATGCCCCTAAATGTCACCACTGTAGTGTCCACAACCTTACCCTACATGGCACAGATTGGAATGGGAATAGTTAATGTGACCACTTTAGAGTCCAACACAATCCAGTAAATGGCGTAGATTGGAGTGGGACTAGGGAATGCCACGCCTTCACTGTTGAACAACCTTCCCTCATACGGCTTAGATCTGAGTGGGAAAAGTAAATGTCATTCCTTTTGTGTCCATCATGTTCCCTTAGGTGGCTTAGATTGGGATGGGGATAGTAAATGTTGCCCCGTTGTGTCCACCATCTTCCCCTAAATGCCTTAAATTGGAATGGAGTTAACAAACATCACCCTTTAGATTCCAACACCCTCCCCTAAATGGGTTGGATTTGATTTGGAATAGTAAATGCCACTCCTTTGGTGTCCAAAATCATCCATTAAAAGTCTTAGGTTGAAGCGGGAATGGTAAATGTCACCCCTTCATTTAACATCTTCCCTAAATGGCTTAGATTTTATGACAAGACCGGAGGCTCCTATTATGCGTTTCTTTTCTTACTTTAATAAATAGCAGCAGTCAAGAAACATACTACGATTCCCAGAAGGCTAAAACACAACGACCAATGGGAATAGAAATGTAGTCCAAACAGTGTACACCAATCACAAGTATGCAGATGCATTGTGACTTCACTTGACTGCGAACAGCCCTCTTTTCTTGCTGCTCGCAGTCAAGCTAAGTACCATTTTATCTTGTCTCTGTGTAATTTATCTCATTTTACTACTTTATATATATATAATTGCAATTTTACTTGTGTTGACCTCGCGCTTAGCAAACGCGCTCTTTACCCGTGTATTTTCCTTTTGAACAGTCGGCATGTTGGCGCATTCCTTGTAGCGCCCTCGCGCTCCCCTAACGTCTTCGAATTCCTGCTGCGCGCGTCAGCGCGCGCTTCCTTCATTTTAACGGGTTTCCTCAACGTCAGTTATTTTCTTCGCGTTGAGGAAATACGGCGTCCCGAACAGCGCGTCTCCTCACCGCAGCTCCCGGCAGTTATAAATAGCCGTTTTCAGCGCTCGTGCTGAGCGCTTGGCTTTTCCTTCAGTATTCTGCTATTATCAAACCGGTGAACGTGTTATTTGACCTTACCTCCTGCCTTCACACAGGAGCCCCAGTCCTCCTCCTCCTGTGTTCCCCTTGTCTCTGGCAGCATTAGCGACGCCCACAGGCGGAGCTTTTCATTTTTCCTGGTTTTGTTAACCCTTCACCTCCCTGTTTTTTTCTTAGCTTCATTATGGATTCAGATAATTCTCCTTCTATGGAAGTTGAGGATATCAGGCACGAGTTGTCTGCATTTATCAAAACTTCTGTTCAGCAAGCAGTTTCTTCTTCTATGCAGAAAATTTCTAAGAATTTAGAACTTTCCTTCTCTGACATGATATCTAGGTCCATGTCGGCCCAGGCTGCGGGGGAATGCAGTCAGCGCCTTTCTCCCATAAAAAATCCCAAAAAATCAAAAAAATTGGCGCAAAAGAAAAGTGAGTCTTCCTCACACGTGGCAGAGGACGCGGTTCCTCAAAAGGCTCCCTCCAAGGGGTATAAACATTTGGACATTGGGAAACCTACCTCAAAGTTAAATTTAAAACATAAATCCAAGCAAACATTTTTTATTGCTCCTTTGATAATTTTGTCTATCCCTGATACGGATGACGACCTTCCTGACCCTGATTCTGACTCCGATGCGTCCTCCCCTGGGGATGATGGTTCATGTTCCCCCCCCTCCAAAGAAATCTAAACCATCTTCCCTTCAATCTTCCAATATCCTAGACCCTGAAGGTTTCCCGATGTTTGACCCTTCCAATATCCTTCACCCCAACTCCACGGAATGGGTTCCTGCAGACCATGTCGCCCAATATGTCTCTGCTAAAATTAACTGTCCTCTGGACAAACAAACCAGGGCAAAGTTAAAATCTGAGTGTCCTCGCCCCTCCCTCTCCGGTAATCTCTCTGTTACTCCCTCTATTGATCAACCCCTTTTGACCTTTTTCACAAAATTGGGCAAGGATCCACGCAAGGGTGTGGACAAGGCGTGGGCCTCTTGCCAGGACAAGCTGCTTGACATTATGGGTCCCCTAACTCGAATTTTTGATATTGCTGAAGCAGCTAGGATTGATGGCTCCTTCATCGATCCCGAAGAGCTTACCCTGTGGATTCAACGTTCCTTTTGCCTGCTAGGAAATGCAAATTCTGCTCTTACACATGAGAGACGTAAGGGTCTGCTACTAAAACTCGACCCTAAACTGGTCAATTTGGCAACCATTCAACCTAATGCTCGCACAGACGGTGCCCTATTTGGGGAGTCTTTTATCAAAGACTTGAGTAAATAGGTCTCAACCTTCACGACGCTGGATAAAGCCCAGCAATCCCTAAAGAAGATGTTTGCCCAGCAGGTTTTTGCAAGGGCTGGCAGAGGCAGGAACCGCTTTGCCGGACGTTCATATTACTACCAAGGTTCCAGGGGATACCACAACGCGCCTTACCAAGAGTATAGGCTGCAATTTTACCCCCAGCGATCGAGAGGCTTCCGTTCCAGATGCTTCAGGAATGCGAGAACCTCTCCTCAACCAAGTAAGTCTCATTCCTTCTTCTACTCCTGTGGGGGGACGTCTCCGTTTTTTCCTAACAAAGTGGTTGGAAATAACTGCGGATCCTTGGATCCTACAGACTGTTCAGGGTTATTCCATAGAACTTTATGCAACTCCTATTCAGACTCAGTTACCCCCTCTTCCTCGTTTTTCCACAGAGATGGCGTCCCTCATTACTTGAGAAGTACAATCACTATTGCAAAAGCAAGCCATCGCTCTTACCATGCCCGTTCCAACGGGTTTTACAAGTTCAATTTTCTTAGTTCTCAAGAAAAACAAAAAGATGCGGCCTGTGATAAACCTAAAGGGTTTCAATCAGTTTGTAGTTTATCATCATTTCAAGATGGAAACCATCTTCCATCTCAGAGATACTCTTCTTCAACAAGATTGGATGGTGCGATTGGACCTCCAAGATGCCTACCTAGTGGGCCCAATCGACCTCCGTTTCAGGAAATTTCTGCAATTCCAATGGTCAGATCAGTACTTTCATTTTACCTCTCTACCCGTCGGTTACTCTTCCGCCCCATGGTGTTTCACCAAACTCATGAAACCGGTGGTAGCCTTTCTCAGAGCCCAAGGTGTCCGTCTCATTATCTACCTCGATGATATCCTAATAATGAGCCAGTCGCCTCAATCCCTTCTGTCTCACCTATCCCTCACATGCTCTCTCCTGTCAGACTTGGGTTTTATCATAAACAGAGAAAAATCTATTCTGACCCCCTCTCAAATTATAGAATTCTTAGGTTTCCAAATAAACTCAATTTCTGCCACCCTTTTACTACCATCTGCGAAGATCAAGACAATAAAGTCAGAAATACTTCAAGTCCTGCGCAGCTCTCAGATCTCTCTCAGAACGCCGGCGCGAATTGTGGGTCTCCTTTCCTCCTCCATTCAAGCCATTTTCCCTGGTCCTCTCCAATACAGGGCCCTTCAAAGACTGAAAATTCGTCATTTAAGAAGAGGCCTCTCTTACGCAGATATCATTCCATTAGACGTCGACTCGCGCACAGAACTTCAGTGGTGGACTATCTTTGCATCAGCCCCAGATCTAGTATTAGAATCAGATGCAAGCCGTTCCGGATGGGGGGCCCGATGTGGACCAATCTCGACTGGAGGCACATGGTCGTCAGAGGAGTCCAAAATGCATATCAACTGTTTAGAGATGCTTGCCGGCTCCTTTGCAATCAGAAGCGTTGCAAAAAAACGAGTTCGTTGTGCCATTCTCCTCAGAATGGACAACATATCCGCTGTACGATATATAAATCATCTGGGGGGAACAAGATCCAAACCTCTGGCGGAATTAGCCAAGGGGTTTTGGGAATTTTGCCTTTCAAACCACATTTCGGTTCATGCAGAATACCTTCCAGGGTCTCAGAATCTAGTGGCAGATTGGCATTCCCGTCACCTTCGGGACTCAAGCGACTGGAGGCTGCACTCTTCAATTTTCCACGCCATTCACAACAAATGGGGCCCTTTACAAATCGACCTTTTTGCCTCTCGCCTCAATGCCCACCTTCCTCAATTTTACAGCTGGCGGCCAGATCCATTGGCCTTGGCTTCAGATGCCTTTTTACAGGACTGGTCCCTCTCACTCAATTATGCCTTTCCCCCTTTCCTCATGATCAGCAGGGTCCTAGCTCATATCAGACGTCAACTAGCCTCCTTAATTCTCATAACCCCCTTTTGGCAATCTCAAACTTGGTTCCCAGCTCTTCTAGAACTTTCAATAGATTTCCCGATTTTGATTCCTTCTTTCCCGGATCTACTTCTGGATCCTCTAGGCCGATCGCATCCCCTCATACGGGACAATTTATTAACCCTGTCAGCATGGAAAATTTCGGGCAATCTCAATCTTTCCCGAGCATTTCGACAGAGGCTTCCCAATACATTTCACGGTCCTGGGCCCCAGACACAAAAAAGGCTTATACTTCAGCCTGGTCTATTTGGCACAGCTGGTGTCTGGGAAAACACATTGATCCCTTTTCAGCAGATTTGATTTATATCATCAATTTTTTTAGCGGCCGAGGCCAGTAAAGGCAAAGCTTTCCGTACAATCAACCTATATCGATCAGCTATTTCGGCCAACCATGTACCAGTTAATGGAAAACCGGTGGGAGAACATCCATTGATTTGCCGCTTATTAAAGGGAGTAAAATTTTCCAATCCACCTTTACCTAAATACAGTCATTCATGGGACGTTAACATTGTTTTGAAATTTATTCTGTCATGGTCGGATAATTCCATGCTCTCGTTGAAAATGCTATCTGCAAAATTGACCATGTTACTATGCCTAGTGTCTATAAAACGTATCTCAGATGTTAAAGCATTAGATATTTCTATTAGACAATTTACACCTACGGGGTGTTGTTTAAGGTGTTTCACCGAACCAAGACCAATTTATCTTCTGTGTTTTATCCATACTTTCCCGATCATCCCAAACTATGCGTTGGTCAATGTCTAAAAACGTATGAACTAAAGACTGCAGATTTAAGATCCTCTTCTCATTCCCAATTATTAATTTCGTTCAGAAAACCCCACTTTCCTGTTTCGGCGGCTACTTTAGCCAGGTGGGTCAAATGGTTAATGTCACTGGCGGGTATAGATACTTCTATGTTCGGAGCCCATTCTTCCAGAGGAGCCATGGCTTCTAAGGCATTCTGGGCAGGCTCCCGATTAGAAGATATTCTTAAATCTGCAGACTGGTCTAATGACAATGTATTTAAAGTATTTTACTGCAAACCTATTAATAATGTCTCCCTGGATGTAGTTAATATGCTTTAAACTCGCATAATAGGAGCCTCCGGTCTTGTCATAAAATCTAGATTTTCATAGTCTTATGACGGAAAGTCTTAATTTTATTAAAGACACGGAGGCGAGTATTATCCCTCCTCTCACAGTAACTTTGTTTTATTCTTTCCCTCCCTTTTTCAGCACCACTGGCCATCACTCAAGCTTCCACTTAAGTCTCGGACTCCAGCTTGGTGGTCTTCTCTTCAAGCTTCTCTTTCCGCTGGAACTACCTACCGGAACCCGTCCTGGCTCCCTCGGATTTTGAACTTTTGTTCCGATGTGTTGTCTTTTATTATGGCAATTCTTATTCTGTTTTCTATTGTTCCATTGTTTAACTTTCATTGACTCTCTCGCAAGAAAAGAGGGCTGTTCGCAGTCAAGTGATGTCACAATGCCTCTGCATACTTGTGATTGGTGTACACTGTTTGGACTACATTTCTATTCCCATTGGCCGTTGTGTTTTAGCCTTCTGGGAATCGTAGTATGTTTCTTGACTGCTGCTATTTATTAAATTAAGAAAAGAAATGCATAATACTCGCCTCCGTGTCTTTAATAAAATTAAGACTTTCCATCATAATACTAGGAAAATCTAGATTGTAGTGGGAATAGTAAACATGACCACTTTAGTGTCCAAACCCAAATGCTAAATTACTTAGATTGGAGATGGAATAGTGAATGTAGCCCCTTTAGTTTCCAACACTTTCCCTTAAATGGTAGTGATTGAAGTGGGAATAGTAAATCTCACCCCTTTAGGGTCCAACATCTTCTCCTAGAAGGCTTAGATTTGAGTGGGAATAGTAAATGCTGCCAGTTTAGTGTCCAACCCTTTCCCATAAGTGGCTTACATTGGAGTGGTAATAGTAATTGTGATCACTTCAACATACAACATAACTTCTAAAATGGTTTCAATAGTAGTGAGAGTAGTAAATGTAACGATTTTAATGTATAACATTAAATCTAATATGTATGAGTATTAGTTGTAAAACGTTAAACACTGCATTTTTCACATACAACATTAGTATCAGCTTTTTTTGTTTAAAATCGTAAACTTGCCACAGTGGTACTTGGAATTTGGTTTGGCATCTGTGTCTGAAGGAATGGAGTCAGCCAACCTAAGGGGCATATTTATACTCCGTTTGCGCCGAATTTGCATCGTTTTTTTCGACGCAAATTTGACGCAAAACTAACTCCATATTTATACTTTGGCGTTAGACGCGTCTAGCGCCAAAGTTCATGGAGTTAGCGTCATTTTTTGCGTGAACACCTTCCTTGCGTTAATGAGATGCAAGGTAGGCGTTCCCGTCTTAAAAAATGACTCCCAGGCATGTGCGTGGTATTTATACTCCCGGGCAAAAATCACGCCCGGGAGTGGGCGGGGCAAAAAACCCTGCATTTGCGCCTCTTTTTAACGCCTGGGTCAGGGCAGGCGTTAAGGGACCTGTGGGCTCAGAATGAGCCCAGAGGTGCCCTCCTCTGCCCCCAGGGACACCCCCTGCCACCCTTGCCCACCCCAGGAGGACACCCAAGGATGGAGGGACCCATCCCAGGGAAGAAAAGGTAAGTTGTGGTAAGTATTTTTAAAAAAAAAAATGGTGGCATAGGGGGGCCTGATTTGTGCCCCCCTACATGCCACTATGCCCAATGACCATGCCCAGGGGACAGAAGTCACCTGGGCATGGCCATTGGGCAAGGGGGCATGACTCCTGTCTTTGCTAAGACAGGAGTCATGTTAATGGCGTCTGGGTGCCCAAAAAAAATGGCGCAAATCGGGTTACGACGATTTTTTTGCCTCAGCCTGACTTGCCCCATTTTGGGACGCCCAAACGCCATTTTTCCCTACGCCGGCGCTGCCTGGTGTACGTCGTTTTTTTTCACGCACACCTGGCAGCGCCGGTCGGCTAACGCCATTCAATAAATACAGCGCCCGCATGGCGCTTCAGAATGGCGTTAGCCGGCGCTAATTTTTTGGGCGCAAAACTGCGTTAGCGCAGTTTTGCGTCAAAAAGTATAAATATGGGCCTAAGTCTCTTCAAAGTAGTACATTAAGGGACTTGGGCATGATTATGACTTTGGTGGTCTTGGTACCCCTGAATATTGGCATTGGAATCCCCGACTGCCTACTAGGTGGTTCGCCAGCTAAATTACGACGTTGGAGGTCCCATTGGCTAAAGACTGCTTGTGTCTTGCAGCCACATCCAATCTTTCACTCCTGCATTGACGACAGTCACAGGCTACCATGGCTGACAGCTGGAACCCAGCCCCTATTCCTGCAGGCGGTATTAGCATGTGGCTCACCACCAAGGCGACTGTGGAGGGAAGACCTACTTACTTTACCGGGCAGAAACACATAGAATAAGGTAAATACTCACCTTATATTCAGAGTCCTTCCCATCAGGGAGCCTCCAATCATGGTCCTTCCTTTGCCACAGACAATTGTCCATGAAGAAAACCCACACCGTGGGCGTCAACTCCTAAGTTAAGCCACTCATACATTTCTTCACTGTTACAATGGCTGTGGACCTGTGCTGTTGGACACGGTATGTTTTACATAAATGTAATACATATGTGCATATTTTCAGACTTGCCTCGTGTACATACACATATGTATTAGCACTGTAGAATGAAACGTGCAAAAAGTGCGGTTCCTACCACGATGGTCAATCTCCGTCAGACGACTGCTGCCGCAAGACCGCTAACACAACAGAAACATTGTAATAAGGCGGGTGGAAGACCGCCTGCTCAGCAGTCTTCTTGGGGCCGCCACTGCAGTGATACAGCTGTAAGACCACCAAACTCGTAAGCAGGCCCTTAGTTTGTGTTCATTTTGTTGGTAAAATGGAATTTCTAGAAGTAAGTTGTAGTGGTTAGCTACCTCTGTTACAGGGATATAGACTAGTGCAATTTGTTTTTTATTTCAAAGGCAAATCGGCTGTTTGTTGAATATTCTACACTTAGTTCAGATTGTAGGAGATGTCTCCAAATGCTTTGATTAAAGTGGTTGTAACAGCCTTGAATGGCTGTGTGTGGGTACTTTTCAAGTATTGTTTGTATCTTGGCTTGTTCAAAGTTCAATATTGTTTTAAGTGGGGACTAGTTCTTTGTTTTAATTTTAATGCAGCCTAGTAGTTCATGGTAAGTGATACTTTGTTTATTAGGTAGCAAGGTATATTTGAGAGGTATATTAATATTTTGATATTCACCAAATATGATGTATATCTGAGTGAACATTTTGAATGTTCCTTTCATCATCCATGTTGGACATTGATTTAGTCTTAGTAAATTATCTGCTATAGGAAATATAATAATGTGTTTGTCATTATTTAGGTTGTCATGTGGGAGGAAGGGTTCAATATTATATGAGTTGCTTAAGTGCTCAGGAATTTGAGTGTCTACAAATCTAGTGGCAGCAGGAGTATCACTGGCGACTTTCTTAGTTCGTGCTATTTAGCATTTTATAGTGGCTATAGCTGGTAGCTCTCCTTTGTTGTGTTCCTGTACTTTAGAGAGCATATATTTTAGAATTTTAGTAGTGGGCTCTTGGGAACTAGTGCTTGCCTCTTTTACATCTTGATGTACATACCTTACTTTGATTTTGATGATATTTGGCGGTGTGGTGTTGTTCTCTCAAACAATTTTTCATAGTAGGTACATCTGCCCAGGGCCTGTAAATTACATACCACTGGAGGGCCTGCAGCACTGATTGTGCCTCCCACTTCAGTAGCCCTTCAAACATGGCTCAGGCCTGTCATTACAGAGCCTGTGGGTGCAGTTTTAAACTGCCATGTCGACCTGGCAACCTAAACCTCTTGTCAGGCCTAAACCTTCCTTTTTAATACTTCTAAGTCACCCCTAATGTAGGCTTGGACAGCCCCAAGTGCAGGGTGCAGTGTATTTGAAATGTTGGACATGTATTATTAAGTTTTACATGCCCAGGTAGTGAAAAACTCTTAAATTCGCAAGGCTTATCCCTCCCATAGGTTAACATCGGGATCGCCTTACTTCATTTTAGAAATAGAACTCTAATTTTCTTACTTTAACCATTCTGTGCCTTTGCCTGTCTCTGAATACACATCAGGATGGGTGACAGCTAGGATCTTGGACATTTCCTTTAGATAGTCACACACAAAGGGAGCTAGGTGTGCCTGATGGGCATGTTAACATATTGGTGGGTCAGCCTGGGAGGGAATAGCTGACACACCTGAATAGGCTGGGTCCTGAGCCCTCACAAAGGGTTGCATAACCTTCTATAGAATGTCTGAAGCCAGGGAAGGAGGGGCAGGGACTTTTGTGCACTTCAAAGGCCTCTCTTTGAATTCTCCCCCACTTCAAAGGCACAAGTGGTATAAGTACTGGACCCCAAACACCACCTAATCAGTATACTTATGGACCTGAGGACATTCTGTCAGGAAGAAGGACTAGACCTGAATCTCTACATCCCCAGAACCAAAGTAATTCCAAGTCACTTGCCTCCTGTTCTGAAGTCTGAGGGACATCAAAGACTTCACTCAGCTCTGCTACAGCTTCTGGACTCTGCCATCTGTGAGTCCTACCCTGCCAGGTAGTGCCAATCCAGTTGTGGGCCCTTGGAAGTGGGTTACGCAGCTGTGTTCTACGAATATTCACGCATCTGTCACTGCGCTGATTGTAACTGCTGCATCTCTTCTCAGCACCGATGCATCACCACTAAAGACAAGGACTTGACATCACCAATTGTGCAGCTCAGGATCGATACACCACCATCAGCCCTGGCGCCTCACCTTTGCACAACCGGTTGCGCAACCCGAAGATGACACATCACCCTCATCGCAAAGGGTTCGATGCTGCTCCATTGCTCAAAGACTGAAGACTGCGTGGCTGACGACCACGCATCCCGAATACACAAATCAGAACTGACTCATCGCCTTCGCATCGTCTCCTTTCATCGGATCCTCGACTCCATCACAGTTGGCCTGAACTTTGGATTTATCCAAGTCTAGCGCTACCAGATAGCCCAGGTTGGCTCTTTATGTTTCAAAGCACTACATTTGCATTTATTGTTTTAAAATCCATATCTCATCGTCTACTTACTGGATTTTTGTCATTTTCATCTTGTTTTGTTCATTAAATTACAATCAATTTTTCTAACTTGGTGGTATTTTTGTGTGCTGTTTTAACTGTTTTACTGTTGTAAGTGTTGCGCAAATACTTTACACATTGCCCCTTAAGTTAAGCCTGGCTGCTCTGCACCAAGCTACCTGAGGGTGAGCACAGGTTATTTTAAGGTATCTGAGTTACCCTAATTAGGATTGTAGTTCCTGCTTGGACAGGGTGTACATCTCTGCTAACAAGAAAGCCAATTTCTAACAGTAGCCATCCCATAACATGCATTAGAGTAGTATTTTGTACATTTCCAATCAATGTTTTAGGTGATTGTGCTTTCTTGGCTGGAAGTGTAGCCCATGTGCAATAGTGTTTGTTGTCTTTCTCTGAGGTGGTATATCTTGCACTTTCGGTTATTATATCAGAAAATAGTTTGATAATAAAGTTAAATAAATTGTAATAATTTTAGTTTTGCTTTTATGACAATCGTTTTGCATTTTTTCTTCTGTGTTGTTGATCATAATTGCAGTTCTTTTTTCTGTTTTCCGTTGAACGTGTTATAATGCGCATTAGGTGGGTTTTTTCTGTTGGGGAAAAAGTTTTTTTTGTTATATTTAACTATTTATTTTAGGGTATTTTGTAGAAGTTGAGGACTTTCAGTTTTCTTTTTTATGATTAAGGTTTAGCTGATATTTAGTGGTTTGATTTTACTTACTTTTTATGTGCCTTTTTCTGGGTGTTTGATTGTTGAATTGTATTGGTTGGTCTGTAGGTTGTAGATAGTGTTGTATTTTTTCTATAGTACCTAAAATTTGCTAGATAAACTAATAGAGAGTTTGGCTATTTATTTGTATTCTTACTTTTTTTTTTTTATAAGCTACTTGCCACTGTGTTAGAATTAATATTTTTCTTACTTGTGAAGGTAGTTTTTCTGTTTTCGTTTACTGTTGGCAATCCGGCAGGGTGTCATTATCTTGCAGGTTTTGTGTTTTTGGTGTGGTAAGTGTTGAAATGTTCTGCTCCTTACATATTGTATTTTGAATGAGTTTTAGCAAAGCAAAGTTCTTTATTCGGTTTGGTATTACCAACCATAAAACAAATAAATACATATCATATATGATAATCAAAACAGATTAAAAGTCACATATTTACAGAACTTTAAAATACATCCAAAATCATTTCCCATATAAAATTCAATAGTTAAAACCTATAAATAAGATTAAAAGGGATTTACACTATTCCCCCAAGTTATGGCTCCATTTAAAAAGGACCCTATCCCCGGCACACCTACACATCAGACACCATGTACAGCCACAAATAGGCTGGGCGGTGCTGCACAAAGCCCCTTTCCTTCAGCAGGAGGAGTAGAAATTGCCACCTAAATGGAGAGTAAAAGTCACAAAACAAAGTCAAATGGATCAAGGACTGTAAGGACACCCCATCACAGGGACAGATTTGTATAACATTTGGGTCAAACTGTCCAAGCGGGAAGCACAAATTGCTTCTGATTACACCTAACTGAAATCTCGAGATGAGTGTCCTTTCCCAGACATTTTCTATTACCAAAAGGTACATCTCTGGGCCCACCAGAGTTTTTAAAATTTGAAAGTCCCTCACTGATTTTTTCCTTGGTTCCTCTGCCTCCCTCTTGGCTTCTAAAATATTGAGAAAATTCTCCTTTGCCCAGCGCTTATCAGAATGTGCTAGACACTCTGGGCATTGAACATATCTGGGCGACCAAGAGATCTAGCAGCTTCTCTTATGTATGACAGCCAGGGGATATCCAAGGCGTGATCACATATCATACAGTCACTTAGGATTTCTCTATTTAAGGAGGTATGCTCATTTGACCAGATGTAGATCCAAAGCAGAAGAGAAGCAATCTTAATGGCATCCTCTATGAAGCCCAGATCCAATTCTAAATGTGTGCAAAAGGCAGAGGTGTTCTGTCCCACACCTAGCAGCCTTCTACAAAAACGATTTTCCTCTGTCATAGGTGCACACTCATCTCCTAGAAATACAAGGTTTCTATTTTTGTTGGTTAGTTTGCTTAATGGTTGTTTTTACTGGTTAGTTTATGTTTCGTTTGAATTTTTTTTAATCAATTATTTCCTTTTATGATGGATGCTAATTAGTGTTCCTTTTCTAATGTAAAATATATGTTGCTGTGCTTTGTGTTATCTTAGATGCATTTGTGATGTTTAATTTCATTTATAATTATTTGTTTTACTCTAATTTAACTGTAGAAAGTACGTTTGAAATTTGCTTTTTTTAATGTATTTTTTATGTATTTAAAGTTTACTTATTGTTATAAAGTTTAAATAATGTAGATACACGATTTATTGATGTATATAGAGTTAAATGTAATTTGTTGTTTATAATAAAATAGAAGTATTATATTATTGTGTAATATTTGGCTCTATTTATTAGTGTAGTCAATATTGTGTGCTTCAATATTTTTTACTTTTTATATTTTTTTTAGGTAACACTATTTTTGTTTATGATATTTGCATTTTCAATATTAGTAGAACTAGGTATTTTTTAACAGTGATATTTTGGTTGTCAGAATTTGTGTGGTACATGGTGACATTTTGTAAACTATATTTTTTCACATATTTTTGTGAACCCACATTATTTGCAACAATATTATATCACTGACCTGAATTTCTGATTACTTAGAAATAAAAGTTCAGGTGTCATGAAGCAATGAGGCAATCAATAGTAGCCATTTTAAAATGCAGTCCTACAATAGCTATGGTCAATCTAAAAGTGAAAAATGTACAGTTAATAAGATGTGCATGTTTGCAAGTTAATGTTGCTCCAATAATGCAAAAACATACAATATGAAAGCCCCTCCAGCGGACGGGTTACTCAGTGATAAACGTGACGCATATCCATCTGCTTTATTTCATGTGCGTAATGTCCTATGGCACTTGCAATAAGGCAAACGCGACATCCGCCACGTTTGTGACGCAATACCCATCTGCCAAACCCAAAATCAGGCTCCTATTATTGTAGACTGCGTTTACAAAGAAAATAAATAAATAAAATAAATTGCCACGTTACAAATTAATAAAAATGGTTTTGGTTGTTGCATTGAGCATTCGAAAACAGTTTTGAATGCGTTCACTGCTGTGACACCAGTATGTACGTTAATCCTTTCCAATGGGGCAATTTCAGTTACCTATGGAATGCTAGAAACAAAACAAATTCCGGAGAAATGGCCTCTAATACCACAAGCCCTTTTATAAACACACATTAGAAAAATAGGCGTTTCCTTAATCGAGGGTAGACCACACACTGTACATGCATTTGCTTTGCTTAAGAACTGAGCTGGCATCTCTTGATCGGTGTGTACTTAGAATCATATTTAAAAGCAACATTACGCTTGCAGTGTGTGTCTGCCGTATCGCTGTAAAACAGAGAAGAAATGACTGGAGCAGTGCCGCACAGGCAGTTATCATTTATTATTTATCTGAAAGATTTATATGGAACTAAACACCATCAAGATGATACGGAAATGGCAAATGAAAACTCGCAGTAGCGGCTGGCCAAAGGACGATGACACAATCACGTTCTATAAGCTTATTCAAATACCTATGGCATACAGTTATTTTATGTTATATTGTGAATATCGATTTATTCCGAGAAAAGGTCGTAGCTTTGGTTCTCAGATTCTAGCAAAGGCGCTTCAAAGTCTGAGGGTCAGGAGACGAAGGTGCTAGTTTTACATCTCAGGATCAGCCAACGAGCTCTGTCTACTACTGTGCCATGTTTTTTATTTATTTATTTTTTATCTCAGAGACATATTTAGTTTTAGCCAAAAGACCTATTTTCGTTGGTGTTCTCAAAGGTGAAGCTGTGAGTCATCAGATAAATTGTGAAATTTAGCTAATTTGGGGGCATATTTATACTCTGTTTGCACCGAATTAGCATATTTTTTTTTACTCTAATTCAGTGCACAACTAACTCCATATTTATACTTTGGTGCTAGACCAGTCTAGCACCAAGGCCCTGATTTATACTTTGCTGCAAAACTGCACTAACTCAGTTTTGCACCAAAAAGTTTAGCACAGGCTTGCACCATTTCTGTGCACCAGCCGGGCACCATATTTATGGAATGGTGCAAGCCGGTGAAAAGGGTAGGCTAGATTAAAACAAATGACGCTAGTTCAGTGCAAACAGAGTATAAATATGCCCCTTAGCGTCAGAAAATGACGCTAATCTGGTTAGTCATTTAGGCCCATATTTATACCTTTTTTGCGCGGCATATGGGCTGCTTTTTGACACAAATGCGGAGCAAACGTACAAAATATAATTGTATTTTGTAAGTTTGCGCTGCTTCTGCGTCAAAAAATGACGCAAATGCGGTGCTAAAAAAGTAAAAATATGGGCCTTATGTTGACTCTAACCTGCCTAACGTAATTTTTTTTTACGCTAGCCTACCCTTTGCACCAGCTTGCACCATTCCATAAATATGGTGCCCAGCTGGTCCTAAAAAATAATGCAAGCCTTGCAAAACGTTTTGGTGCAAAAATGCGTGCAGTTTTGCACCAAAAAGTATAAATAAGGCCCTTGATCTCATCAAGTCGTTGAACTGCTGTTTACCATCTATGAACTGCTGTTGAGAAGCCATTATTTAGAGTGTTTAGTATTTCCTGAAGCTTGCACTTATGTGAATAAAACATGCAAATACCATATGCACCCGCTTGCAGGTTGATTTTATTAGCTTGTTCGGAAATATCACATGTCATTTTTCTCCACGCAGTAATTTCACAAACAGTAGAGGTTCACGTAAAAAACATGCACTGATCTGGGTTAGGGGGTTTGGAAAACATGCATACAACGTGAATAATTAGCCGAAAGCGGGTGGTACTCACATCTTTGGTACTGCAACACAAGGGTAGAAACTCACAATTCCCAACATGATGTAGTACACTTTTTATGCTAAATCCAATTATAGAAAACAGGTGTCATTTGTACCCTTTAGGGCATTGTATGCGAGAATGTGAAGATAACCTTCAATTTTGCGACTGATGTAGAATAAACCTAAAAACAAACATGTACCTGAGAAAAACACAATTAGCACCTTAATTGCCCCCTCACCTAATCAGTTGCAAACAAACTCCTCAGACCAAGGATAAAAGCAGCTGTGGCTTCATCAGTCTCATTACGAAAAACAGATTGCCATAGCAGACATACTTGCACACCACCAAAAACCCACCCTATTACAAGGTGCCATGCAGGAGATGAAGTAGGACACCAGCACAAATGACCATTATCTAGAACAACAGGTGGCTTTGGGTCTACGGCTGAACGTGATCTATGGCAATATACCAGGCATGCAGAGCTTCATCATGTACCACATCGAAGCCATTGTAGCACTGATGCTGGACCAAAGAAAACCACAGCTGTTGAAATGATCAACATGTCTATATTTTTTTTACAATTTGGTGCTTTCAGCATAAGGAAGCCACGTCTTTCCAAACCTTCATCTTAACTTCTCAAACAGTCATCAATGTATTGCTGCAGCATGCTGGCCGGCACCAAACTTTCATTAGTGTCGTGTCACACTGTTACTGGCCTGGTACCGCCTGCTCTCCTTCACAAACGTTTGCGAAGGAGTATGAATTGTAGCTCAGATGGAAGTGCCCAGCACTGAGACTGGCCACCAAATCCACATGTTGGTGGCATTACATCACATTCTTGACAATATGCAAACAACCTTTCAGATCCACAAAGTAAAACACTCTCTCAAAGTGGTGGTGAAATTTAGGATGGGCAATGTGGCAAACAGTGTTGGCACTGAAATCACCAAGTGAGCAGGAGCTATAAAACATTTTCAATTTCAAATCATGAGTAATTGGTCTTGCACTATATCAGGTTTAACCAGGAAAGCCCTACAGTTGTTCTAGCTGACATCATTTAACAAGGTAGATTTCTTGGAATGTACCTTTCCAAGGTTTGTTGAGAATGGTACCGTTGCACACAGCCTACACGATTTGTGGCTGATTTTTTATCCAATTTACTTTCACAGAAACTCTTTGTCTGGTTTTAGGTAAGCTTTTTGGCTGTTAGGTATCAGTATCAGGTAACCCAGTTCCTTGGTGCACAGTCAATATGGCAGTTTAGGACCATCTTTTGGAAGTAGAGCTGATGAAAATGAAGACCATGCCTTGGGAGAGAAGCATATACTTCATTCCGTATAAAGTGTCTGGTTTATTTGCTTGCAGAATTATCTATTTTTTTGAAAGGCTGGCATTATTGAGACCTTTTGATTTTACTAACATTATTATATATATATGTGAACCATTTCTTTCCCTTCACTAAAAATGAGGAAAAACATTTGGACTGAGCTCTTGGTTAAATTATTAGTAACTTTTAATGAGTCAAAGACAACAAATAACCCTGATACGTTTCGGTCTGAGGACCTTTATCAAGGGAACGCTCTTTGATCCACACTCACCAGTTTATATATTTTTTTGTAGGTTGTCCTTTTTTCCACTTCACTGAACAGCGACATTTCCTGTCTTTGTGCTCCCCATTTCCGATTTAATATATCTCCTCTGTGTCATTTGCTGTTAATAAAAGAAAACAGATATGTAACAAATCAAATATTGTTTGAGCGCTTCAACAATAAATTTCATACGAATTTAAATGGGAACCGCGGGCCATGTTTTTTTTTATAACTCTATTTTATTGAGTTTAACATGCAAAACAACAACAACAACCAAATAATGCAGTGCATATCATTGCGAGATATCACAGTATCTGTTTATCCCATGATAGGACGACAAAGGACATATACAGACAGGAATATGAAGCAAAACCAAGCATTACAGTAGTAGATTCCCCCAGCCTCCCCTATCCAAGGACATCCTTACGTAAACAATTCGTTTATATACAATGGTTACCAGCATTGCAACATCCCCTAAGTTGATTGTCACCTTTTATGACCAGCATAACATTCCATTAGTCAGCATCATCATCAGTGCTCCAGTCAGAACTAGACCCCTCCGCACCTGTGAAGCATTCCAATAGTGTTCCCCAGGCAATTAAGTCCTACAGTGTCCCCTCATCCTTGCGTGTCATCCTCATGTGTTGCTCTTCAGCAGCTCCCCATTCCAGTACATCACGGATCCAGTAAGGAATGGATGGGCTCCGAGTACTCATCCAGCCTATAGCCAATCTACACTTATCCAGCACCAGAGCGAGTTGTGCAAATCTATATGCGATGCACCTACCCCATGGTCTTCACACTACACCTAAAAGGGAGGTCAGAGGTGTCGCTTCTAGCCCCAAATCCGTGATCCTATCTACTCTTTGAACCACCTCCCACCAGAACTGCTGCAACTGCCTACAGGACCAAGCCAAATGGAGAAAGGAAGCACTTATCTCCCCACATCTGGGGCACCCAGCCTCTCTAGTTGAGTCAATCTTATGAAGGCGATCAGGTGTGACATACACACGGTGTACAGAATTAAAATGCAGTAGCTTAAACTTGTTGTTACAAGAGACCGTGCGGACCAGCAACAGCGCCATATCCCAGTCCATGTCCACTAAGGGATCCTCCAGGTCTTGATCCCAGGCCCTGCGTGCTGCACACACCATACCTGGTTGATCCCCCTGAAGTGCTTTATAAAACAGGGTAATCAAGTGAGACTCCTCACCCCAATTTATCAGCCCATTCAAACACCTTTGATGTTGGTGGGGCCTCTGGGAATCCAGATCAGTGTTCTTGAACCATGCTCTCCATCTTGGCATACTGCAAGGGCTGATCAGCACTCAATCCAAATGTATTCTGTGCCTCCTGAAAGGAGATAAACTTCCCATTGGGATATAAATCACCCGCCACTAGACAGCCTCCCACTCTCCAAGCATCCATTGACATTAAAGTATCCCTATTTCTAAAGAGGATTAAGTCCCAAATCTTCAATTACCTATCAAATGGGACGCGTCGAGTCAACTTCTTAATGGCTTGTTCCCAAATCCATGCAGTAGTTTTGACCAGATAGGGAGCGGCAGTCTCCGACCGACCACCAGTCATCAATACATTCACTAACGGCTCACTTTCAAGCATGCCTGCAAATAGTCGCTTCTCCCAGTTGTCTGACTGAGTCATCCACTTTGCAGCATTTTGTAAGTGTGCTGCATAATAATAGTGTCTAATATTAGGGATAGCCAATCCTCCATCTACCATGTCCCTCTGCAGCGTGGACAATGCCACCCTACTACGATGCCCAGCCCAAATCAATGAAATCAACAAACTGTCCAGACGATCAAAGAGCCGAGCGGCTAATGGAAACAAGGAATTCTGTACAAGGTAAAGACACTGCGGCAAGAACACCATCTTGGCCACAGCCTCCCTCCCCATCACTGAGAGAGGTAGCTTATTTCAAAACAAAACCGATTGCTCCAGACCAGTCACCACTCGATCTGCATTATCAGTCACATGCGCCTCCACAGTATGAGTGAATCAGGTATCTAAAACTTTTGAGCTCCCACCTGAGCCCCACCACCGGCAAATCCTTAAACGGGGCACCACATAATGACCCTAAATGAAACAGAAGCAACTTCTTCCTATTTACCTGAAGACCAGATATAGCCCCAAAGTCCTCTAGCAACCGCAACAACAAGGGCACCAAAACACGGTATATCACGCATCATGGGTGTATAAAGAGACAATATGGTTAACCTGTCCCACTCGAACTCCTCACGAAGCCAGACCGCCAGTGGCTCCACTGCTAAGGCAAAAAGAAGCAGTGACAGTGGGCACCCTTGCCTGGTTCCCCTACCAATCACCCAGGATTTTGAAAGTTCTCCGCCCACCTGAACGTGCACGGAAGGAGCAGTGCACAGCAAACGAATCCAAGTACAAAAATGGGGGGCCAAATCCCATTCTTTGCAGCACCGCCAAAGGTAGCCCCACTCCACTGTATCAAAAGTCTTCTCTAGGTCCAAAGATACTAGCATCAAGTCGTCCTTCGCCCCCGTGGTCATACTACGACCAGGTATAAAACCACATTGATCATCATGCACCAAGCCCCGAATCACTTCATGTAACCGAGTAGCCAATATTTCACACAGAATCTTGACATCACTATTCAGTATGATGAGTGGCGATAAGAGGAGGGGGTCACAAGGATCCCCCCCAGGCTTAAGCATTAAGCAGATGATGCCCTGACGTATGGTCTCTGTCAAGATAGCCCGCTCCCGGGCCTCTTCAAACACCACCAACAGTCTCTCTTGTAAATAAAGAGAAACTGTTTGATATAGCTCAACCGGGAATCCATCCCTGCCCGGCGATTTCGATTTCGACAATGACTCCCCTGCTGCACTCACTTACTCTACAGTTATCCCAGCCTGTAGACTCTCCATACTCTCCAGCTCCAGCCGCAGAAGTCGCATCCACTCCAGAAACTTTCCTAGGTCAACATCTAGGACTGGTTCACCACCACTGGACACGGCCTGCAAATACTCCACTAAGACCCGAAAGATATCCCGGCGATTGGTGATCTGCACACCATCCGCAATCCTAATACGGAAAATGAGAGGAGATTAAACTTCCTGCTTGAGATCTATGCCAGTAATTTACCAGATCTATCTCCCTCCCTGTGAAGGCGCTGTCTATACGATCTAAGTGTGACCTTATCTAGCGTTTCCCAGCAACTACCAACCTTCATATACAATTGGAACTGCTCTTGTTCTACCTCCCTTGTTATTGGCGTCTGGTGCTGCAACACTTCCTGCTCACCCTCCCGATCTGTAAGTTCCTGTTCCAGTTGTTTGCGTACCCCACAGGCAGTGCCTATACAAACTCCTCTCAGTACATCCTACATGGCTTCCCACTCCATACCCCTAGAGTTGGTTGTGCCCCAATTCAAGTCCATGTAGTCCTTAGGGGCAACTGCCATTTTATCACGACAGCCAGCATCCGTCAGGAATTTTGTAGGCTTGGGCCAACTGTGTGTCACCCTGGCATCAGATCCCCACAGCACTTGCATCAATACCGGTGCATGATCAGACAAAAACCTCCCCGCATGCTTAACATCCAACACCTGTGAATAAGTCAGTCCACCCAGGAGGAAACGGTCCAGCCGACTATATGTATTCTGCATTTTAGAATGACAAGTATACTCCCTACCCTCTGGGTGCAGTTTCCTCCACCCATCCCAGAGCCCCAAATTGCACATAACCTCTGTGAGAGATCTCAACATCTATGGTTTAATGTCCAATTTAGATGGATAATGGTCCTTCTCACCATCCAATATGCAATTGTACTCTCCAGCCCATATTAGAGGAGCGTTGACCCCCTCCCCCAGCACTTCAGGTATATTGTCATAGAAAGAGTGATCATCTATGTTGGGTGCATAGGTGTTAAGATTGGTAAGGGGCACCCCATTCAATGTGCCCTGTACAAGTACATATCTCCTCTCCACATCTGCTTCACTATGGACGTGTGTAAATGGGACACTAGGGGCAATCCATATCATCACACCCCTTGCATACGAGGAAAAGGATGAGGCGAACATCTGACCCAGCTACTTCTTAGCCAGTTTTCGCGATTCCTCCTCTGTCATGTGAGTTTCCTGGAGACAAGCTATATAAACCTTATGTTGCCTCAGGAAGGAGTGCACCCTATAGCGCGCAGTTTAGCTCTTCAGCCCCCTGACATTCCACATTAGTGTATTGATCTGCCGACCCATGTTAAGGCTTCATATCTTCCGCCCCCTTTGCACCTCCTACCCCCACTTCCCTCCCAGAAAGAGAAGACAAGACAAGTCCTTACTTCATATCCCACACTCAACCATGCTCTGTTGCCGTAAACATTAAACACATGCAAACCTGCACGAATTTGGTAACCCCAAACCCCTATGCCCACCCTAGATAAACAGTAAAACAGACATATTAAAACATACTGTAGATCCATATGTGTAAATGCTGCCAGGACAACAACCTAGACCCCAACACCCTAGAACCCTACCACCTACTTCTGTAAGTAACCACCCCCACCCTGTATACAAAGTATGCCATGCCTATAAATCTAACCAATCATAGTCTAAGAAAAGCACTGCCCCCATCTTATAATACAGATTCATGAAGTGCCCTTGCGGATCCATAGAGATTGTGATCTGAATACCCCTTACTATGCAAGGCATGCACCTCAGACCCGAGCAGAGACCCCCCCAGTGGTATTTCTGAGAGCAGCATACACTAAAGGTCAACAACATCAAGTGTCAACAGAGATCATTTCCACTCCCTGATCAGACGCCACAGTAAGTTTGGCAGCCAGCTCAGGAACCACCACAACCATAGTACCATCCTGCTGAATTTCAATTCTACTGTCACAATCAACACTCCTTTGTGCAGGAACCTGCATCTGGCTCTCCCCACGCATCCCCAGTCTGTGCCATCCACACCAGAATCACGAGCAGCCCCCAGGGCCAGACCGCTGAGATCAGCCCGGGCCAACTTTGTCCCACAGCTCCAGCCATCTTCAGACCTCCTCAGGATGTTAAAAAAAATGCGACTTGCCTCCAGACAGCACCTTCAAGCGTGCCAGATACAATAACATATATCTAATGTTCATGACGCTCTGAAAACCCAAGGAGGCGTGCGTTGTTCCGTCGGGATCAACGCTGGCTATTTTTAGCAAGTTAAGAGTTCTCTTCAATCAGGTAGTTCCATCAATCATTACGGTGCATTCTGGGTCTCATAGTTTTGATTAAATTAATCTTTCTTTCACTCTTCGTGTAGGATTTCACTGTCTCTTTCGCTCTGCACACAGTTTGTTAATTATCAGGCATTTTCCTGTATTTTGCACACGCCCAGTTATTGGAGTTCATACAGGGCCATCTGAATCGCACCCAATATCTTTAGTATGTCCATCGGGCATTCCCATCAGATATAATGTGTCTGTTATAGTGCTGGGTCTGGTAGTTTCAATGTTTATTGATTATGCCCTAATTTCACAATTCCTAGGGGATATGCCCAGCTTGATAGCTGATTGATGAAATATTACCATGTTTTGTGAACCCTCAATAATAAAGTTCCCACAGAGCCAAGCTCATAAGTGTTTTGCAATTGTGAGTTCACTTTTCTCAAATCTTCCAAGCTAAATTTATGAATCCATTTAATTGTTTATCATTCTCATAGTTTATGTGTTAGATTATCTTTCATCCCACAATCCATTTGAGATTTCACTTTCTGTTCCTCATCACTGTTGGTCACAAGTGTACATGTAATTACTCATCCTGTTTCATGCCCCCAGGATTTAATGTTTGGAGTGATAAGATATATCTCAACTCTTTCTCTCTTAAGATTCTTTCTCTGTCACCACCTATTACTGACTTTGCCACCTATCACACAGTATTTCATTCTCAACCAATCACTTTCATGTTTCTTTTCCATGTGTTTTGCTACAGCATTGCTGTGATATTTGTGGGTGGTGGTCCTTATATGCTCCAAAATTCTATTTTTAGTTTCACAAATGTTGCTAGCCACATACTTCAATGAACCTGGACAATCAATTATACGTAAAATTTGCTCTTACATGCGAGGTGTTGCATGATATTTATTTTGTGGCAATTGGTGGTGTCAAATTCTTGTTTATTGATTGCTATTTTATAGACTTTGCAATACTAGCATTTGTAAAATGCAGGTTTCTGAAGCCATTGTGTCTTTTTGGCTGTGCAATGACTGTGCACCAATTTGTCCTGTATTTTGGGAGCTCGCCTGAATGTTACTGCTGGGTGATCTCCAATGATGGTTTTTAATGTGGTGTCCAATTTCAATAACCCCCAACGCGTCTGAAGAATTTTACGTACATCCCTGCTTTCATTGCAGTATGATAAGATGCATCTAGTTGGTCCATCTTTCTGCAATTTGTCATTGATTTTTTCTCAAAGAAGATGTGTTCTATTTTTGTTTTTTTGCTTTCTACATACAGTTTTTTAACTTTGCTGGGTTATCCTCTGTCTCTGAAGCGCTCTATTGATTGTTTTAAATTTGAGGATTCTTCATTTTCCTGGGAACAGTTTCTCCTAATTCTTAGGGATTCTCCGTGTGCAATGGTCCACTTTGAACATGGTTGATGAAAACTTTTTCCATGCAACACTGCATTTGTTGCCATCTCTTTTCTATATAGTGTGGTTTGTACCATTCCATCTTCTGTGTACATTTCAGTATCCAAAAATATCACTCTAGTATCACTGATTTCATAAGTCAATTTCAGTTTTGCTGAAATTTAATTTAAAACTCTTTCTCTGTGCCACCTCATATTATGAATAAATCATCAATGAAGCGTAACCATATCGCTATTTTGCTTACATATATATCATTATCTGATGACCAAGCATGATGGTATTCCCACCACCCCATTGTGAGATTTGCAAAATTTGACGAAAATGAAAAACCCATAGCTGTGTCTTTTATTTGTTGAAGCATTTGTTTGTTGAATACAAATATATTATTGTCCAGACAAAGTTGAATAATGTTCAATAACATTTCTGTATGATAATAATATTGTATATTTCTCTTCATTAGAAAGTATCTGCATGTGTCAATTCCAACTTGATGCTCAATACTAGTGTAGATGGAAACAACATCCATAGTTATTAATTTGTACATTTTCCTGCCATGGAACATTCTGTAAATGCTGCTGCAGATCCCTCATATCTTTCAAGTAGGACCTCAAGTCCTTTACCAGTGGTGCCAAGAGTTTGTCTATATAGTTTGACATTGGTTCAAACAGGGATACGTTTGTTCATATTATTGGTCTTCCTGGTGGTAGATCGTGGGGATTTTTGTTTTTTCCACTACCAAGTATTTAATCTCATCTACATCTAGACTAATGGTATTGATCTACCTTATTTACTGGTGGAAGGATGGGGCAAAAGTGGGATCTAGGTATCATTTCATTCAGCCAGCTCCTAACGCTGGTAAAATTTCTAGTCCTTCTCTAAACTCATCTCCTTCCTCATCCAGCGTTAATAGTGTAATCAATGTCTCCCTGTCCTCCCTCGTGAGGACAGTCCTGGGTCTTTGAGTGCCATTGTTTCCTTTTTTGTTTCCGTCCTCCTTTTCAGCAAAGATTTTTTAACGTTTTAATTTCCTAATAAATTTGTTAATATCAATTCTGGCTTGTGGTATGTATATATTTGCATTGGTAATAGTTCAATCCCTTCTTTAATAGCCTTTTCTCTGCCTCCGTTACTGTTCCTTTTGAATGGTTGACTACATTTAATTCTTATATGTTGACCTGGTTTTTGCTTTTGGTTTGTCTGTTTCTCCCACTTCCCTTGCCCCTCCTAATCTGCCTCTTTTTGTGCCCTGCCCCCTGCCTGCTGTTCCCAGCTGTGTTTTTTCCTTTCCCATTCCTGTTGTTGGTGGAGAGCGAGGCACAATTTGTTTTCCAATCGAATTTTACCCCATGTTTTTGATTGCACACTACTTTCTCCTTCACTTAAATCAGTATCGGTAGTCAGAGATTCACTGCTGGATTGTCTGATTGTGCACTCATCAATTAATTCCCCTTGGCACAGACTATGAAATCTTTTGGCAAATGTAAAAATCCTGCCTTCATCGTAATCTGATTTGTCCTGGGCAAACATCGCTATTCTTCTCTGTTTTACCACCTCTTCATGGTTATTAGTTTTTATGCTCACCTTATGCCTGAATTTGTTCAATTCTTCAGTTAAATCCAATTTGTCTAACCTTTCTTCTACTGATGTCAGTTCTTGCTGTATTTTCTCAAGTGCAATTTCCAAATGTTTTACCAGTATAGAAATTAAGCCCTGGAATGCATTTAATGAGTATTTTCTCCAGTCATGTAGCAGTTCCCCCCTTGCATCCTGGTAATTTTGCATTAAACTTATACGCAGACCTCTAAGTACCCTCTTTGCTTCCAAGTACTTATTTAGAGTTTTAACCTCTCACTGTTTGCTGAGTTCCTTTTTCGACATATAGATATACATGTCTATATATATATATATATATATATATATATATATATATATATATATATATATATAAAACATCCTGGCGGTTGCCAGTAGGTAGGTATAGTTAGGACCTAGTTTTCATAGGAAGAGCATTTTTTGTTTGACGCCGCTTAAAAAATCTTCATGAAATTTTAAAAACTAATGCAACAGTCGGTTCAGCTTCTGTCTTGAAAGTTTCTGGGATAATCTATCAAAAGTGGATCCGGGGATCCAACAGTCCCTGAGCTGATATCTGATTGGCTGCCAACACTTAAACCAAGAATTGTTGGCAGCCATTTTGGGACTCGGATCAGCTGAGCTACAATGAAAATACATCAAAAAAAGAAAAGAGGCCAGGGTAACAATACCCGGAGCCCCAAGCCTTGGCCCAGGTGACTCCCCCGGGATCAGCACAAGGCTTAAAAGTTTTTTTTTTTAAATTCTCAAAAAAATCAGCCGAGAGGTCCAAGATTTTTACATAAAAAGAAGCATGGTCTCCCAGGGGCAATCTAGAAAAGAAGGAGGGGGGGCACATGGCCCCCATCCTAGAGCCACACATGGCTCTCGGGACCGCCAACCCCCAGGATCAGCTCCTGCTACTTCCTGAGGTGCCCACTCCTGGGAGGTAGCTGTTTGCTTTTGCTTGCGGGAGTTGACAGCTCCAGCCAAGCAAAAGCAAAACCTCTGCTTACAGCAAGCAAAAGCTTTAAAAATGCTCCCACTTGCTGAAAGTGGATTTTAAATCTCTTTACCTGCCCACAGATATGAGGGCAGGGAAAGAGATGAAAGTATTATTCCAGTATGCAGGGATGTGCATTTACAGCAACTCCCAGCGTGTGGGAGCAATGCCGGCTCCCACAGTGCATTGCAAGGGCACGAGTCATAGTTACCTTAGAGCACGAGTTATAATTTCTTGAATTAACTCTAGCTGAATTTCTATGGTTTTATATGTTTGAAATGTGAGCCTATCTACAACAACCCTGGAACCTTTTTTTAAAGTGAATTTCTATGTTTTATTAAATTCTATCTCCTAAATGCAAGGTCCACATAGCTTTTGTTAGTTTTCAGTGAATTTCTACGGTTTTTTAACATAAAGTATTTTTAATTTCTTTGCATTAATCCAACCACTGCCAGGCACTGCGACCAACCCCTTATAACCACCCAACCCTTGCCATGTATGTCCTTAGGCCATGCACGACAGGAGTGTAATGCAGGGCCTGGTCGCAGGGTTTGGCCGCAACCAGGCAGTTTGGTCTACACCACAGCACTCATAAAGTGCTTCTTTGTTTGGTGGAGATGTGATCATATTCCTTTGGCTCAAAAACAGGTCATCAAAATTGGCAAGAAACACATTCAGAGGGTCCCTTTAGTAAGCGCTCCATCTTCTGGGTAAAATGGGGTGAGACGTTGCATACCACTAATGTATATGAGGTGGGCCAGGTCTTGTAGGCAAGTCTAGGCAGGTTTACATACTAGTAGTACAAGTTTAGAACACAATCTTTGGTCTTAGCATCAGATGCAAAGAAAACACACTTGCTTTGTTATTGCCCTCAAAAAAGCAAGGATTCAAACATCTCCATCAATGATTACAGATAATTGTTCACATTGGAAATGCAGAGAAAACACACCTGCTTTGCCTTGGCTATGTGCATGACATTAGCATGATTAGGGGGTGGTGGGGGAGGCCTCAAGTCTCTGTGATCCCAGCCGGCTCTCCACCTCCAGCGAGTTACATCAGTCTCTATTTCAATTATAGATAACAAATTAAACTCAAAATTAATTACTCAAAAATTAAATTGCGAATATCCATCACTGTTGGTTACTTATGTTACTGGTGAAAAGGACAGGGGTTAGAAGGAACGCAAATCCAACATCAGTGCAATTTTTTCATGTCGAAGAACCCATATATGACATATATTCCAATGAGCACATAACATATTTGTGAGAACTAGAAAGTCTCCAAAGGAGCCACTTCAGACTAATATAAACACTTAAAACCCATGGGCAACTCAAAGTGGAGACAACATGGTGAAAGCAAGCAGCTAAAAGCCTCATTGGGCAAATACTACATAGAAAGGACCTAAAAATCAGTGCACCTAATGGTCTCAGCAAAAGAGGGAAAACATTTTGTGTTGCACAGCAATATTATTATCATATTCCATCTCAAATTTAAAGAAAATGATGAAATTAACAACTCAAAGTCCCTGTGGATAAATTCTCCATAGAAAGGACCTGATAAACACTAAATGTGAAGGTGTGAAAATTGAATGAACAAACAGTATTGCAAAAAACAGAAATAATCTAATCTCATCACACCTTACAGGTGCTGATTCACAGACCTGCATTGTCTCGAAATATATCACGGTTGTCATTCATGCCTCATCACACCATCGTCCCCATCCTGTAAAACATATAACCAAAGTAGAAAGAAAAAGGGTGGGCCAGGACCTGGGGCAATATAAAAATAAATGAAGGGTGCGCACAGGGTCCCCCTTCTAGGTTTATTTTTCCCCCACGGACCGCCACCTCCCTGGGGCTCATATTTAATTATATGCAGGGAGGCCGCCCCACGAGCCCTGGTGACCGCCCGCACACGGTGCTAAGAATCAATTAATTTGGGGTAGTAGTGTAAGCCCCCCACAGCCCCGGGGACCGCCACCTCCCCGGGCTAAATTTGAATTATATTTGGGGGCAATGTGACCTCCCCCACCACAACCCCAGGGACCGCCACCTCCCCGGGTCTAATGTTGAGGCATATGCCCTTTGGCCATGCAGCCCCTCTGCTGCCCCAGGATCTGCTACCTCCCTAGGGCAAACATTTAATTTAATGTGGTGGCACGTGCCCCCCACAACCTGAGGGAACGCCACCTCCCCGGGGCTAAAGTTGAATTATATGTGGGTGCTGCATGGCTCCCCGCTGCCCTGGGGACTGCCACCTCCCCAAGGCAAAAGTTGAATCATATGCAGGGGACCTGCAGTGCTTCCCCACAGCCCGGAGACCACTACATTCCTAGGGCTAAAGCTGAATTATATGCAGGGAGCTGAGCGTCACCCTGCAGCCCCAGGGACCATCACCACAGCATCAGTGCTAGATAGGATTCTGCCCGTGGGGCAGCCTCAATGCCCCCACCATCATATTGTTCCTGCAGGCAGGGTGCAACAATAAATGCTGTTCCCTGTTTGTGGGAGCAATCTTTTTATCTGTTTTCCTGCCCACTGTGGTGAAAAGACTGCTCCAAGCGAGGGGGAGCAGTTTTCCTGCTCCCGTCCATTGAGAGTGTACTTACAATCGCTCTCATTTGGCAGGAGCTGTCAAAGCTTCTATCAAGCGAAATCAAACTGCTATCTTCCAAGGGTGGACACCTCAGGAGATAGGAAGCTGGCCCTGGCGGGTGGCGATCCCCAGGACTATTAATGGGTGGCGGTGCAGCCTCCCTCCTTTCTGTTTGCACTGACCAGCTCTGGGGAGGTGGTGGTTCCTGGGACAGAAAACTGTCTGGGAAGGGGGCCACACAGACCTGCTCCCATATATATATATATATATATATATATATATATATATATATATATATATATATATATATTTTTATTGCCCTGGCCCCAGGGAGGTGGTGGTCCCCAAGTGTTGTGAGCCACTCACCTGAACGCTAGGTGGTTCTAATGTGGTGACGGTAATCCCCTAATCCCAATGAGAACTGACAAGGCAGCAATGAAGGACACACTGCACCCCTAGGAGTTTCCAAGGGGAAATGGGTTGGGATGAGAGAGAAAGAGAAATACCAGGACTTCTGCGTATTTGGATTTCTCAACTCAGTGCACTGCTGGGCTCAAGGATATCTGGATTCTGGTTCTGGATTCAGGATATTGACAATCAGAATGATTCAGATACAAGGGTCTGGACTCAGATTCTCCTGTAATGAAGCCACACTTTAAAACAGGAAAAACTGAACAGATCTTTGACACTAACTAATGTCAAATCAACATACCAATAAGTCATACTAGAAACATTTCCCAATGTGATTCAAGAATTATCCAGGAATTATCATGATCTTCAATTATCGTGTAAAAAGATTTCACTGAGAGAAAACAACTGGGTTAGTCATAACAAAACTACTTCAAATTCTTCAGTAGTTCAAGAGTCTCAAGAGTTTAAGGTTCATATACATATATGCAGTGGTAATCAGATTAATCAGCCTTGATCAAGATCCCAAATTAAACAGAAAAAGTTGTGTTACCTTTTTTAGGATGCCTTGTGCCTTTTTGCCAGTGCAAGAAAGCACAATGCGAGAGATTCATTGTAAGATGCCTGCCTTTTACAGCTACTGTGGTAACTGCGGAGAAGATTGGAAATACTAGGTTGAAACTCAGGAAGCACGTCGCTGCGAGGAGAAGGGTGTTGCTGTGACGGTATGGATGCCGCTGTGAAGAGAGGACTGCTGCTGCGAAAGGAAGGCTGCTGAAGACTGTAGACAGGTAAGAGTTGCTTTAAAGTTAAACAAGGCTAAGCAGGATTTAGTCTGAAATGCCGGCTTTTAGAGCCGACCCGAACCAGGTGCAAGGAAACACGTGGGGAAAACAGATGAACACGTTAGTCATTATTATAATTGCACATGTTTCTAAACTGTCTTTATTTCATTAGGAGGATCAATGAAAGAACAGTCAGTTGTCAACAGTTGACATGCGCTTCCTGGATTACCTGGGTGAGGCCCAGGTGGTTGTAGACAGTTGACATGTGCTTCCTTGATTAACTGGGTGAGTCCCAGGTGTTCAGAAGATATCTTGACAACATTGGTCCAGATCAGCTTTAAACATTGCCATTATGTTAATAACTGAGTTGCCAAGTTGCACAGGGTTTCAAAGGCATAACATGATTCAAACTGGTAATGTGATGAAAAGAAAATAACAACATCTCTGATATCACTCATAAAGGGGTGGAATAGGCGTGACTTGTCCTGCTCACAGCTAGGACCATGACACCGGGGCTAACAATGGTCCAGGAGCAAGAACAGAGCTGTCTCCTGGACTCTTCGCTGCCCTCTTTATGTACTTTTTTGTCCATTTACCACTTTCTCTCCTCGTTTGTTGGTCCTCCCTCTTTCTTCTGCCCCTTGTTCTCCATTCATAATGGGGTGTCTTGTTTCTTACTTTCTGACACCCCACTCCACCATCATATTTCTGTGTAGCTCCCACCACAACCTGCTATTTATGTATACCACAAATTCCCACTTTCTCTGCAGTTTCCTCTTTTTTAATTACTTTATTCATTTTGTTTCTTTATTTCTACTCTTTCCCTTTCTCTTTGTCTGTTACTAATGGACCTCCCTCACCTAAACTTTCCCCAAGTTTATTGTTCTTTGCTGCTCTTCTTTCAGCTGCCTCAATTTTTCATCCATTCACAGCACCCCACCCCCATGTTGGCCTAAGAGTGCCCACTTCGGCATTTGTGCCCTCACCCCTTCCCGCAACCCACCCCTATTCCAATACCACCTGGCAAATGTTGGTGCGGTATTAAAAGTTCACTCACTGCCTCAGCTAAACCCGACTCCTGTGGCTGGGTCCAGAACGTTGCCATGCCAAGGGACCAGAGTGCCCTACTGAGAGGCTTGCCCCCTCCCCTCAGAGAACAGGGAGCCCTTTAAGAGCTGAACTGGGGAAAGCATGCTTCCTTGTCCCTGGCTGTCTGTTTCTCCTTGCCTCAGCTTTCTCCCTTTCCCTTAAAGTGCATGGCAGAATGGCAGCCAAGAGACTCTTGCAGCTAGGGTGTGAGCAGCGTGGCAGCACTTTAGCTTCCAGGGCCTGTTGGTGACCTTTGCGCCCCCATCTGAGACCCTGCACAACATCAGATCCTGCGATCAAGTGACATCGCTCTTTCTTCTTTTTTTATTATTATGTTGGCTTCCAGTGTAAGAAGGGGTTTTCTTGTTCTCCATCTGGGGAGAAACTTGAGTTTTTCATGAAGAGTAAGAGAAGTGAAAGTCTGGTCTGTGGTAGAGCTCCCTGCACCAACATTGAACATACTGTGTGAGTTAATACATTATTGGCCCTCTGCTCCAGGCAAAGCTGCGAGAGGTGGGGGCTGTTGTCCCCTTTGAGCACTTTTAAGAAGGCTAGGTGAGAAAACACAACTCACGTGACCCACAGTTACATTAGCGTGTTTGTGCTTTAAGCACCCAATGAGAGATCCTCGCGTGTTCATGTTTGAAACCCTCACCGTCATCTTGCAGAGAACCCCAGCCTTACACCTGAAGCGCCTTGCCTTGTCATATTTCTACTAAACACAAGCTCTGCTCCCACTTGTAACATCCCTACCTTAATTGTTTGTTAAAAGCTCATCACTGCTCATCCATGGTGCTCCATCATAATTTTTTAATATAATAGCTGGTAGCTAAACTTTAAACAAGTGTGGGAGACTGCATTTTTAAAAACAAAATTGTGCTGAGATTCACAGACCCTCCATGATTTTACTGCAAAAGTAAATTTAAAAATGCTTTTTGATTTACCCTGAATGACCCCAGCACCAGGCCTAAGGGGTAAGGGTATTCCTACCGGGCGCCCTTTTATTTATTTTTCGGCTGAATCCGAGTCCCAAAATGGCTGCCAACATTTCCTGGTTGTAGTGTTAGCAGCCAATCAGAAAACAGCATGGGGAGAGTGTTGAATCAACCGAGGATCCACGTCCCAGATATCGATATTTATTTTGCCTTTAATATCTCAAAAACTACTGAAAGGATTTACACCAAATAGCCAAAAGGGCTCTTTCTGGACCAGAAGCTACCTTTCTGCCAAATATGGTGTAATTTTTGCAGTGGTTTGGGCTGTAGATGTGTTCAAAACCCCAATGGATGTTACACACAACCAATCAGAAAAGTAGTAAAGAAGAAATGCTTTAGGGGCAGCACAAATACAAAAGTGGGGAGAAAAGCCATTGAATATTGATTAAGGAACTAAGCTAGGCAAAAATGCAATCCAGTGATGAAAAAGGAGCATAGCCAAAGCCCACATCATGCATAATTTTGTTGTTTGTAGACAATGGGGGGGGGGGGGTATATTTAAGAAAAGTGGTGCTGTGGGTAGTACAGCGCCACTTTCCCTGTGCCTCTTAGCACCCCCCGACCGCCACCATGTGTGCCGTATTCAAGATATGGCACACTATGGAGCAGGGTAGGGGGCAATAGCGTCATTTTAATTGACGCTATTGATGTACTGTGCAGGAGTAGCACCAAAATATTGGCTCTACTCCTGCAGAGTACATAGGGGCCCATTATAAATAATGGAAGCCCCCTTTTAATGTCTGCTCTGAGCAGATTTCCTTGCACCATTTTTTTGCCCCCCCAACGGGGGAATGCCCCATTTGCACGCATTATGCCTGGCACAGGCATAATGTAGTTCAAAGGGTTACAAAGTAACGCACTGCATGCATTGAGCCACTTTGTAAATATGGCACGAATATTTTGGCCTCACTGGGCCACATTAGCGTAAAAAATGACTCTAATGAGGCACAAGGTGACACTAGGGGCTTATAAATATGCCCCTAGGTCTTTTACAACTGATAGTTAAAATTGTCGCTATGTGAGACCTAAAAATGCAGTGTAGTTATAGAAACAATGTATTGCTCTCTTCGTGCTGAACTACACAACAGGATAGTGGTGGTGGGGGGGAATAGCTTTACTGTCACAAAAGGTAAATGGACAGAAGAGGCACTACCCAAAATGAAAAATGTCACTAAATAAAAAGAACCAGAGATAAAGAACTGATCTGGGTCTGGGGCTCTTTTCTTCTGGTAAAAAACTGGAGGAGGTGAGGACAATATTTTTTGAATAAGTAGAAAGAACTATACAGCAAAGGAAAAATTATTAAAAAGAAAAAAAGAAAAAATACAGTCCCCTTATGTTTCATTGTTTTCCATGATTACATTACCTACAACTATATCACCCAGGCCTGATTGTGTCTAGTGAATTGGGAGCTCATTCTTGCATGACTTGCTCAGTGGAATCTGGCTTTTTCCCCTTTAATACCCTGCCTACTTCCTGACAATAATTATAGCAGAAAAAACATCCAGGTTCCTTTGAAGGAAACACACTGAAAAACACGTTACTAATCATGAACTTTTATTCCTATTGAGATGAGCAAATTTACCTAACTGGTCTACATAGGGCCTCATCAGTGTCTGATGAGGATGATTGGGTCATGGTAATGACATGCTTGAGCGCCAGCAGGGTTAAGTATCTCACATTTGGAGATGTTCCTTTCCTCAGGCGTAATCAGGTTGCAGACAGTCAGAAGCTAGAGTGTTCTTAGCAATGTTTGTGGAGGTTTCAGTACCATTCCCCTCCCCCACTTGCCAGTGAAAGTAACAATGGGGAAAACATTTGGACATAGACTGGGAAAAACACCAACATACTGCAAGCTATTCCATAAAGCATGTAATGAGGACTATTTCTTCCTAGTTATTAGCAATGTTCCTGGTATTGGTAACTCTGAGGTGGTGGCATAAAATATCAGGCCAAATAACACCCATCTTGAAGTCCCACACTTAGCTGTGTGTTTGGCTATTTCTTAACCTTTCAACCAAATATCAGTAGGAGGGGACAATACAGATCACACAGTGTCTACAACTGCTGCACTGAGTTTAGGATTACACAGCGGTAACATTTTGACTTTTCAGCATTTTTAAAACTAGCAGGGTTGCTGAGATTTTTATCAAGGCTGTGTTTTTTTAGCATCTCTCATTACTGCAGGGGATTAGTTTATACTGCATTTTAAGTATGGATAGTCTGCTCTAATTTTCACAGATTATTGGGGTAAGGCTAAGACTAACGACTATAAGAGCACTAGATTTGTGTTAGACATGGACACGTTAAAAGTTACATATGCCCATTAAAGGAAAGGCTGGGTAAATGGTGTCTGCTTTCTATTTTAAATGACTTTTTTTGCATCTAGAGAACAGCCTACTACATTGGAAAAGAAGGGCTCTCAAAATATAATTCACTGAATGTGGTAAATCTTAAATAAATATTAAAGAATAGGATTTCTGAGTTTTTAAAAGCTGAGTGGACCCACACACACTTAGCTGCTCACACTGTTGACCTTGTGAACTCATACAAACTTGAAGTTTAGGTTTACATCAGCAGTTAATCAAAGCTGGACACACAATTGGCCTTTTCTTTTCATTCTTCTCAGATAACCTTGCAAACCGATTATCTGCCACCACAACCACACTCCCCCAATCCATTTGACATATTTTAGTAACATAAACACATACAAGTGTAGCCAGTGCTAGTGGCAAAGTATGAAGTGCTCAGCACAAGGTGTAATTGATGTATGATAAAAACTCTTGTTGCTGGAGTGTTGTGGTGGTGGCACCCTTTGTTGACAATGAAGATCCCAAGAAAATGTATTAGAGAAAATGTTGCTGCTGAAGCGGAAGATTAACTTGTTGTTGCAGAATGTGAAGTTCTGATGTAGCTGGTGTTGTGTCTTGTGAGTGTGTTTTATGGAAACGTTTGGGATACTGAAAGGCTCTGTAGGATGATGACATGAGTGTTAGAATGTGGTGAAGTGAATGCAGGTATAGAACGTTAAGTTTGTGGTTACATGCTGAAGAATAAAGACATGTAATACATAGCTCCATGTGTGGTGTATTCATTGGCGGGTACCCAGACTAGGAAGGACGGTACAACCATACCATAAGTAACCCAAAGATTGACAGTGCTTTCCCAAAGAGTTTGTCGCGGTCCAAGCAAATTGCTTGTGCGTGCCACATATGCCTTCAGTGAAGTGCTAAATCGAAGGGTTGGCATTTGTGGAGGCGAAGCACAACTCCAGATGCTGTGAAGCATTTGCTTATAAAGAAAGCTTCACTGAGAAGTCTATCAAGGCCATACGGAAAGCTACTGTGCTACCACGCAATATAAAGCTATACAGTGCATGGTGTGATAACACTAAAGCAGAAGATGAAATTGTTGTTGCAGAATGTGAAGTGGTGATGTTGCTGGTGTTGTGTCTTGTGAGTGTGTCTTATGAAACCTTTTTGAATCCTGAAAGATTCTGTAGGATGATGACGTGAGTGTTCTAATGTGGTAAAGTGAATGCAGATTTAGAATGTTGAGTTTCTGGCTACACAGCGAAGAATAAAGACATGTAATACACAGCTCCATGTGTGGCATATACATTGGCAGGTACCTAGGCTGGGAAGGATGCTAAACCTGGAGACGAGATATGAGATAAGTAACCCAAAGATCGACAGTGCTCTCCCAGAGAGTTTGCTGTGGTCCAAGCAAATTGCTCGTGCTCGCCACGTATGACTTCGTCGAAGTGCTGAATTGCCAGTTGGGGTATGTATTGTATTGTAATAGTATTTATATAGCGCTTACTACCCCTGACGAGGTGTCGAAGTGCTTTTGGCGAGTAGCGCGCTACTCCTGAACCTAAGAGGAATTAGTGGTGGATTAGTATAGGGAAATGCGAGTACAGATGTAGAATAATTAGGAGTTAATTTGAGCAGAGGATATGTGTGTTTGTTATTTGGATTGACTAGAGAAATGGAGGGATAGAGGAGGGATGAATCCATCAGTGGTAATTGGAAGTTTATAGTAATAGGATGAGGCTTGGGATGAATAAAGGAGAGATGGAAGAGTCTGTGGAAAGGGTTAGGGAGATCATAGTAGCAGGAGGGGTTTTGTATGAGTCAAAGGTGAGATAAATTATGGAGAATTTAGTAGGGTAGTTTGGGAGATCATGGTAGTAAGCTTAGAGGCAGGGTTATTTTGGAGATAAAAGTAGTAGAACGGGTTTGGGATGAGTCAGAGTGGGGATGGAGGATAGATTGATTAGACATGATGTATGGTGATGGCTAGACAAAGTAAAGCTTATAAGAGTGCAAATTTAGATATTATATATATATATATATGCATGCATACACACACAATATTTAAATCATTGTTTTTCTTTTTCTTTAATGTATTAATTCATTATTATTTTTTTAACTTTAATTTACTTATTTACAATTTTAATTTTATTTCTAGGTTTTATTTTATTTATTTTTATTTAATTTTTCTCTAGTACAGTAGGACTAGAGTAATAAATGAATAGATAGGTAAATACGTAGTAAGGGAATATATGTTCAAGGAATGTAATAATGGGTATAATTTGAGAAGAAAAGTAGTATTGTATAAACATAGACTTTTAAGATTAGTACTAATTGAAGTTAATTAATAAGTGTACTTTTCTAGCATTTATTAATCTTTCTTCAATTTTTGAATAGCGAAAAGCTTATGATAATAAAACATTTGATCAGTGTGACATCAAATGAGAGCAGGGATTCATAAGTATCTAATATAACAACTTATCTTGGAGCTATGCAATGACTTATGAACATGTTAACCATAGAATAACATACACATATATATGTATATACACACACACATACATACACACATATATACATATATATATGCAATCATATACATACTGTATACATATTTAACCGTGCGTATAAATATACATTTGATAAACAGGTTTAAAGAGTATGTGTGTAATTCATTGTTATGACCTGGTAGTGATACATCTTTCCTAAAGAACTATACATATCTAGAATATGCACATAATCAGATTAAAAATATTTATCAACACAGGTATATGCAGTCCATTGCTGTTTGAATACGGTGGAAAAAGCCAACTCTTGAGTAGACTTCTGAAGACAAGATAGTTATCCGTGGATCTTATATTTTGGGGTAATGAATTCCATAGTTTGGCTGCTTGAACGTAGAAGGATGTACCACCTATAGTCTTTTCCTTGTTTGGTGGTGTTCTAAGGTGGGATGCCAATCTCGAGCTGAGGTGTCTTTGTTGAATGTATTTGGTTTTCTTGTTTCTGATAAAAAGATATCCTGTTCCTTGTATAGTTTTGTGGGTGATACAAAGCAGCTTGAATGTATATTTTCTGGCAACGGGTAACCAGTGTAGTGCTCTCAAGGCAGGGGAGATGTGGGCTTGTGGCTTTACATGTAATAGTAGCCTGGCAGCGGAGTTCCAAATACGTTGTAGTTTTTTCATAATAGATAGATACACACCATTGGGGTTCCACAATGCATTCACTTCTTACACATCAATGACACACCACGATGCTCGCAGTTCTTACACACTACTGGGACTCCATGTTACACACACTTTTTACACACCACTGGGTCTCCACCATGCATGCACTTCTTACACATCACTGTATTAAAAATAAAACCGGGTTGGGATGGAGGGGGGGTGAATTAAAATTAAAAGATGGAGGGTAGAAATAGCGGACAATGGAGAGAGTAAAACCAAGGGCAGGGGGAGAAGCACAAAGAGGCAGACAGCTGCAAAACACATGTACTCTCATGTAGTGCTTAAGCAAAAATAAACAAGAACTGGCAAAGCCAATTGGTCTTTGTAGAAGTATAAACCAACTTTATTCTGGAGAGTAGGTTTTAACACTTATCCAAGTGCTCCTCTGGTTGTCAACTCCGTCTCAACTGCCATGTCTCACAGCTCCCTTCCATTGTACAAGAAAATCTGTCAAGTGATGGCAAGCGACAGCTTACAAATGCCACACATCCCACTCTTTTAAAAAACTAACAAATAATAAAACGTTATATACACTATACACAATATACTGTAAATCTTTCCTAGAAGTAACTGGCAAAACACATAACAAAATACAATTACCTCATAGCAAAATTTTGATTTTTTTTCTTTGTTGTACAACAGGTCTACCACTGCATGTAGACGCGGTTGGAGGTATTACAGTATGTTCATTAGAATCATTCTCATCAACTTGTATTCCTCCATATGTATCTTCCACTGCACATCCACTCCTTCCTTACATTCTCTCATAATCGCCGACACCCTCTGTCCACAACCACTCATAGGTAGCAGTTGACCCATTGTGCATATCATTCTCCTGTTTCCACTCTAAAATCTTATTACACTTTGCGAGCCTCCCCATGTGCCACACCTCACCATCGCTCAATACGGCTGAACACGCAAAAAAAAATTACTTGAAGAGGACATGAAAACTTGCTGTCGACTTTTTTAGTTCCCATTGCCAGTTTTATCCTCAGCCAATCTCCTGGTGATAATTGTACTTCTTTCACATTATGCCTTAGATCATAGTGTTCCTTGTACGTTTTTTTGTACTTTAAAAATATTACTTTTGACCATAGAAGGACACCATATGCTCTGAATTTTTTTAAATTAACAAAGCGCTATTGTCTTTAGTAAAAGTTTCTCTACCCCTGACTATTTTGAATGGACTAACCAGTAAGTGTAGAAGTTATCCCATATGCCCACAACACACTTGCTGGGTCCTTTTCCCAGTTCTTGCCAGCATTGATTGCCACCTGTACGGAACCCATGATAACCTGATTAAATCTCTCAACTGCACCATTACCAGCTGGATGATATACCGGGGTGTGTTTCTCTTTAATTCCCTTCCTTTCAAGAACATTTTTCCACTTTTCAGATACAAATTGAGGACCATTATCACTCAACATCGATTTAGGTATTCCTTCTCTCAAGCATACTCCGGACACAAAAGAAATCACTTCTGACGTATCAACTTTCTCACACACCATACATTTTGTGTAAAGATCCAGTAGAACTATGATATACTTGGGTTCACCCACAGAATCTAAAACAGTTCCTAGAATGTAATTAGCTAACTCTTTCCAAAGATTATCAGGGCAACCACTTCTACCCTAGGCCGGCCTAAAAACCTTTAAGGACTTATCTGCATTGGCACAACTGTCACAAGTATGTGGAGTAAAAGAGCAACTGCAGCTGGTGTGAAGCATTTGATAATAAAAAAAGCTTCACCGAGAAGTCTACACATCATTGGTCAAGAAACTCCGATCAAGACTATACAGAAAGGTACCATGCTGCTTCACAATATAAAGCTATACAGTGCATGGAGTGATAACACTAAAGGCGGCCACAAGCAAGTACAAAAAAAGCGCTATGTGACACAACGGTTAATAACAAAGCATATTGTGGTCACACTTACCTGAGTCTAAAAGAGCTTTATGACCACAGCAGCGAGTGAGGAGACAGAAGAATGGGACAGCTTCATAAGCACAACCTCTGTGCACAGAGGTTGTGCTTACAAAGCTGTCCAGAATTTGAAGTGGCACACCACCAAAGCTGCTGGGTGGTGGTTCAGCATGACTCCAGAAGTCTCCAGAAAGTGAAGGGCTCCAATGGAGACCAATGAAGAGTTCACAGTTCCACAGACTGTTAAAAATGATCAAGAGGACAGCATGTCACAAAGCCTCAGAGATGGTGTGCATAAAACAATTTACTAAGACCACCAGATCAAGTGAGAGAGAGCTCCAATCAATGTCAGCCAATCCCATGAACAGTTACAATGCTGCAGCTTTCCTAAACACAACCACCCTTCAATACTGCCAAAAATCAAAATATGGATGATAGATAGAATGCTTGGATAGAGGAATTTGGTGATTTGATTGATGAGCTGGAAGAAACAGATAAGAAAAAGATGATCAAATACCTCAAGAATCTTGCTAGTGATGGTGTAAAAGAAGTCATAAAGAAAATGCTGCAAACTGATGAAGTTATGTACTGTCAAATTAAAGGAGTCTTGAATCTCAAGTTCAATCCAGTGCCGAATGTAGATTACAAAAGGTACATTTTCAGTCAAGAACAACAATGAGTTGGTGAAGCCATAGAAGCCATAATTTGTTGAGAGATTGGACACACTCATAAAACACTGCAGATTGAATGAATTTATTGATGTAGAAGCACTTTGTCTCAGAATTATTGATGGATGTGTGTCAATGTAATTCAGACGATGAGTGTTGAAAGAAACTTTTAGTCTGGAGCAGCCAGAGCTGAACAGCATGCTGATCGACAAGCTGCTGATATGGAGGCCATAGGTACCCAAAGTGAGTCAGTCATGAACATCAAAATCAAGCAGAAACACAAAGCTGAAGGACACAAGATGATGTCTCTATGGAAAAAGAAGTTGATTTTCAGGTATGGAATGTCATTTCCACACAAAGGTGAATGTCTTTGGATGGATATACAAAGGCTGTGGTAAAGAGAACCATTTTGTATTGGTTTGTAAGGCAAAGAAAAAAGTTTGTGCGTCATGGCGAGTAGACAAAATGGCTGACTGAACATTCCAGAAGTGACGTTCAATGTACGCCGACAAGCCTGATCGACAACTTCAGTTGAGACAAATCAACACCAAATCAACACCAAACTAAGTTGATCTTCATCTAAATCTTTGGTTAAGTTTCTCAGTATCAATTGGAAGTGAAGAAGATGACTGTGCAAGGTCAATGTTTACTTCAGAGAAATGTGCACTTGTTGGACTGACAGCATGTGAAGAGAAATGCCAGTCAAAGAAAAGTCGACATAAGAAAGCACCCAAGTCATTCAAACATTGTCTGAATATTACACTGAAACTAAATGGTTGTGCAATACCTTTCATCATCGACAGTGGTACGTCGATAAATGTTATGAACTATCTCTGGTACCCTGAATGATTCCATCAAAAATAAAAGTGTACACATGGGCTGCATTTACACCTTTGAAAAGTAAAGTTTCAATTGTAGCAACCATGAAACACAAGAAAACAAAAGTGAAAATGCCCATTCACATACTTTGGGGTACAGTGTCAAGTGCCTGTCTACTCAGTTTCAGCACAGCAGATGATACAGGACTGATATTAGTGAACTACATTATGAATGCTCATCACAAAATAGTAAGCCAGTTCCCGTAATTATTTCATGGGTTTGGAAGACTTAAAACTATGAAAGTACAATTGCATATCAATGAAGATGTTCGTCATGTTGCTCAAAGAAACAGAAGAATTGCATTTAATTTACAAGAATCTGTTGAAAAGGAACTTGAATCATTACTTAAGCAGGATATCATTGTGCGCTCTGCTGGTCAGATGCCATAGGTTTCTACCATAGTGGTAGTGCCCAAAAAGGACAGTGAAAGAGCTGTATGCATCTTCCTGGATATGCATCCAGCAAACAAGGCAATTGAAAGAGAACAACATCCAGGTCTAAACATTGCTGACATGATAACACAGTTGAATGGTGTGAAAGTCTTCTCTCACCTTGATTTATTTAAAGGATATCATCAGTTGGAACTCAAGGAAAATTGCAGATTCATTACAACCTTTTCTAAACATATTGGTTTGCTTTGATACAAAAGACTAAGGGCCCTAGCTGCACACTGTGCAACTGGAGCGTAATTTTTTTAGATGCTCCAGTGGTGCAGCGTGCTGGTCCATGTTTACAAGGCCACGCAAAGCCACCGTGTGTGACTTTTCTTGGCCTTATAAATATGGCCCCATTTCATGCATAACACTGTGTGTAAAGGGCGCTCCAAGGGTGTTGCTGTGGGTATTCCCACTCAACACCCATGGAATCTGACAGAATCTGATGCATTTCCATACTTACAAAGCTGGGAATGAGTCTGATTCCTATGCCACCTCAGGGGTGTCATTAAAGTGGTGCAACAGAGAGAAATAACATTATTTCTCCCTGTTTTTTCTGCTTTCTATGTGTGCTGCATTCTGCAAAGCTAAAATTCTTTGGCCACATCTTTTCTGATGGGGGCATGACACCAGATCCAGCTAAGGAAAAAACGTTGTCAACTGCCAGTCCCCACAAGATGTTTCTGTGTCACGTACTTTCCTTGGCTTGGCCAGTTACTATTCCATATCTATACAAGACTTTGCCACTGTGAGTGCTGCGTTAAGAGAGGTAAGGAAAAATAATGTTTCATTCCACTGGTCACATAAATGTGAGCAAAGTTTTGAGAGAATTAAACAAGCTGTTGAAAATGCTACTGGATTGGCATATTTTGATCCAAAGCTACATACCGAAGATGTTGTTGATGCTAACCCATTCAGATTAGACGTCATCCTTGCACAGCACAGCGGACAGCCGAATGCTCCAAGTGATATTGTGCCCTATGCAAGTAAAAGTTTATCCCAGACTGAGCATGCTTCTTCACAACCTGAAAAAGAAGGTTTAGCATATGTTCCTGCAAGGAAAACCTTTCACACTTGTGACTGATCATCAAGCATTGCTGACTATCTTTGGCAATCCAAAATGCCAAGATTCCTCAATGCATTGAACAATGGGGTCTACAACTGCAAGAGTGCAACTGCTCATTTGTGCATCGTCTAGGAAAAGATCAAAAGCCTGCTGTCTTCTTCTCAAGAGTGCCTGTACAATGTCAAGGTACTCCATATAAGACTGCTGAAGCCTACATGAACTTCATTGTGAAGGCAAACACAACAGCTGCCATTTAGTCACAACAAATTGTCACTGCCATGAGTCAAGATAGTGACATGGTAAAATAAAAATACATTATTCCATATCAATCATGGAATCGACATGCTCTACCTCTTATCAGTGATGGCCAGTATCAGAAATGCAAAAAAGGTCAAAGATGAACTGTCCATGACACAAGTGGGAATTTTTCTGAGAGGTTCAATAATTGTCATTCCGGAAAGTCTGAGGCAACAAGTGATTGAAGTGGCCCCTGAAGGACATCACAGAATCATTGCCACTAAACAAGCTCTCTGAGATCAAGTCAGGTTTCCTTATCTCGATGAACGGGGTGCAAAATGTTGAAGACCTGTCATCTATGTAACTGCCTATCATCAAGAACCACTCAACACCCCTTGAATATGTCAGAGTTGCCAAAGCATGTCTGGGAAGGGATTGCTGTTGACCTTTTTGGTCCACTTGACAATGGACAGCACCTGATGAAGGTTGTTGATGAATACTCTTGCTTCCCATTAACTGAAGATTTTCATTTATCACTCATGACAAAATCATTGAGAGATTGGATGGTATCTTTGCGACATGGGCCACTCCTATGATTCTGACTACTGATAGTGGTGCACCTTGTAATAGCAGAGAATTCAGAGACTTCCTCAATCTGCTTAATGTGAAGCATCAGACGAGAACAACTCTTTGGCCACAGGCTTATGGTCTCCTTGAACATTTCAGGAGTACGTTAAAGAAAGCTGTTCAGCATGCTGTATTAGAGAAGCTCAGCCGCAAGACTGAATTGAATACTACTTTACGAGCTTACTGTTCAACTCCTCACTCAACCACAGGTGAAAGTCCTGCAACGTTGATGTTTGGGAAAGCCATGGCGACCAAGTTACGTCAGTGGACCAACACCAGATCAAGAAGTGATACAGTGAAGGTATATGTCGACCAGCGGCGACATAAAAAGAACATTATCATCACACGAGGCGATTGATTGCTCGTTTGTTAGCCACAAAGACGTGAATTCTGATGCTTGTTTTGACACTAAGCCACTTTATGTTGTAACCAGCAAAAGGCACATGGTGACTGCCCAATTTACAGGAAAGTCTATCACTCAATATTGTTTGCACTTCAAACATGTGGCTCAATGCTCGTCAGACACTAATGTCAATGTAGAGACTCGCTCAGAGCGAACAATTGGAGAATCCTGGAGCGCCATTGCTCCTACATCACCAAAGCAGATCATGGACACTCTGATTACTGATTCCCACTTTGTAGGATGATGACGTGAGTGTTGGAGCGCGGCGAAGTGGATGCAGGTTTAGAACGTTGAGTTTGCATGTTACATATTACAGACGCGAATACATAGCTCTGTATGTGGCGTATTTATTGGCAGGTACCCAGGCTGGAGAGGACACTACAGGTGAAATCTGCCTTTTTGTGAACAAGGCATTTTTCCTCTTGACTCTTTAGGTTTTTTGAAAAAATAAAGTTATGAAATATCCTGGCTATGAGAGACAATGATGGACGTCCTCTAGTTGCACAAGCCATTTCAAATAGGCCGATAAGGAACAAGACATGTTGAAGCACAGTGCTGCAGTAAGAATGTTAGATTTTTCTGCCAAAAAATTAAATGAAGCAACAGTTTAACAATTACAACAGACAGAAGACCAAAAAAGATACACGTAGAGCACCTGAAAAAAGAACTAAACGACCCCAGTCCCCAGGTGCTCTATGCCCACAGAATCTACTGGTGACATCACTTACATCAGTACTGTTGGAAGACACAAAGTCATTATTTGGGATTCTTTCACATCAAAAAAAGAAAAATGGTCAGGTTAACTTGCCCATTCTGCAAGTAAAGTGTGAGAATGAGAATTCAGACTCAAGTTATTGTGATACTTTGGTTGTTAATATTTTGCTACAGAGCTATATCTGTAGTCAACATTCTGAAATACAACCTTATTCTAAATCTACTGCAATATCAGGATCCAAGTAAGATTATTTAGTTTCTCAGTTAGGGCCTCATTATGTGATTGGGGGTCGGAGGAGCCGACTGCCAAACTCGCAGGGAGGATGCCACTGTCATAGTGGAAGCATATACCCCAAGCGTATTACAATGGTCCCACCGGCTAACCGGCGAGAAAATTGTATTACGTGTTCCCGCCACGCTGGCAGGCAGGAACAGTGCTACGATATTGGTCTCCACTCCCTTAAGGGGGAAACATCACTTACAACTTGGTCAATGCAAAACTATGCATTTATCACACTGCCATTACCACGCATATGCCTCTAGCATGCATGCTTTTTCCACGCATATGCGTGGTGACAGTAGAGAGACCAATCTAGCTGTCCAGTTGGAATAGGAAGGTGCAGAGAGCAGAGGAGAGAGAGGTAAGCGGGTTGGGGTTGGGGTAGTTTTCAGGACAGGGCAAGGTCGTGGTAGTTTTTAGGACAGGGCAGGGTAGGTTTTAGGATTTAGGTTTCAGGGCCGGGTCTGGGGGTCGGGGTAGTTTTTAGGACAGGGAAGGGATACGTTAAGGACTCGGGGGTTAAGGGCTCAGGGCATGGGGTGGAGGGGCAGTTTTAAGGGCTTTGGCGGGGAGGAGTATGGTATCATGTGTAAGTGGGCAGGGGAGAATTCACCACACATGTTCCTTTACCAAACATGCTTTCACAATGAAATTCATTGTAGTTTCATGAGTGGTAAAGATGCGGTCGTTATTGAGACCGCTTTGTTAAGGCATGCATGATGTTTGCATGCGTTGTTTTATCATACATCCCCTTAAGGGAGCCGAAGCCAATACTGTAGCACCCCAGCACCATCAGAATGCACACTATCTGCAAAGCAGACTGTGTGCATTCCATTGGTGCTGGGCAGGGGTCCTGTACCACCATGGAAAGCCTGGCAGAAAGCTAAGTTGTAACCAGCATGGTGGTGCTGAGTTCGTCACTGTTGTGGCTGAGTACAACTCATGTCGCCATCAGACCCTCTGGAACGATGATCCTGGCGGGTACAGTGGTCCCTTGGCGGGTCCGCCTGCCAGAGTTGTAATGTTGTGGTCGGACTGCCTGGAGTGTAATGAGGCCCTTAGTGTTTTAGTTCATGTGTCGTATGGGCATATCATACCTGAAGATTTTAACAAAGCATTGTAGATTGAGTTGGTTCCATACAGGTTACTAGTTGTCTAGCTGCTATAAATGTTTCTTTTGAGTTTGAGGGTCATATTTATCAAACTTTCACGCAACGCAGCACAGCAAGCCACTTTGCTGCGCTGCACTCTGTGAAAGGTGAAAAGGCAGAAGTGCGCTGTATTTACATTATATGGCACATTCCGATCCTTTACTTGTGCTGGCGCACAATGTGCTACCTAGTGTCAAGGCAGGCACCCTTGTGCCATGATGCAAGGGTCCCTGCATTTCAGACAAAATTGTTTTGTGCAGGAAGGGGTACTTTCCCTGTACAAAAACAGTCCTCTGAGTCATTTTCTTCTTTCTGTGTGTGCTGCAAGTATAAAAATTGCCACAATTCTTTTAAACTCTTCAAGGATTTAAATAAACTGTGGAAAGCAAACGTCCTTCCCCTCCATGACTACTTTCAAGAGATTTGAATTACACACATTTCATATCATTTAAATATCAGAAACCAATAACATATGAGTTTATTCAAGACATCGGTATTGCAGTGTCATTTGTTTCAGAGCGTTGTGTGGAACAGAGGCTGATGATGTAGCAGATCATCCTGATGTACACCTTTGTCAGCATACTGCGCAGGAAGAGAGATTTAGAAAGCTTCCAAGTGCCATTTCTTCCACCTTGTTCATGTTTAGTCAGAGCACAAAAGGCCTCATTGCGAGGCTGAAGCACCGATTATCAGCCCACAAGCCCTGTAGAGAGGAGACCACTTCAGAGCTGGTGGTCTCCCCCCAGGCCGATTACAAGGTTTCCACTGGGCTGACCGGTGGAAACCTCTGAAATCAGAAGTTTCCGCCAGTCAGTCCAGTGGAAACCGTGCAGCAGCATTGACCTCGGCTCCTCATGGAGCTGAGGCCAATGCTGTCGCACAGAGGGTGCCACCAGCACGCTAGGTTGCTGTAGCAGACAGTGGGGGTGATTCTAAGCTTGGCGGGCGGCGGTAGCCGCCCGCCAAGCGGGAACCGCCAGAAGACCGTACCGCGGTCAAAAGAGCGCGGCGGTCATTCTGGGTTTCCCACTGGGCTGGCGAAAGTCCGCCCGCCAGCCCAGCGGGAAACACCCTTCCCACGAGGACGCCGGCTCAGAATGGAGCCGGCGGAGTGGGAAGGTGCGACGGGTGCAGTTGCACCCGTCGCGAATTTCAGTGTCTGCAAAGCAGACACTGAAATTCTTTGTGGGGCCCTCTTACGGGGGCCCCTGCAGTGCCTATGCCATTGGCATGGGCGCTGCAGGGGCCCCCAGGGGCCCCACGGCACCCCATACTGCCATCCTGTTCCTGGCGGGCGAACCGCCAGGAACAGGATGGCAGTATGCGGTGTCAGAATCCCCATGGCGGCGCAGCAATCTGCGCCGCCATGGCGGATTCCCATGGGCAGTGGAAAGTCGGCGGTACACCGCCGGCTTTCCGCTTCTGGCCGCGGCTGTACCGCAGCGGTCAGAAACCCTGTTGGCGGTGCTACCGCCAACCTCCGCCCTGGCGGTATTTACCGCCAGGGTCAGAATGACCCCCAGTGTGTATTCTGAGGGTGAGTGCAGGGAGGCCCCTTCCCATGACATGGTTTGTTAGGTAAATGCTTTAGGTTTGTCCCACCTTGAGGCAGTTTTGCTACTCCCTTGGAGATTGACCCTGTTACATGGATTATTGCACCATAGGCCATATACCTTAGTGTTGGCTCACAACTTTTTTCTTTTGTCTCTTCACTTCGTGCTTGTGGTGGTATGTTGTTTCTTCTTCTGGCATCTCACTGTTTCTTTGTCTGCACCTAACAATGGCTGCAAGCTACAGTGGGCTTTTTTTCAACTTTTTTTTTCAGTTTTATATAGTGCAAACTTGATCGGAAGATTGAAGCTCTCTCTATGAGCACCGGTTAAAGTTGCAGCTCCATTCCTAATTTCTGGGGCCTTTTAAATTGAAAAAACATGAGGGAAACCCTCAACGCAGCTCTCCCCGGCACAGCGGGTACCCCAATGCTACAATATTCACTGTACTCATGAAACTTGCCCCATCATGCTTTGTGGGGCATTCCTTTTACAACACATCTTTGCCCATAACTCAGCCTGTGGTGGACCTAGGACAAAGGGACAACCACCAAAATGTACAGCACAACGTGCTATTTCTGTCCAGCTCATCTTCTGTCCACACTAGGTTAGGGAACCCCAAAATTACATCCTCTCCTACCATTCAATGTCTTTTTAAGCTCTCTCATGGCGGATGTTTTTACTTTACAGCTGGGAGTAGTTTGTGTTCTAAGGGCCTTGTTTGTAATAATATTCTAACAGGACTGCTAGGCCTGAAAATGTGTAATGCCCTATGCCCTTTAGGGGCTGAATATCCGGTTACATTGCAATGCTCTCTGACCTTCTCTTTTCATGTGGTTATGCTCTATAGAGGCTGATTATATGGTTACATGACCATCTCACTTCCAAATGCTATTTTTATTGTGGTTCCCTCTGTTCTGGACATTACAGGCTAATGCCAAGTGTATGAAGGAATTCACAAACACAGTTTATTTTTGATAAAGGTCTAATGTGCAGCCTGGCTAAATAATTTTAAGGTCCCAAAGGCGAGACCTATTGGCTATGCCAATGCTTGTTTAAATTGGTGTCTTAATGGAGGAAAGTTATGTCAGTCTGCAGAGTTTCTATGGACTGCAATTGTAAGACCCGCTTCTGAAGGCCTTTGTGTCATTTATTTGAAATGTCTGGAATAGAGTTTTGCTCTCCAGGCCACACTTTAATCTTGTCCATTTTTTGCTGGTCTTCCCATCCAAGGTTTTTAGTTTACAAATCTTCCTGTTTGTCCTTGTGATGGTTGCTCTATCCGAAGCACATTGCACTTTGTTATCTTGTGTGCTTTATACTACTTATCAGAAGCGTTTCCTGATTTCAGTTTTAAGAAATGCAGATATCAGGGAGTACAACCATGCTTTTTACTTTTTACAGTGACTTGAGAATCCTGAGCTCTGTTATGCGGTGATTAATATTATAAGATGCTCATTGATGTTAAGAAAGAAATATTGAACACTGATGTGGCATGATGCACTTTTGCCGTACGATTTTTGTCTTGAGGCTCACACTGTGAGTACGTAAGGGCAAAAGCACTAGTGTAAAACATTCTTTAAAATGTTTTTTATTTTTTTTTATTGATTTTTATTAAAAATATTAAATAATTTTATATATGTATCGTTCATATAGTGTACATTTACAGATATCTTATTAGAGCAAAATACAGTTATTTTGATTGATTGACCCACTCTGCAGATCCGCACTACCTAATTTTCTGGCACATTCACAGGAGGCTTGTACAGGATACAAGAGATAGACCATGAACTAGGAATTACAATATGAGATAGGAAGGTTGCAAGTTGAATGACAAAGAATTGGAAAAATTGCCCCTCCATTCATCTCTTTGTAGCATAGGGTCGGTAGCAGGGGAATCACAGCTGTCAGTACAATACCACCACAGTTTCATTTGCTAGCCTATCCAATATTTATCAGGAAGCAAAGCAGGATATGTTCAAGATGACCTTTCTCTTCAGGGACAGCTGTGGCCCATTTGACATCTCCTAAATCCTAGTTCTCATGTTTTTTTCGAATTTGGCTCCTTTCAACCTAAATTCAAACTGGAACAATACCATCAACATCATTAGGACCAGTAGAGGAAATGGGTGGGTAAATCTTGACTTAAAATGAACAAGGAGCTCTGAACCAAAGGTTGTTGCATTATTTGTTTGAAAATGTGTACCTCTGGTCAGCATTAAATATAGTGGCACCAAAATAATTGTTAAATAGATGTCAAATCCTATTACAAGTGATACATCCAAAAGGGTCTTCTTTGTACTTGCAGCTATCCTCGGTAAATGAAGAACCAATCTATTAGATCTCCCTCATACTCCCTGAAGCACTCCTTACTCCACCCTAATCCTTCCCCTTTATCCTCAAGTATTCCCATATTGCAGGCACTCCCACTATGCCTGTACTACATTTACTATGTAAATATATACTTACATGTGCAGAGACTCAACTGCCATAGCGGAGATATGTACATAGGAGAGGTGAAGGTGTAAACTCCACACACAGGTTTGTGAATATCATTTTGTCGTATGTTTTGTAGTGTGAGTGCTTAACTTGGCTGTACCATTATGTTCTTCCAAAATGTGACAGAGGGAGTAATCAGCTTCATATATAACGTGAGCAAATTACTTTCATATAATGTGGTGCACTGAAATATATATTAGTAAGGTGCACATATGATTAAAGCCTAAGAATGTTTCCACGTAAACCACATTTATTAATACTTTTTTCAAATACGTTTATGCTATAGTGTTTAATAATAATATTTTTATAACCAGTTATATTCATTGCAATATGAGTGAAATAATATATTCATTTAAATCAAGTATGCATTTATGTTTGTATTAATGTGGCTAGAGTGGAGGCCTGAATTTCTTTTACTGGTTTATCTTTCCATGAGAAGCTTGTTTTACTGCATATTTCTTTGAACTGCAGGTGTGATGGTATCAGCTACAGGCTAATGAACAAGTTATTTTGTTACTGTGTGATAAGGTGGCCTGGGAAGACATGTTACCAAAGATGGAAAAAGCAGTGTGGAGAGAGTAACTAAACTTCCTTCCAAATTCCTGAAGCTCGGGAGACACCAAGCACATCCAAGATGAAAGGATGAACGTGTCAATTAAATGAGCGATTTATAACTTTGTTATCCAATAGAAGGTTTTGGCAATGAGGGCAACCTTTTGGAGATCCAGGGTTTTAAGTATTGTGTAGTTAGCTGAGTATTCCGATTCCCTTTACCCCTGGACTAGAGTGGCTCTGTGAGAAGTAATCTTCTCACTCTTTGCTAATTTCTGTGGCTACATGCTGCCCACATCTCTCTTGCCAGATCCTTCACACAGGATTCTGTAGTGCTGACATTTTTATCTAAAATCCTTTTGATATAGAATAGTCAGGAACATTGAAAAGGTGGTTAGGCAGGATAACTTAAGACTGAATTCAAGGCGCCATTCGCTTGTCCTCATTTTCTGTATTTTTTCTATTGAATTATTTGTCTTCTACATGTTGAGCAAGTTTGACGTGGTGTACTGCTTTGATTTGCCTTTGGTAATACTTTACATTTATGGAATGTTTTTGAGACTCGTATGTAAGTCTGGCTATGAGTCTGTAATAAAATCCTTTAAAACGTAATTTTTTTGTCAGAAGTTGAATGTGTGATCAAATAGGTTACACTGGAATTAATGGATGAAATTTTATGTTGATCTTTTTACTCCTCGGAACAAAGAGAGAAAGGTCCATCTGCCTGAGAATTGGAAATGGTGTAAACCACCCTATCAGTAGCTCTACAAAATCTACTATAAAATGCAGTTTGCGATTGGGCACCTTATAGTTGAACTTATAGAAATGTTGTAAAGCCTTGTTACAACACAACTCAGTATGAAATGATATGGAGTATAGCCGCCAGTAAAGTGTTAAGTATTTGTTGTGCACAAGAAGATTCTGTTTACAACTTGCTAAAGTGGACAGAAATATGCAAATTCTTTATAGTGTGATTGCAACATAATGTTCCTTAGATTGTCAAATTCTAAGTCATGTAGTAAAAGTATCATGCATTAGTGCTAAATAATAATGACCCAAATGGTCTATCATTATTATTACACATGGTATATTTCAAACCACCCCAACAGAGGAGTCTGCTGTTCAAAACGTAGTGCTCACCTGGCGTGATGGTCAGGGTTGGCCTATAGGGCAATCAGACCATACCTGACGGGCTGGCCTGACTGGTTTGTGTGTGGGACAGTTTTTGTCTGTTTGTGGAACTGTTTTATGCTCTGGGTGGCCGATTGTTTTTTTTGGTATTAACACAATCACTGCCTATTGCAAGCACAAATGCATGCAGTTGTCCATATCTTGCAAAACACATTTACAACTTATCTTTACAAATTAAAAACTGCCCTGATTTGCAAATGTGGATCCTTTTTTAGCTATCAGATTTGCTGATTGGGCCCACTTTGTTTGGTGCCTGGGCCTATTTTCTGCTCCTGTCTGACACTGGTGATGGTGACTTAGAGTATTGTGAAAGTGTAATTGCATTTGACATATTTAGGAAAACAGCCACAATGTGTCAAGAAGTGTGTGTAAACTATAATATCAACTGACTAAGCCCCCTGTACAAAATGCAAAAACTTGTGCCTTATTCAAAAGCACAGTATTTAGCACATTTTGAGTAATCAGGAACAAGGCTGTCTTTAGGGCAGTGCAACTGGTCCAGCCGCACCTGGCTCTGAGTTGTGGGGGTGCTGTGTTTAGAAACAATTGATGGGTTTAAAAGCAAAAAGCACCTTCTGCAGTTTCTTGTGTGTCCTGCAGTTTTTAAACAACCATAAAAATGTCAAGATAACTCTGGTGATTAATGTTCCTGCTAGAAAGAGATCTTTTATAGTGGCAGTTTGACTCATCATAGAGCATTGCAGAGGCTTTATATGCCTGCTGCAAAGAACACATACCTTACAGATCAGAGAACTATATTTTATGTGGGTAGCTCAGTAGGTTATTGTTTTTGTCACAGAGATCCTTTTATTACTTGCAGTTCATAAATTAAAATCCTAATATAACGCAGTGACCTGTGAATTGTCATCAAAGAGGTGCATGCACACTACATGGTATAGGTTAGAACATTATGATTTTCACCATTCTTTCATTAATCATATTGTAGTGTGGTTAGTTTTACGTATTCATTGCGCTTTAGCTTCAGGCTTTAGGCCTTTGTGCATTTTGCCCTGAATATATTTTATTCATTTGCTGACAGCTTAGAGCCTCTGTGCACTCTGCTCTACATGCTTTTTATTAGGCTTCGTACTGTTATTTTTCAAATAGCCAGTTCTACGGTGTTGTTTTTTATTCATATCACACTGTTTTGCCTACTTCAGCACTGGAGTTCTCCATAACATATTTACTCTGTGCTTCAGTCAAGGATACAGTCTGGTACATTGCCGATAGACGTGGTAAGAGTTTAGACTTGGCATTCCTGCGTAGGGACATTTTGTGATCACGATGACATGTTAGTTATAAAATCACTTCATTGTCCCAATACACGCAAGAGGGAGATTCCGACCAGGGAACCACAACTTGACGTTGACTGCCTCGTTGCAGATGCTGAACCAAGATCACAGGTCTTTGCTCAGGTATGAGGGCTGTTATCCCCATAATGATTCTAATAGGCAAGCTAGAAGCTTAACATGCTGTGCTCTAGATAATACAAGCAGAGGGAGAGTAGAAACTGTTTGACAATATGATAGCTTTGTTTTTATGTTTTACTCTCCTGGTAACTATTACAATCCTACTGTGTTGTATCGTTCTGGTTATTGCGGCTCACGCCTTAATATCTAAAATACAGTCGTTTTATTAAAACATTATATAAAACTTATACTGTCTTTGTCATTTGTATATGAGATCATATTGGAAATAAGAGAGTTGGTTTGGATCTGAGTAACCACGACTTCCCTGAGAAGTTCCAAAGATGTCATGCGTCCGGCTGCCAAATCATTCCTTCCACATGGGAGAAATGAGGCACTGCTAGTTAGCCGGAGCAAAAAACGGATTTAGGGTGACAGAGTTCTTTACACGTGGGTCAGACTCAGTCCCCCACACCGTTATAGATCCTGCTGCCTAGAAATCCAGTAGTCTCATTTAGAATAATGAGAGCCCACGCGACATGGCGCCGCCAACGTTTGGTCTGGCTCTAATGATTAGGTCCGACTGACTCTCTTGGTCTCATATATATTTTGACTCCTCGGTTCCGTATACGGAGACGTCCGTGGGGCTGAGGGTTTCCGCCGCCACGGCATAGGTGTCCTATTGCTTAGTGGTTGGTTGTTCAAGCTTGAACTTTGAAAGGAAAAAAACCCCGATATTGGTGTGCCCTCTCTGACCTGCAGCCGTTTTTTATAAAATGGCGAATCCTAATGTAGTGAACATAGCAATTAATATGCGACATCCGCTTACGGGACATCTATTGACACATGGACTGACAGTCCAGGGGGGTCCGGTCACTTTTGTGGTGGACGCCCATGCAGCCTATAGAACGGAACTTTTTTATTCCTGAAGTAAGTACTTGGTGGAGTTAGAATAGTAGTTTTGTCCCCCAGTCACTGTCCAGCACCTTCCCTGAGATAAGTACCTGGCAGTGTTAGAATAGTATTTTTGCCCGCTGTCACTGTCCAACAGCTTCCCTGGAGTATGTTCCCAGCAGAGTTGGAATAGTAATTTTGACACCTAGTAGCTGTTCAGCACCTTCCCTAAGGTACGTACTTCGCAGAGTTAGATTATTAATTTTGCACCCCAGTCACTGTCTTGCACCTTCCCTGAGGTAAGTGCTTGGTGGAGTTAGAATAGTAATTTTGCTCCACATTCACTGTCCAGCACCTTCCCCGAGGTAAGTATCCAGCGGTGTTAGAATAGTAATTTTGTCCACCCTCCCAGTCACTGTCCAGCACCTTCCCTGAGGCAAGTACCCAGCTGAGTTAGAATAGTAATTTTGCCTCCCCTCCCCTAGTCACTACCCAGCACCTTCCCTGAGGTAAGCACCCAGCGGAACTAGAATAGTAATTTTGTCTCAAGTCACTGCTCAGCACCTTCCAGAGTTAAGTACTTTGTTGAGTTAGATTAGTAATTTTGCCCTACAGTCACTGTCTTGTACATTCCCTGAGCTAAGTAGTTGATGGAGTCAGAAAAGTAATTTTGTCCCGTCACTGCCCAGTACCTTACCTGAGGTAAGTACTTGGTGGTGTTAAATTAGTAATTTTACCCCCAAGTCCCTGCCCCTGAGATAAGTACCCAGTGGAGTTAGAATAAAAATGTGACCTCTAGGGACTCTCCAGCAATGTTCATCAGCTAAATATATTTTTAATTAAATTAAGTATATTCACATTTTTTTCAAAACAATGTTTGTATGTTGACTTACATTGTTAGCACTCTAGCAAAAGTACCCAAAATATGATTGCAGGTATCCTATTAATCTCTTAAATTTAAAAGGTTTTTATTAATATTTGTTAATAGTATATTGCAAGTAAGGTTTAAGGGTGTTTAATGTTAGCATTGTACTTACTTGTGTGAATTGATTGGCAGTATGTAAATATCACTCTGACGTTCTTTCCTACTCTCTCTCTGGTGCATGTAGTCATGATAGAAGTCAGTGTACCAAAGAACACCAAAATGGTCAACGGCGACTTTTATGTTTTTTGGGGTATTTGATCATTCATAATAAAATATGTGTTTAAAGGTATTTTTATGGTGGTTTAAAATCTGACTAATTGTATGAATAATTTGTTTTTGGAAAATACCATGTTTTTGACCTTTCTTACAGTAAACAACAGCCATCTTGGTTGGGGACAAGAGACATACAATATATGGAAATGAAAGAAGGACTAACATATACATGTCCAAAATGTTATGCCATTTCTTAAACTTTTTGCACCATGTTTAGATGTGTTTTTCTACTTTTCATTTATGTTTATGGAATGTGAAAAAAAAGACAATGCTGTCTTGTTTTGTGTTATGCTGTGTCGCTTTCTAATAATGTTTTAGTGATTTGTGCAGTGCTGCATTGTTTAGGCATGGGTTGCATGGTACTTTTGTGTTGGGAGTATTTTACGTCATGTAGTAATAGATTGCGTGGGTTTTAGGCATATTGTGTGGCAATTTGCTATATTGCTTTAAGATGCACCCCACAAAATTGATTTTCTATACAGAATTGTTTGATTATCATACTATGTATCACCACAATTATTTGTTTTCATCCATATATCTCAGTAACTTTTTAAGCACATTAACAACTTTTTATGGTGTTTACCTCCAGTTTCCTATAGATAAACAAACTGTGTGCTAAACATTAGTGTAGTAGTGGGATGCTTGGTAAAGGTATGCGTGGTAATGGTACTTTTAATGTAGTGCTTTGTATGTTGGTGATACGGCCATGCATGGTAAAGACATGCATGGTAGTGGTAGATGAGTGGTAATGCCTGCATTGTAAAGGCAAGCGTGGTAAAGGCATGCATTGTTCCGTCACATAACCTCTAAGATCTTTAGGCCCTCCAAAAAGCTAAGGACATAGGGCCTGATTTAGAGTTTGGCAGACAGATTACTTCATCACAAACGTGAGGGATAGCCTGCCTGCCGTATTACAATCTCCATAGGCTATAATGAGGTCGTAATACAGCAGACGGGATTTCTGGCATGTTTGTGATGGAGCAACCCCCTTACCCCTTTGCCAAACTCTAAATCAGGCCCATCATCACTTGAGCAGGGAGGACAAAGCATTTCTCTGCTAAAGTACTAAAAGCAAATAGGAAATCTGGGGAATTGGGGCCTGACTGATGTAAAGAAATACTACCAGACAGCTTAACTTGGTGTCTTCTTTGAATGGTCTCTATATGAGGCTGAGGCCCAGATTTACTAAGCCATTGCATTGCCATTACGTCATGTAAAGCGACGCAGGGCAGTGCAAGGGGTTAAGTGATATTTCTAAGCCATGCAAAGCCACCTTGCGTAGCTCTGCATGACTTTGTAAATCCAGAATAATGAGAGGTAGCGCAAATTGCTGCCTTGAGTTAATCTACATTGTGAAGGCATTCCATGGGTGGAGTGTGGGCATTCCCACACATCCACTTATGAATTTTTGCGCATTCCCAGATTTAGTAAGTGTGGTAAAACTGTGAATTCATCAAAATGCTATGTCATCCCAACAGAGACGCCACAAGGAGAAATACTCCTCGTTACTGCTCCTGGTTATTTCCTTTTTCTACATGTGCAGCATTTTGCAGCACACGTAGAAAGAGGGAAACACCTCTGAGGATTGTTTTTGTGCAGGAAGATTTCCCATTCTGCACAAAAAATAACCCTGCTTGTAACATGGGCACACTTGCACAATGGCGCACAGGCGTCTGCGCTGGCGCTAGGCAGCACTCAGTGCACCAGCTCACAGAGAGAGAGCAGAAATGCGCCATATCTTAGGAAATATGGTACATTCCTGTTTTCTCCATTTGACGCAGCGCAGCAAGTGGTCTTGCTGTATTACATTGCGTTGTACCAAATGTTACTTAATCTGGGCCTGAGCATCACTGGGTCCACATGGAGGCTGCGATAATGGCTTGAGCTCTGAGGGTAATACCTTGGCTGGCCAGGACTTTGAGACCCCTAGTATATTATTGTTCAGACATCTTCCAGCCCTCCCTGAAGAGATGGGGCTCTGTTTCGAGGCATCGGAGACTGACATATTTTCCCTCCCCTTATACATTACTTCTGGGTAACATAGACTTCTCGCCAGGCATTCAAATAAGTGATTTTTAGGGGTGGTTTGCGGTGGGGGAGCGGGCGTGCAGAATGCTGTAAGTCCTGTTCCAGGAGGATGACATATGTAAGCAGAAGCTTAACTTGATTTAAACAGATTGCAGATGCCAGAGTTTTATTTTCAGCTGCGACATTGGGCCCTACACCTGGAGAATAAGAAGGCGTCAATTAGTATGCTTACACCCTGGGGATTTTTTTTTGTAACTTACACTACGCCTAAAGGCCTCATCTCAAATATTTATTGGGCACTTGGGGATGTAGGCTCTGATCCTGATTGGTCATGTAAATTAAAAATAGGAATATACTCTGGGCACTAGTATTTCATTGCCTTTGTGGCAAAAGCTTTTGGCTGACATTCCCTCTCTGAGTAACAGTGTCCAGAATGGGGAATCTATGTATAAACACATGATGAACTGTCATACTATCCCACTGAAATTGAAACAAATGTAAGGGGAAACAGATGGCTTATGTTGGAGGGTTGCAGATAGAAAGAGGGAGTGGTTCATATTTGGTGGTTTTGTCTGAAGCTGCAAACCTTTTGTAAAGACATTTTAAGCCATACAAAAGTGATAGTGGGATATCCGTTACAACTAATCCAGCACCTATCTTACTTGTCCCTAGGTCTTATGAGATACTCAACCTCTCTCTGTCAGAATGGAGAATAATGTCTAACATTATACTTGCTGCAAAAAGATGGAAATCTGCAACTATCCCAACTATGCAAATATGACTGGTGACGTTTGGACGGCACTGGCTATGAAAACGTTGATCTGGGAACTCAATTCAATGGTGGATAAAGGTAAACAGTGGTGACACCCTTTAATAGACCGTTTGTGTGGCAGGGGATTGTTATTTATGTGTACGAAAACACTGAGGTCCCTGCGACTTATTGCCGCCCAACAGCCAGAACAATACTAAGAGGGTACTTAACAAGTTAATAAAACCACAAGACTTTCATGCTGAAAAATTGATTAGACCTCTTTTGCCAGTCCTACCTGGGGTGGGTAGAGGATCATAGTTTGGAGAAGGTAGGTATGTTTTGGAACGGAAAGCATCGAAATGTGGATTGTTCATTATACATTGTTGTATAATATCATTAATATTTGAGACCCTAGTAATCTAGAAAACAACAACATTTCGTGGGAAAAAAATGTTAAAGTAAAGGTATGAATAGCCAGAATTATACGATTCATTTGCTAATTAAAATGTAAATAAAGTGCACTGAACAGTTGTTAAGGTGTTCAGATAAAAAACGTGGTTTAAATTAAAAGTGTAAAAAAGTTAGGAAAATAAGGCCCTCTCACTGAGACTAGGAAACAGGCACATTGGTGCTGAAGGGAGATAGACACCTGCGGAATGCGAGACACATGGACTGGGGCCGATGTGGACGTTTTCTTAATGCATGTTTTTGAGTGAAAATTAACTTTGAATATTGATGATATTTATGATGAACTTTAGACATAGCTGATGAATTATTAAGATTCCACTTAAAACGATTTTGATCGTCATTTAGAAGTGTGCTTTTAATGCAGTTTAGTCGTGCCACATTTTCATAAATTTGGCACATTAGTTAATACAGACGCCGTCTGAAGATGCTCAGTCAACTCTTGCTCTTCCCCCTCCCATCCTCCTGCGATGTCTTCTCTCTCCCCACATGTTCTGAGAAACAAGAGATAAGCTAATATCGTAGTGTATTTTTGCAATGTTCATGTATTGTGAATGAATTTTCTAGAATTTGCTAACAATTTGAAACAATTATTGGTCCTTCTGTTCTTTCGCTGTATTATTGAGGGGCTTTGAACTCTTTGACTGGTGTATGGTTTCTTGTTTAAAATTGTGCATTTAGTTGAACTTCCTATGATGATGTGCTGCTGATGCTGCTCGATGCTTTCTTAGAAAATGGTTAGTCCTGATGTGTAATTCTATGACTTAAATTTCTCTGATTTGTCGAAAGAACTTACACATGGGATCACACCATGCTAAAACTGTGGTTCTGTTAATTTGATTTGCAGATATTGTGTATAAGAAGCCATAATGATTGGGGTAAGTCAGGGAGTTTCCTGAACATCTATTAGGTGGTGACACTTTCAGTTCTTTTATGATTTTGCTGTTCAATGGGACTCAGAATAATGTTTTCTGACCATATACTCTGTATTTGTGCCTTCATGGTGTATTTTGCATTTCTGTGGATCACTTAACTTTAGTTTTTTGTAAAAACAAACCCTTTAGCTTTTCCCTGATCTAGAACTCAGTTATTGAGTGCTACCAGTTACTTATTTATTGTGCTGCTAAACAAATGTTGGGTTTGAAGTTGAGGAGGGTATTCTTTGTTGCAAGATCAAGGGTGTCAGAGCAGAATCTCCCAAGGTAAACTATTGGGGTTTTCTAAAAATCTTTGGGGTATCTGAATTTTGGGGTGTGGTGTTCTGCTCCCACACATATATAAGGAACTGGGAGATGGACAATGGACTTAGCATAGGCACCTCAGCTTGATAAAGATCCAGCTGAGGCTCCTCCTGTTCACTGTTCCCAGTCTGCTATATGGAAAAAAGCTTAATGTGAGCAGTACAGACCTCAACCGCATATACATTTGATTAACCAAAGGGGTTGAGACAATGACAAATTCCTCTATTTTACATACTATTTAAGCATCGCCTCATTAATACATTTGGATTTCCTCCACTTCTCTCACTATTTGGTATCATACAGAGAACACCACTATGGCTATATTCTTGCATTTGTTGCTCAAATTCACTCTTGTTTCCCCATATCTAGAGCTTAGACCTCAAAGAAAGACCCCCCTCCAACAACAGAAACAGCACCTGAGCACCTAAAGGAAATCTCTGAAAGCACTAACCTTGCATTCTGGGATCAACAGGAGTGATTAGCTTGTTCAGCCATCACCACATCCACAATCAACCCCACATTGTAAGAATATAATGAGGAATGCGATATGAGAAAAAACAGAACCACTGGATATTTACATTCTGACTCTTCACTCTGCTGGGCACTGACATAGGCAGGTCAAGGTGGAAATATAAAGACAAATTAGGTAACTTTAATAGTATGTCATTAAAGCATATCATTTAGCCCTTAGAGTAGATAATATATGTCTTTATTTCTGATATTAAAGTATAATAAGATTTAGGGCCTGATTTAGATCTTGGCTGAGGGGGAATACTCAGTCAAAAATGTGATGAATATCCCGTCTGCCATTTTACGATCCCATTATATCCTATTGGTATTGTAATACGACGGACAGGATATCCGTATGTACATCATTAATGTTGAAGAACCATCCACCTCTCTTGAGAAGGTAACTACCTTCTACTTCATGAAAGTACACTCTCTTGAAATGGGAGGGTTGCTTTCTAACTGGCATGATTGTGCAGCTGTATAGCAATTAACATTCATCAGTATTCTGTGATCTCTGTATCTAGCAGTAGTCTTAATTGCTTTTGTCCTGTATTGTTTTTGTCAAGGATTACTGAGCCACGGTTCTGTGGTGATCTAAGGCTTCTTCTGATCCTATTCTAAACCAGGGTTGCTGGTGTTTTACTCTTTTCTCCATTTTTCCCCTTTTTTCTCAATGAGATCTTACTGTCCAGTACCTCAAAGGGAATAGGTCGACGATTGGGACTGCTGGCTATATTTATTGTATATCTACTCTTTCAAATGAATCCTGACAGTTAGTTCAAACCTAATTTTCTTTCAACACAACTTTATTTCTGAAGCACTCCTCTAAATTCTAAAATGGCCTGCAGTAATTACTCATAAAAACTGGGAAACACTGAGCAACTGGACCAACGTTATCCCCAGTAATCCACATTGGCCATTGCCATTTCAAAACAGAGTGAGAGTTTAAGGATTCCTGGCATATGTAGTTCCTTTATTGAGTATGGTTGCGTAGGGCATTCTCAACAGATGAGAAACCTTTTGGCTCTGACCCCGGTCTCAGCACTCTCCCCTGCTGCCCCTGCCTTGCTTTTCATATCTGCTGCCCAGCTGCAGCCCATGAGACTGCCGGTTTGATCCAGCTGTAATTGCTGTCATGGCAATTGTTTTTTGTAAAGTGTTTTTTGTAAAGTATAATTAAGTCACATTTTTCTGGACCCTTAGTTGCCCCCTCTGTTTTGCCTCCTCGCTGTGCCCTGTTGTTGCCTGTACTCTGTCCATTTTTACTGCCATTTTTCCCACTGTTTTTTCTCTCCCCGCCCACTGCTTTCCCACCTCCCTACCAGCCCCTCCTATCTTCCAGGACTACTTATGGAGACTGCTGTGCGACTGTGCCAAAGGCATGCCAAAGGAAATCCTGTCTGAGCCTGTCCATGCCTGGACTGTGCCCAGCGCCAGGAACCCTGGCCCTACTCACCTCCACTGTTACTCCTCTGTGGATATCCATGCTCTCAAACCCAGACGCAACAACAGCTTCTGCCTTGCATCACCCTCCCCCACACAGAAGGACCATTCACCTGCACCCACTGCCGATACTCCTCCACCCCTGGACTGGCAGCCATCACTGCTACCAATGCCTCACCATCCCCGCTGACCGAAATGGCCCCGGAACTACTCAGGTGCATCCCATTCAATGCCAGGTTGCTCTGCAAAAACACACCTGGGATATCATTTCCACCCTCACCCCTAATGTAACCTTCATGACAGAGACCTGGCTCACCCTTGTCTCGGCCCTGGAAATCGTCAAAGCAACACCATCCGGCTACAAAATGAAACACCACAAATGCACCAACAGGCACAGAGGCAGCTTCGCCACCATACACAAGGAATCAGTCACCTGCACCATCACAAATGAAGAAACCTCACCTATCATGGAACACAGGAACATCCAGCTCCACGCTAATGACAACACCATCATCAAAGGACCCTTGCATACAGACAAGGGACCAAAAACAGGCCTCAGCCACATCATTACCGAGTCCATCACCACTTCGCCATTGAATCCGAACACTACATCTTCCTGGAAGATATCGACTATCCCCTGGATGACCCTTCACCGACCTACTGGAAATACTGGACAGCATCAGCCTCAAGCTGCTGGTCACGGGCCCCATGCACAAAGCAGAACACATGCTGGACCCCATCTTCACGTCCAGCAACAGAATCAGCTCCAGCCACTCCACAGAACTCACCTGGTCAGGCCACTACATCGTACACTTAATCCTTGCTGGATCCCCCTGCACCACCCACATATGCCACAGTGCCCCATAGCGGATGGACCAAGGTCATTCAGCAGCAGTGGACTGACTCCCTCGGCACCCCACAGCCAAATGTCAACACTCACTTGGATCAGGCAGTACATAACTTTCACAACTGGATCATCAGCGCCGCAGACCTCGTCATCTCGATCAAACCAGCCGAGATCCACAGAACCACCAAAGAAGCCATCAGGTACACCACGTAACTCAGCAAATAAAAACACAGGTGCAAACAACTGGAGAAAAGCTGATGCACCAGCAAGAACCACGCCGACTGAGCCACCTTCAAAACAGCCCTCGACAAGTACCACCGCCAGATCAAAACCACAAAATAAGAGGCCCTGACCCACCGGGTTGAGAACAGTGCTAACCAAACCAAAGAACTCTTCACTATCATTAGAGACTTTGCCTGCCCATCAGCCATCAAAAACTCCATCCCACCTCACAAGAACTCTGCGATACCCTCACTGACCACTTCCACAACAAGACACAAACCATCTACAGTAACTTCGATCCCCAACCCTCCAACCTCCCAAAAATCCGATTTTGATCGTCATTTAGAAGTGTGCTTTTAATGCAGTTTAGTCGTGCCACATTTTCATAAATTTGGCACATTAGTTAATACAGACGCCGTCTGAAGATGCTCAGTCAACTCTTGCTCTTCCCCCTCCCATCCTCCTGCGATGTCTTCTCTCTCCCCACATGTTCTGAGAAACAAGAGATAAGCTAATATCGTAGTGTATTTTTGCAATGTTCATGTATTGTGAATGAATTTTCTAGAATTTGCTAACAATTTGAAACAATTATTGGTCCTTCTGTTCTTTCGCTGTATTATTGAGGGGCTTTGAACTCTTTGACTGGTGTATGGTTTCTTGTTTAAAATTGTGCATTTAGTTGAACTTCCTATGATGATGTGCTGCTGATGCTGCTCGATGCTTTCTTAGAAAATGGTTAGTCCTGATGTGTAATTCTATGACTTAAATTTCTCTGATTTGTCGAAAGAACTTACACATGGGATCACACCATGCTAAAACTGTGGTTCTGTTAATTTGATTTGCAGATATTGTGTATAAGAAGCCATAATGATTGGGGTAAGTCAGGGAGTTTCCTGAACATCTATTAGGTGGTGACACTTTCAGTTCTTTTATGATTTTGCTGTTCAATGGGACTCAGAATAATGTTTTCTGACCATATACTCTGTATTTGTGCCTTCATGGTGTATTTTGCATTTCTGTGGATCACTTAACTTTAGTTTTTTGTAAAAACAAACCCTTTAGCTTTTCCCTGATCTAGAACTCAGTTATTGAGTGCTACCAGTTACTTATTTATTGTGCTGCTAAACAAATGTTGGGTTTGAAGTTGAGGAGGGTATTCTTTGTTGCAAGATCAAGGGTGTCAGAGCAGAATCTCCCAAGGTAAACTATTGGGGTTTTCTAAAAATCTTTGGGGTATCTGAATTTTGGGGTGTGGTGTTCTGCTCCCACACATATATAAGGAACTGGGAGATGGACAATGGACTTAGCATAGGCACCTCAGCTTGATAAAGATCCAGCTGAGGCTCCTCCTGTTCACTGTTCCCAGTCTGCTATATGGAAAAAAGCTTAATGTGAGCAGTACAGACCTCAACCGCATATACATTTGATTAACCAAAGGGGTTGAGACAATGACAAATTCCTCTATTTTACATACTATTTAAGCATCGCCTCATTAATACATTTGGATTTCCTCCACTTCTCTCACTATTTGGTATCATACAGAGAACACCACTATGGCTATATTCTTGCATTTGTTGCTCAAATTCACTCTTGTTTCCCCATATCTAGAGCTTAGACCTCAAAGAAAGACCCCCCTCCAACAACAGAAACAGCACCTGAGCACCTAAAGGAAATCTCTGAAAGCACTAACCTTGCATTCTGGGATCAACAGGAGTGATTAGCTTGTTCAGCCATCACCACATCCACAATCAACCCCACATTGTAAGAATATAATGAGGAATGCGATATGAGAAAAAACAGAACCACTGGATATTTACATTCTGACTCTTCACTCTGCTGGGCACTGACATAGGCAGGTCAAGGTGGAAATATAAAGACAAATTAGGTAACTTTAATAGTATGTCATTAAAGCATATCATTTAGCCCTTAGAGTAGATAATATATGTCTTTATTTCTGATATTAAAGTATAATAAGATTTAGGGCCTGATTTAGATCTTGGCTGAGGGGGAATACTCAGTCAAAAATGTGATGAATATCCCGTCTGCCATTTTACGATCCCATTATATCCTATTGGTATTGTAATACGACGGACAGGATATCCGTATGTACATCATTAATGTTGAAGAACCATCCACCTCTCTTGAGAAGGTAACTACCTTCTACTTCATGAAAGTACACTCTCGTGAAATGGGAGGGTTGCTTTCTAACTGGCATGATTGTGCAGCTGTATAGCAATTAACATTCATCAGTATTCTGTGATCTCTGTATCTAGCAGTAGTCTTAATTGCTTTTGTCCTGTATTGTTTTTGTCAAGGATTACTGAGCCACGGTTCTGTGGTGATCTAAGGCTTCTTCTGATCCTATTCTAAACCAGGATTGCTGGTGTTTTACTCTTTTCTCCATTTTTCCCCTTTTTTCTCAATGAGATCTTACTGTCCAGTACCTCAAAGGGAATAGGTCGACGATTGGGACTGCTGGCTATATTTATTGTATATCTACTCTTTCAAATGAATCCTGACAGTTAGTTCAAACCTAATTTTCTTTCAACACAACTTTATTTCTGAAGCACTCCTCTAAATTCTAAAATGGCCTGCAGTAATTACTCATAAAAACTGGGAAACACTGAGCAACTGGACCAACGTTATCCCCAGTGATCCACATTGGCCATTGCCATTTCAAAACAGAGTGAGAGTTTAAGGATTCCTGGCATATGTAGTTCCTTTATTGAGTATGGTTGCGTAGGGCATTCTCAACAGATGAGAAACCTTTTGGCTCTGACCCCGGTCTCAGCACTCTCCCCTGCTGCCCCTGCCTTGCTTTTCATATCTGCTGCCCAGCTGCAGCCCATGAGACTGCCGGTTTGATCCAGCTGTAATTGCTGTCATGGCAATTGTTTTTTGTAAAGTGTTTTTTGTAAAGTATAATTAAGTCACATTTTTCTGGACCCTTAGTTGCCCCCTCTGTTTTGCCTCCTCGCTGTGCCCTGTTGTTGCCTGTACTCTGTCCATTTTTACTGCCATTTTTCCCACTGTTTTTTCTCTCCCCGCCCACTGCTTTCCCACCTCCCTACCAGCCCCTCCTATCTTCCAGGACTACTTATGGAGACTGCTGTGCGACTGTGCCAAAGGCATGCCAAAGGAAATCCTGTCTGAGCCTGTCCATGCCTGGACTGTGCCCAGCGCCAGGAACCCTGGCCCTACTCACCTCCACTGTTACTCCTCTGTGGATATCCATGCTCTCAAACCCAGACGCAACAACAGCTTCTGCCTTGCATCACCCTCCCCCACACAGAAGGACCATTCACCTGCACCCACTGCCGATACTCCTCCACCCCTGGACTGGCAGCCATCACTGCTACCAATGCCTCACCATCCCCGCTGACCGAAATGGCCCCGGAACTACTCAGGTGCATCCCATTCAATGCCAGGTTGCTCTGCAAAAACACACCTGGGATATCATTTCCACCCTCACCCCTAATGTAACCTTCATGACAGAGACCTGGCTCACCCTTGTCTCGGCCCTGGAAATCGTCAAAGCAACACCATCCGGCTACAAAATGAAACACCACAAATGCACCAACAGGCACAGAGGCAGCTTCGCCACCATACACAAGGAATCAGTCACCTGCACCATCACAAATGAAGAAACCTCACCTATCATGGAACACAGGAACATCCAGCTCCACGCTAATGACAACACCATCATCAAAGGACCCTTGCATACAGACAAGGGACCAAAAACAGGCCTCAGCCACATCATTACCGAGTCCATCACCACTTCGCCATTGAATCCGAACACTACATCTTCCTGGAAGATATCGACTATCCCCTGGATGACCCTTCACCGACCTACTGGAAATACTGGACAGCATCAGCCTCAAGCTGCTGGTCACGGGCCCCATGCACAAAGCAGAACACATGCTGGACCCCATCTTCACGTCCAGCAACAGAATCAGCTCCAGCCACTCCACAGAACTCACCTGGTCAGGCCACTACATCGTACACTTAATCCTTGCTGGATCCCCCTGCACCACCCACATATGCCACAGTGCCCCATAGCGGATGGACCAAGGTCATTCAGCAGCAGTGGACTGACTCCCTCGGCACCCCACAGCCAAATGTCAACACTCACTTGGATCAGGCAGTACATAACTTTCACAACTGGATCATCAGCGCCGCAGACCTCGTCATCTCGATCAAACCAGCCGAGATCCACAGAACCACCAAAGAAGCCATCAGGTACACCACGTAACTCAGCAAATAAAAACACAGGTGCAAACAACTGGAGAAAAGCTGATGCACCAGCAAGAACCACGCCGACTGAGCCACCTTCAAAACAGCCCTCGACAAGTACCACCGCCAGATCAAAACCACAAAATAAGAGGCCCTGACCCACCGGGTTGAGAACAGTGCTAACCAAACCAAAGAACTCTTCACTATCATTAGAGACTTTGCCTGCCCATCAGCCATCAAAAACTCCATCCCACCTCACAAGAACTCTGCGATACCCTCACCGACCACTTCCACAACAAGACACAAACCATCTACAGTAACTTCGATCCCCAACCCTCCAACCTCCCAAAAATCCCATCAACTGCCACCCCCAACCACCCACCCACTGCATGGGCAAAGCTCAGCACTGTGAACACTATCACACTCATGGGCCCCCTTTCCACTCGGGAGCACCCACCAACCTCTGTCCTCACAGGACAGACCTTCAAAATCGAAAGAAACTAGATCAGCCGCAACTCACCACAATCCTCAATGCCTTGTTAACCATGGCCAGTTTTCCAGAAGCCTGGAAACATGCAGAGATCAGACCCCTTCTCAAGAAGCCCTCTGCAGATCCCAGCGAGCTCCAGAATTACCACCCAATCTCTCTGCTCCCGTTCCACGCCAAAGTCCTGGAGAAGGCCATTAACCTCCAACTCACAGAACACCTGGAGAGAGACAACCCGCTAGACCCCTCACAAACAGGCTTGAAGGCCAATCGCAGCACCGAGACAGCCCTGTTTGCCGCAACAGACAACATCTGTGCCTTGCACGACAGAGGAGAAGCAGCTGTCCTGATCCTGCTCGACCTCCCCTCTGCCTTCGATACCGTCTCCCACCACACACTGATCAACTGACTACGCCAGATTGGGATCACAGATGGTGCGATCAGATGGATGGCATCCTTCCTCATGAAACACACCCAGAGAGTCCGCCTCCCTGCCTTCACCTCCCAGGTCAAGCACACCATCAGCGGCATCCCACAAGGCTCCTCTCTCAGCCCAACACTCTTCAACATCTACATGACATCACTTGTAGACATTGTGAGATCGCATTACATCAACATCATCTCCTACATTGAGGACATGCAGCTTGTCCTCTTGCTGTCAACAGACCCCACCAACATGAAGATCAACTTCCTCAACTGTATGAAGAATGTATCTGGCTGGATGAAGGACAGCTGTCTGAAGCTCAACGCGGACAAAACAGAGGTCCTGATCTTTGGCAGACACTCAACCCTCTGGAATGACTTCTGGTGGCCAGCAGAGCTTTGACCCACCCTCACACTGGAAGATCACACCTGCAAGGTTGGCATCATTCTTGACTGGCAACTCTTCATCAAATGCCAGGTCAATGCCACCTCCTCAGCCTGCTTCCTCATGCTCTGCAGGATCTTTAAGTGGCTCCCTATCAGCATGAGCAAGATAGTGACGCAGGCCTTCATCACCAGCTGACTGGACCATGGCAACACACTCTACGCAGACACCACCACTGAAGTCATGCAAAGACTCCAGACGATCCAGAATGCAGCTCCAAAACTGATCCTTAACCTGCCCAAGAGAACCTACATCACCCAGCACCTGAAGGATCTTAATTGGCTCCAGTTCCAGAACAGATGCCACTTCAAGCTCCTGACCCATGCCTACAAAGCTCTCCATAACCAAGGACCCACCTATCTGAACCACCGCCTTAAACTCCACCCTCCACCAGGAACCTCCATTCAGCACACATTGCCCTCGCAAAGATTCCATACATACGCCACTGCACGCTGGAGGGCGCTCCTTCTCCCACCTTGCCTCCAAAGCCTGGAATGCTGTCCCCCTGCACCACGCCCTTGCTGACCCCCTGAGAAAGGGACTGAAAACCTGCCTTTTTGAATAACCACCAGCAGCAAGCACCTGGAAATCCACTAGGGTGACAAGCTGCGCTATACAAATAATACTTGATTGATGGCAACAACATTATGATCAATGGCAGCCTTTTTTTTCTCTTTAAATTGCCACAAGCTGATTATGAACCTTAGAACCTCACGGCTGACAAACTCTGTCGGTAAGGCTTGCATAATGACAGAAATCTTTTTGCTCATTCCAGTTGGCATTCTGGTGTGGCATAATGTAGATGAATTTATTGTATTTACCACACCTATGTCAATACGTTTGCTGCATCAATCTTCACACTATAAAAAACATGTTTACCTTTAAGTCTTCTGGTTTTGGTAAACAAATTCCGGGAGCACAAATCATTTGAATGTGTGTAGTTTCTGTATGATTTCACCATGTTTGCATAATGAATGCCTTGTAACTTTGCACAAATCTGGGGTTTTTGAAATAGACTAGGCCACGAAGAGCAGCTTTAATGCTCTGTGGCTGAGACTGCTTCTGGGTGACCAAGGTGTGCACTAGGATGGCGCATGTTTGATTCAAGGTGCTGGAGTGACCTGTGTGGGCTCAATAGATGTCTTGTCAGGTGTCGCAAACCCATGGTGTGTAGTGGAGGCGGTCTGCATAACAGCAGATGTGGCTTGCAATCCACCAGAAGTACCCTCAGCATCCTTCACAACTAAAATACAACTGAACCTCTGTTTAAGTTAATGTAGCAACATATTCAATACATTTCAGCAAAAACACTGGCGCTGGGCAAATCCGCAAGGGGTGCCAAGCATTGTGCCTATACTATGTCTGCTTCAAGTCAGGGGGCCAAGATTTCAGAGAAGGAGCGTCAGGTTTCTCGCTCAGACTATCTTGAGAGTCTAATTTCCAAGAGATTGTGGTTCTGGCACATCCAACAGTGGAATACTTTAATGAAATCAGTTCCATTTGCCCATCAATTTTGGAATTATCTCCTGATCTCTTAGCTATAGGAGGGCGTGGGCAAAAGATAGTTACAGTCAACAAACTGGAGGCTCATCCAGTGAAGGCGTCAACATTTCCCCCTCAAAGCCCAGCAATCTTTTGATATAGCGCCTTGTGAATCTCTACTTGGTGATGCTTCTTTGCCTAAAAAGCTGCAAACGTAGCCCATGTTCTCAGCAGCTGACCCTAAGGGACCACAGAGGGAGGAGATGGTCCTTCCTAGCAGTTGTCCAGAACCAATCAAATGACGTAGGTGGAGTTATCATGAGCCCAAATGCTCTTGTTTTTCTACTGGAGGCTCTCTAAACTCTCTGGAGGCTACTACTGCTTCTAAGGCAGTGGTGACTTCCCACAGGAGAAGGGCTTTTGTCACATCTAAATCAATATTCCCCAATTGAAGAGATCCTGCACTAAATACTTGTTGGAATCAGGGAGATGACAATCTCAGGGGGAGAAGGCCTACAAAGAGGCAAATGACCAACTTGATTGTGACTGTGGTTCTCAAGTGGAACAAAGAGTCTCTGATCATAGAGGACTCAGGGATTAAACAAGACTCCAAAGCTCTAAAGCTTGAATCAGAACTAGCCGAGCTACAGTTGAAACTTGAAGAAGTCGAAAACAGGCCTTGTCTTTCTAATTTGCAATTTGTTGGAATCCCTGAGGGTTTAGGAAACTGTCAGACTGTTACTAAGTTGATTACAGATCTAATCAGTAAGGATGTGATTCCAGAAACAGCAGCTAGGGACATGAACCTCACTATCACATGGGCACATTGTATCCTGGCGTTCCAGCACCCTAACTCCAAATCCCACAAGCTATTTTGGTGAACATTTGGTGACTTTTGTGTGGAAGAGTGGTTCTTGATTAGTGCAATAAGGATAAAGCTTATCGAACTTCAGACAATTATTCCTTTAAAATATTCTCAGACTTTTTGGTAGCTAGAGCAGGGTGGAGAAAAGAGTTTAAATTAATGATTGAAACCTTAAGAACCAAGAAGCTCAAGCAGGGATCGCCAAACAATGCAAACTGAAAGTCCTCTATAAAGGTCATTTACAGATTTTCCATTCAGTGGATCAGACCTAAGGCTTCTTACAATCTATCCAAATGTCTGATGTGGGGGGGGGGGGGTGAGAGTAGCAGTATGAGTAGCAGTATGGCAGTAGAGTTCTAAATGTCAATAAAAAGTCAAGATTATCCTATTCTGGCATGCCCTAATGCAGCGCTTTCTAGATTTTGGTTATTTTGGTACGTCCACTGTGTTACGTAGGAGACTGGTTCGCCCTGATCATCCGTAGCTGAAGTTACTTGAGTGCCATGTCAGGTCACTCATCTAGGGGAGGGTATGTGTAACCTCAAGAATTGGCAAACAGATGCACCAGTGAGAGCGTGGCTTAAGATGTCTAAAGCTCAGATTATTTTTTTTCAAGAGAATCATCTCAAAGCTTCCACCAAGCAACCAAGTGTCCCAGGAGTTATTTCTCACACACAATTTGTATCTCCTAGTGCCTCAGCTAGGGGGTGGCAGTGCTGATCTCCTGTGTTCTTCCATGCGAGGTGCAACAGGTGCTAAGAAATCCTAGGGCAAGGTGGAAATTGGTGAGCCTGAGGAACCACGACCAGCTCATCCACTTTATAAGTTTCTATAGTCCTATTGAAGATGACGTTACCTCTCTTAGAGAAGATAATAATCTTATGTTACCGCTAGAGGAACTCGTAGTATTGGGGGGTGGATTTTAATATCATCCAATATACTAGATTGGACTGCTTACATATCAACAGGCATCAAAACAAGCCCGGGTCATTACCTCTGTTAGTCAAATTGTGTAGCGGTTTCCCCTTAACTGATTCTTGGTGGGTCGATTGCTCTCAAGGGAGAGAATATACTTGTTTCTCTAAACATTGCAAATCTGTCTTCAGAATTGATTTCCTTTTGATCTCCCATAAGTAGTGCAGATTTAGCTCAGGTATATTAGCGAATCCCTTTTCCGACCATTCAGTTCCCATTTTAGAGGTATCATTACGGGGCCAGAGGGCCGAAAGGCCTCCAGGGTGCCTTGATAAATTATTATCAAGAGATGAAAACTGGGTCATGACCGCTGTTCCCTCTAAGGTGCTCACTAGGGCACCCGATCAAGCTGTAATTATTCTCTGCAAGTGGCCTCCACGAGCATGCATAACAAAAGGGTCCTGCTGACCAGTAGAAGAGCTCTTGGTGCACAGGCGATGGCAGGAATTAAATGCAAAGATCCAGACAGCATAAACAAGGAAGGCTTACTTTTGTGTTTTTAAAAACGCTAGTCTCATATAGATAGTATCTGGTCGATGATTTTTCTCTTTAGACCCCTTTACATTGGGAATCTGTTGCTGCACAGGACAAGCGCTGTACCATTTAAACGCTAATGGATTTAAAAAATAATGCAAACATTAACATCTGCTTATCCAGTTGGCATGTCTCTCATTGAAGGTTTTTAACATGTGAGCAAATTGTGCAGCCAACAGACCTCTGCTTTATTTGCAATTGCCTTCACCGGTGTGTTAAGACTATCTTGAAATCGGTGTGTCTGTAAAGTCAGGAAAGGCATTGGCATTATCGTACATCTTCTTCCTTGCTTTGTACTTTATTTTAGGACGAGTGATAGTGTCAGATTGATCTAACTTTTGGTACATGGTGTTTATTATGCACAGTGTAATAACGTAAATACTGAAGAAATTATATGCAAAACATTTTGATATAGTATTGAAAGAGGAAGGCCAAGGAGATGATATTCATAATTGATATGATCAAGAAACTCAGCTCAAATCCTGGCTTCCTAACTTGCTCTCTTTGTGTGATCCAAGACAAATCTTTCCGTCTTACAGCAATTCACTTCAGCATGTATACAGAAAAAAGGCCCAGATTTAAGAGGGCCTAGCGCCTCCTTGCGCCATATTAGCGTACTTTTTTACACTATTGTGGCCCAACGAGGCCAAAATCGTTGCACCAGATTTACAAGCATTGCGCCAGTTTGTAACCCCTTCTGCCACATTATGCCTGCACCATCACCCTCGGATGGGCACAGGGAGTGCATGCTAATGTCAAAGAAATTAACTTATTTTTACGTGCCGCTCTGCATTTTCTACATACCTATTATTTCATTGGCACTGGTCCTAACATAACATTGATAACTGGAAAGTGCATGTTCACTCCGTGTTGCAAATTGCAATGAAATACTAATATTTAGTTTTACCAAGCTCAATGGTCCCCATTTTATCAACCTCAGAAGGACGAAAGGCCGAGCGCACCCTCAGGTTTGGTCCTTGTGACCGTGACGTCGAACACATATTACTGAAGTGAATGTATTGATCTTTTGAGAAGACCAGACCTTGGTTCTTAGGTCCACTATGCCAAGATCGCCTTCTTCGGCTCTTACTGGTCAATTCAGACCCCTTGCTCAGCTCTTTCTTGACACTTCCTATTACTGTTATGATTTGCCTACATTTGCTACTGAACTGCTATTTTAACAGAGTCAAGGTGACTCTACAACATTGCCGAATAAATGCAATAGAAACTAGAGGCTGCACACTTCCTGCAGGTTTCCAATTAGAAGGTAGACTAACTTATTTTTATTGTCCAACGGCATTAGCCTTTGCATTCATGCTCGTGCCTTGTTCATTTATAATTATTCCTCAATGCAATTTGGTGATTTATTTTGCCAAGCAAGTGTGAAAACACTAGATTAATAATATTTTTCATGTTTTTGACGTCATGGACTTTGAACAATCAGACTTGCAAATCAATCACATCCTATGCTACCACCTGAAAGCATTTTTTTTTTACTGGTCCAAAAGACAGATTCACAATTTACTGTGCAGTGTAACTGTGCTGCAATGGCACATGTCCACCTGTACCTAGCATCCCTGACCAGACTACATCAACACATTCATTCTCAAGAGTTTTTGCGAGGACAGGTGCCTAAAAGTGTGTCTGAGTGAAAGAGTGATTCCTTTAACAGTAATGAAGTGAAGGAGTGTAAAGGAGTCAGAAAGCTGGAAAGAGTGATTTAGAATAAGTGAAAGATGTGGTTTGGGGATCGGCTGATTGAAAGAGCATATCTGAGCTTGAGAGCACAGACAGCTCCCAATAATAGCAGCACCAACCAATTTGCTCCTTCTCATAGCCATACCTTCGACCAGACTGCACATTCTGCCATTGTGACATTTTCACTATGGACTGCAACCTAGAAGTCTGCTTTTAGAGCCGGATGGGCTGCTTTCACCCACCCATGGAAGTTCCTATAGCCCTTTTCTAATCATTGTCCCATGCTGTGTGGGGCTGGGCTGACATTTTTCTTTATTGCCAGGCTTGATTTTGGTTTCCAGTTATGCCTTAGAGATACCAAGGTCACACATGCACCAGATGTATCGAAAAGTCCCAGCCTGGACATGGATGCCCATGGGGACTTGTGTTGAGGGCGTGTGGGAAGGTGGCTCATCATACAGGAGCAAACATGTTTGAATCTACAATTTGGAGGTATCTGCACACAAAGGAAAGAGACAAGCTGCAGTGCATGAAGACAACAGCGTGTTCACTTTAGCCAAAGTCCTTCTGTTGGGTAGTCAATTGGAGCCTTGTGCTGTCAGTCACAATTTTCAGTAACTGATCTGACAACAAACCTATTGCACAAGGAATACGTATGTGAAGAATAATGTAATCGAGAAACTGATGAGTGCACAAATGATGTTAATGTGTAGTACACCTTACAGGATCAATTTCTGTACACACTAAATGCAAGACTCCAGTGGTACAGTACCTGTAAGGCATTCTGAATTGTATAACTGAAGGGCCAAGTGCATGTTTTGTGACACAACAGCTCTAATTAGCATGTTTAGTTATTAACATACTTGTTTTATTTGAAGATATGTGGAAACAATTATGTTTTCCTGCACTGTTATCAGAGGATAATACTGCTACTGCTAGCACTCTTATTCACCAAGCGATTTTTGTTAAGCTGCGGTTGTGCCCACCTCTCTGAAAATTGTGCTCACACACATTGCATTACCACACTCTGAGGAAGATAATTAGAGGGAACATTGGTCATGACCGTGCATTCAGCTATAGGTGCATTCTTTGAAAGAACTGTATGCACAGCTTGATCTGTTGCAGTTTGGGGGGCCGTTAAAGCATTCATACAGGAGCAGGCGATTTCCGCTACAGCATAAATCAGTAAACTAAGGGGGGCACAGGCACAAACTCGATCTCCCCTTGCTCTCACACTCAACGGTTCATTTATCAATCACCAAATCTAAGGCCTTGCAAGCATGTCAAAAAGTGAAAGATTAATACATGTCTAGTGAAACTGTCAATCAAAGTACATGCTTTCAAAACTTGAAAAGGAGAGCGAACATGCCGGGTATTCCTCGCATGGTCAGTCGAGAAAAAAAGGAATAATAAGGCTATCAGAGCCATTTTCGACGAAGCGGAGAGCCGAATGATCAGCCAACCTGATTTAATCTGTAAAGATTTCCTTGGCCATTATAGTGGGCTATATCCTTTAACCAATACTTCTTCACCTGAGCATACTGAGGCATTTTTGCATTCCATTCATCTACCAGTGTTATCTTGTGAGCTACTGATGATAGAGCGTTCCGTCCTAATAAATTACCTGTATTTGGACGCTCTTGGGTCGATGAATCTTTTGACCAAGTGGGGCTCTCTTCACCCGAGATTAGTCAATTTAATCAAATCAATAATCAATAACGAACATAAGCAATGCCCTGATCAACAAAACACTTCACAATTAATCCAGAAAACATTTTGGCGAACCATGACCTTTCAGCCATGAATAACCACACCAGTTCATTCAAAGTTAATGAATTTATTTCCCTATATTAACAAAGCTAGCACGATATAAATGTGTCTCAACACCAAATGATATATGTAAATGAACATTAATAGCTGTCCATAACGGCGAAAAAGATGCAATCTATGCAGCATTTGAATAACAATGCATTCGATAATAGCAACGCAAACCACTAAAACTATAATCTGTAATGGGCTAATTGCATACATTAGTCAGCATAACAAGGTCTCAAATTGCATCGTGCAACAAATGAATCCTCATCTAACCTCAAATTAGCATCTGCATGTGGGACTTCATGCAAAAACAATTTAGCAACATTGATTTGGAAAAACTCATAACTAGGGCTCTTATCAAAATCAGCAGTTGGTTACCTAAAAAGAAACACAATGCAATTGTACATTTTCCTTTCATATTTACCAGATTCAATCAGCATTCAAGGAAGTCTTCGTCACACAGGTACCGGTTTCGATCAGCATGGGACGGGGGCAAAGGGGCAGGGTGGACGGGGCAATTGCCTCACAGCGGCAAGATAAAAGGACAAAACTACTACTTTATGCAAAGGGGCAAATCAAAGTTAAAGTCTCTTTCTCTCGATTAGAGAAAGCATCAAAGTCTCATTCAAAATGGCGCCGAACATCAATTGGCATCGTTGAAGATGGCAAAATGACGAGGTCGGCAAGATGGGCCATAATGGCTGCAATGGGCAATAATGTTCGATGTCCTCAGTGGGTGCAATGGGTAATGGCTGCTTTCTTCTTGTGCACCAGGTTTAAATAATCAACAGTTCAAATCCAGTAGGGTCAATTCCTTCAAGTCTGCACTCTCTTTTGTTAGATTTGCAAGCATTGTTTTAATCTTCACACTGTTGTCTGGTATATACGTGCAACAGTGACGAGCACCAAGCATTTTGCAAACGCCGCCATCCTTTGCTAAAAGAATGTCTAGGGCAAGCCTGTTTTGAAGAGTCATAGCTCTTTCTGCTGCAAGTTCAGCATCCATCAGGATTATAGCACCTGAAAACTTTGTCAACATGTTATCCACTATAGTAGACAACTTTCTTATTTTGATGGAATTCAACACAACTCCCAATGAAGGAATCATGGCTCCAAATATATCTCCTACCACAGCAGCTGCGGTCTCTCTTTTCTGGATACGATGAGATCCAGGCGTCTTTGGAATCACTGATAGGTCATCCAGTTGATAAACCTTTGGGAACACTATACCCAAATAACATCTCCCCCACCATCCCTTTGGAAGACGATAATAGGCATTATGCCCACAAATGTAATATACACCAGGTATGACAGGGTCAAGTCCGTTCAGCATGAATGTCCATTTGGCCTTAAAGATAAACGTATGTTTACATTCACTCGCTCCCACGAAAATGTTATCATAATAAGATTCACCACGATATATACAAAATTTCCCCACATGCCAAGCGTCTAAAGCTATTTTTCCTTGTGTTTTTATTGCGGCAAAAGCATAGTTATCTACTGAAGTCCTCTTACTTAGTTCTTTTTCTAATTTCGCATTCATTTGTGCCCTTCTATCATCTGTGCGATCTAAAAAGCTTATTTCTACTGCAGAGAGCGAGCAGGTAAGGTTTTCCCTATGAGCGTGAGCTGTTTCAAAAGGTTGCATTGGCTCGAAAAATTCCCTCATTATTTTAGCATCCCAATCTTTAGCAATCTGGCTTAGTTGCGTTATTATAGGAACATATGCAAAGGTAACATCATAATTTGAATAAAAATAATGTATGTTAGTTTGACCATAAAATCTAGAAGTTACTAAACTACATGTAATCCCATATGTAAGAGGCATGTGGTGATAAGTCACCCCTTCCGTTACCGATGTCGGTATCTGTGTACACACATAACAATCTTTCGCATCCATAGTCTCAACATATTCTGTTAGTAGGCGATAGAAAACATTATACGAAAGTTCCTTCTTATCATGCAAGTGTCTCTCATCTAATTCTAGTCTTTTCAATGCGGTTAGTTCAGTGACAGTAACAGGAGCAGAAGTAGAAGCATCAATTTTCTCATTCTCACCCTTACCACGCGTTGCAAGCACTATTGCCATTATTATTAGTACACATGCAGTTATCAAGCCTATACACGCATATTTACAAAATTTCACTCTACTGTTTTGTGTAGCGTACTTAGTCATGATCTGTATAGAATCAGAGAGCTAGAAGCACTTATAAAGAAACGATTTAGCAATTAGTTACAAAGCTGGACGAGCGCAATGTTCACACAGTTTTCTTCAGGAGCCCAGTCACTTATCGGTTAGCAGCATTTGTCTCAATTCAGCAATAACTCAGTCTTTTATCAGTTAGCAACGTTGTCTCAAATCGGGTTTAAGAGTCAATCAGGTTATCAAAGTCTTATCAAGTTAGCAAATGTCTCATCCGGTTTAGCAATGTCTCAGCTGGTTGTATCACGTTAGATTATAGCAAGCAATGCCATTTATCAGTTTTTCAGTCAATAGTGTCCATAAAACTTTTCTTTTCTATTGGTATCTCTTCTTCTTCGTTCTCGAGGCTAAGAGATACAAATTCGTCGGTCCAATCGTCATTGACTACATATGCCCATTCTGGACCGGAATATCTCCTGTTTGGTATCCTTTTCCTTTTCAATTTTGCATCTCTCTTTGATTCTGCCTCACTGGTACTTTCCTCTTTGGCCAAGTCTTTTCCTTCACTTGATGTTGGTACCACGACAGACACTTCCTTTCTTTTCTCTTTCACTCTTGGCCCTTCACTGTCGTTCAACGTTTCTCTAGTTCTTAGTTTTACTGGTGATATACTTGGTCTTCTCTTTGCACTGTGTCCACTTGATGGACCTGCGATCTCTTCTGAGGAAGTTTGAACAGTTTCGTTCTGTTCTGCCTTGTCCCCTCCTTCTGGGGAGTCAATCAGGTTTTCCTTTTCTTTTTCTGTACCGTCTGCTTCTGGGAAAGCCCTCCTCTGATCAGGCTCTCCTGCTTCTTCACCTCTTTCGAGCCCTTTGTCACCGTTACTTCCTTCAGGCTCTTTGTCACTTTCAGCTGCTTCAGGCTCTTTGTTACCTTCAGCTGCTTCGTCGCTGTCTGAGGTTTCTCCTTGGTCTTCCCCAAGTGAATCGGTTGTTTCGTCCTCAGAGAATATTTCTCTCTCCTCTATTTCTGCCTGTTCGCTTCTAGTTCTGTTTTGCTCTGTCTCAGCGCTCGGCACTTTGTTATCAGGTACTGGCAGTTTCAGCGCTTCAACTTCCTCATCTGTGGGACACAACACTTTCTTTGTATGACTGGCGTGAATCCAGTTGGGAACTCCCGCACACTTCACAGCGGTAGTGGTCGTCAGGATCACTTGGAAAGGGCCTTTCCAATGGGGTTCCAGACACGACTTCCTCACGTGCTTCTTTATCACGACCCAGTCACCTGCTTTCAGTGTGTGTCCTGGACCTTGGATCGTGGCAAGGTGGTTGCTTCCACCTGGTGAGAGAAAGAGCGAACCACGTCAGCCAGACCTTTGCAGTAGTCTAACACCATATCATCTGTAATATTCAAAAGCGCGTTTGCGGGAACTGCAGGAAGTCTCATGGCCCTGCCCATGAGAATTTCGTGCGGGGACAATCCAGTCTTTCTGTCAGGGGTGTTTCTCATTGACATTAACACCAAAGGCAATGCGTCAGGCCATTTCAAATTTGTCGATGCACATATTTTCGCCATTCTTGATTTCAGTGTACCATTCATTTGTTCCACCAGTCCTGAGGCTTCAGGGCGATAGCTACAATGCAGTTTTTGCTCAATGTTCAGCGCTGCGCAAAGTAACTTTATCACCTCGTTATTGAAGTGACTTCCTCTATCTGATTCTAAAGAGATCGGGAATCCGAAACGTGGTATCAACTCCCTCAACAATAGTTTTGCAACTGTAAGGCTGTCATTTCTACGTGTGGGGTATGCTTCAATCCAGTGACTAAAAATGCCCACAATCACCAACACATACTTCAGACCTCCATGCACAGGCATCTCAATAAAGTCCATCTGCATTCTGCTGAACGGGCCGCTCGCCCTGCCAATGTGGCTCACGTTCACAACCGTTCCCTTTCCTGGGTTCATCTGCTGACAAATGACACAACGATGGCAAACTGCTTCTGCAACTTGACGGAATCTGGGGTTAAACCAATCAGTTTTGAACAATCTTATCATGGCATCTCTCCCTAGGTGAGCCTGCCCATGATAGAACCGCGCTAGCTGCGATAAGAGACTATTTGGTAAAACAAATTTTCCTTCATTTGAAACCCATAACTCATCTGGTCTCCTTGTACATTGTGACTTAATCCAGGAAGCTCTTTCATCCTCCCTGACGCTATTCTGTAATGCTTTTAGTTCATCCATTGTATCCACGACCTTCAAGGCAAATGCTTCAGCTGGTTCGAGTTCTGGTTCACTTATCAAATTCCATTAATCCCTGAGCAATATACAGTTCAAGGCACAAAATCTTGCGACTTGATCCGCATATGCATTTCCCAGGGAAACATAGTCCTGTCCTTTTGTATGAGCACTACACTTTACCACTGCAATTTCGGCTGGCATCTGAATGGCGTGTAACAATTCCCTTATTCTCTCCCCGTTTTTCACTGGGGACCCTGAAGAGGTCAGGAAACCTCTCTGTGACCATAGTTGCCCAAAGTCGTGCACAATTCCAAACCCGTACTGACTGTCAGTGTAAATGGTAACCTTCATCAATGTAGACAGTTGGCATGCTCTTGTAAGGGCTACAAGCTCTGCTACTTGTGCGGAATAGACTCCTTGAAGCCATAACGCTTCCAAGACACCTGTTACAGTACATACAGCATATCCTGCTTTCAAAATTCCCAACCCATCACTTAGACATGAACCATCAACAAAAATAATATGGTCATTTTCATCAAGCTTAGTATCCCTAATATCAGGTCGGGGTTTTGTGCAAAATTCAGTCACCTGAAGGCAGTCGTGCTCGACGTCTTCAGCGTTCTCAATTTCAGCATTTTCACTGGGAAGCAAGGTTGCTGGATTCAACGTAGTGCACCTTTTCAGCTGCACATTCGGTGAGCCCAGAATTATTGTTTCATACCTTGTGAGTCTTGCTCCAGTCATGTGTTGCGTTCGCGAGCGGGTCAAAAGTATCTCAACTGAGTGAGGGACCATGACTGTTAATGGGTGTCCCATCACTATTCCTTCACTCTGAGTGAGGCTGATACCAACTGCTGCTACGGCGCGCAAACACCCTGGCAGTGCTGCTGCGACCGGATCCAAAGTAGCTGAAAAATACGCTACTGGTCTGTTTATGCCACCATGGGCTTGGGTCAAGACAGACAAAGAACATGCATCACGTTCATGACAAAACAATGTGAAAGGCTTTGTGTAATCAGGCATACCTAAAGCTGGAGCCCTGCACATGCATTCTTTCAATTCAATAAAAGCATCCATCTCATCTCCTTTCAGCTCAATTTCATCCAAGGCATCCTTCTGGGTCAGTTTCAGTAAAGGCTTTGCTAGAGTTGAGAAGTTGGGAATCCACTGGCGACAGTAGCTCACCATCCCCAAAAACTTCCTCACCTCCCTCCTTGTCTTTGGTGGACTCATTTGAAGTACACTTGTTATTCTTTCCTTCATTATTCTCCGTGACCCTTTCTCTATTTGATGACCCAAGTATTTCACTTTCTTCTGACAGAACTGCAACTTTGAAGGAGACACCTTGTGTCCATTACTTCCCAAATGGTTCAGTAGGGCAATGGTGTCGGCTGTGCAGCCACTTTCTGTCTTAGATGCAATCAGTAAGTCATCAATGTACTGTACTAGGGTTGACTCGAATGGCAATTCTAACGCTTCCAAGTCTTTCTTTAGAATCTGATTGAAAATTGACGGCGACTCAGAAAACCCTTGAGGAATTCGACACCAACTGTAAACTCTGTCTAAGAATTTGAAACAAAAGAGAAATTGGCTGTCCTCATGAAGAGGCACCGAAAAGAATGCTTGTGACAAGTCGATGACTGAGAACCACTCGGCATCGCAAGGGACTTGAAACATTATCACAGCTGGATTCGGTACTACAGGGCAGCATTTAATTATGATGTCATTTATTTTCCTCAAGTCCTGCACGATTCGGACCTTTCCACTCGGCTTTATTAGTCCCATGATTGGTGAATTACATGGACTGCTTAACACTTCTTTCAATACTCCTTGATTTACAAACTCGTCAATGAGTTGGGCGACTTTCATGAGGGTGTCTTGTGCCATATGATATTGTGGGGTCTGGGGAAAGGTTACATTGGGTTTTATGGTCACTTTCACTGGTTCCACTCCTTTCACCAATCCCACCTCTTTTCCTGTCATATCCCACACTTCCTTTCCGACTGTTTCCCGTAATTCAGCTGGAATATCTTCTTCAGTTATCATCGGAAAAAGGTTAATCAGAGGATATTCTTCATCGACAGTTTCCATCTCATCCCCTTCTACACTGTCCTCTTCTTCCCCATCACTGCTCGTCTGAATTCTAATTCCATCGTTCGAACACATAATCGAACATCCCAATTTGCACAATAGGTCTCTCCCTAACAGTGCTATCGGGCTTGAGTCACATACCACAAAATTATGTGACCCTTGATAGTTACCAATTCTGACTTGTACTGGATCTGTGATTGGGTTCGTCAGGTGCCTGTTTGCTACTCCCACTACTTGAACTGTTCTCCCTGAGAGTGGCAAATTTGGTACTTCAATGCTCCTAACAGTTGAACGTGTGGCTCCTGTGTCAACCAAGAATGAAACACGATGACCCATAACTCTTCCCTCCACATACGGACCCTTTTGATCAACTTCCAAGGATGCTGCAAGCACACAATTTCCCTCCTCATCTGAACTTTCACTCTCCCATACATTGTTTATTCCATTCTCACTGTGTAATGGGAACTGTTGTACTGTGCCATTTGTATTCATCACCTGACCCGAGACCTGTGGAGGAACCATCACTTGCTGCTGACTCACTGGTGCCAAAGGTATTTGCATTTGCTGATTAGGTACCATGGGAAACTGCTGTTGCATTGGCTGCATTTGCGTCATCTGCATACGGGGCATCTGCATCTGCTGCGGCTGCATGGGCTGTAATCCCTGCAGCTGATTTATGGTCTGAAAATTTGGGTTTGGACCTCTCATTTTTGGTCCCCTCATTGTCTGGAATGCATTGACATCATTGTTTTGCTGACCAACACCTGCACCTTCCTGCACCACCATCGGGCACTCGCGTTTCCAATGTCCGACGATTCCGCACACGTGACACGGCATCACCCTTTTCATTGCCTGCACACCATTCGGAATTGCAACAGTGTTCAAATCCGGACCATTACTCCCAAAGCCTCCTCTGCCTCTGCCTCTCGCCTGTGGCTGAAACACCATGTTTCCCTGCGGCTGCGGCTGCGGCATCTGCTGTTGGAACCCTTGCAACCCTTGCAAACCTGTCTGAGCTGCTTTAAGTTGCATCACCATCACTTTCTCTTTCAACCTTTTCTGTTTCACTTCAATTTCGTCGCTACAGTATTTCGCATAATTCAACACCTCATCAATCGGTTTCGACTGCCAACAAATCAAATGCGTCTTTATCATCTGACTTATCTCTGGTCTCAGCCCTTCCACAAATCTAAACACAAAATGAAGCATGTCCTTCGCCTCTATTGTTTCCGTGCCACTGTAGTTCTTGAACGCCTTCAACAACCTCTCATAGTAACCATGAATCAACTCTTTAGCCTCTTGGGCAGTTCGATCAATCTTCTGCCAATCCACATTTTTCGCAGCAACCTTCGTCTTCAAATGCTCAATCACCTTATAGTACAAGCTCATTACCATAGGTGATGGTGCACCCGTATCCCTGTCTCTCTCTGGTTCACTTGTCGGCCAACCTACAGCCCTTTTGCAGTCTTCCCACAAATCTGCCGGAACCACAATCTCAAAGAGGGTGTTCAGGTCTTCCCAAAGACATTTTGCAAGCTTCACAAACCTATCAGTCTGTTGATACCATTCAATCGGTTTCTCTCTCAGTTTGGGAAAATCATCTGTAAAAGACTGAGGGCCTTATTTATACTTTTTGGTGCAAAACTGCACTAAGGCAGTTTTGCCCCAAAAAGTTTTGCACCGGCTTGCACCATTTTTTAGCACCAGCTGGGCACCATATTTATGGAATGGTGCAAGCCGTCTAGCACCAAATTTATGGAGTTAAAGTCATTTTTTGGAAGTGGAAACCTACCTTGCCTTAATGAGATGCAAGGTAGGCATTCCCGTGCAAAAAAATTACTCTATGGCCTTAACACCATATTTATACTCCCATGTAAAAATGGTGCAAGGGAGGGAGGAGGGGTCAAAAAATGGGGCAAAGCTTGCTTTGCCCCATTTTTTAAGACCTGGGTCAGGGCAGGTGTTAGGGGACCTGTGGCCCTATTTCCATGGTGGAACACCATGGAATAAGCCCAGAGGTGCCCTCCCTAGGCCCTAGGGGCACCCCACCCACACTAGAGGGACTGCAAGGATGGGGGATCCCATCCCAGGTAAGTACAGGTAAGTGCATTTTATTTTTGAAAGTGCCATAGGGGGCCCTGAAATGGGCCCCCATACATGGCACCGGGTGCAATGGCCATGCCCAGGGACCCCTGTCCTCTGTGCTGGCCACTGGGGTGGTGGGCATGACTCCTGCCTTTTCTAAGGCAGGAGTCATGTGGCATGGTAGGTTTAGCACCATAAAATGACGCTAATCTGGTTAGAGTCATTTTTTTTTACTCTAACCTGCCTAAAGCCATTTTTTTGTGCTAAACCCTCTTCTTCTATACTGCCAGCCCCATCCGACTAAAGTCATTTTTTAAAACTCTAGCCTACCCTTTGCACCGGCTTGCACCATTCCATAAATATGGTGCCCGGCTGGTGCACAGAAATGGTGCAAGCCGGTGCTAAACTTTTTGGTGCAAAACTGAGTTAGTGCAGTTTTGCAGCAAAAAGTATAAATAAGGGCCAATATTTTGTAAGTTTGCGCCACTTTTGTGTCATAAAATGACGTTAATGCAGTGCAAAAAAAGTTTAAATCAGGGCCTTGGTGCTAGATGGGTCTAGCACCAAAGTATAAATATGGAGTTAGTTTTGCACCAAATTAGAGTAAAAAAAAATGACACTAATTCGGTGCAAACAGAGTATAAATATGCCGCAGAGTATAAATATGCCCCTAAATATGGCGTTAAGGCCATAGAGTCATTTTTTGCACAGGAACGCCTACCTTGCATCTCATTAAGGCAAAGTAGGACTACACTTTCAAAAAATGACTTTAACTCCATAAATTTGGTGCTAGAGGGGTCTTGCACCAAAGTATAAATATGGAGTTAGTTTTGCACCGAATTAGAGTAAAATAAAATGACACTAATTCGGTGCAAACAGAGTATAAATATGCCCCTGAATGTCGCTTCTGTGCCACGGTACATGTATTAATTTTCCCCCTGCTGTCTCCCTCATTGGTAACATGGTTATTGCATCACTACTCTGTGGTCTTTTCTCCTTATGCTCTGGGACACTATCTTTCTTCTTTTCCTTTTTCTTTGCCCATCTGCTCTCCCATTTGTCTAAGCACCCCCACACTTGTGCACTCTGCAGCAATTCTCTAAGGTGCGTTTTCATGCCTGCTGACCTCATGTGTTCAAAGTCTGTGGTCCCGAAATCCAATCTATAGCTCCTGCTCAAGTGTTTTGTCTTGTCTATCTCAACCCCGTTTTTGTCAGCTATTTCTTGCAACCTTCTATGTACCTTGTTCACTTCTCTCGTAATCCTGGGACATAGATACCTCAGCTCTTCTTCCGAGTAGGACTCTAACCTATTCAAACCCATAGTCCCTTCCACCAATTCTTCTGCTTCCATGTTCAACCTGACCCTATTCAGATAGTCCTCTCCCTTCCCACTGGCTGAGCTTTGTGTGGAATTCAGACTGTTGAACCACTGCGTCAGCTGTTGCGCATTCAACCCCATCAGTGTAGCATTCACATCGACTGCCATTGATGGTTGCGGCAACTTTTCAGTGTTCGATGATAGCGGTATCATCAGTGGGGGACTCGACCTCACCACTGTTGACTGAGCACATATGGGACTAAACTCCATCAAGGACCCAGATCCAGTTGGCAGAGCCGCTATCGGAGTTGTCTCTGGAGTGTTTTCTATGCACCTCCTTTCCGTCCCATTTTGCACCACTGATCCTTGACCGCTCATACCTGAGTTAGGCTGAATGTACAAAGGTACCGGTGGACCTACAGTAATGGGTAGGGATATCGCATCTGGGTTCTGTCCATTCCCCAGGTTCTGAGGCATGTTCATTCCCACACTATGGGTCATCATTGCCGGCATGCCCGTCTGACTCCCCGTCATCTGAGCATGTGCGGTCCCCCCCTGCATCTGCTTTTGAGACATGAAAAGCTGGGTTGATTCAGCTTGTGCCAATGTTGGGTTGCGACCATTCTGTACTCCCATTACGGTTGGATCTAGAATCATTCCCGTACTGTTGTCACTGCTGTAGTACCTTGGGACCTGCGGCTGATAATTTTCTGCTGTTTTCAATATAGGCACATCTGGATATATTCTCCTAACCTGCGGTATCTGCGGGGTGAACAGTAAACTCGGGTCCTTAGATCCCGATGGCGTTTCTGAATTCGGAGTTTCATTATTCTGTACCGGTGCCGGAGGGGCAGAACTGGTACTTGGACCTTGTTCACTCTCTGCATAAGGTGGTGGACGGTCGTTCAGCAATTGCATGATGAACTCCTCATCCTCTGACTCGTCTTCTCTCCTTAACTTTTCCTCGTCCTCTCTATCTTTGGAACACCTCCTGTTTGTCTTACAGGTAGCTTTCTTGCCTGTCGCCTCTTCTTCCTTAGCAATTGCGGGAAACAATTTTATCCCCTGCAATATATCTGACCTCCACACCTTCTGTGCATTATCCCACCTAGCGTCCGCTAGTGTCTTTTCTACCTTTCTTATCCTGGCCTCGAACTTCTTTTGCTGTTGCTGTCTAGCCATTAGTTCCCAAATCGCTAGAGCCTCAAACTGTGCTGGCCTTGGAGGTACCTTCATGTCGTACATCGCGAATCTCAAATTCTCTAGGATCCTTATATTGAATGTCCCATGGATCGGGAACGCTACGCTCCCATGTCTCTCTGTCAGCTTGTGCCATTGCTTTAGCCAAAGGCACGGAGCTACCCCCCTTTCTTCCATTACAATGTAAGCTGGTGTACCTTCGGTGGCGTCTCCTCTCCTACGCTCGCTTTAATGTAAGACTCCCCCTTCATCGCACTCTTTAATGCTTTAAAAAATTTCATTTTCTCGTCTTTTATTTCACAAAGTTTGTAATCAATAAGTGACTTTAATTCCCGGAATACTCTTCGCTTGCCTTTCCCCTTCCAATCGAGCCCCACGGACTGCGTCCAATCCGTGCGCGACCCTTCTCTGCAACCAACCTATCCCAGCGCGGCTCCTAGTGACGTCACACTCACACACACTGCGGCTGACAAAGCCTCGCGGCTTGTCCTCCTTCACTCAGCTCCTCTCGTAACAACTTCTGGCATGTATCGCGAGCAACCAAATAATAATAAAACAGATCTGTCGGTTTACTACAGGAAGGGTAACACAATCGCTTCAGGACCTTAGGGATTTTTCACTAGCCTCGGCAGTTATTCCATCTTTCTCGGTCCCCACTTTCGCAAGCAAATCCTGACCCGCAGACTCTGCTCTCAACTTGTCAATGATCTATTCTAGTGCACTTAGAATTTGTCAAAGCCCGAAGTCGAAGTTTTCTTTCACTCCCTTAACACACGTACCGACTCGTTGACCACGCCCGGTCAACCTATTAAACCGACCAGACCACAAAATAAAACAAGTGTCTCATACACTTTTCAACATACTCCGGAGTCTCTTGACCTCGCAGGGCCCGTCTCAACAACAACAACCACGTGGACCTTTTCCTGCACAAAGCGCCACATGCACATGAAGTTCGACGACTTCCCTACTCTCACACTCGGAGTCGCACCTCCGCTATTCTCTAAAATCCTTGCAACCTTTTCAAACAATCTGCGGCAATAAGCTGTGCAAGCGCAAAATCCTGACTTCACTCATACCGTCACTAGTACCGCCAACGCCGATTTCACACCTCCATTCTCTCCATTCGCAAGCTCCGAGATCCCGGGAAAGTCGCGGGGGACTTAGGGCATCATCATTCTCTCAATCTGTTTTACCCAAGAAAAATCTAATTCAACACCATATACTTCTCGAGTGGGGTCTCAAAGAGCGTAACCTTCAATTCAACACCATATACCTCTCGAGTGGGGTCCCAAAGGGCGAAACCGTCCTCTGCTACCATCTACTGATAGAGCGTTCCGTCCTAATAAATTACCTGTATTTGGACGCTCTTGGGTCGATGAATCTTTTGACCAAGTGGGGCTCTCTTCACCCGAGATTAGTCAATTTAATCAAATCAATAATCAATAACGAACATAAGCAATGCCCTGATCAACATAACACTTCACAATTAATCCAGAAAACATTTCGGCGAACCATGACCTTTCAGCCATGAATAACCACACCAGTTCATTCAAAGTTAATGAATTTATTTCCCTATATTAACAAAGCTAGCACGATATAAATGTGTCTCAACACCAAATGATATATGTAAATGAACATTAATAGCTGTCCATAATGGCGAAAAAGATGCAATCTATGCAGCATTTGAATAACAATGCATTTGATAATAGCAACGCAAACCACTAAAACTATAATCTGTAATGGGCTAATTGCATACATTAGTCAGCATAACAAGGTCTCAAATTGCATCGTGCAACAAATGAATCCTCATCTAACCTCAAATTAGCATCTGCATGTGGGACTTCATGCAAAAACAATTTAGCAACATTGATTTGGAAAAACTCATAACTAGGGCTCTTATCAAAATCAGCAGTTGGTTACCTAAAAAGAAACACAATGCAATTGTACATTTTCCTTTCATATTTACCAGATTCAATCAGCATTCAAGGAAGTCTTCGTCTCACAGGTACTGGTTTCGATCAGCATGGGACGGGGGCAAAGGGGCAGGGTGGACGGGGCAATTGCCTCACAGCGGCAAGATAAAAGGACAAAACTACTACTTTATGCAAAGGGGCAAATCAAAGTTAAAGTCTCTTTCTCTCGATTAGAGAAAGCATCAAAGTCTCATTCATAATGGCGTCGAACATCAATTGGCATCGTTGAAGATGGCAAAATGACGAGGTCGGCAAGATGGGCCATAATGGCTGCAATGGGCAATAATGTTCGATGTCCTCAGTGGGTGCAATGGGTAATGGCTGCTTTCTTCTTGTGCACCAGGTTTAAATAATCAACAGTTCAAATCCAGTAGGGTCTTCCATTGGAGGGTTCATAGGTTGGCTTCAAATTGTCCAATCAAAAACAACAATTCACAAGCTTCTACCTAGGCATACATTATCCTTGGAGTCGGGAACGTAAGTTGCAACATATTTTACCAATTAACTCACTTTCAGAGCTTCCATTGTCTGCACCTGCAGATTGACCTTGGAGCAAAGAAGAAGATGCCAGGCTGGCACGAAACCTTAAAGATAAGCATGTGAACCGATCTCACTGGAAAAGTACAGCTTCAAGCAAGAATACACGTTTTATTAGCACATTAGAAAAACACGAGCATCTAAACCGTGAGACAAGGCAACTAGGCCGAAGCCTCCACTAAAGTTATGCTAAGTTAAAACATTTCAAACAAGCCAATCATGGCACACGTTTACGGTTATGTCAGATTAGTACAATTCTAATACATCACGTTACATAAAGCACGCTTATAAATGTTGGCGAACTACTCTGAGGGCACATTTGTCCCCGTACAATCTTTATTAGTTCGGTTAAAGTCACACTTGATTATTGCAGCACTACGTTTATGCGCTAATAAATGTAAAACCTTCATTTCTGCGTCATCACTGACACAGCTCCCATTTCATTGGCTGATGTACAAGATGCAATTATGTCTTTTCCCAATGCCAAAGCTTGTGGGAGTGATGGCCTACCAGTTGAAATATGTAAGGTGTTCGAAACCCAGGACGCCACATTTCTAGTCATCCTATTCAATGATATGCCCAGCTCATTCATGGAAGCAGTGATCACTGGATTACTGAAAAAGGACAAACATCTTGAAAAACCAGGCTCATATCACCCAATTAGCCTGCTGAACAGCGATTTCGAAATCTTTATGAAAATTATTACAGCCAGGCTAGTCCCTCTAGCAACCAACCAACTTTTTGCTGCATGCTATTGATTATTATTCAGACAATACCACAGAGGCAGCTATTATCATGCTCGATGCCGAAAAGGCATTCAAATTATTACAATGGGAGGTCCTGTTTGCCATATTACTGAATTTCAGATTTCCCCAGAAACTTGTATGCTTTTTGGAAAATCTATAGAAGAAGGCGCAGGAGGCTAAAATCTTAATCAATTCGCAATCAGTGGGGTGTGTTACTACCAAAAGGAGAGCAAGGGAAAGGTTCTCCATGTCTCCCATTTTGTTTGACTTATTCATCAAGCCTCTGGGCGCTGCCTTGAGGCAAGATCTGCAGATTAGGGCTCCCATTCCGGGTGCACCCAAGATAAAAACTCTTCGAGGATGACATGATTTTATTCTTGACTGCTGTGGAACAAATTATCTTGAACGCACTGGGTAAAATTCAGGCATTTATACATATTGGGGCTACAAAATCCATCATACTAAATCTGAAGCTCTTCTATTCAACAGTTTCCCCTTGGAGCTACCTGCCGCTATGAGGCCACACTACTCCCAATACTCATCCCATCAGACACCTAGGCATGTATGTTTTACATAACTTCTCGCATCTATTCAGACTAAATATATCACTACCCTCAACAAGGCACAGGGGTTAGTACTTCAGTGACACTCTCTGCCACTTCCCATCATAGGACGAGTTGCATTAGTGAAGATGGCTATTATTCCATTATTTATTTTTATTTTTGCAAATATCATGATCACAATTCTCAAATCTTTCTTCAATGAATTAGATCAAATGTTTCGCCACTTGTTATGGCAGAGGACGACAGCCTGTATTAATTTGATGAAATTACAGTCAAAGGTCGAAGACGGAGGATTGGCTCTCCCCCACATTAAAGGGTATTATCAAGCAGCTTTCTTTGACTGGCTTGTTCATGCAGGAACTATGAGCAACTGTTTGGATTGTTTTTTTTACCTCCAGAAGATGTTTCAAGAGGCTGATATTGAGTTTTTTGCTTTTCTAAAAATACCAAAACTCCCTAAAAGCACAAAATATAAGCTACCGCACATCTTGGCTTTTACGTTTACAAAACTAAAATATGAATTTCATTTTCCCAGTTTTCTCCTCATACTCATTTAAGTGAATGCCCACGGCTAGCATTACAACTTGAGACCACAGGTATTAGGAAATGGGGAATTGCAGGTTTTCACAGGCTCAGTGATTTTTTTATATCCGGGGTGTGAATTCTCGGTGTCAGTTGTCTTCCAATAGTTTAGCCATCTCTCCCGAATTTGTATTTTCCTATCTCCAAACTAGCCACTTTGTAGCAAGTTATTCACCAACATCTAACACACTTTCCAGGAATATCAGCAGAGCCTATTTTGTGACTTACCTTTCAGCAATAGGGAATTGGTACCTCGTATTATATCAGAAAGTCAGTGAGGCTGTGGTTTAATCGTTTTTGATCAATGTGATCAATTTAATGGCTTCTACAGGATGCAAGATGGTCTCACACTCCTGGACCTGGTATAATCAAATGGAACACAAAGCCATTTGCGGTGCAAACTTCAAGTGGATGGCCTTTTATTCCAAATGGATGCGGGATTACACTCCCCATCGTTTTCAGAAAATGTTTCCCACCAACTCTGCTACATGTACTGGGTACGTACACATTTGGTTTAGTGGGTCCAGCTCTTATCCGCTTCTGTGAAAATATATTCCAGTTTATTAGTGATGAGCTGCAGGTTCTTATCAGTCCAGAACCCTTTGTGGCCTTATTTGGTATGTGTGCTTCACATAGGCAAATTACTTTATGGCAGCAACAATTTCTTTTTATTTTCACACTGATTGCCAAATCTCTAATTTTGTAACTGAGGTACATACCCTAAACCTGTTGCTTTAAAATAAAGGAGGTTACACGCTTTGAAGAGCTTAACGGCCAAAGTATAGAGGGATACAAATTTCGGAGGATATGGTACGACAGGTTAGAATGATTCATCACATAATGCACTATGCCTGCTATCTTAGATGTGTCATTTTTGAATCCTCTTTGTAATGTTGTGAAGCTCAACCTTTAATGGGATGGCTTATCTTTCCTCCTTTTATGTGACTCTGCTGGATCCATGCTTAAAACTTGTTTTAAAAAATCTTATTTTGTGTATGAATGACTTTTTCAATCATGATGGATAAATGTAATTACCTTTTCCACCTGATCCATAAAAAATATAAAAAACTTTGCACAAATCTAAGCTCATCTCACCAAAGTGTGGCCTTTTTAATAGGCCTGTGTATTTCTGTTATACTGGTGCAATTTCACGGTACGCTTAGTAAGTGAAATTCTAGTAATGATGCTATTACAGTGTTAGGTAATTGCGTTTCTGGTATGCAGAGGTATGCACCCTATCCAAGCAGGAGCCATAATCCTCATTATAATAAGTCAGATGCACACCATAAATTAACCTGCTTACCCTCTGGTAGCTTGGCACAGAGAAGGCAGGCTTAACTTTAGAGGCAAAGTGTGAGGTATTTGTGCAAACCTTCAAACAGTAAAACAGTGAAAACAGATCACATAAAGACATTGTAAATGGTTAGAAAAACAGAGCTTAATTGTATTAGTAAAACAAGACTGAAACAACAAAAATTCAATAAGTAGAAGTTGCGTTATGAATTTTTTAACATTAAAAAACAATATATTGCTTAGAAGCATAAAGAGCCAACCAGGAATACATGGTCGTGCTAGACCAGGTTAAATAAAAAAGTTCAGGCCACCTGTGATGGAACACGGGTCGGATACAGTCCCAGCAGAGTGACAGTCCTTTCAGCAGCACAGCAGTCTTTCTTCCTAGCAGAGTATCCACAGGTCTAGACGTATACTGAGCTGGTGGTTTCTGAGGTCCACGTTTTATACTTAGTGGTGCCTTTGAAGTGGGGGACACTTCAACGAGAGGCCTTTGAAGTACACAGAGTCCTGCCCTTTCTGCTATGGCTCCAGACACACTACAGGGGGTTATGCAACGCTTTGTGCGGGATCAGGACACAGGCCATTCAGGTATAAGTGTCTGCTCCTCCCTTCCATCCTGCCCAGGATGGCCCATCAGGCTGCGGATGACCCATCAGTCACACCCAAGCTCCCTTTGTGTGTGGCTGCCTGGAGGAAATGCAGAACAGCCAAGCTGTCACTGACCCAGATGTGTATTCAGAGACAGGCAGAAATCACCAGATGGTTAGGGTAAGAAAAATGACAACTTTCTAAAAATTGCATTTTCAGAATTACAATTTAAAATCCAACTTCACCCTAAAAGTTGTGATTTTAAATTGTGGTTCCAGATACACCAAATCTGGGGGTCCCATCTCTTCCCAATTGGAAATTACACTTATAAAATTTAATAGGGCAATCCCAATGTTATCCTATGGGAGGGATAGGCCTTGAAGTAGTGAAAAAAGAATATAAGAGTTTTTCACTATTAGGACATGTAAAACATAATAGTACATGTCCTACTTTTTAAATACACTGCACCTTGCCCTTAGGCTTGATAGGGCCTACCTTAGGGATGATCTGTATGTATTATATTAGAAAGGCTTGGGTGTGGCATGAGGCCTAATTTGTCAGCTCAACATGGCACTTTAAAACTGCGCACACAGGCTCTGCAATGGCAGGCCTGAGACATGTTTGAAAGGCTACTTAAGTGGGTGGCACAATTAGTCCACTAGTAGCATTTAATTTGCAGGCCCTGGACACATGTCATGCACTTGACTATGGACTTATAAGTAAATAAAATATGCTAATTGTGGATAAGCAAATGTTATCATGTTTTGAACAGAGAGCACATGCACTTTAGCACTGATTAGCTGTGGTAAAGTGCCCAGAATCCTAAAGCCAGCAAAAACAAGTAAGCAAAAAAGGAGGTCAGAAGGCAAAAATGTTAGGGGGAACCATGCCAAGGATGCCAGGTCTAACATATACCATCTTACATAATTATGCACTGTCTGGGGGAAAAATGTAGCCATTGCTCAACAGTCACCCATTAATACTTCCTCTTCATTTGTCAATACCATGGCTGCGCATGCGCTTTAGGTCCCCCAGTGAACTGTAAATATTTAGACTGATAACAAACTAAGCTAATGTTTTGCTGTTACAGCGTTACCGCTTTCTCGCAGTCACTTTTCAACTTCAGCTGCTTACTTGTGGAGTCGCTCGGTTGCAACAGAAATACATTGGATAAGCTCGGTTACCCAGAAGAGGTTTAAGTGGTTATGAATAAATGCTAAGGCAATAATTTGAACTCAAGGGAATATTTGATTATGGTTAATACAAAGTACGGACGAATGCCGTGTTAACCTTTCATTTATTGAAACTTATGAAAGGCACTATGATTTACTATTGTTCCAAGCGACTGCTGGATTTATAGTTGACAGATTCCAAAGAGTTCTGTGATTGGTATTTCTCTGTAGTATCTGTGACTCTTGTTTCCGCAGGTCTCCTTCCCTGCTGTACCCTTCCTTAACTCCCTACCCCCCACTTGGCCACTCTAAGACTCTGCACTGTTAAGGCTTGTAGAGTTGGAGTTGCCAGGAGATGGGCCTATTGGCAACAACATGTGTACCGTGAGGATTTGGTCTCACTGACATCATTCAAGATTTCTCTGCAGTCTTCCATACTGCAGAGTCACAGCAATTATGGCCCATCCGTCAGAAGTGGCTGTTGATTAATGCAATAAGTGGGTCATAATTTCCTATCCAGAATTAAACAAAGCAATGTAGGTCTCAAGAAAAATTAAATAAGCGCACATATTTTAATGTCACCACATTTTTTCAACTTTTCCTCCGGGGAAAAATCCTCTTGTCAAAGGTTTAAAAAATTGAGCCAAATTGTTCATCTTAAAGCATAGTATTCACATGCACAGGTCCGCACACACAGGTCCGCAGGACACACACTAGACCATATTTTCTCCGGCAGCAATCATGTCTCCTTCAGCCACACCACCGAACTCCACTGGACAGACCACTGCTGCATCCACTTCTCCTTCAAGAAACCCACAACACACCACCACCTACAACGGATCCCCCACCACAGTTGGAACAAGGTCACCAAAGACCAACTTATTGCGACCCTCTCACGGAACCCACCCATCGACACTACACACACTGATGCAGCTGCCAACACCTTCAGGCAATGGGTCACCACCTGTGCCAATATCCTCGCCGCAATCAAGAATCCGTCCAACAGACGCACTGACAGAAAGGCCTTCTGGTTTACCGCCGACCTCCATGAATCTAAGCAAACCTGCCGAAGACTCGAAAGAAAGTGGCACCAAGATCAGACTTTGTACAACCACACAGCCTTCAAATACGCCATCCGCAGACACCACCAACTCATCCGAGCCACCAAGAGAACCGCCTTCAAAGACCGAATCACAACAACACACACATCCACAAGGAGCTCTTCAACGTCATGAAGGAACTCTCCAACCCCAGCTTCAATGACATATCGCCATCCCAAGACCTCTGCGACTCCCTAGCCTCCGACCTCCACCGCAAGATTGCAGACATCAATGACAGCTTCAGCACCCAGATCCCCCCGGCAACCACCAGCACCACAGATTCACCTCCGACCAACCTCCTGCTCTCCTGGACCCCATCAACGACAACAACACCATTGAAATCCAGATTCCGCAGCAACCACAGTACCGAACCCGTTCTTATCGCCGCCACCGACGACATCAGAACCATTCAGGACAAAGGCAAAACCGTGGCCCTCATCCTCCTGGACCTCTCGGCAGCGGTCAACACCATCTGCCACCACACCCTACTCTCACGTCACAGCAATGCAGGAATCCACGAGAGAGCCCTGGACTGGGTCACCTCCTATCTCACCGGCAGAACCCAGAGAGTCCGCCTCCCCTATTCCGCTCGGAGGCCACCGAAATCATCTGCATCTCACCCCAGGGTTCGTCCTTTAGCCCGACCCTCTTCAACATCTACATGGCCCCGCTTGCTAACATCACCCGATCCCACAACCTCAACATCATCTCATACACCGACAACACCCAGCTGATCCTTTCCCTCAGCAAGGACTCTGCCAAGACCTACCTCCACGAAGGAATGAAGGCCTTCACTGAATGGATGAAGAGCAGCTGCCTCAAACTCAATTCTGACAAGACGGAAGTCCTCATCTTTGGCACCACCCCCTCCGCATGGGATGACTCCTGTTGGCCTTTCACTCTGGGAGCCGCTCCGACTCCCTCCGACCACGCATGCAACCTAGGATTCATCTTGAACTCCTCATTATCCATAAACCAGCAAGTCAACGTCATCTCCTCCTCCTATTTCAACACCCCTGCATGCTCTGAAAGATCTACAAATAGATATCCACCAAAACCAGAAGAACAGTCACCCAAACCCTCGTAAGCAGCAAACTGGACTTTGGCAATGCCCTCTATACAGGAACCATGGGTAAACTCCAGAAGAGGGTGTAATGCATCCAGAACACCTCCTCATGCCTCATCCTGGACATCCCTGCTACTGCCACATCACAGACCACCTGAGAAACCTGCACTGGCTCCCAATCAACAAGAGAATCATCCACGCTCACAAAGCACTGCACAACACCGGATTAGAATACCTCAACAGATGGCTCTCCTTCTACACCCTGACCCGGCATCTCTGCTCTGCTGCCCTCGCCCTCGTAACCGTCCCACTGGTCCGCAGAACTACAACCGGCGGTAGATCATTCTCGCACCTCGCTGCCAAAACATGTAACACTTTGCCCACCTACCTGTGCTTGACCAAAGACCTCCTTACCTTCAGGAAACGTCTCAACACCTGGCTGTTCGAGCAGTAGCAGCATCTGCCCCCTTCCATCCTACCCCCCTCCTCAGCGCCTTGAGACCCTCACGGGTGAGTAATGTGCTTTACAAATTCCTAATTGGTTGATTGATTGAAAACCCCATTAGTTCTAAAGGGGCACTCATGAAATATTCCAGTAATTTATATGGCAAGAAAATCTGATCATACCCCTGGATATGAGAGTTCAGCCTCTCCAATACAAATTTGAGAAAATGGTGGCAAAATGGTGAATTTCAGCATAATTGCCCGTAAATATAACTAAAACATTATAGGTTGGTGTAAACCGTTCATAACATCTGGGCATAAAATTTGTGATCCTAATTTTCATAGCTAGTTTTTTCACTTCTTCATTCCACTTTCATTTTTCTGTCCTATCCCTTCCAAGTCAGTTCCTACCCACATTCTCAGTCACACAATGCACGTGAGTAGAAAGCCTGCCAATGGCTTTGCAGCAAAGATCTACAGTGCATAGTAGTTGTGCTGAGAAACATGATTTCAAAATCAAGGGGCTGTATCAATTAAAGTGAGCATTGAAAGTGGTAATTTAAGGCAGAGACTCCACCACAGTTTTGGGCTGACTGGTGTCTCAAATATATAAAAAGTGGGAGCAGTTTTAGCACTTTTGACAGTGGTAGTTGTTTGCTTGTTTATTATTTAAGAAAAAGTTTAGCAGACTTTTTGTACATGAAACATAGGGATGATTCAGGGGGGTTTACAATAAAACATTAACATAACATTATTTGCTTCAAACAATTGAAAATAATACATTTAAATTTCAAATGTAATAATAACATTTAATCTACTAGTAGCATTAAAACATAACGCTATAACTAATGCTACTTTCTTAGATTCTAAAACCAATGAATACTCAAATACCCTACTAACCGATCACATTCATGCTAATAGGTTTGAGCTACAGCTTACATACAGCTAATGCTGAGGGACATAGAGGCAATAAATGAGCTAAATCCTGTGGACACTCTTGTTCACACTCACAGTGAGAAGGTTCTATGCGTATGTTTAGACAACAGTAGTTCTGAAAAGCATAAAGATGAAACAGTAATAAGGGACACTGCATTCTAGGATTGAGACCATATGAGAGATAGTCATGCAAACCGGTGTCATTTTTACAGTGTTCAAGTAAGTCAATATCTTTTTAGGTGCTAGTCAAATTTGCCACCAGAAATCCTTTCTCTATAGCCAATTGCTTTAATCTACACTGTTTTCTATGTCTCAGAGTGCCTTAAATTATTTCTTTGCAATCTGAGTTTAGATCATGTTTGCCAAATAGCATTTTAGTCATCATTTTTATTTTTTTCCCATAATTGGTACACCCATGTAGGACATTTTAAAGCACTCAGCTGTAAAACTGTGTTTTTCATTGCTTATTAAAGAAGCTATCATCTTTATTTGAGCAAACTAGATCATATATTGGATTTATCTAATCGCTAATTCTGGATGGATTACTTCTATACCCACGATAGATGGCAGCCCCAATAGATAGCACAAAGTCTATCCTTCACATTTCTTGAAACCATATGTGTCTTCTGAAACCTGGCCTGGCTAGCCATATGCAAGTATTGAATACATTTTTACAAACTATACCATAATCAGTGTTGTTACTGTTAGCTCTCAACACAGATGATTAAACTGTAGTAGAGCCATAAGTACTCCATTTCCTATTTATAATACATGTTCATAGTGTTCACTCAACTCAATGTGTTGTTAGTAGTAATACTTAGATATTTATAGCTATGAAGTACTTCCAGTCTGCAGTTATTTACAGATGAATTACATTACATCTTTCTGTCCAGCACTTGCATCAGCTCTGTCTTCTTAACATAATCAGCATTATTGTCATGCAGTTTGATTTCCCCGTAACCAGTTGATAGTCAAGTTCAACGAGTGGTCTAAACCAACCAAGTTATCTGCATTTAATAATGTTTTGGGGTGTTGTTGACCTCCCTGGCATGGGTAAACCCCCAAGGGGGACATATAATTAATTATCTCTACACACAATCAGCCCACACCAGGAAAAAAGAACATTTGGCAGCCATGTTGTTTCTGGTTGTGCCTGCCTGGGGTGGCATTCTGGCACTTCCCCCAGGGCAGCAATTTTGACATCAGAAGCACAATTGCTAGGGGGTGAGCCCCCTCTACAGTGGTACTCCTCTGCCATGGATTCTTGCTTGGGGATCATGCTTGGGAGTGGGTTCTGACCCTCCAAAATTCAACACTTTCTCTACTGTTGCTTATTTTGGACTGTAAATATTAAGGTTGGAGTGGACATAGTAATTCCGATGACACCCATGAAGGAATAAAGGCCATCGCCGAATGGATGAAGAGCAGCTGCCTCAAACTCAATTCCGACAAGATACAAGTCCTCATAGTCGGCTCCACCCCCTCCACATTGGATGACTCCTGGTGGCCTGCCACTCTCTGAACCGCACCGACTCCCACCGACTACGCACACAACCTAGGATTCATCCTGGACCCCTCACTATCCCAGCCACAGCAAGTCAACGCCATCTCCTCCTCCTGCCTCAACACCCTCCACATGTTCCGAAAGATCTAAAATGGATACCCACTGAAACCAGAAGAACAGTCACCCAAGCATTTGTAAGCAGCAAACTGGACTACAGCAATGCCCTCTACGCAGGAACCACGGACAAACTCCAGAAGAGGCTGCAACGCACCCAGAACGCCTCCGCACAGCTCATCCTGGACATCCCCCGCCACTGCCACATCACAGACCACCTGAAAACCCTGCACTGGCTCCCAGTCAACAAGAGAATCACCTTCAAACTCCTCACCCACGCTCCCAAAGCACTGCACACCGGACCAGAATACCTCAACACACGACTCTCCTTCTACACCCTACCCTGCATCTCCACTCCACTGACCTCGCCCTTGCAACCGTCCCACCCATCCGCAGAACTACAACCGGCAGTAGATCATTCTCGCACCTCGCCACCAAAACATGGAATGCTCTTCCCACCCACCTGTGCCAGACCAAAGACCTTACCTTCAGGAATCTTCTCAAGACCTGGCTATTCGGGCGGTAGCAACCCCCCTCCCCCGTGTTCTACTCTCTTCCCCTCCCCAGCACCTTGAGACTCTCACGGGTGAGTAGTGCGCTTTACAAATCCCAGATTGATTGATTTCTTTCCCCTCCACAGTCCATCACATTCCCTACTGCTGCTCAGGTTGGAGTGGGAATAGTAAATGTATCCACTTCAAAGTCCAACATGTGCCTTTCGATACTACTGCTTAAGTCAGAATAATAATAATCAAACCCCTCCAAAGTCCAACACTTTCCCTACTGCTACTTATGTTTGAGTAGGAATACTAAGAAGTGATTTTGGCCCATTCAAATCAAATTTTGTATCTTTTTTTAAATAGTTTCAAAATATATTTTGTAAATATGTTAATGTATTATATTTTTTTGTTTCACATTTAAAAATACGTTTAATGCAACTTATATATTTTTGGGAGTTTTTGTATTGATTATTTTTATTTATTGTCATCATATAATTTGTTTAACAAATTCTAATCTCTAGCATTTGGAATTATAATTACATTTTATTAATAGGTTTTACCTATGTTTAAATCCTTTTATTTTTAAATATTATGTTTATTATATTCATTAAAGTATATATTGGTATTTTACATTTGTAAGTTATACATTTTATGTATTTCATATTAATAGTGTATAAATGTGATAATCTTCTTAAAGTTAGTATGTTGTAAAATGTATATACTCTAATATAGTTACATTTCAATATACCTACCTATTATGTGACATTTTTATTGATTGTGGGCTTCTAAATTTTTTGCTTTCAATAAGTTTTCACTTCATATACATATGGAATTTAAAAAAATGTATATTTCGTCGTACAACCTTATACTACTGGGAATAGTATAGCCACCAATGAGTCATTGATCCTATACAAAGGGTGGCTGCTGGGCAGATAAACATACCAAGGGAAAGAGTCTGTTACTGCATCAAGGTATACATGCTGCATGAGATCTCCACTGGTTATTTATATAGCCTCAGAGTACATGCTGCAAAAGACTCCACTAGAAATCCTTCAGTTTGCCCTTCCACTTTAATAATTGGTGAAAGGAATGTGTGGGAGGTTGCACATTCACTCCTTCATATAAGGTTATAGCATTTATATGGACATCTTCCATACATGAGTCCAACTGTTCATCGAGCTATACAAAGCTGTCACTGTGGTGTGCAGTGCAATTTGAAATCACCGCAAAGGATTGACACAAGAAGTTGCTTGTAAGAAGTGCCAAAAAGGCCAGCAAAGTGTGTTGTTTTGCAACAAACTGCTGTCCGTCAATTCCTCAGAGAGGTGGGAAATATAGTGTGTTCACTGCAATTCATGATGAGAGGACTTCTTCCTTCATGATTAGGGGTCAGTTGGCAGGTGCCAACAAGCCCAACCGTATGCTTGATTACAACAACTACATGACTGGAGTGGATCAAATTGACCAGGTATTTCAATCATATAATACGCATAGTAAAACATGGTCTAGGAAACTGGCTACTCACCAGATCCAGTTGGCAACATACTATGGGCCTCATTATGTGTGTGGCAGTCCAAGGACCACCACACTCATAGTGACGGCCGGACTGCCTTCCTCCAGGCAGTCCAACCACCACATTACAGCCAGGGTGGGTGGCTCCCCCTAAAGCATTCCTTACCCACCAGGAAAAGGGTTCCTGACATGGTGAGGGTGGTCTGAGTTGTACTCCGCCAGGGCGGTGCTGAACTTAGTGCCACCTGGCTAATTAAATATCAGCTTTCCGTCAGCCTTTCCATTGTGGGGACCTCCCATGGAAAGGCTGGTGGAAACCCAGTGCCAGGGGATACGGGGGGCCTGCACTGCCCATGGTGTCCCCCTGCACTTTGCAGATAGTGAACATTCCGTGGGTGCTGCAGTTCTAGGATATTGGCCTCAGCTCCATAAAGGGAGCTGAGACCAATATCATAGCACTGTTGCCATCAGGCAGCCCAGCAGGAACTGCATACTACAATGTCCAGGCCGGGGAGCACACATAGAAAGAGGAAAAAGTCTCAGGAGATTGTTTTTGAGCAGGAAGGTCCCTCTTCCTGCATGAAAGCAATTCTACATGCAATGGAGGCACCCTTGCACCATGGTGCAAGGACGCCTACATTGGCGCTAGGCAGCCCAGTGTGCGCCATCACTGGGGAAAGGAATGTACCATTTTCAGATAAATGCAGTGCATTCCTGCCCGTTCCCTGTGATGCACTTAACAGTGAATGGGACATCTGCCATGTTTTGATACCCTGTATGCCAAACATTAAGGGCCATCGTTTTTCAGGACATGCTCTTCAGAGCACTTAGGAGACCACGCCTGTCATATTTACTCCACTTTTCAAATATAGATATGTTCACACTGTCTGAGGAATCAGCCCTGGGGCATCCTCCAACACCTGTCAACTTATTACCACACAGTGTAAGGAGCTTAGTTTACCACAGGGAGTGTGCTAAAGGTGCATGAATGTCTAGTCTTCTTGCCTAAGCAAATTTCCACACCACAAGTAGGCATTAGTGAAAGTTTACCTGGTGCATGCATGTTATTAGACTGGACTTGTTTGTGGTGTCTGATCATTATGAATGTATCGGCTAGTAGTATCAGTTCAAGGGCACTAAATGTATATGTGCAAGTCTGACAGAGACTTTGGACCTCATTACAAGTGTGGCGGTCTGAGGACTGTCACACTTGCGTTGTTAGTCGAACTGCTGCACTCATGGTGGTCCGACCACCCAAATACAACTTTGGCAGATGGACCCTCCTGAAGATTGCTGTCCCCACCAAGATCATAGAACCTGACGATGTGACGGTGGTAGGGCCTGTAACCAGCCATGGTGCTGCTGAACTCAGCGCCGCCAGACTGATTACAACCCCACTTTCCGCCTGCCTTTTCATGGCTGGAACCCTGCCATGAAAAGGCTGGTGGAAAGTCAGTGTCAGGGGCCACAGGAAGGCCCCTGCACTGCCCAGGCCCATGGCCACCAAGCAAAAGCAAACAACTATGTCCCGAGGGTGGGCACCGCAGGATACCGCAGGAGCTGGCTGTGGAGGGTGATGGTCCCCAGGGCCATCAGTGGCTCCTTGAGGGGGTCGTATGGCCCCACTCCAACGAGGATAGCACCAGCAAGGTTGTGGTCCCTGGGGCTATGTGGGTCACAAACAGACCCCCTTCACTCTTTTAGTATACCCCCAGGGAGGTGGTGATCCCCGGGGCAGTGGGGGGCCATGCACCCCCCCACATCATCTTAGTTATAAGCCCCTGGGAAGTGGCAGTCCTTGGGGCTGCAGGGGGGCTAGGCTGCCCTCCACATTGAATTTGTTTTTAGCCCTGGGGAAGTGGCAGTGCCCGGGGCAGCGGGGGCCAGGCGACACCACCACATTACAATAACAATGCTCCCGGGACCTGGCCCACACGGGGGCTTACTAAAAAACAAGCGCAGAGCCCGCACTTGTTTTTTCCGCAAGCGATGTCCACTGAAAACATTATAAAAAAGGTTTTTTTGCCCTGGGGGGTCCCTCTGGGACCCTACCACCACAGCTAAGTGGTCAGGGTCCCTACCCTGGCCCCTTTTCTTAATTTTTACATTTTTTTCTCGGACTCGGCTGAAGTCAAGTCCCATGATGGCTGCCAACACTTCCTTGTTAAAGGTTTAGCAGCCAATCAGAGCTCAGCATGAGACTGAGAGGGATCGTAGAGCTTTCACATCACTATATATACAAATTTGGACTTTCTTTAATTCCTCTAAAAATACTGAAAATATTTAAACCAAATCACAACATGGTCGCTTTCTGGCCCAGGCCCTGGCTTTCTGCCAAATGTGGTGTAATTCCATCTAGTAGTTTCTGCGCTATCACTGTTCAAAATCCCAATGGAAAAATGAATGGAGAAAAAGCGTTTTGGGACCCTTTTTCTTTGCCCCTCCTTGATGGATCACCCCGTAAATTTCCATATAGTAGTTGACGTGACTGTCAATTTGTTTGGGAAAGTTTTGTCAAGATTCATCAACCAGCACCAAAGATATAGGCAAGAAAAAAAATGCTTCTCTATAGAAACTAGGTCCTAACTATTACTGCCTAGTGGTGACTGCCACTAGGTAATATATATATATACATATATATATATATATATATACAGATATATATATATATATATATATATAGACAGAGAGAGAGAGAGATAGATAGAGAGATACACACATATATAGAATTTTTTCTCGGCCTCCACTTAATGGATCACCTCAAAACTTTCCATGCATGAACTAATCAAAAAGTAGTACTTTTCTGGAAACTTTTCTGGAGAATCGTTGTACGATGCCAAAGTTATGAGCAACAGAAAATGAAAGAAAAGCCATTTCCTATGGAAACATGACCCTTACTACTACCACTAGATAATATATATGTATATATATATATATATATATATATATATATATATATATATATATATATATATATATATATATACACACAGGTGTGTGTGTATTTTACTTTGGTTGCAATGATGAATGCATTGGGGTAAAAATGGCACTTGTGTTATTCAATGAAGTACGCAGTTTGCGGTCAAGTGGTTCCAGAATACTTGAAATTGAAGTAGGACAGGGATGCTTTTAATGGTGGTGCAACAATATGTGAGGGTCCAAGTTGAAGGTGTAAGCTGAAATGCGTTGCTTGCATTACTATTTTGCCTATTTAATACTGTGGATATATTACAATCTCTATAACTGCCACCAATAGGGGGTGATTCTAGTGATATAAATGAAATGAAATATATGTGATTTTACAGAAACTTTAGGAATAGGTATTAGTCTTCAATTGATATTTATGGAATTCTATGGGATTTTTCTATCTTTTACACTTTTTTAGAATTTTTCTTCCTTCAGAAACCAATATGTACAGAAGAGTGGACATATAGACATAAGCTTTTATCACCATTTATCACTAGTTATAGACACTTTATTTAATAGAGAAATAATTTTGTTTAATTAGCACTTTTGCACTTTAGTTTGTGGCCTCTTTTTATCCATCTATATACATGCACTTAGTAGGATCCTATAACATAGATTAGAATAGAGAAGATTTACTTCACACAATAAATTCATCACTTTCAAGAAGTCGATGTTATACATCATGATAAAATAAGGTAACTTTAAAGTTCGTTTAACTTATCGATTACGTATAAGGGTTATAGCATATGTTGACATTGAAGATGCAGACTACACAGAAGATCAAAGTCCAATGGGGTTCAGCTTGACATTGTGATTATTTGCTTATATGAGATGGATTTGACATTTTATTATTGGTTTTAAATTTTGAATTTACTAATGAATGAGATCTTATTTATTGCAAATTATAACCATTTTGGATGTCATTTTTACATCGAATTATAAAATAGTAGCTATTTATGCTGATTGGTTTATATATATTAACTTTGTATAATATTTTATAGTTTTTCGTAATATTTATAATAATTGGAATACTTAAAATATTTATATTCATACGTATATACAGCAACTCACATTGGAGATTATGGGGGTGATTCTTACCTTGGCGGGCGGCGGAGGCCGCCCGCCAAAGTACCCCCACCAGAACCCCGCACCGCGGTCGTCAGACCGCTGCGGTGATTCTGGGTTTTCCACTGGGCTGGCGGGCGACCGCCAAAAGGCCGCCCGCCAGCCCAGTGGAAAACAACCTTCCCACGAGGACGCCGGCTCTGAATGGAGCAGGCGGAGTGGGAAGGTGCGACGGGTGCAGTAGCACCCGTCGCAAATTTCACTGTCTGCAATGCAGACAGTGAAATTCAAAGTGGGGCCCTCTTACGGGGGCCCCTGCAGTGCCCATGCCATTGGCATGGGCACTGCAGGGGCCCCCAGGGGCCCCACGACACCCCATACCGCCATCCTGTTCCTGGCGGCAGAGCCGCCAGGAACAGGATGGCGGTATGGGGTGTCAGAATCCCCATGGCGGCGCAGCTCGCTGCGCCGCCATGGAGGATTCTTTTGGGCAGCGGAAAACCGGCGGGAGACCGCCGGTTTTCCACTTCTGACCGCGGCCAAACCGCCGCAGTCAGAATGCCCAGCTGGGCACCGCCAGCCTGTTGGCGGTGCTCCCGCCGACCCTGGCCCCGGCGGTCCGTGACCGCCGGGGTCAGAATGACCCCCTATATCCTATAAATATTTGATTAATAAGAGTGATTATTGTTGAGCAGTAAGATTGATGATATTGGTCTAAATAATGTATTAATACACAATTCATCTATTTATTTATCTCTTCAAAATAAGGATATGTAGTCTTTATTTATGAAATATGCAAGATATATACAATGTTTCCATGTCTAAACCATTGAAAGCATTTCATGTCATACTTGCTGAGTTAAAACTGGGCATAGATATGTTGATTGTTTTTAGGTTCTTGCATGTTCTAAGATGGCCGCTGCAGTAGATCACATTAGAATGCTATGAAAACAAAAGATGGATTTTAACTTGTATATATATGGTGCCGGCTTGTTGGCCGGATTTGTCCAATAGAAGGCGTTCTGCCGAAACACGTTGACAACTCATTGCAGGACTCTGTGTCACCATTACAAGCAATAAATTCAATACAATCTAATCTAATTCGGCATTGCTGAATATGATTTCGTTCAAATGGTCGAGATTCAACTAATGGGATTGGTGCAGCCGTCAGATGGTTATCGTTCCATCTGTTGAGGATTATATTATATATGTATATATATATATATATATATATATATATATATATATATATATATACACACAGGTGTGTGTGTATTTTACTTTGGTTGCAATGATGAATGCATTGGGGTAAAAATGGCACTTGTGTTATTCAATGAAGTACGCAGTTTGCTGTCAAGTGGTTCCAGAATACTTGAAATTGAAGTATGACAGGGATGCTTTTAATGGTGGTGCAACAATATGTGAGGGTCCAAGTTGAAGGTGTAAGCTGAAATGCGTTGCTTGCATTACGCAATTTTAGTTTTCCAGGTACTGCCAATTTTGGACCAGTGCAGCAGGTAAGCTGTTTGAAGGGTTTTTAAGGACATACACATATCCATATATTCACTGAAAAACACAAAGGTTATGGGGAAGTTATAGTTAGGTTGATGTTTTACCCCCTCAAAAGCATAGAAATTCATCAGTTATAGTTATACTTATAGTTACACTTATGTTAAGAAACTATGGGCCTTATTACGAGGCTGGCGGTTCGAAGACAGCCAGCCTCACGGTGGCGGTCAGACAGTTGTGGCTGTGACAGTCCGACCACCATATTAGGAGGGTGGTGGGGAGACCCGCCAACCTACCGCCATCCCCGCCAGGATCAGAGATCCCGACGGACCGGCAGCGGTCCTGGTTGTAATCACCAATGTGGCTCTGAACTCAGCGATGCTGTGCAGACAGTGTGAATTTCAAGGGTGCTTGTGTCCCCTGCGAGTGGCAGCATTGCTGCCAGATTTATTATGAGCTGGTGACCATGCTGCAGCACCTTTCCCACTGGGCTGACCAGTGAAAACCTTGGTTTCTGCCGGTCAGTCCATTTGGAAAATCATAATGGCGCTGGTGGATAGGTTGCCAGCACCGCAGCAACCTCCTTGTCGGGAGTTTGGCAGACGAATATTTCCATCCACCAAACCCAGAGTTAGCCCCTATAACTCATTGCCTAAGAAGATTTGTCAAATGGTGGCAAAGTTATTGGCAAAACAAAAATGTTTGTGTACGTGAAAAGTTGGTTCTAACTATAACTATGTACTGGCTATCGCCAGTAGGTAACATATGTGGCAAGCATTGTGACAAAGGCTAAGTGAGTCGAAACACGTTAGACACCGATTTCTGCCAAAGCACTTAATTTTGCATAAAAACAAAGGGCCTTATTATGAGTCTGGTGGTCAAGAGACTCACGAATGCTGTGGTGGTCCGACCGCCACAGTACGAGGTTGGCGGGCAGACCCACCAACTTACCGCCATCACCGCCAGGGTCTTCGAACCCGACAGGATGACAGCAGTGCAGGTTGACTTCAGCGCCGCCCTGCTGATTACAACCTTGTTTTCTGCCAGCCTTTTCATGGCAGTTCAAACACTGTGCAGACAGTGCGCATTTTGAGGGTGCTGGTGAACCCTGCATGCAGCAACATTGCTGCTGGCTCTATGATGAGTTGGCGACAATGCTGCTGCACCTATCCTACTGGGCTGACAGACAGGAAGCTTGGTTCCCGCCAGTTAGCCTAGTGAGAAATTAGTGATAGTCTCAGTGGGGAGACCACCACCTCAATTGCAGTCTCCTCACCACGTGTTTGGCAGTCAGCAAAGCTGACTGCCAAACTCATAATCAGGCCCTAAATGCTGGCAGGAATGCCAGGACTGCTGTATCTTTGTTACAACATTACATACGAGTTGGAGAATATGGGCCTGATTACAACTTTGGAGGAGGTGTTAATCCGTCCCAAAAGTGATGGTAAAGTGACGGATATACCACCAGCCATATAACAAGTCCATTATATCCTATGGAACTCGTAATATGGCTGGTGGTATATTCGTCACATTTGGGACGGATTAACACCTCCTCCAAAGTTGTAATCAGGCCCCATATATTTATATATGCTCTGGGGAAAGCTTACAACGCACACCCCTAGTGTTCTGGCAGCCCGCTGGGTACGTGACCCAGTTTGGAGTATGAGTATATATATATATATATATATATATATATATATATATATATATATATACACACATGTGTATATATATATATATATATATATATATATATATATATATATATATATATATAGCTTGTGCCCCACACCATGCATGGTGTTATGAAACAAATAATGTGATACAAAAAGATAATTGCAGTAATATCAAATACCCTGGATGTAAATGTTGAAAGGCAAGTATATAATTTTTGGTCTTGTTTTTTATATCGTTGTAACTTCCCCATCCTCCTTAGTAAGGGATGACTCAAGTTGTTCCTTTTATTCCAATGTAGAGCTCTGTTTTGTTTGTCTCTTTGTTTCTTGGCAATGTACACTTTTTGGTATATATTAGTAACCTCCATCCTTGCTCACCCATCTGCCCTCACTCCTCCCACCCTTGATATGCTTTCTTGCTTCCTGGAAGGGAATAGGGAGATCTGCTGTAGCCCTAGATTGGTGACTGTTTCCCTAACAGGGACTTTGCTGTGTATTGTAACTGTTTGCTGGCTGCACTTTCTGTGCTGAGTTCCATTAAACGCTCTTCTTTGTTTTCCATGTCTTCCAATAAATAAATATTGTACAAGGAAATAAATAAAATAATATATTTGTAAAGTAAATTGTTTACTAAAATACTGTGGTGCACAATGTCATTTTTGACAATATTTTTGTTAAATAGTTGTATTTGTGAATTTTGTTTATGTATTACATTTTAAAATATTTTGATGTTATGTGTATTTATGTTAAAAGGTTATTGTAGTGTTTATTGTGAATAATTTAAAAACTGGGGCCCATATTTAAAGGAAAAATGACGGAACGCCAAAATTGGCAGCGCCGCGCTCCATCATTTTTACAATGCAGGGATACGTCATATTTAATTAAATACGGTGCACCCATGTGTTGTCCTCCGCGCTGGTGCTAAATTTAGCTGCCAACTCAGGCATCCTTGCACCATTGTGCAAGGATGTCTGCATTGAGGGGTTTGTTTATGTGTGGGAAGGTGTCCCTTCCTGCATATAAACAATCATTAATAGGTGATTTGGCACTCCTGTACAGAAGTGCCAAAGCGTCATTTTGAAATAATTGTTTATGGGCAGGAAGGGACACCTTCGCACACATGAACAATCATGTCTGGCATTTTGCTCTTTCTATGAGTGCTGCAGAATACACCATACATAGAAAAAACAAAATATAAAGAGGAATGATCGGTGTTGCTGTGGCATGCCCACAGCAACACCCATTGCACTTCCATTTCACGCAAAGACTGCATGTGAAGGGGTTGTAACGCCACCCTGTAAATACGGCGCAGGGCATAGCGCCACCGCGCCACCGGGCCACTGCGCCACCGGAGCATTACAGAAAGTGATGCTCCGGTGGTGCTAGGGGCTCATAAATATGCCCAATATTTAACAAAATTCTAAACAGAAAATATGTTCAATAACATTTTTAGCATCCGGATTTTGGGCTTATAGGGTAAAAAAGAGGAGAGATTTTTAAGAAGTAATTTATTTAGTGATTTTAAGATATAAAATCTTATATATATATATATATATATATATATATATATATATATATATTTCATTCCACAAAAGCTGCTAATGTTACCGAACAACTTTCAGATGGGTGCCTCCTTCGTGCAAGCAGCAAGCATGTAAAATACAAACACCAGACAGGCTTCACTTCCGAGCCTCCAGGAGCACTCTTGAAATTCACAGCCACGTTAATTTCATCTCCCCAGCATGACGCGTTTCGGCAACCTGCCTTTCTCAAATGCCAGTAGTGAAAAGGACATTTGAACACAGGTGCTTAAATACGTTTCTTTCATTGCTCTTTAATCATGGTACTTGTAAGTGAAATAGGACTTGCGTTCCCCATTGAAAACATAGCTAAGAGCGCCGCCATCATATTGTGTCTTAAAAGTTGTTTATATAGTCCCAGTCATGATTTTACTCCAGTGGATTGTAATACCAAAGTGGTTTCTGGGAACATTCCTTCAACCTTTATATCCGGTGCACTCTCAGTTTAAACACTGTTGTTAAATATCGTATATTTCAAAGCACGCCAATGTCCCTTCATAAATAAATATGCTGTGCCTTTTCATCAAACCGTGTTTTTGCCCATAATTTCTCTCCATGCCATATATATATATATATATATATGTATATATAAAGATAAAAGATGTTTTATTGTTTTTATACTATTTTAATTTTAATAAATTTATGTAAATTAAGCAATACATTTATGTTTAAACATTTATTTCTAAAAAGTATTAAATGTAGTCATTACATATTTAATTTATGTTTCTGTTACTTTATTTTATGCATATTTCGAATTTATGATAACTAGAAAATAATTATTTAAAACATGTATTTGTGCAATGGTTTATTATTAAATAATGTGTCATTTTGAATTATGAATTATTCTTTTAATGTTTTTACTCAAATTCCAAATTTTACTTGAATTTATTTTTTAATAGAAAGTATATATTGATAATGTATTTTAGTAAACATTTCTTATTACGTATTTCACGTTTTTAAAATGAAAAATAATATTATTGTTAATATGTTTACTAGTGGGATGTTGGACTTGTAGGGGATTAGGGCGGGAGATGTTTGAAGTATTTTTATTTGATTTACATTTTATTTATTGTTTTAAGTTTTGAAGTATTGAATTTGTCATTTTTACAGAAAGAAGTTACATTTTAAAATATGAACTTCAATATTATGTTTGTAAGTGTTTGCATGTTAATTGACATTTTTACATTAATTATTAAATATGCTTTCATTTTTAAATTAATTTTGCATTTTTTAGTTATGTAATTGAAATAGCTTTTAGTTTTGTGTATATGTGTAGTTATGGTATGCCTATATTGAGATAATTTATAATTAAATTATGTTATTTTAGTAGTTTATGTTTTTTTTAAATGTAAATTAAGCTTGTAAGTTATTATTTTTAATTGTTATGGTTTTATATTGTGAGTAAGGGCGTTGTAGAGGATTAAAACATTGTAGTATATGAAATTTCACTAATATTACTATTTTTAGTGTTTTCAGATTTAAATATATAATTTTATATGTAACCCCTTTAATGCCGAACAGCTTCCCCAAACTGTTCTTGATTGCAGTTGGAATAGTAAATATTGCCCTTTTAGTGTTAAACACTTTAACCAAAATGGTTTGTAGTTTTTATTTTTGTATGCTGTGTAGCTGCTTTTACAATCACCAACATATGTCAAGTTTATTCATACTGCTCTTTATGCATTTTATTGAATGTAGTTTCATTTTTTTAAACTTCTTTTTATTGCAAAGAAAAAATATTTTCACATGTTACAGTGGCACAACAGTTTTGTGTATTTTTAGCTGGTATATAACATGTACTGAATTTTGTAACACAGTTTGTCAAACATTTATAAAGACAATCTACGTAATTATGTTTTCATACATATATTAATTATACATAGTAGTTTGTATTTTTACATTTTTCGCTGCATTTGTAGTATATATGAATTCGTACTCTTGAATATAGTTACATTTTTACAGTGCCATTTAATTTATATTTTTCATATTTCTATTCGTTCAATATATTTTTGCAATTTTTTTAATAAATTGTTACATTTTACATACATTTCTATCACTTTTTAATAGGTTTTCTGCACATTTCAATTGATTTCTAAAGGAGAATGATATTTTCTTTATTTTTATTTAGTGCCCATTTTTCTTTAGTTCTACCTATATTTTATACTCTATAAGTGTCATTTTGAGCTGGATTTGTTTGTGTTGGCCATAGTTCCCTGATGCTGTTTGATGGACGAGGTAAAACCTTTTTAAAGTTTTTATTTAGGGTTTTAGAGTTAAGGGATGTGGGTAGGCCTAGTTAGTGTGGATTACAGTGTGAGTTTTATTTGGTAAGAATGTTCAGTGATAGTTTGTGTTGCATTGTTATGTATTGTAATGGCGTAGGCCTCATTATAGTTTGGCAGTAGTAGCATGTTATTATCCATAAAGGTATGACTTCTATTATGTTTGTAGAGTTATAATCTTATATTTGCATTGTATTTGGGATATATGTATTGTGTGGGTAGGTATGTTACATTTTTTTACAGGTAATGAAGTCGGAGTGGAACATTTCAGCAATTTTTAAGTTTTTTTTTCTAAAGCACAATTTAATATGGTTTAATTTAAACTAGCATTATTTTTTTATTTCCTTCAATTATTTTCAGATTTCCTAGATAGGTCTTCACTTTAGACTTTCTTTTTTATGGTTTCCAATGATTTTGGATTACTTCAGTGAATTCAACTTGAACACTTGATTTTTACCTTTGTTTGGGGGTTTCTTACTTTATTGTGGATTGAATTTTTGAAAGGTGGAGGTGGATCAACAACTTCAGCTACACAACTGCAAATACAGTTTTAAGTTGATTTTTGGGTTGGCAAAAGCATATTATATATATGCATATGTACTTTGCTTTTAATGCAACTGAAACATTTTATTGTTTATGTGTGAATTTCAATTATTGAGGTGCTTTGTATATTTTGTATATTGCATTGTTCTGGTTGTCCTATGATTTAAAAAAAAATGTTTTTTAATTTGATTTTGTAGTAGGTAGCTACATCTGCTGCAGGTACACATGCCAGAGCTATTAACTTATTAATTTCAAAGGCAAACTAGCTGTTTGTTGAATATTCTACACTTTTTGGAGGTGTTTGCAGATGTTTACAAAATGGCAATACAGCCTTGTATGACTGCATGTGATTATAGTATGATTTGCATCATTTCCTGATCATTTCTTGTTTAAAGTCTACTATCATTTTGTGTGGAGGGTAGTTGTAAGTTTTTACTTTGATGTAAGTTGCACTTTGTTTGTTAGGCAGCAGTGCATAATTGAAGGGTATGTTAGTTTTATGTTATTCACCATGTAATGTGTAAATCTGTGTGAATGGTGGAGGGCACAGAAATCCGTCTGTGGCCATGCTGGCGGATGGCATTAAGGTGGCGCTGCTACTACCAGCAGTGCCACACCAGTAGACTGCTGCCAGCCGTATTATGTCATATATTAGGGCCTGATGTTGTTCTGCTGGCGGGCGCTGCTGGCAGTAGCAGCACCCCACCCTGTCCCCTGCCGGAAGACCCCCTGGATCCAGTTAAGTTGGGTTTACGACAGGGTAGGGGGTGGGGGGTGTTGTGTGTGTGTGTGTAGGGGTGTGTGTATGAATGCGAATGTATGTGTAGTGTTGTATGTGTGCATGTATGCATGTGTGAGAATGCGTGTATGAATGGATATGTGAATGCGTGTCTGCGTGTCAGTGTGAATGTGGTACAGATGTGTACATGAATGAATAAATGCATGCGTGTATGCCTGTGTGAGTGAGTGTGTGTATGCGTGGTGCATGTCTGGGTGTGTGTGTGTAGGGGGGTGGTGGATTAGAAGGGGGGAGTATGGATGCAGGGGGTGTGGGGGGTGTCTGGGGAATGTTTGGGGGGAGGGGGCCTCCTATCAGTGACGGGGAAGGAATTCCCTGTCAATGATAGGGCCTACCGCCATGGTTTTTGTGGCATTACGAACGCCAGGGAAACCATGGAGGTAGGCAGGGTCAAAATGCCAGAGGCGGTACAATAGCGACCGCCGAGCTGGAGATTGTTATCGGAGTGGTACATGTAATAATGTGGCGGTATGCACCGCCAGCCTGTTGGCAGTACTACCGCCACATTATCACCGACCGCCGGGGTCATAATGACCCCCTTTATGTCAGAAGTGATTTTTAATAATGACTCTGCTGGAGCATGTTCATCCTTCCCAGAAATCAATGTTCATTGAGGCCACAGACCTTCAGACCTTGCAACAGGTTGTGGTAGAACCATTCAACTCAATGACAATATAGACCAGTTACATTGAACAGAATGACCCATTTGGCCATACAAGGAATACTCCAGTCAGAAATAAAATTAAGGGATTTATTAAAAACTTAAACTCAAAGTCATATAACTTACTCTCAAGGCAAAACTATAAAGGAACAGAATAACCAATGTTTTCCTAAGGCTACAAAATAAATTCAGGCAAACTAATATTAATAAAAACTAAACATTCATTAAAGAAAACACAAGATATTAACAATATCAATTGCGATATAGAAAGTAAGAGTTTCAACTCATTAAGAACCTAATATCAGCTGAGCAAAGGTAAAACCCTACCATGGTTGAATTAAGGATTAACATGTCTGAGGCATGAGGGTAAGAATAAAAGAACAAAAAGTATTTGCAAGACGGAAATCTCAGGCAACAGAGTACTTACTAAAATGTACAAAAGAAAGATAAAAAATGAAAGCGTCACCATGTCAGAAACTTGGTCAAGAGTATTCTGAAAGGGGTTAGGACAGATTTTCTAAATCTTAGTGGAGCATCTCAAAAGAGCAAAGCAGAGAGGAAGATACCTCTCCAAGGGGTTCAGCATTCAAGGATTCTTCATCAGCAGCGGTCTAGGAATGCAGGAGACCTGACCAAAGTCCAACTGATCATCAATATGTTAAAGTTCATAAAGCAATTTGATTAGCTAAAAAAACAGTCCATATTACATTAAAGGGACATCATCTACTAGTAATCGATCACACCACTCCAGGTTGTAGAATCAACTTCTATTCCCAGGTTCATCATGGGAACCTCATCCATCCATGTAGCTCCACATAGGATTGAAACAATTGTATAATTTATTAGTCCATCTATTTAGGATGTTCTGATTTCAGGGACACAGTTACACTTTCTCTCTATGTCTAAACAATAGGGCCCTATTACCAAAGCTAGTCTTCTCATGGAAACAAAGTCTGAAAAAAAGCTCACATTACAAAAAAATGAATCGGCATTTTCTGCACCGACATAAAACACAAAACTAACAGGCCTCACTTAAGCTAACGCAACTGAATAAAAGTAAATACATTCAATTTTTTTTTTTATATGCATACTTTTAATATGCAAACCTATGAATTCATCATTAATAATGCTTTAATAATATGCATGTTAGATTAATTTTAAATGAAAAAGACTCTACTGATGAATTTCAATTGCTATAATGTGGGACTTCATTTCTCTATTTTTGCACACATATTTAAATCATTATTCATTACAAATTCAACAGTGCAATATATTTTGTTAGTCTAAGTTGTAAATTACATCATAATATCAGTTTAATGCTTCTAACATTTGATTTAATTCAAATACCACGTATATCGAACTCTAAGGTGTAAATGAAGGCACATTCATAAAGACGTGTTGTTGCAATTTTTACACTCACTACACTGATTACAGTCTTCAATGCTTTGTGCATATACCTCGTTTGCTGGGTTATCTTTGCTGTGTGTGTATACTACTTCTCTCAGCCATGTGTAGAAATGATCAAATGATTCTCATTCTGTCTGTTACACCTGACATAGAATGTCTCTCTTATAGACCGGGTTGAAATACTTCTCCAGAGCTCGCACTCCTTAGAAACGCGTTGCACATGGGTGTCAAGAACTTTGAAGAAACTCTTACATATCCCATCCTCAGTAAGGTAGAGCAGTAGTGAGTATTTCACTGATTCATTTGTTTCTTAAGTACCAAAAATTAATTAAATCATGCAATTCATATCTTTCTTTTGGGTGCTGCTGTTGCAGGACCCTGCAGATCACTGAATGTGTCTTTACAACTGTTTTCACCATTTACTGTGGAACGTGGGATCTATATTCTTTCTCTTGTCACCCGTGTTCTATTGTGTGCTATACCTGCTGATGCAGGAGAGTCATGGTGTTCATGACTGTAGGCTGAAATGTACACTATGCAAAAGACAGAGTCCCACACATGTGCTGCTAGCACACTGGCACCCAATGATGCTCATTACTATTTATAGTTCTGCTCAGCCGTTCCTGGCTATTGGTAGAGGTACGTGTTGTACCTTGGGGTCTCACTGAAAATATTACATTGAACTTTGGTGTTCACGTGTAGAAAATAACACAGTTATACCAATATAGCTGTAGTTATGTGGTAATGTACCAATGCTACCACTCTTATAAAAAGACCGTAAGACATTGTGGGCCAGAGTTACAAGGCCCTAGCACCACCTTTCGCCACATTAGCACAATTATTTTGACGTTAATGTGGCTCAAAGAGGCAAAATCACTGCCATATTTACAGTGGCACAATGCATGCATTACGCCACTTTGCTACCCTTTGCACCACATTATGCCTGTGCCACGCATAATGTATGCAAGGGGGGCACTCCAGCGTTAGGAGGCCTACAAAAATGACCCAATGAAATCTACAAGATTTCATTGCACCATTTTTTGTGTCATTTTTAACACCTGCTCATGCAAGCATTAGAAGGACGCATCCATTGAAGTCAATTAGCCTTCTTGCACTTTGTTCACTAGTGTCAAAATTTTTGACTCAAGTGCAGCACAGCGCCACAATAGCATACATTTTTTTGACGTTATTGGCCTAACGTACGCCATGGTGCGCCGGATTGTAAAGACGGATCACGCATGGTGTCGTTAGGCGTGGGGGATGCAACAAATCTGGTGCATCAGTAGTGATGCGCCAGATTCTAGTAAATCTGGGCCTTTTGTGCTTGAAAGTTCAATTTTGGCAGTTAAAAACTACCCTATTTCTATTATACATGTATCTCTCTCTTGATTGCAGTACACCTAACGTTTTCTGCAGAAATTCACCTGCTCGCTACAATTGGTTATTTAGATAGCACAGTGTGTTCTGTTTGCCTGTGTGAATTACAGGTGTTCTGTTGTGTTAAAATATGTCTATATTATGCAGGAGTTAAAGAGAAAGAGAATGTTTTATTTTCAAATGGTTCATCACCTTTGCTAGTGTTAGACCTCACAGGTCGTAGGTATCACAAAGTTTCTGATGACTGTTTTCTTTTGTTGCCTTTGAAAAACGACACTCTCTTAGCAATAAATTACATCACTCAGAATCCAAGAATTTCACATGCTTTAGCTTATGTAGGTGAATTCCCACCCAGAGCCAGCATATGTTCTCCTAAAAAAGCAGAAGGATAGAAAATGTTTTCCTTCTTCCTCCCCTTTTTCTAACTTTTTAGACTAAAGCGGACCCCTTTTAACTATGCAATGCAATCGCACCGTTGCTCCTCCTACTAGTTTTGAGCCCTAGATGCATAACAGAAGTATAATAAATGGTAGACCTGTTTTTTTAGAGAAATGCAGGCGTGTAGATAAATACTTTCACTCTGAATACTGGAGATTAACTATAAGTTATTTGGTCATTATAGCCTCATTGGTCTCCCTCATCAATGTCCTTACTTTTTGAGAACATACCAAGTGTCACCGACCTCCATCGTGCATCAAGGTAGCAGTCAGATACAAAATTTGAAACACTCTTGAGCAAATGTAATTGGTCAGTAAGTTAGTCAATGAAATACTCTGCAGGAGTTACCTCATGCAAAGTGGAGAATAAGTGGGTCCTGCAGACTGCCAACCAAAACCAAGGTCTGGTAGAGGTTTTGTGGGCACATTGTCAAAAGGATCCAAAGGGAAAAGAGATTGTTGCTCAACTGATGCAATGGATGTTTTTGCTTAGAGGAGACAAGTGCACCTGGTAAGATTCAGTAACTAGAGAAATATTTTAGCCAGATATCTTGCTCTCTCAACCCTGCTTGTAGGTATCATACAAACCTAGCAGAGAACACAAGTTAGACAATCATTTTGTTGACACCATGACTCACCTGGCGTCTTCCCCAAACCTCATGATTACTGTGAGATTATTCTAACTGAAGAGGAAGAAATTATATTCTAACAAAAAAGTGGTTTTATATTTTTTTTGATAATGCAGGACATCCTTACCAACCCAAAGCACTGCGCAACAGACACCCAACTCAGTGGTCATCTGTCCACTGAACCCATAAGGACAAAAATTCAGTCAGGTTTGCTGTGTTTTGAAGCAATGACCTACCAGCATGTACGGATAGTTATGTGTGTCTGTAGGTTAGAGCTTCAAAGTGACTGAACATTAACTTGTGAACAGTGAGAACTGCAGGGGGTTTCCCCCTATGGAACATGCAACTGCATGATGACAGCATAGATAGAATAAACTACCCTGCAATACTGTATACTGGGCTGCCTTACCATTATAATGCAGGGTTGCATTTTGCCAATCAAATGAGTCAAGTCTTTTCCCGTGAACGACAATTGTTTGTGGAGATATACATCTGCCCCATAGAGATCCTCAGTAGCTGCATGTCTTGCAAGCCCCTTCAGAATCATAGTCTTCACTTGTACATAATGGGCTCAGACATTCACAAACAAGCAGTATAGGGATGCCTTGCTACTCTTCATGGATAAAACCTGCAGTGATGGGCCTGCTCAGAGGTTGCCCATGAAGGAGGCAAAGGTCTGTGGTAGACTGAAAATGTAGTCTGATTTCACAGTTTGCAGGCATCAGTTGTTGGAAATAGAAAAGCAATGAACCACCACCTCTGAGCTACACCTTGCAATCTGCCCACAAAATGATAAAGCCAGATTTGGTTAGCTGAATGGGTCAACAAATAGCACTCTGCAACTTCTTTGCATCACCCCAGTCTCTCCAGAATTCCAAAATTCTGTTTGTTCTATGAACTACAATTATGATTGTTTAAATTCAGCACATAACCTAATAGCCATGTGCCAGTAAAAAAATTAAGTAACAAATAATGTACTGCAATGCACCATAATGCAGCTTCATTGGAGGGTCCCAGGGTACTTTCTGTCCCATCGTATCTTCTGTGAGATCAAATACTCTTTGAGTCACTAAGGATTACAGTTGCTTAAAAGAAAGCAAATTGAGCTGCATGAAAACTGTATAGTGCCAGAAACAGGGCTTATTTCAACCTTCCAACAGGCACAATTGTGCATGCATGTAATCAACCCCTTGTGTATGTCGGAAGGCTGGGAGTCATCTGAAGCCGAAGTGTTCATGTGCATCGGGCAGTTCCCAGCCATCCGCACTCATGGCACTGGAAACCTCTGTGGTGCGGGCACCAGAGGGATCGACTTTTGATATTTTCAGCCTTGGTTGCTGAAGAAGAGCTTCCCCAGCAACCAATGTTGAAAATATCCCCTCCCTGTAATGACAATCTGCGCCCCATGCATGCCAACGTTATTACAGGGAAAATTAAAGTAAAATGAGTTGATGGGAGAGGTACTGTTGGAAAGGGGATAATTCCGCCTTTCCAAAGTTACCTTTCCCTAGTGGATCCCTGCTTGGGGATTGCTTCAGGAGGGCGATCCACAAGCAGGAATCCACCAGTAGACAGCAGGGAAAGGGACTCTGGGCAAGGGTTTTTGCTCTCTCCTTAATTTTTTGGGGTATATTCAGTCTTTCTGTCCCCCCGGGGAGGCAGATGGGGACAATAGTCCCAGATCTACCCCCCCAGGGGGGGCAGAAAGCTCACTAGCCATCAAGAATTATTTATTTTATTTAGGAAAGAGTGGAGGCTGCCCACAATGGGCAAGGCAATGGCCCACCATAGGCAAAGTCTTTCTGTCCCCCTGGGGGCCAGATGGGGGTCACTGCCCCCAATCTGCCTCACAGAGGGGGAAGAAAGCCCACCCGACACCAGTGATTTTTTTTTAATGAAAGAGCGGTGGTAGCTGCCACCATATAAATGGGAATCAAATTCTTTAACCCCCACACACCTCAAGAAAGGCACAGACTTTCTGCCCCCCAGGGGGAAAATGGGGGTAATTACCCCTGTTCTGCCCTTCTCATGGGGGCTGAAAGCCCACTAGGCACCAGGGACCTTTTTTTATTTAGGAAAGAGTGGGGCTGCCCTGAATGAGCACAGCAATGCCCCCACTACCCCCAAAATAGGCACAGTCTTACTGTTACCTTGGGGCAGATAGGGGTTTTGCCCCGAGGTGGCAGAAAGTCCAAGTTTTTTAAATAAAAGAGGGGTTGGGGCTGCCCAGAATGGGCATGCCCCTAACCCAAATACAATGGGACCAAAGTCTTTCTGCCTTCCCCAGGGCGCAGATAGGGTAATTGCCCCCGATCTGCCTGCTCGGGGTAGAGGGCAGACAGCCCACTAGGCACCAGGGATGATTTTCTTTTAGAAAAGTCTATGGGTGGGGCCTGCCCATTATGGGCACGGCAATGCCCCCCTCCAAAGAAATAGGCACAGTCTTTCTGCCCCCTGGGGGGCAGATTGGGGTTCTTACCCCCAATTTGCAACAAAAGGGGCGGCAGAAAGCCCACTAGACATGAGGGATTTTTTGTTTAATAAAGAGGGTTGGGGCTGCCCACCATGGCCATGGCCATGGCGATGCCCCCACCCCTCATAAATGGGGTCCAAAGTCTTTCTGCACCCCTGGGGGCAGATAGGGGTGAATACCCCTCATATGCTCCTTGGAGGGAAAAGGACATGCAACAGATGCCATGGAATATTTTTTTTAAAAAGAAGGGTGGGGCCTCCCACCATGGGCATGGCCATGGCCCCAAATCAAATAAGTACGGACACAGTCTTTCTGCCCCCCCCGAACGGCAGATTGAGGTAATTACCCTGATCTGCCCCCTGGGGGGCAGACAGCCCACTAGACACCAGGGAATTAAAAAAAATGTAGGGGCTGCCCACCATCACAGGCATGGTTATGCCCCGCCTCAACTGAAGGGTACAATTGTCTTTCTGCCCACCCTGTCAACTAAAGCAGCTCATCCCAATGGCAAACAAGTGGATATCTGACTCTTTTGGGTTTTAATTTTACATATGGGCCAAGAGAGCTTGGCTATCTACCAATATCTCCCAATATTGCCCCACTTGCAATTGTGAGAGACTGCACTTTTTGGACTTGGGTACACTACCACCTGGAAAAACCTTCCAGATCCTGACCCGTCTGAAAACGAACCATCTGGGGGAGTCCTGGGTGATGTGCTTGACATGCACCCCACACCATTTTCTTACCCAAAATGCCCTGCAAACATCCAACTTTGCCTGAAATCATGCATTTTCCCCACATTTCTGTGATGGAAACTTCTGGAATCCACAGGAATCCACAAAATGCCTACTACCCAGCATTGTCCCATATGTACTGATAAAAGCACTGTCCCACTTGTGTAGGTGCTCAAAGCAGAGTGAGACTAAAAATGTATGGAAAAAAACTGCCCTTTTAGATCCGCTTTTTGTTCCTCCTCAAGTTCCACAGTTTTTTGGGTGCTTCCCTGTCGCAGGCACTTTGGCTCACCTAAACAAGTGAGGCATAATTTGTTCTGGGAGACTGAGGGGAATGCTGCATGGTAGGAAATTTGTGCTTGTGTAGTGACCCTACACAGAAAGGTGAGGAAAATTAGATTTTTAGCTAAATTTGAGGTTTGCAGGAGATTCTGGGTAAGAAAACATTGGTGGATCCATGCAAACCACACCTCCCTGGACTTCCCTGGATGTCTAGTTTTCAGAAATGTTTGGGTTCAATAGGTTTCTCCTAGTTGGCCGCCGAGCCCAGGACCAAAAATGCAGGTGTCCCATTGCAAAAACAGGTTGTTTTGTGATAGATAATTTTGATGTGTTCACAATACGTTTTGGGTGCTTCCCTGTCACCGGCACTAGGCCTACGCACACAAGTGAGGTGCCATTTTTATCGGGAGACCTGGGGGTAAGCTGGGTGGTAGGACATTTGTGACTCCCCTCAGATTCCAACTGTGAGGGAAGTATATTTTTTAGACAAATTTTGAAGTTTGCAAGGGATTCTGGGTAACAGACCCTGGTGAGAGCCACACGAGTCACCCCATACTCAATTCCCCTGGGTATCTAGTTTTAAAAAATGCATAGGTTTGCTAGGTTTCCCTAGGTTCTGGCTTAGCTAGGGCCCAAAATCTACAGCTAGGCACATTGCAAAAAAGGGTCAGTTTTGGATGGAAAAATGTGATGTGTCCACGTTGCATTTTGTGCTGTTTCCCATCACGGATACTAGGCCTACCCATACAAGTGAGTGAGGTACCATTTTTATTGGGAGACTTAGAGGGACACAGAATAGTATAACAAGCACTATTACCCATTGTCTTAATCTGCATTTGTGCCTTTCAAATGTAAGACAGTGTGGAAGAAAGAAGTCATTTTGAGAAATGCAATCTAATTCACATGCTGGTATGGGTGCTCACAAATTCAGAGATGTGCTAATTACAACTTCTTCTAAACTGCATATCTTGTGTCCATTTTGGAAATACATAGGTTTGCTTTACACTTTTTTTCACTCTTTATATTTTACCAAATGAATTTCTATATACCCTGTGCACAAGGAAAAATCATTGCAAGGTGCAGCTCAGTTATTGGCTCTGGGTACCTAGGGTTTTGGTGAACCTACAAGCCCTGTATATCCTGTCATCCAAAAGGGTCCAGGGGATGTAACAGTATATTGCTTTTGAAAATCTGCCATAGTTAGAAAAAGTTACGTAGACAAAATGGCTGTTTTTTAAACTCAGTTTCAATATTTTTGGGAATTTCAATTGTTTCTATAGGAAAACCTTGAAGGATCTATAAAAATGCCCCCTTGTTGAATTTAGAATTTTGTCTTCTTTTCAGAAACGTAAAGCTTTCCGGGCTTCATCATTGGTTTCATTGGTTTCATACCCATTTCTACCACTAACCGGAAGGCGACTGAAAGCACAAAAGATAGGAAAAAAGGGCTATGTCCCAGTAAAATGCCAAAACTGTGTTGAAACATTTGGTTATCAGATACAGGTCTGCCTGTTCCTGAAAGCTGGGAAGATGGAGATTTTAGTACCACAAACCCCTTGTTTATGCTATTTGCAGGGAAAAAACAGACACTTTCTTCTGCAGCACTTTTTCTCCAAAATCCAAACATTTCGCTGTATTTTGGCTAATTTCTCGCCCCCCCCCAGGGAAATCCACAAACGCTGGGCACCTTTAAAATCCTCACATTGTTGGAAAAAAAGGACACAAATTTGGCATGGATACCTTATGTGGACAAAATATATATACAGGGGCCCAAATGCGAACTGCCCCAAATAACAAATAAGGCTTAGCACGGGTTGAGGGGAGGAGGTCTAGCAGCAAAAGGGTTAAACCATTTAACTCAGAGTTTTTTCTTAATGACCATCCAGCAATACTACATGTGACATCCGTGGCACTGGGTTTTATTTATAAACTAGACATCACCAAATCCTAAACAATCATTATTTTTACAGTGTGATAAGGTTATGTAGCAAAGCCTACAACCTAACTTTGTAAGTTGACCAAAGAATCCTGGAGCTTGGAGGAGCATCCTCTATACTAAGCAGAATGTGTCTTTCATAGCTTGTGTACTCAAACAAATTACCCCGTGAAGATATCTTCTCAGGGCAAGCCAACTAAGACTTTGATATTGAAATCAGCTAATGCTTTGGTTACATTTCTCAGGAACTACCATTGAACCACTGGTATGTAGCTCCTTGTATTGTTCTGACTAAACCCATTATTTTACTGCGGGGGTAGAGCAACTAATAGTATCACGCTTTTTGTACCACACCCTGAAGAGACAACACTTATGAGTCATGACAGAAAGCTGGCTATGTGATCAACCAAGACAAGGTCACCCAGCCCTTCAAATATGTCCTTACTGGGATTGGGGAATCTGGTAGATAGTCTGCTTGCCACAGAGATTTCACCTAGACTGTGGCTGCATCCAGCTCGTACTAGACATCATTAGTTTGGAAACTGCTCATAGCATCATTTCTACAGAAAGACCCGGATCCATATGTTGCCTGGTAAAAGTCATGAACGTCATTTCTGACCCCCCCGAGAGTGATACAATGACTTTGTCAGTCACAGAACTGAGCACCTGCCATCTGCCTCTCAACCCACTCTAAGTGGAACAAACCACAAACAATATACAAATCTTTTCCCTTTTGTGCCTACCTCAGGTAAGAAACCAGAGTGGGAGGCACACTAGTGAGAGAGCTGTTTCTGGCTTGACCTCATGGCAATGTCTGGTCACCATCCTAATTGCCTGTACTATGCCCCATGCTTGCTCAGGAACAGCAAAGAATAAAGCATTGAGATTCTGAGAAACTAGCAATGAGAGTGCTTGTGCAGGTTGTAAGACTATGCACAGAAGAATTCAGCAATAGTCTCAGCTCAGAATTTGTATAAAAAACTGACATCTGCCCTGTTGCAGTCTGTGAGACTAAAGGCCAATTATAGCTAAGAGAAGTGGGGAATAAATTAAATATAGAGCAAAAAAAGAAGCACACATTTTACCAAAATTCCGGAGAAGACTTACGTTCTACCTCATGATAGGGTAAGAAATCACCTATTGGGGTGGAAGGTGGAAGACGATATAGGGAAGCAATTATTAGTGCATGCATAATTTTATGATCTGCATTATGGGTTTCTATATATAGTGCGATATATGACACAAAAGCATACACACTAAATAACATAAAATTCATCAAGTGGCAAGCCTTTCTTGGCAGGTGTCATTGAGAAGCAATGTATGCCATTTCTAATTAGAAAAAAACTATCCAAGGATCAGGTAGAAAAGTAAAATAAAAAGGACAAGGATCTGAAGCCCACAGAGACAATGACTTTGTGGGTGTGATTAGGCAGCCATAGAAGAAATGATCACCAGAAGGGGGTTCAAGGTAGACACAAGCATACTTTGAGAGGTACAGAACATTTAAACTACTAGAGAAATATATGCCACCAGAAGTCCTGAAGAAAGTGTTATTTTCGCAAATGGAGGAGCTTCTGCGTTATTCAAGCACACGATTTGGGTCACTTGATTAGTATATTTAGTCCAGTAGAATGTTGAGGGACCTTCTCCTTTTAAACATTGCTCAAATAGAATTGAGTAATTCCTGTTCCAACACCGATGACGGCCAAACAAACGTTTTCTACCTTGTCTACATACTTGAAATGTGAAACTATTATCTGGATTTTTAAATGATCCTTGTTCCGTGGGGCAGAATGCCATTGTCAATTTCCTTTGACAAGAGCTTATGAAGTGACAATTTATTGAGGGCATACAGGTACCCTGAAGTTGACGGTTGTGGAGCTTTTGAATTGAAATAAATCGTTAGTGGCCTGCAGCACTTAGTAAATTCTGAGGAGCTGACGTATTAAAAAGATGTCAAATGCAGTACAGCAAGCAAAGTTGCAGGAAGGGTACCCTTCAAGTACAACATTCTAAGCTAAGACATACTTTAAAACTTTTCACACATTGTACCTATGCAGAACAGTGCAGCACTCATGCAATTTGTGAAGCTTTAGGAGAAATAAAAGCATTTCTCCTTTGTAGCACCTGCCTTGAGGAGGCATTATTTTTTGGCGCTAAGTCCGCCCTACCAATTGTAGTAGATACAGGTTTGTCAAATACCACGAGTGGTAGCCTGGGAACGCACATCTACCTCCCATGGTCTGCCCCTTTCCCTCAAGGAGCATTATCTTAGTCTACTTTCCAGCACAAATACATTTTTAGACTGGAAAACAAATAGTTTATGGTCCTTTGTGATGCTTTTTCGGACATTACTTTGCCAAGACTCTGGGACATATTTATACTCCATTTGCACCGAATTGGCTTAATTTATTTTTATTCCAATTCGGTGCAAAACTAACTCCATATTTATACTTTGGTGCTAAACCCGTCTAGCGTCAAGTGTTGAAATCTCTGCCCCTGAAAGTGAGTTGCCTTGTCTTTTGAACTGGCAGTGGTATCCCTAAGGGGGATGTTTTTTAAGCTTCAATAGCCAGAAATCCATTCTGACATTACCTGCTCAGTGAAGACAGAAACCAATAATAATAATAATAATAATAATAACACGTTATTATTATTATTATTATTATTAGTGTTGTTGTTATTAGTATTAGTAGTAGTAGTATTGTTGTTGTTTTTGTTGTCTGAACGTAGCGTCTTATGGAATAGTCTCTTGCCACTTAAGACACAATCCCTGACTGCACTGCCTGTCATTTCTGGCGGCAGGAGTATTTGAGGTGATGGGATTCCTATTGGTGGGAGCAGAAGCCACATCCCGCAAAGTACAAAGGTAAGAAAAATGTACGAGCCACGATCACCTTTTTGAGGTTAAAAAAGCTTTAAATTGCAATTGTTATTCTTTTTTTAGTCACTTTGCTCTAAAGACATGTATTTATCTCAAATAAAAGCAATGAATAGTTTGTAATTGCAGAACAGACCCCGAACCTGAGACAGTGATTAACATATATGTTTACAATAAAATCTAATGTTTGCATAAAGAGCTTCGACTTCTTCCCCTTCGCAAAAGAGGGGAGGGTTTTTTATCGATGGATTTTTGAATAATGTATAAGCTACGAATATGCCACACGTAAGTGATATCATCAAAGACGTGATGCGTCGTTTTGTACATGCTGTCACCAATGAACGACAGTTGTTATTCCAGGTAACACGTTATAAGTAGTACACCAGTGCGATGTTGGTGCATTCCGTATAGGACTATGAAAGTGCTCCCCGTACAGAACCAGGATCCTACAAATAATAGAAACCTAAAACTGAGATGAAGTCAACAGATGATCTGGGTTAGGGCCCTGGGGTAGGGGTTGAAACAGGGAAAAGAGATTTACTTCTTATGTGAGAAAGGATGAGCCATGGCTGATTAATGTATCTAATGACAGGGACTAACAGCCAAGAATTCAGACTATAAAGCTTAAATATGTGGCATCTATAAGGTAGCCAAGAATACACAATGCTTGCTCTTACATCACTGCTTATGTACCTCAAGCTGCTTATCATCCCCCTTCCTGCAGCGAAGGCCAGAGTGTGAGGAGTTTATATCACTCCATGTACTAACGAGTTACATCACTATTTGCCGTCGACTCAAGGACAGCAAAACGAAAATAGGAAGTCCAACATCCATCTGACAACAGGGACCCATCAGACTAAACAAATGTCCCTACATTGCTGAAGTTGAATTGTAGATCTGCTCAGACCGCCACCTTAACTTCGCTGTCCTGTCTCTTCAGCGTCGGTTTGATACAGTTTTTACAAAACGAAAATCCCGGACCACATGATTCAGCAGCCGGAACCAAATTGACAAGCACCGAAGAATCTGCTGCTCTTAGAGCCGCATAGTTCCTGAGACATGCAGACTCGTGAAATGAGACAAAATAAGAACCTGTATGTAGACCATCAGGGCCGGATTTAGGGCAGGTCGACTGGTGCGGCCGCACTGGGCGCTCACCTGAGGAAGGGTGGCTCTGACCCCGGGGGGGGGGGCGCTATGTTGTGCAATAACAATTTAAAAGCACCTGCTGCAGATTGCCTTGTGTGTCCAGCCTTCAGGCAGCAATACAAATGTCAAGATAACTCTTATGATTAATGCTCCTGCTAGAGAGAGAGATCAGAGTTTTGTCTAGTTGCAGTTTTGACGCCCCAAAAAGTAGTGCAGAGAGTTAATAAGCCTGCTACAAAGACAAGATCTTTCTGTGATGTGGATATTTGAGTGGATTAATAAAGTACACCTTTACCAGAGTTTTACAACAAATGAAATGTATGTTAGAAGGGGACTACAGAGAGATGAGGGGCACTTTCACAGGGTTGTAGTGAGGGAATCCGAGGAAAAGATCATGGGGACGGGGCACCAAAAAATATTGTCATACAGGGCACCACTAGTGCTAAAGTTGACCCTGGTAACATGAACCGGTGATTGGCTACATCAAGAAAATGCGTGTTGTTGATTGCGTCTGCTTGTTTCTTTTGTAGCACGCATAACACAACTGCTTTTAGTATCACACTCTTGCGGCTTTCTCATGTGACAAACATAACAGACTCTATAATCTGAACATCAATCAAGTACTCTGTGATGCATTTTACACCCACATATGTGGGAAGCTTTATAAGCTCATACACATATGTACTGTTGCCCGTGAATTGTTTTAGTGTGTACTATGTCATTACCACTGTTATAGGTAACTGACAATAACTGAGCGTTACTTGCTAATGTTAGTGTTCCTAAATTTTGTATCGTGGTCATAAAATCCCTCCAACAGATGTGTATTAAGGGAATTTATATGCTTTTCCATATAGATTAATCTGTGATCATAGCAGAGAACCCTAACTTCCCTTTAACAAGTGGTTTCCAGTAAAAGGGAAAGACATAGATATGGGCTGGACAAAGGGCATGGTTAAGTTGCACTATCCACAGTGCCACAAGAGCATGGTGATCAGTTTTCATGGGAGCTGGTTAAGGGTATTGACTATAGCCAGTGACCAGGGGCCAGATGTATCAAAGGTTTTTACCCATTCTATGCCTATGGGAAAATGTGTTCATACATATGGCCGCAGGTCTCTTATCTGCAGTATGGCGCTGGTGTAATTTTCAGTTCTTCACTGGAGGAACTGAGCAAGTGAATACCATGGGTCCTTCTCCCATATCCAGTGTTCTGACCCACAGTATCCTCTGGGTATGTCCTGAGTTGTATAAGGTGGGTACCCAGCACAAGGGTTGCATTTATTCCACACCCTTTGCCCAACATTCTTGCCTGTAGTATTAGCTGTGGATGGGGTGTGCCGGCAGCCACCAGGCATGGTATGGCATGCAGCTGCCATGAAATGTCAATTCTGGGCAGTGGTTTTGACATACAATGTGACTTAAGACCAGTAGCTGTCCCCGCAGACCCCTTCACTAGTCAAACTGTCAGATATGGGCACCTGTTTTATCTCAGTTTTCTGGAGGTTTTCGAAACCTGCTGAGTTGATTTGTTCCAAGATAATGTAAATGAAAGGCTAGGTAATTCAAGTTTGATATCAATTTGTTAAGTGGTGTTTGCTGTGTCAGTGAGCAATTATTTCTTTGCGAGTTTGAATGGGTGATGTAAGTTTTGGAACCTTCCCTGTATCTTCTCCTCCCTTATGCTTTCAACAATTACTATAGAGTTGCTATCACTGATTTTGTCAAATGTAACCTTACCCCAAAATTAATTAGGTTTTTGTATTTCTTTTTGGTTCTTTTATCATGATGTTATGTTTTATTTCTTTGATAGTGTGCGATATTTCACTATTATATTGTCATACTATTTTAACTTTTGCTTGTAGTTACATCTGAAATGTCTGTTTCAGTTTAAGATTATTCGAGCAGTATACCAGCCATAAGGACTGTATTTTAACATTACTAATCAGATCCAGATAATTTCCATGAATAGTTTAAACCTTGAACTTGGTTCACGTACAAATACAGCATATATAATATCTATTTAAGAATATAATAAGTTGTTTCTTATAGATAGCAACATAAAACCCAGATTTTTAAAAATATTAAAATTATGTATCATCATGTTCTGGGCAACAGCACACCACATGAAGCAAAAATAGTGGCAGAATATCATACATATTCTGCCACTAGCAATTAAATTCTGAGATGCCACCATGTCAAGTGCTTGAATTAGGTAAAAATACATGAATATACACTGGCTGTTTTCCCAACTTCAACTTAAGGTTAGACTATTTCATACTGCGAAATTGCTTTCAATAATCACGGTATATTTTAGAGGAAATATGAACCAAAGTCTCAATAATTTAAAAATGATGTAACTTTGAGGGTTCTTAGTGACCTTTCTTTATCCAACCTGTCATAGTACACTCAGTTCGTACAAAAGAATCTGCCCAACCTGTTGTACATGATCTGTAATTATTTTAAATGTCAGGTTTACTTAGCTACTAACGCTAAGTGGTTACCCTGTTTGCATTTTGAATGTCACCTAAAAAACTTACCAACTATGAACGGCCAGCTTCAATCTAATTGCTTCCACCTGGGTACTTGGCTAAAGAGCCAGTGCCTTGTGCAATGATTCAACCTCAAAGAGCAGGGAAAATGGGCCTGTACGTCAGTACAGACTAGAGCATCACAATATAGGCCTAAATAATCAGAATCTTATATTAACGTTCATAGAGGAGATTTAGGGCCTCATTACGACGTTGGCGGAGGGAATTACTCCGTCCCAAAAGTTAAGGATATCCCATCCGCCGTTTTACAAGTCCCATAGAATATTTTGGAACTTGTAATACGGCGGGCGGGATATCCGTCACATTTGGGATGAAGTAATCCCCTCTGCCAAGGTGTAATGAGGCCCTTAATGTTATCAACCCCCTCAGATGGGATATTAATTGCACTTTCATATCCCTTGTGAGTGGTGCCAATGTGAGCTTCCAGTTCACTAAAATGCCCAAATAAAGACATTTTGTAACTAAACCCAGTGGCTCAGAATTCAAATACCAAGATTCTTTGCCTGCAGAAAGACCCATAAGTTAATGTTTTTATTTTAGAGCTGTTCACTTATAGACCATTCTTTTGACCGTAAAAAGATAGCGGATCTTTTTCTCCTTGGAAACCCACATTCATGTGGTTCAAACTTAGGCCCATATTTATACTTTTTTAGTGCTGCATTTGCGTAATTTTTTAACACAAAAGCGATGCAAACGTACAAAACACAATTGTATTTTGTACGTTTGCGCTGCTTTTGCGTCAAAAAGCGGTGCAAATGCGGTGCTAAAAAAGTATAAATATGGGCCTTAAAGTGTCTTTGGTGGATAGAAATGTGTTCTCGTCTCAATTTTGGATGGAACACCCTGGATTTACTTAAGAATTTGTCAATGCCAGAAACGTATTGATTGATCAGAACAGGAGCTAGGGCATCACTTTGTGTATGTTCTCCTTTCGTCCGCAGTTTCCTTATCTTACAACTGTGTCCGTCTAGCTTTTACACATTACACATGTAATTATGTTAGGCTGAATCTTTGCACTCTGTTTTAAGCTACTTGTTCTAAATACTTGATGTATTTATTGATGTGTCTTTTAGTCTTGCATTGTGTTTGTATGTGTACTTTGTAGAAGTTGTGCATTGTTTATTTTGTGTTATTTTTGTCGTTGCTGTGGGGTTTGTTTCTGCCATGTTACTTTTGTATGTCTGTTTCCTTATTGGATAGATTTGTTTTAAGTTATACTTGTGTGACTTTTGGAGTGTAATGTATTTATTTGATCCTAAATTTAACTTCTGCTTCTTATTTATAAGGGGAGATGAAATAAGACTGCATTCTCTGCATAATTGTTATACATCACTACATTTTAGATCTTACATTTTTAATTCTTTCATTGTTTGCTGTATGATATTTCACTTTATTTATTCGTTTATTTACAATGCCAATCAGATCAGATTTCTTTTCAGTCTTTGCTGATTGTTTACACTTTGATTATATGAATCCAGTTTCTGAAAAGTAGCAGTTCAGAAGCTTTAAAAATTCAGGAAACAACTAATTACGAAGCATTTATTTTAAAAGTGAAATTATATTTGTTCTTTTGTGCTTTCCCACATTCATCGTGGAAAAACTATATTTTATATTTGTAAAATAATGGCATTCGCTAGTTGTGTCGAACTAGTAATTTTTATTTGTTTATTTAGGTGTACTCTGGGACCCTGTAGGTATAGGTTCCGGTCAGTGGTGCAACTTCTTTAAAGACTTATTGATTTTGATCTATGGTGTTATCAAGCAAGCGTACAAAGTGCCAACACCTTAACCAGATAAGAATACAGACCCTTTTGTCATCTCACCCTCTACATTTTAGGAACAAATAGGATCAATCAATCAATCAAAGCATTTGTAAAGTGCACTACTCACCCATGAGGTTCTCAAGGCACTGGAGGGGGGCTGCTATTGCTTGAACAGCCAAGTCTTGAGGTGCCTCCTGAAGGTAAGTAGGTCCTGTGTCTTTCACGGTGGGTGGGAAGAGTGTTCCACGTCTTGGCGGTGAGGTGGGAGAACGATCTGCAACCGGCACTCTTCTGTGGATGTGTGGGACAGTGGCAAGGGCAAGGTCAGTGGAGCGATGCTGTCGGGTTAGGGTGTAGAAGGAGAGCTGTCTGTTGAGGTTTTCTGATCCAGAGTTGTGCAGTGCCTTGTGAGCGTGGGTGAGGAGGATATATATGCACCTTTTACAGCACATTTTTCCAAAACATGTTTTCAACATGATATGTTATCGATCTTTGCAAGGAGCATTTTCCATATCTAAATGACTCTCTATGCAGTAACATCAGCACAAAAACCAGTGAAAACCACCTCAAGGTCTTATTGACCTACAAATCAGATCTTAATCAGGTACTACAGTTTAGGGTATTTTTCTTTAAATATGTATCTGAAACTGGCACACTGAAATCCTTGTACCCAGTAAAACCCTAGATGAAAAAAATAGATGTACTGGAGTCACTCACAACTATGCTACTTTAAGTAGTCTGAAGTACCCAGCTTTGCTGGGCATCCTTTTCCTGGCAAATAACCAGACCTCTTCAATGTTATGATCATGATCAATGACACATTTACTCTGTATCCTCTCTTGCTAATACCCACATCTCACAGAGAGATCTTCAAAAGATATCAGTTAGATTCACTCACCCATTTCCTATCTTGATAATACATAGACTTCTTTACAGTGTTACTCTGAATCATGGTCAAATTGTGACCTTGTAAAGAATGTATCTAATACTTAATTATTTCCCGCAGTGCAACAGATGCAGCTCCAAAAACTCCAGTATGTCAATTAGAGACATTGAGTGACCATAATGAACCTAGAATAACACAAATGCAAGCATTTGAGTAACAGCAGAAAGTTTGTTGAACTGAAACCCTGAACAAGAGTACATATAATAACAATCATACATTCTGTAAAAGAAACACATGCCCTCAAGGTACACTGCGAGGAGTTTAAAAATAATTCCCCATACTAGGGCTGTCTAATATTATAATGCCGTTCAAAATACTTTGAATTACCAAAAAAGTGGTAGGTGTAATTCTTGAATAAATGTCAGTCACTGGTAACTACTTTAGCTGCATTTCAGTTTCCCAGTTTTCAGTTCAGTGCACAATTTCAATCCATCACCATCCTCTTCAGAGACTGTTGGCTTTTTCACAAAACTGTTGTTAAAGACCTCACATTCTTGTGCCATGGCTGCTTAGCCGGATGTGCTCCCTCGCTAAAGCAGGGAGAGTCAAATCCACTTTAGTGGGAAGAAGTGTGAATTGGATCTGTCTGTCACCAACGCAAGAACAGTTCTGTCTTTCTTGCTTTATAAATACCCTCAAAATGTATGATAACTTATTTTTCTAAAGTTCATAATACTGTGCTTCTGCTATCCCTAAGCTCTGTAAAAAATGAGTGTTAAAATCTAAAAGAATAATGGTAGTCAATGGAATGAACTCAGACAGATGAAAGATTGTGTTGGCCTTGCTGAATTCAGATTTGTGATCTGCAGATTACCCAAATGTTGGTGAAGAATCCTTAACTCACAGAAGTTAACAGGCTAGCATTACCATTTATTAATTTATTAAAAAAATTAAATATTTAATCACCTAACAGTTATTTGACCAAGATTCCTGCACAAGAACATACATTTAAAATTATTATCCTGAATTGTCTGTACATAAGCTTCGGATTGGAGGCAACTGCTTGTTTTATTGCATGAGAAGCACTTTGTTCACCACACCCAATGCATAACATAAAATGTATACCAATAATCCATCCGACCTGCTATATGGTCACAAAATATGATATTACAAAGCACAACAATTTTTGCCCGTAGATTAGGGCATAGACTGGTTCATCAGATCATCACGCTCTATAAATCCAAATGTGTCTCGGTGGCGATTTATGGGGGAGGCCTCAGGGGATATACCACTTCAAGTATATTACAACAGGCAGAGAACAAATTTCTCCACTAGCTACTTATGGTACCCAAGAATGTAGCGAATATTATATGCCATGAGGAGTTGGGAATCCGCTACATTACAGATTAGATGGATATTGCCCCCCTTTTGTTATGGATAAAAGTATGGTCAAATCCGGCGGCTACTTTAACACATGATTGTGTAAAAGACTGTATTTCGTTAGCAAACCACAACAAAACAACATAGTTAAACTTTGTTCATAACTGTTTTCGAAATTTGGACTTGGAGTTTATGTATTCTAAACCAGAGCTATTGCCCGCCAATGTGAAGGAAATTGTTAAATTCTGAAATAAAGAGTACGGTACGAATCTTAGATACCAAGTGGCAGAGAAACTGAGTTCTTTTGATTTATATGTACAAATTTCATCATCAAATTCGATAGAACCTTATTTTATTTGGTTTCCGATCCCTTCCCTATACTCTTTACTTGTACTTTTTAGATTTAATATGATTCACTTTAGAGTGGCGTTTCCAACAAAATGCGTGTGGGAAAAAACATTACCGCCATGCCCTTGTGACAATTTTTCGAAACAAAGTACTTGTCACTTTATTTTATTTTGTACACTCTATTCAGTTCCTAGGGAAACCTTTTTATTACCTATTTTGCGTAATTTGCACACTCTTTCTTATAAAGAAGGATTGATTGGCATTCAAAGCCTCTCATCCAAACAAATGTGCAGCTCTATTTTAAGTTTTATCAAATCCGCTATCACCATAAGGAATCAATATGAATTAGTGATGTGACTATTTATTAATGGAATTCAAATACTGTTTTATTGTTGTATACAATTTTATAAGTATTTATTATTATATATTGACTTAGTAGGCTTAAGTGGTACGCTTAGATTTTATAGACTTGCAGCTCGAAGAGACTTGCTTTTTGAATTATGCAATAAGTACTGTATTTTATGATGATTTATATGTACGTATGTGTACTTTTATGGCAATACGCAAATAAAGTTATTTTGACTGACTGACTGACTTGTAATTATGGTTTTTGAACTTGTAGCATCACACAAATTGCACCAATACAACACTCTTCTTTAGATCTTTCTAAAAAATATATGTGCCCCTGTTACAATTAAGTATTAAGAGGCACCATGTCTTATTTCTATCTCTTATGATGGTTATAGTTTAAAATCTTTGTAGACCTTATAAAAGATGAACAAACTTATTTTACATTTGTAGTCCTCAAGAAACCCTTGAAAAAACTTTCTTCATTCATCCTCATCTGCGGCATTGCCATAGTGTTATTATCTTCAAGTTACAAAGTTACAAATATGTATCCATTTAGTCAGAGACACATGTGAACACAGATGAGTATCCTAACAACATAACAATGCTTTTTTAGACAGAGTTGTACTGTGTTTAACTTTTACCTATGCCTGAGAATTTTCTTCACAAGATCTGCTTATGAACACAAAGGTTACAAATGTGCAGTGATTTCTCCTGTTTACCTGAGTCTACTTCCAGGAGATGAGGGAGTGCCTTAGGTCCAGCACCAATGCATGTACACCTTTCTGTGAGGTTGAATTTGCTTCATGCTTGCTAGCTGCATAGGGCCATTACTCAAAAAAGCTTACACCAGTTACCAAAAATGGTTACCAAGATTATATTGCGAAATGCTAAACAAAGGAGACCACCACCTAACAATGGCTGCTTTGAAAGAGGAGCTAAACATTCCTGACCTAAGGACTTGTATCATGATCTCACTGAGAACCACCTCAGGGTCCACCCAATTCCAATAGCCCTATGTTTCATAGTCCCAGACCAAGCACACTGTCCTTATGATGTTCATGCCACTGAGGAATCTTCTTCTAGTTGTGGGCTTCCATTAGCATGGTCACTAGGATGGGGCCTCCCAGCCTCTGTTCTTTGATAACTACATTTTTATTGGTTTGTATGCATAACAACAGGTTGCAAAGAAGGGCACACATCATCAACACGGTTAAACATTAATTTTCAGACTTTTGGGTGAGCGAGATCACCCGGCAGGCAGGACCGCTTACATATTCATGGGTGAGCGGTGTCCAACCAAACATCCCAAATCTGATGATATTTACTCTCACATCCCCTTGCCTGGTAAACAGAGCGTTCCATTTGAGCACACCAATCCATCCCCCTTCTCCATTGTTGTAGCGAGGGGGGACACGCAAAAGCCCAACATCTAGCAATGTCTCTTTTGGCAATAAGAAGAGCTGTGCAAATAAATGTGCGAGTCGCTCGGGTATTCCCCATGTCTTCCATCACCCCCAGTAAGGCCACCTTCAGGGAGGCCACCAGGTCTAGCTTCAGCAAAGCGGACAGCTCACTAAGGACATCTGCCCAGTGCTGTTGGATTCTGGGGCATGACCAAACCATATGGAAGAAGTCTGCTGGTGAGTGAGAGCATCTACCACACCAGGGGTTTGCCTTGAGTCCGGCACGGAACAGTCAGGCTGGCGTCAGGTAAGCACAGTGCAAAAAATACATCTTGACTATTCGGAGCCTTGCGGATATCGCAAGAGTGCGTGGCGCCATCAGCGCATCCCACCAATCTGTTGTTCGACAAGAGGTCTAGGTGCCGCCTTGTATAGTGCAGCATAGTAGTGGGCGAAGGTCTCAGCCATGTCTTGAGGAATCATGCATATCTGCCCGGACTCATTCATTATCTCGGGATCACTTACCTCTTTAGGGGGCCGGTGGCCAACCAATATAGGACCCTCCTGTTTTTATCCCCCCAACCATAGACTCGGGCCTGTGTTGCCCGATAGATCTGTTTTGCCACCTCCAGGGAGTGGGCTCAAATTTCTTGTCTACCAGCTCCAGGGGCCGCCTGTGTTCCTCCCCCTGGGATCCAGTGCCTTGCATTCCAGGAGGAGTGCCCAGGCTTCCAGGGATGTGATATAGGCTTGTGTCTTTTTCTCCTTACGTTGCAGCAGACTTTTCTCAGTAACCATTGAGATCGGTGTGTGGTCGGAGAGGCCCGAGTATGTATCTGGATCTGAGAGACTAGGGGAAGGTCAGTGGCCCATGTGAGGATCATGTCTATATGCGCCTGGGTATGGTGCTCCACCGAAGTGTGTGTGTATTGCGGGTGTCGGGGGTGCCACACTTGCCAGGTATCGGTAAGTCCCGTATTCAGCATCCATTGGGTCAGAGCTCGCAAGCATCTATGGTGGACATCAGACAAGGGGCCCGCCATGTCCATAGTCGGGTCCAGGACCACGTTCATGTCCCCACCCATGGCCGTGAATCCCATAGGCATTTTGTCGAGGAGGGCAGTGAGGGCGTCAAAGAACCCCTCAAGCCCAGCAGGGGGGGCATATATGCTAAGTAGGTTTATGTTGTGTCCGTCCAGCCTTCCCTTCAGGGCCACGTACCTCCCCTGTGGGTCCTCCAAGGTCCGCTGCACTGTAAAGGATTAGCCCCGGTGGAGTTGTATCGCCACGCCCCAAGCCCCCTGAGTGTACCCAGAGTGGTAAGCCCGGTCAAAGCCATAGCTGGTCAAAAATGGGCATGTGGACCCCATTAAGTATGTCTCCTGTAGAAGTAGGACAGAGGGTCGTAGGTGCTGAGCATAGCGCAAGACTGCTGTCTGTTTAACCTTTTGGAGGAGACCATTAACATTCCAGGAGACTATTGCCGTGTGTCTCATGTGATGTCTTGAAACGGGGCATCCTCAAGTATCTATTGGACCACTGGAGGGTCAAAAACCTGGAGCCATGCACAGCGCAGCGGGCAGTGGGTCCTGCATTTGCCTGGTGTCTGTGTTTTCTGTGTGCATCCCCTTTTATGCGGCCTCCAAGGGCTGAGAACTAGAAACAAACAACAACACAATAATACCCTCATGCAGTGATACGTACCTCCCAACTCCCCCCTCCCTATACTTCCCCTCCCCAACTGAAGAAGCATCTGTCACCCCAGAAAATCCCAACAAGTCAAAGAAAAGGTAGGGTAAACCATATAAGGGTGTGGAGTGGTGGACCCCTCCATTGCCTCGAATTTCAGCTATGCTCCGTTAGTAAGCCATGTCAAGCTGATTGTCGCCCCAGGGGCCTCAAATGAGCAGGGTCTGACTCAGCCTTTCCCCCTCCTCCGAAGCGGGGCACCCCGGCGGGATCGAGGCTTGGGAGTTCTCTCTCCTCCGAGGTACCGACAGCGAGGGGGTGTCCGCTCTGCGGATCTGGGAGGCCCTCCAGGACCTAGGCCTCCAGGGGCGGGAACCAGTCCAAGGGTGCTTTGAGCGGCCGGGACCCCCACAGACCTCCCCAGACACCGCATCCAGCGATACCTCAGGGTGAGAAGGGGGCCCCCCGGTGCCGGTACTCAGTCACCCATTCTCAGGCCGCCTCCGGTGTGTCGAAGAAATGCTCCCTGCTGGCATGTGGGACTTTGAGGCAGGCCGGGAAGAGGAGCATTTACTTCAGATTGAGCGCTTGTACTTTCTGTTTAACCTGGTCGTAGGTGTGCCACTTAGCCTGGACCACTCAAGAGTAGTGCAGGAAGATAAGGATCCTCGAGTTCTGATAGCAAATGTCCTGTTGAGCCTCCGGGAGCACGGCGTCTTGATCCCTAAAGTTAAGGAGGCGGGCGATCAGTGCCCTGGGTGCCGCCACAGGAGGGGGCTTTGCAGAAAGAGCTCTATGAGCGCGTTCAACGCCAAACCAGGCAGACAACTTATCCGAAGGCGCCCATGTCTTAACCCATTTCTCTACGAACTCCACAGGGTCGGAACCTTCAAAGGTCTCCGGGAACCCCACAAAATGCAGGTTATTCCGTCGAGTGGTTTTCTTCATCTTCTGCTTGCTGTTGTAGTTCATGTGTGTGGGTGAGAAGGCAAGAAACCTTCTTTTTAAGATTTCGAACCTCATCTTCCATGGTCGACACACAGGTTTCAGCCTCATTGATTCACGCTGAGGTGTTCTGAAGATCTTGGCGTAACAGTGCCACGTCGACTCTGACCTCGCCAATTTTATTTCCCACCACTGCCTGGGAGGACTGTATGGCGCACAGGATCTTGTCGGTGTCCCCTTCGATCTGTTCAGCCAGGGTGGGAGCCCCTGTGCCCCCGCCCGTCCCGGCCAGTGTGGTGAACTTGTCAATGCGAGGTTGGGAAGAGGAGGGTTTGGCCTGCCTTTCTTGCCCCATAATTCCACCGGCCAATCTCTCAGGCGTATTGACCTGCACAGAACACCGGGAGAGCCACGGGGCCCTCCCTACGAATTCCAGCCACAAAGGCTCAGTGATCCCTCCAAATTGGCATATGGGGCCCGCAATCTAGCCTCACTGTATTCCCAGGCCAAGGAGCCACCCCGGCCAGACTGGCCCCACTTCAGCGTGGGCCCTCGTCTCCTCCGCAGGCCCGAGCGTGGCCTCAGTTGTCGTGAGTCTGCAGACTGTCCCAAGTCCCAGTGGGTGATGGTCCTCTAGGTTCAGGACACCCCCAGGAGGGAGCGAGCATGGGTGGGGCTTCACACAATCCCTCTTGCAGCCAGACAGCAATGGGGTCTCCAGCACCGAATGCGCTTCAGGCACAGGCCACTCACTAGCCCATCGTCCATCCAGCACCCAGGACGGCCACAGCCAGAGCCTCCAAGGCGCCGCTGCTTTGGCCGCCGATCCGCAGTCCGTCACCATCCCGCCAGACAGCCGCGGCTTACCGGGCCAGCGCAGGTCCACTCCTCCACCACACCACTGCATCCCGCGCAGGTCACGACCCGACCACCGTCCGCCACAAAGGGCGCCTGCCTCTCAGGCGCCCGCATCCTGCTCCATGGCTTGAGGCCCGCCAAGGTCTCAGGCGGCAGCCGCGGCCGGCCGGCAGACACCCTCGACACGGCTTGGATGGCGGCAGATGACGGAGGGGTCCTGAGGACTCTTAAGGTGCTGCCGCCATCTTGACGCCCCAAGCCACGCCTCCCAGCCTCTGTTCTTTTTATGGTTCAAATTTCTTTATTGTGTTTTAACAAAGAAAAAGAGACAAGGGTGACGCAGAGTCCTCCAAACATTGAAAGGAAGACAAAGGGTCATTCGACCAACTCCTCCCTTTCTCCCCCGGGTGCACTTGTTTGCTAACACGCTATGAGAGATATATAGGGCTGTTAATATAGCCTCCCACTATTGTGCGTCCCTAGGAGTTGCCCTCCTCAGGAAGACGTAGATATTTAGGGCAGGTCAGTTCTCTGAACTCTCCAGAGAGGAGAGTCAGAAAGGGTCTCAATAGCTCTCTGTATTCTTGCCCCTGCGCTATAAGGGTAAGTGTAAGCTTTTGCATCCTCAAGATCAGCCATAGCTGATGTAACATGCCATAGCTGTTGGCTACATCAGCTATGGCAGATCCCCAAGATCTGCCATAGCTGATGTAACCAACTCAACTGTGTAGGGACCTGTGGGGAACTCCAATGTGCCAGAATGTTCTGTAGGGCCGCACCTAAGGCTAAACTAATCTGACGCCCCTCAAAGACTTGAATGGGAACGTCAGAGGATTTGGAAGACCCAGTATGATGTAAACCGGGAATCTCAGGAGCTGGATGTGCATATGGCAGTTGATTTCATCCATGATGCCCTCCCAGTAAGCGGTCAGCTTTGGGCAATCCGATAAAAGATGGGTCAATGTGCCCGGGTCCCCGTATCCCCTCCAGCACAGAGGTGAGTGCGAGTGATCACAATTGTGGGGCCAGGGCTAGGTACCAGTAGGTGGCTATCTTCATTGCGGTCTCTGTGCTGGCTGTGTTGTGTGCTGTCTGGCGTACCCTAATGTAGATCACCTCCTACTCCATGGGTGTTACGGGTCTACATAGTTCTTCCTCCCATCTTGCCTGGCTCAGGATTCTGGATTGCAGGGGCACTTGTTGTAGTATGTCATAGAGGTTTGAAATTATATGTTTGTTTGTTGTATTCGACAGTAGCCACTTCTTGTATGGCATGAGGGGTCGACTCGTAGGGAGTGAGTGTCTCACAATATTTCGAAGGGTAGTAGACCTTCTTCATCTATGAAATGTCCATTGGATTGGCATGTTGGGGAGGTCCAGGAACGGATGGAACCTTGGTCCAAACCCAGCGTGAAGTCCAGGAACGGAAGGAACCTTGTTCCAAACCACCCAGCGTGAAGTCCGGGTTCCCCACTATGGGCGTCATAGGAGAGGGGAAAGATGTCAGTCCTCTAGTGCGTACTGCTTGATCCCATGCCTTCATAGTTGCTCTAGTGACGGGGAAGGAGTATAGTCCCCAGGGTCTATGACAAAGCGGGAGAAAGGGGATCTTCCAGAGAGGTGTCCCAGCAATTGCACGGTCCATTAATAGCCATCATTTATCTGACTCCGGTCGGGACCACTCGACCAGGTACTGAAGGTGGGTCGCCCTGTAGTATTGCTGAAGGTCTGGGATCCCCAGGCCCTCCTTAAGCGGGGGTTGGTAAGCTAGCTGTCGGGCCATTATAGGTTTCGCCTCAGCCCATATTGACTTCGCTCTGTAACACCTGAAGGGAGGTGGGATGGGGCTCTGCCGGCAGCGCCTGAAAGAGGAACAAGGCCCTTGGTAGGTCTAACATCTTTATGGCTGCTATTGTACCTAGCCATGATATAGGAAGGAGTCTCCATTGGGTCAGGTCTTTTTTGACACTGATAATTCAGCTTTGAAGACTCTGTGACGGTCCTTGCAATCTGTATGCCCAAGTATGGGATGTAGTGCAGCTGCCAGTTAAACAGGTACTGCTGGGCCATCATGGCCATCGTCTTGTTCGAAGCATGAGACTAAGTGCCTGTGATTTTGAGAGGTTCATCCTGAACCCCGACACTTCCCCGAAAGCCTCCACTTCTTTCATGAAGGTCGGGAGGGCCCTTAGCGGGCCAGCCAGGGCCATCACCACGTCGTCCGCATAAAATGTGATTGTGTGTTCTTTACCACCAGAGATAGCCCTAGGTGTCCCTCACCCGCTACACAAAGGGCTCCATGTAGGGAGCGAACAGCAGGGGGGAATTGGCATCCCGGTTGGGTCCCACGGCCGATCGAAAACGAGACAGAGGTCACCCTGTTGACTCTGACTGAGGCCCACTGGGTGGCTGTATGCACTCACTATCCATGCTCGGAACCGAGGCCCTCGGCCGAAGTGCTCCAGGGTTTCAAGGAAGTGTGGCCAATGGATGTGGTCAAAAGCCTTTTCAGCGTCAATGGTAAGCAGCATCAGTTTGTGCCCCGAACGTTGGGCTTTGTCTAGTATGTGCAAAATCCACTTAGTGTTGACCCTGCATTGCCAGTCGGTCTGGGCCCACCAGTCCAGGCATCAACGGGTTCAGGCGGAAAGCCAGAATGCCCATGAGAAGATTTATGTCCACATTAAGTAGGGAGAAAGGTCTGTAAGACCCACAGTGTGTGGGGTCCTTCTCACCTTTTGGGATGTCCACCATGGATGCATCTAACATGGATGGCATTATTGTGCCCGGGCCTGAAATGGCGTTGAATCGGCAAGTCAGTATTGGGGTGAGAATATTGCAGAAGGTTTTGTAAAACAGGCCTGGGAAGCCATTAGTTCCTGGGGAGTTCGAGGCTACCAGCCTGCTGATATCGGAGATGACCTCTTCTATTCGGATGGTCCCCAAGCGGGGGGCCTCTAAAAGTTGAGTTGTGCGGGCATGGTTGAGGTACTGACTAGAAGTGGTCAAGCTGTATGTTTGGGGGGGTATAGGTCCTGATAAAAGTCTTGGAATGCTGCTGCTATCCTGTGCCACTGACCACCTCAGACCCATCTTGGGCATTGATTGCCTCCACCATCATTGATTGCCTCTGGGCTCAAAGCTTATTAGCCAGGAGGCGTCCACACTTGTTCCACCCCACATAAAAGGAATGGCGCCGTCGGAGTGCTGAGTATACTTCCCTGTCAATATCTAGACTCGCACTTTGCGCCCTACCTGCGCTAAGCTGTCCCCAGACTCTCTGGGCCCAAGTTCTCTTGTGTATCCTCCGAAGTTCTGTCACTTCCCTCTACAGTTGGTCCCTCTTCTCCCAGCGGATCTTATTATCTGCTGCTGATATTGTGATAAATTCCCCACTAATGACAGTGTTTCCCACAGTAGGGAGATAGGCGTGTCTGCCGTTTTGTTTATTTCTATGAAGCTGGAGATGGCTTTCTGAATCTGAGCCACCACTTCGGTGCTCAGCAACAGAGTAATCCTAAGCCGCCAAGGTTGATAGTCCCGGGACTGGGGAGGGATGGTCAGGGAGACAGCCGCATTATCCGACAGCACGCTCAATGTCAATCTCCTTTAGTATCTGTTGAATGTCCCTGGTGCCCAGGAAGAGGTCAACGTAGGCGTAGGTTTTGTGTGCATAGGAGTAGAAGGTGTAGTCTCTGGTTGAAGGGTGCCTGCTTCTCCGTAGATCCTTGAGGCCTAACTCTTTTAGTCTCCCTAGTCCCACCTGTGACATAGCTCCCACCACGCCATTTTAGAAGCCAGCCAGTCATTGTTAAGAACAATGTTAAAGTTGCCCCCTATGAGCACCTGTCTGTCCTGCGCGGCCGTGACCTCAGATAGCGCTCGACCTAGGGACCACTTCTGCTTCTCATTCGGCGCATACATTGATGCCACTACAACCTGGAAGTCCCCTAGGTAAATCCTATATGCCAGCAGCCGTCCCTGTATGTATGCAATTTTGTCTCCCACCCTCCCATGGAAGGAACGCAAGATGAGGCGTGCCACCCTGCCACCTTGGTCTCTCGTGAAGAAAAGTACTGTATAGGGAAGGCTGTCAATCTCAGTCTGTGATGGTCTACATTAAGTAAATAAGTCTCCTGAAAGAGACACAAGTCGGCCCCTTGTTTTCCAGGGAGGAGAGGACTGCCCTACACTTGGTTGGGTTGTTCAGCCCTTTAACATTAAGGCCCATATTTATACTTTTTGACGCAAAACTGCGCTGACACAGTTTTGCGGCAACATTTTTTACTCCGGCTAACACCATTTCTTTGCGCCACTCGGGTGTCAAATTTATACTTTGGTGCTCGGCGGTGCAAACCACTGGTGTGAGTCATTTTTTTTACTCAAACCAATGCGTCACGTCATAAAGAAAAACTATGTTAACGCTGCAAAAATGACTTTGATCCGGTTTACGACATCGCAAAAAACAGATACGCACCTTTTTTTGACGCAATTGCATCAAAAAGCGACAAAACACAGCAAAATGTGCAAAGGAGAGCCAAAATGGATCCCAGAAGCTATGAGAGACCCCAGGAAGTTGACAACCAACCAAGAACCAGCCAGGAGGACCCACACAAGATCCAGGAGAGGGAGAAGAAGAAAAGGAAGTCTCGGTTCAGTGCAGAGGAGCAGGAAATACTGGTGAAAGAGGTGAAGGAACACCAGCACCAACTTTTTGTCACCTCTAAATTGACAATTAATAGGAGAGAGGCAATTTGGCAACTAATTGTTGACAAGATAAACAGTGTGGCAGAAGTACAGAGAACAGTCATCGAGTGCCAGAATCGCTGGCATAACTGCAAGCGCAGGACCAAGGAAAAGATGAACAGGAACATGAAGGCAGCACTGCAGACTGGAGGTGGGAGTCCAGCATCGCAGGAGGTGCTGGACCACATAGAGGAGATGGTGGCAGACGTCATCCCTGAGGAGATCGTCACAAGGATTCAAGGACAGGACAGCGCAGACTACAAGGAGACAACACAGATGCAGGGTAAGTGGCATGGGGAACTAAAATGCGGAAATGTGAACTGTAAGCAGGGGGGGAACATACCTACTACACAATGCATGTAAGTCATGATATTCAGGGAGTGGAAGAGGCAAAGGGGCACGGCGCAGGGCATGGGCTGTTCAGAGGAAACCTGGGGCATAGTACAACACTACACCAACAACCTTTGCATTGGGGTATGCTTCCATGCCAAGGATGTTGGGAAGGTAAAACCAGTCCAGGAAGGTAGGGTTCAATGTAAAACTGGCCTGCTGTCACACGACAGCTGGTATTCTCCCTACAAGAACTAGGGCTCAATTAACAGTCTCAGGCCATATCCGCAAGTGGAATTTAACATTGAAAACAGTTGCCACTACCACCTCTGCTGTGTGTGCAGGTCAAGTAGCTAATGGCAGCTACGTGCCCATGGAGAAACACACCCAAATTAGAGGGTTCAGTATGACAACGTTATCAATCCCCTGTAATCAATGAAAATGTGCTAAACCTGTCAAATGTGAATGTCCATAGTCGCTACCAACATCAGCCATTGTCATAAACATTATGAGATACACAGCAGTAATGTCATACCCATGCTGCACATGTCAGGGTCCACCCTGTGCCTGGGTCACAATAGCTGCAATGACACCATGCAACATCCCAACTGTCATAGTGCTCAGACAACAGCATTGAGGTGGAGGACATATGTAACCGTCCAGTGAAACACACCCACATAGTCAGAAGAGGAAATGGAACACTGATATGGCCATCAGTGCAATCCAATGTAGCACACATTCCCCAACATCAACATTACACACTACCAATGCTGACATCTGTATTGTGCCATGCCAATGATAAACATAGTATATGCTAGGTCTCAGCAACATATAGCTGGATGTGAAATATCAGAGACTGGGGCAGTTCCAGATTGTTAAGTGTGGTGCAAGTGCCATCAGAACACCCACAGCCAGTGCAAGACCACTACATGAGAATGGAAGTAGACAGAGGGTTGAGTTGTACAATAAGGTGGCAACATACAATTTGGGCAGAACCTACACATAGAGGATGTGACGCAGACAATTGCCCAAACTGCCCACACTACATGTAACATGCAGGTGGGGCATAGGCCTGGGAGAATGCTAATATTAAAGACGGGAACAATGAACAGGAACCAGTATCACAATGTGCAACTAATAGGAAGTCAGGCACGTCACGTTACAAATGCCACAACACAGACACACTTATTGTACTATAGCTCATTGCAGAGGACGATGGCTCTCCTGGGGATATGCCTGTCCTGGACTTCCCCGATAACATGGATGACGAGCTGACAAACATCAGCCAGCAGACCCTCCAAGATGTCCTTGGAACCCTCCAGACCCCACCTTCAGTCGCAAGGAGGAGCACAGGTACAGCAGCCATCACAGAGGAACCACCAACCACCCCAATTGTACGACCTGCCAGCTCCAACCCAGCTGAGGACTCTGATGACACTGACACCAGCTTTGAGTGGACTGTAGTTGGAGTACAGCGGGAGCTGGCCAAGGAAGTGCGGGTGGGGATGCAAAATATGTCAGCCAGTCTAGAGGTGTTGCGTTCGTGCATGATGTCAACTGCAGAACAGGCAGCGGTCATGCAAGGGCGAACATCAATATTGCAAGAACTTCAACAAAGTGCGAAGGAAATCAGCACAGCAGTAAGGGAGTTGACACAACACCTCCACCAACAAACCTTTCAATGAGTGCACAAATGCAATGTTGACCCCCTCAGGGCCGACCTGGATGCCTACCACAGTGATGTAGCTGCTATCCTTAAGAACCAGCAGATCCTCCGTGCTGCAGTACTGCCCTTAATAGCCCCACAGTTGGCAGCTCCCCGGGATTTCTGACTCCACGTCTTCAAACACTGAAGTTTGTATTGCCCCTTCAAACCCACCACCACCAAGGGCAGAGGAGGCGACACACACATCAGAAGAGGAAGACGTGGAACAGATCACCTTCACCCGTAAGAGTACCCAGTAGCACTAGTCCCTGCCACAAGGGCACTTATAACCAAGGTCCTGTGCTTTGTAACATGCCAGTCTTGCAACAGGTGTTCACAAGCACTGTTCTCCAGACCACTGTTTACCTTGACACTATGCTCTGTGATTGTCTCTCACTACCTCATTGGCAATTCATGTCCCTCAGCACTGTATGACACTTCACCCCTGCATGTCCAATGACATGCCCTTTTGCACTTGTGTAGGATCCCAATGGAAGGCGTCACACTAATGGACTCACAATCCTGGACTATGTAAATATAGCACTACAGCACTTTAAAATAAATAGCACTTACACAACCACTTTGTATCTGTGTAATGAGACACATCAACCGTAAGGGAGATTAGAGATGTTTGCCTCATGTCAATGCCCATAGAATGTCAATACAACGGCCCTGAAAGATTGTGGGCTGATAAATATGCACTGTGGTCTGGATTGTACCATCATCTGCCCTTCATGAGGGTTAAATCTGAAGTAAATAGAAACATTATATTGTAATGCTGTGTTGGACAGGATAAGTCTTCTTCAAGGGATGTCTAAGCAGAAAATCATTGTCTACAAATATATCTTCCAGACAATCTTTAGGTATGTGACATTTGACTCACATTCTTCATTCCACACACACCATACAGTGGGAATGGATGTGTACGAGTGTACTTACAAATAAGTAACGTTGCAGTACAATGTAAGAAATGATAGGTGTGAGTTATGTATACTGTACTACATTAGATTATACCATCACTCACCTTATCAGGGTTCACATGAACATCAGGCTGCAGGCAGATGTACCACAGTGTCCTCAATACCAAATCTGGTCTCAAAGTATGACAGACTGAAAACATACATCCAAACTTAACAACACATCTGGGTATGAGCTGCATGCACATCCATGACATTGTACTCAAGTGCCACATACACATAGCACAACATGTGGAGCTAGATGCTGCTAGGAAGTCAAACATACAATCTAACTTGTTCATTAGTGGCCAGGAAGGCTCAAGTCTGTGGGTAATACTTTGGCATCCCTATTCTGTGAGATTCAGGGTATGACTTGCTAACTAAATCATGAACATGTCCCTCTCCAAATTTTTCTTTCCAAGAAATGTAACAGCAAATGTCACCCTATTCACATGGCCATGCCTACAGGCTGCACTGCAATCCCAAAATATGACTTTACGCTACTGATTGTCCAACTCAAATATGGAAAAGAAAGTCAAACTCCAGTCAAGTTACATATCAGATCATGTGCCAGCACATCATACCTTGCTATGTGTCCAACACACAGGAGTCAATCACACAACAGCTGCAAACACAACACAGAACTGAAATATCAACACTTACTGGATATGTCTGGGTCCGCAAATCGAGCCACTTCTCCAATTGTGTAAGGGGCAGGTCCACCTGTAAAGCATGGAAGGGTGAAATGTGCTCAATGTCTGTGCACTGTTCAACACTTTCAAGTAAAATTACTATGTGTGACATTATATCTGAAAGTCCAGCCCCTCAGGCATGATGATACTCCAACATACATACCACTGCAAACATGTATAGACCCCGTCACTCCAATGAGTGATACACACACATATGCACACATGCAGTGGCCCTAACTATCATGTGGTGACAAACATGATCCCTCAATCGGTTGCAGACTCATTTATAAAGTGTACTCCATTTCATCATTTGTTGTAATGAGAGACATGCAAAGCCACATTCCTGGTGCATTGCAATACCAGTCACTCAGGTATTGTGGCTTGTGCATCAAATGACAATCAGTTACTGTGTGATGCTCATGTGGTTTGAGTTAAGCACATGATTTATTATGCTTTCTATGGTCCCTTACATGTGGGCCTGTGTTGTGTGTAGGTTACATATGCTACATTTACAGTGTCCCCAGAGCCATATATGCCCCCTATGACACCATAATGGCAGGGATCCTGTCTGTTACTTGATGACAATCTGGCGCTAAACATGGATTGGCCATTTATCAAAATTAATACAACAAAGAAATATATGCTGACAGTGTATATTTTTGTCATCCATGACAGAATGCATAGGCACAGGTGAAGTCATTGCACCTGAAATGTGTCACTCATTGCCCTGTGTACCCATATTGGGTATTGGAATTCACAGTTAGCCACATTCCTCATCTTACATATGCAAAGTTGGGAGATCAGCGGGTATACAGCAAACTGACGCTGTCCCATTATTGAAACATGGTTTAGCAAATACTGTGTCAATCATGATGATGTAGGTTTTAATTTCTTAGTACCCTCGGAATGGCAGCAGTCACAGGAATGCTGGTCTTCTGATCTTAGGATTCACCCCTGTCTGTGATAGCCTTCATACTGGGAAGTTAGCTATTGTACATATGCTGCACTAGATCAGCAGGGGTGCACCAAACGTAAACTAGCAAAGAATTTGGGAACTTTATATGTATGATGGAATTGCAAGGGTCCCTTGCACAACATCATGCAAGTAATACATTGTGACCACGCATTCCCCAACTTCAGGTATCCCATGATGACCCAATAACTTATGAGAAGTGCATGGCTATAAAGTTACACAGATGGCAAATGCATCAGCTCAGTTCCAGCTATTGTGCCCAAGACCAATTTAAAACACACAGGTACAATCAACAGAGGGCCAGGGATATTTGTTATCTCTCAATTTGTATCATTTGCTTCATGTTTTACACTACAGCTATGGAAAGTAGCACCAAACATTTAGATATGAACCCGTGTGCATTACTTTGGCATTCATTCCTAATTTAATTGTGGCACAACCAAGTCACACTATTAGCCTAAGATATTACCTGAGGTTAGGAAGAAATTTGTACGTATGGGCCAGAATACAGTTCAGACATGTATTCAAAATATTTGGGGAACACATTAATTCCTTGCTTTAGCTTGTGAAAAACATCTCTTTCCTGGTACACTCACAGTCCATGGATAAAACATATGTTTGAGCCGTATTACCATCATCTATTGACGTGAAAGCAGCACTAATTTACATGATCACGTTGTGTTTTGTAAGATTGTGCAGCTGTTGCGTCAACAAATGACGGTAATGTGTAGCAATTATTGTACAACTCAGGGCCACTGTATGTTTAACTTATGTTCCACATGTCCAAAAACATTGCCTGCAGCATATCAACAAATCTGATACTGTCACTACAGAGCATTTAAATGTGCACATTATTCTGAATTGTACTCCCCAACTGGGCCACTAATCACAACACCCAGGTGGTCCAGCAGGTCTTGCTCTCTGGCAACAAGGTCAGCCCAGCGGTGCTTCAGTTGGTGGTTGTTGTGCGGTATGTTGAAAATGCGACACAGATGGTATAGCACCTTGGACCACCTGAGCCTCCTCGCCTCCGTGTGATACCCCTGTATCACCCTGCCACCTGCTTCAATCATCAGGGGGAGGAAGTGGCACACCAGCCAAATTAATGCCCCCATCTCCTCCTCACCCAGTTTCCCCAGACGTGGCCTACCCAACATGACAGAAATAATAGCAAAAATAAAGGGAAAGTAGGGAGGAAAATGAAAGTAAAGTCACCAACAAACAGCCCAACCATCCTCAAACTAACAATACCCACTACAGACTCCCAACAGTAAAAAGACAAAATTAGACACCAAATATGACAAATAAACACTTACAATGAACAACTGAGACAAATACAAATAAAACAGATGACAAATAGGATGGAACACAGGAGACAAAAGCACAATTTGGCCAGAAAAAACTCTAAGCACAGCCACACAGTCTAGAAAAATCACAGACTGCAAAGTGAAAGTGAAAGTACACCCACTATACCATTTCTGTAAACAGGATATCCTATCACATCACTTCCTGCCTCAAATGCAGTGCATTTCTATTATGATGGGTCAAAATTTTCTGAAGCTTACAGTCTGTGCGTCACTTTTTTTTTACGCAAATGCTTAAAAATTACCCTGTATCCATAGTTTCAAATATTTAGCAACGGTAACCAATTTCATGGGGTACAGTGTAGGAATTACTGCTCGGGGCCAATGGATGTATAATGGCTGTGAGCGTCATTTTTCAACGCATGCATAGTGATTTTTGACGCATATGCATCTTTTTTATGCGTTTGCGTCAAAATTTATGTCTTTTACTGTGTTTGGGTCATTTCTCAAATTTTTAAAGTACATGACATCTGTAACTGTACAGAGATAGGCTGTTTGCACCTACATTGTGTATTCCAATGTTTGGGCACATGTGGCAGATCACACTACTTCAGATCATGATACTCCAGTTGTTGTACCGGATGAGCACTCTTCACTGACGCAATAGGTACCCAAACTTTTTGAATACAAATTAGTATTACCCAGTTTGAGCAGGTTCTGAGTCAATAGAGGATAGCAAGGATAAACAACTTAATACATTAACTCATTGCCTGTGTGTCAATGTCTGTGAATTGTCTATTTCAATTTTTGTTGGGCCTCTGTGTGAACGTCACAAGATGTGCTTTCATTGATGTGCTTGCATGCATGTGTTGTAAATGTGAATAACCTTCACAAACTATTCAGTGTAGATATGAGTCAGGATATGTGTTTGTCATACACGTAGCATCTATAGCTGTGTGAACTGCACTGACTTTTGAGACAATACATCTCCCATGACAAACCATGCACAGGATAGATAGAGGACGGTTGATAATGGCAATGAGTAAGCCATCACATGTACAGGAATGTTGGATACCACATCCTGGTAACTTGTTTGTATACTAGCCATGAGTCAGTCATTTGAAAGTACTATGTAGGTACAGTGTTTGTGGCACAAAACAATCCAAAAATGTAATGTCACTCCACAGTTTGAGTCCTATATATGACCTTTGTTTCTCGTGTGGCAGTGGAGGACCAGCAGACCAAGCTGCAAGTGTTCACATATTTTCAGTGGTTAATTGCACAAAGGTGTCCAGTCCATGGGTGTGGCCATGTGTACCCGGTGCCATTATTGTCCTCCATGTTGTCACTGTTATGTACATGTCTACTCATGAGTCTGTGGATCCATTCCCTGCATTAACAGAGTATCCATCAAAGCAGAATTGACCAAAAGCCAAAGGGGAATTGACAACACACATGGGGATATTTGAGCTATGGCACTGCAGAAGTTTTATGAGGCTGACAACAGGGTAACCTTGGTGTGCTCACAAACGTAATGGATCAGTATATAGAACCCGGCAGCTTTCATCACAACATTTGTACACAGGGTGGTATTGAAAATTCCTACTGCAACAGGGAACATCAGTGCCTCTGTGCTGATTAATCTCACAGCTAGTCACCACGCAACCACCATCATTGGGTTGCAGCCAATAGGAATCTGTGTGTGGACTGTGAGGGCACAAACATGTTTTGTCCATTCATGAACATTAGCAAACATTGTTTTTTGTGCTGGCGGCACCATTCCCAATCCATGCATACAGCCATAGTACACTGTCACTGTTTGTCACTCATGCATACATGAAACACAGACAAGGGATAGTGCGGGATTAGGCTATTGAAATACATGTCCCACACCTTGATACCATATGTAAACTGATTAAACTATACAATATATTTTTGGATTCATCGTAGACCTACCAGACACAATACCACAGGAGGAAAGTGAGGGCATGGAAAGCAACTATGAGAGAAATGTAGCCACAGGGAACCTCTAGGGTAACACAAAAACAGGTAACAATCAGGCTAACAGGATGCACGCTCTGTCAGGAACTAACATGAACAAGGAAAATGCGCAGTGAGCAGACTCAGACTGGGAAAAGCCTGAACAACACTGTGGAAAATTAAAACTGGACTTATGCTGTTGGCTGCAACGTTACACAATAACCAAAGGGCTGTGTTACACAAGTGGTTTATACAGCAATGCACAACAAGGATATACATTAAAAGGCAGCTTCTAAGCAGTTCAGGCAGCAGGAATGGCAGTGCAGATTCAAATGGGTGGTCTGCATAGAAGTGCTCACAGGTGTGTGCAGCTTCAGTCTCTCACAAGTCCTGTAGGTGAGAATCAAGTTCAAAGGGCCAACAGTACCTTTCACATGGGAAGCAATGGACAGGTGATTACAGGTCCTACAGACTACCAGGCAGTGCATTTTGGGACCTGCAGTCCATGCAGTCAGATGTACTAGGACTATGGCATGCCGTACTAAAGAGGGAAGCACACTGGAGTCAGAATGTGAGTCTGGGTGTGTGTAGATGATGGAATATCGGGATACAAATAGTCCTGTTACAGGGCCACCTAGAGAAGGGTGGGGAGAGAATGAAAAATGCCTGTGACAGAACTTATAACCTCGGATGTCATGCACAGGGCATGTCTTGTGAGCATTGCTTGTCATACTTAGGGCACTTGTGCTATCCATTTGCAGCTTACATGGACTTCTTGTCACACATGCTCCTTGCAGAGATAGCTGATTTCACACTTACCGCTGTCAAGGATGTGGTCATACATTCCTATTACTAATGTAATTGCAAATCCACTGGCTCATGTATGAAGCAGGTGTTTTACTTGTGATTGATGGTGTCTTAGTTGTGTGCCATATGCTGCAATGAACCATGTTGCCAACATGGAAGTGTCCCATAGTTGTGCTACTCTGACATTGCCCTTCAAATGTTAAATGAACACCATTTATGTCATTTACACTGTATGTGAAGTTGGGTGTACACTCATACTCAACAAATGTGATGTGGCTTTTTCAGTATCCTAATCTGTATTACTGCACTGCTGCATGAGGCTAAAGTCTGATTGTGATTCCCAGGTATCATGTGATGCATAAATAATTACCCAGACCATGATTTAGTGATAAGATTAGGGCCCTCATTCAGCTGCCCGCCAAGGTTGGACCGCCGGGCGGCCGTCAATGCGGCCGCACTCCCGCCGCAGCCATCAGGAGATCCCCGCCGGCCCAGCGGGAATCTTGGGCGCAACACAGGAGCCGGCTCCAAATAAATTCGGCGGTGTTGCGGCCTTGCGACGGGTGCAGTTGCACCTGCCGCGCTTTTCACTGTCTGCATGGCAGACAGTAAAAAGCTGCAAGGGGCCGTGGCAGGGGGCCCCGCGACTCCCCTTACCGCCAGCCTTTTCATGGCAGTTTAAACCGCCATGAAAAGGCTGGCGGTAGGGGGACTCGTAATCCCCTGGGCAGCTCTGCAAGCAGCGCTCCCCTGGCGCATTAAAACTGCCGGGACCACTGTGGCGGGAAACCGCCGGGACCACTGTGGCGGGAAACCGCTGGTCCCAGCGGTGCGACTTAGGCGCTTCCGCTGCGGTCATAATTCCCTGTGAAGCACCGCCAGCCTGTTGGCGGTGCTTCCTCCAGAACAGCCCTGGCGGTCTTTGACCGCCAGGGTTGTAATGACCCCCTAGGTGTTTAATGAGATATGGTAAGAAAGTGGTGAGTGTGACTATACAGGGAGTGCAGAATTATTAGGCAAATGAGTATTTTGACCACATCATCCTCTTTATGCATGTTGTCTTACTCCAAGCTGTATAGGCTCGAAAGCCTACTACCAATTAAGCATATTAGGTGATGTGCATCTCTGTAATGAGAAGGGGTGTGGTCTAATGACATCAACACCCTATATCAGGTGTGCATAATTATTAGGCAACTTCCTTTCCTTTGGCAAAATGGGTCAAAAGAAGAACTTGACAGGCTCCGAAAAGTCAAAAATAGTGAGATATCTTGCAGAGTGATGCAGCACTCTTAAAATTGCAAAGTTTCTGAAGCGTGATCATCGAACAATCAAGCGTTTCATTCAAAATAGTCAACAGGGTCGCAAGAAGCGTGTGGAAAAACCAAGGCGCAAAATAACTGCCCATGAACTGAGAAAAGTCAAGCGTGCAGCTGCCACGATGCCACTTGCCACCAGTTTGGCCATATTTCAGAGCTGCAACATCACTGGAGTGCCCAAAAGCACAAGGTGTGCAATACTCAGAGACATGGCCAAGGTAAGAAAGGCTGAAAGACGACCACCACTGAACAAGACACACAAGCTGAAACGTCAAGACTGGGCCAATAAATATCTCAAGACTGATTTTTCTAAGGTTTTATGGACTGATGAAATGAGAGTGAGTCTTGATGGGCCAGATGGATGGGCCCGTGGCTGGATTGGTAAAGGGCAGAGAGCTCCAGTCCGACTCAGACGCCAGCAAGGTGGAGGTGGAGTACTGGTTTGGGCTGGTATCATCAAAGATGAGCTTGTGGGGCCTTTTCGGGTTGAGGATGGAGTCAAGCTCAACTCCCAGTCCTACTGCCAGTTCCTGGAAGACACCTTCTTCAAGCAGTGGTACAGGAAGAAGTCTGCATCCTTCAAGAAAAACATGATTTTCATGCAGGACAATGCTCCATCACACGCGTCCAAGTACTCCACAGCGTGGCTGGCAAGAAAGGGTATAAAAGAAGGAAATCTAATGACATGGCCTCCTTGTTCACCTGATCTGAACCCCATTGAGAACCTGTGGTCCATCATCAAATGTGAGATTTACAAGGAGGGAAAACAGTACACCTCTCTGAACAGTGTCTGGGAGGCTGTGGTTGCTGCTGCACGCAATGTTGATGGTGAACAGATCAAAACACTGACAGAATCCATGGATGGCAGGCTTTTGAGTGTCCTTGCAAAGAAAGGTGGCTATATTGGTCACTGATTTGTTTTTGTTTTGTTTTTGAATGTCAGAAATGTATATTTGTGAATGTTGAGATGTTATATTGGTTTCACTGGTAATAATAAATAATTGAAATGGGTATATATTTTTTTTTTGTTAAGTTGGCTAATAAATATGCACAGTAATAGTCACCTGCACACACAGATATCCCCCTAACATAGCTAAAACTAAAAACAAACTAAAAACTACTTCCAAAAATATTCAGCTTTGATATTAATGAGTTTTTTGGGTTCATTGAGAACATGGTTGTTGTTCAATAATAAAATTAATCCTCAAAAATACAACTTGCCTAATAATTCTGCACTCCCTGTAGTCAAAAGAAGTTTTGCACAATGTGTTGTCTTCGATGCAATCCTGCAGCAGTGTTTGGATGGTCTCCCTCATGTTGATGGACAGCATCGTCCTCTTCCTCCTCTTCAGGCATTTGTGGGTCTGGTTCATAGAGGGGAATGTTCCTCCTTACTCATATATTGTGCAGGATGGCACAGGTTAGAATGATCTGGCAGACCATTTCCTGGGAATATAAAAGGCTGCCTCCGGTGATGTCGAGGCACCTGAATCTTGACTTCAGGATGCCAAAGGTCCTCTCTACTATGGTGGGTGTCCTCCGATGTGCCTCCTTACAGGCACGCTCTTCTGCAGTGCTTGGGTTTGCAAATGGGGTCATGATCCACGGCTGAATCCCATACCCCTGATCAGTTGAAAAAGAAAATGAGTGAAACTTTTTAATGGAGCTTGCACCATGATTATCACTTTGCATGGCAGTTGTTATCTTGTGTTGTCTGTGACTCCTCTGTGTTTGTGTTATTGTGGGGAATCCAAGGCTTCTAGGATGTACCATTAGCATTGGGTTGTTTCATTATCTGAACTGGTGTTTGGCTGATTGCCCGGATGTCAGCGGTATTTTTGTAGACTTGCAATACATTGTGTACTCCCATACATTATGTCATGTGGAAGAGGTGTCCATGTGTCTTAACTGAGGTTGACATGATACTTCCATAAACAGAATCAATTCCACAGTGGTGGTAACACGGTTATATGTCCTGGACATCCCATCCAATTTAACATATGCAATAGAATTTGTTAAGCATCAGTGAGGCCCTTTGATTTGGCTAGGTGACAATGTACAACAGATCTCCACAAGTTGGCAGCACTGAAGTGTTGACAATGCACAGATATCCCATGTGTGACAAGTTCTATGCAAACCTATATTTCTGCCCTCACCGAGTTGGCTCATGTTCAAACGTGTACCTACACTACTGAACCTGGTCCACGTAATGAAGGTTTAATTCTAAGAAGGTCCATATGCCTGTACATCTGTTGTGTATATGTGTAATTGTCTCAATCCGTATGTGTAGCAATGTGCACTTTGCAATATTGTCACATCAATATGTGTTCTTAGCACAGTCCACTTGCTTATTGGTAGTGAGCAATGTCAGCCCAGGAGTGATGTGAGATGTTGGTACAGCCTCAATGCTTCCATGTCCCATTCATTAGAGTCATCATCATCATGCTATGTGTGTCATGGTGTTTGACCTGCAGCGAAACACATTGCATACCCCTTACACAGTACATATTGTTTGGAAGGGTGTGTGATTGAGTGTTATTGATGTGATGTTGGATGATTCATCTTTCAAGTTGTACTGCCAGTTAAGGCCATGTCATTGTCACTGTGTGGTTTTAAATTGTTCCATTGTGTCTCTGGAGTGGCATCTGTTGTTATTTGCATCTCTCAGTTGTCCATAGGTGTGTATCCCATAGGGTCAGGATATCGAACATGACTAGCAGTGCCACAACCTCAGTGTCTTCCTGGCCAACTGTCGATGTTGTGGTGTATGTGTTGTGTGTCCTACAGGGTTGCTGTGCTGTGTGTATGTAACTGGGTTTCTGTACTTACCAACAAGTAGGCCATTTCCATATCGTCCATCCTGGAAGTATTGATTGATGGTGCTGTGGCGGAAGATGAATGAATCATGTACACTCCCAGGATACTTTGCCACAATAATGGTGATCAAACCCCGGTGATCCACAATGGCCTGCACATTGACGGAGTGTGTGTGCTTCCTGTTGCGTTATAGATGCTCGGTTGCAGCAGGTGGCACAATCCGTACATGTGTGCTGTCAATGGCACCAAGCATGTGTGGGAAGCCGTTGATTTGGTAGAAGCATTGTTTGGTCTCCTGCTGCTTCAGCTGTGTGTAAGGGAAGCTGATGTGGCAGGGTGGGAGGGAGATGATGGCATCCAGTACCTTGGGCAGGAAGGCAGAGAATGAGGGCTGTGAGATCCTGGCAACCAGGGCACCAGTGGTTTGAAAAGAGACACTTGCCAACATGTGGAGGACAGCTAGCAGCTTGGTCTCTGGTGGAATGATGTAGGGTGTCTGAAAGCTGGGTGCCAACTGTGGCTCAATGTGGCGCAGCAGCTGCTGAATGGCTTGCCAGTTGAGTCTGTACCTCTGGATGATGTCATGTTCCCTGGGGCCCAGAAGGGTTGTCCTAGTCCAGAATATCCTCTCCTGCCTTCTGCGTGTCCTTTGGGGTCCCTGCTAGTGTGCTGGAAGCTGCTGCTGTTGGTCCTGTGCTCTGCGTCTTTGTGCATGCTGGATGAATAGAACCTCCATGTCTTCCTTTTGGAGCTCTGCTGTTGCTTCTGTGTGTTTTCCTTAACTACTGGTGTTTTTGCCTCATTTCAACGCCGGCCCTGACCCAGACGTTAATTTGTGATGCAAATCGGGCTGTGCGCCATTTTCTGACTCCGACTACCAGCCGTGCAGGTTTTTTGCGCGGTAGGATAAATATGGTGCACAGGTGTTTAAGTCATTTTTTGGACGGGAACGCCTAGCTTGCATGTCATTAACACAAGGCGGTTTCACGCATCCAGAAAATGACGCACATGGCGGAATTTTGGCTTTGGCGGGCTCGGGCGTCGAAGTATAAATGTGGAGTTAGGTTTGCGCCGAATTTGCGTAAAAAATTTTGACGCAAATTCGGCGCAGACAGAGTATAAATATGCCCCTAAGTGTTACTACCTTAAGGATTGCTTAGGTGGGATAGGCGCAATGTTGTGGGCCAATGGACAACCGCCCGCCCTCTTCCTCCCTCACCTCATGTGTGGCAGTTGCTCATGGAGGCTGTGTTCCTTCCTGTTGGATATGCGAGATTGTGTGCTAGTATAGTGCACCCTGCCCCAGAACTAAACGACGTAAACCACAACAACATTTCTAACTACTCTGCTAGGGGAGCCCGATCCTCCGGCGTATCCCAAAGGAATAGTCCGAGATGTAGAAGTATGGTGGTCTAGATGCCTGTCCTCCATTGGGTGCCTTCCCATCTTCACCCCCTCCACCCCAGCCCCTTTGGTGTCAGTGCCATTGAGGCCATGCTCTCTCATTCCCTGTCAGATTTCATGGAGTCCCCCGTGAGAGTTTACAGAACTGCTCTTCGCTCAGACACCATTGTCTCTGGGTCCAGTTTAGTGCTCTTTGGCGGGACAGTCTGCCAGCGCACCTGCACCTTCGGTCGGTTTTCGTGAATGCAGGTACTCATCTGGGGGCTCCTCCAGCTGCAACAAACTATAAGCCTCCTTCAATGAGCGCAGTTGGTGCAGATTACCCACCCACCGGAAAACCATGAGGAGGAGATGCCCTAAGGTGTGAGGTGATCGGTCTAAAGTCTCTCCTCTTTTGTAGAGTGATTGCTGCCAGTTCCTGATAGAGGACCACTGTGTGACCACAGAACTTCAGAGGGTGTTGCTCTCTCGCCAGCTGGAGAGGGAAATCGTGGACACATACCAAAATGTCCGTAGGGGGTACGTGGGCTGGTCGTGGGGGCCAACCCTATGCACTCTGTCCATTTGTATCTCCCTGCCTGAATCCTCCCCTAGTATCTGATGGAAAAGGGATCTGACATAGTGTGTGAGGTCGCCCTCCTCGGCCCCCATTGGGCGTCCGCTGATGTGGATGTTATTTTGCCTCGAGAAGTTCCCCAGGTCCTCAATGTGGGCTTGTAGCTCAATTTGTTGCTCTTGAAGCCGCATTACTTCCTGCTAAAGCTACACTATTTCCTCGTCCCGGCTATTCTTGTGCTTATCGAGGGTGGCTACTCTCCCGCCCACCTCCTCTAGCTCATGTCTCACCTCCCTTAAGTCCCGTGACAGGTCTCTCTTTACCACATGTAGATCCTCTTTCAGTGCTGTGAATAGCCCTTCAAGGAAGGACAGCGTGATCGGGCTCTCTCCCTCCTAGTCGCACTTGTACCGCTCCATGGCGGGGGTGACCGCCTCTGCTTTCCCTGTTGCGGGCTTAATCAGCATGTCTTTCACCAATCGGTCCTTCTTGGAATGCGCCGAGGCCATGCCTCCCTGCTCCCTCCGGCTGCCACCGTCAGGCCCCCACTCTTCGTCGTCTCCTCTCCGAGGCCACACAGCTCCCTCAAGGTGTCGAACCGCAGACCAGGAGTAGTGCTTCCCACTCGCTCTCAGATGTGGCAAGCCCCTTCACACGATCACTTGATGGAGGCCAAGCCGATGGCATGCTCACTCAAAGGCAGCAGTGATCTTCTAGAGGAAGAGGCAAACCACCAGCTCAAACTAAGGGCCACATTACGGCAGTCTTAAGACTGCCAGCCTCGTAGTCGGACCGCTGCACTCCAGACGGTTAGGCCGCCACATTACGAACCTCGCAGTCAGACTGCCAGGGGACCACCATCCCTGCCAGGAACATGGTTCCTGACAGGCTGACGGCAGACAGACTCATGATCAGCCATGGGGACACTGAGTTGAAAGCCACCTTGCTGATCACGAGTCCCCTTTCTGCCAGCTTTTTCATGGGGGTTTAACTGCCAGGAAAAGGCTGGCAGAAAGGAAAACCATGTCGTGGGCAGTGCAGGGGCCTCCCTGCCCAGCACCCTCAGAATAAACACTGTCTACTTTGCAGAGAGTACGCATTCTGAGGGTGCTGCTGTCTTACCATATTGGCCTCTGCTCCCTTAAGGGGAGCCTGCTGGGCTGACCGACAGGAATGTCGTAATACAATGTATCCACAGGGCTCGGAATTTCTTTTAGGAGCTCTTGGTCTGAGTTGTTGAATGCAGGACTGCTCAGTACCAAGGCAAACAAGACTTGGTTTCACCTTCTTCTACCATCCTACGCTTCATATCTCTTTGTTTCACTCTTCAGGTTCATTTTCCTCTCTCTTTTCTCTCTTTGTCAGTGCTTTATTATGATTTTATTGCCCTCATTTTCTGCCTTTCTCTCTCTTACTCTGTTCAAAATCCCATGACAAAAAATTATCCTTAGTGTCCAAAATGGGTGCTGGTGCCAACCACTCTCCATAGACTGCACAAATTATCACTGTGTGTTGGAGCTGTGATAAAGGGACCGAGTTGTGTTCAGTGTTGATGAATGAAGTAAGCTGCAGACATTGGTGCATCAGAGTCAAAGGTCAGAGTGTTTCTGAAAGAGGCATAGAAAGAAAGGAAAGGTGCAAATAACTTAAGTTGTCACGTAGTGCAGTGGTTCCCAACCTGTGGTCCGGAGACCCCTGGGATTTCGCAAAGCCTCCTCAGGGGATCCGCAACTGCTTGGAAAACTATAGCTATTACTATAGCACTAATATTAACAAATTAGGTCCCCAGCTTTCAGTAATGACTAATTGGGGTGTTCCCGGATTCCAATAAAGATTCAGTGGGGGTCCCCGGGTTCCATTAATGATAAAGTGGGGGTTCACAGAAGTCAAAAGGTTGGGAACCACTGATTTTTCTAACATTTTGTAGCACTGCACCGAATAGGTGTTTTAATACCATTATCCAATTTTTTTTAATGAGGAATAATTGGTTTGGTACTGTCCAGATTGAAGCTTTTAGATTATATTAATGGCCACTGAAATTATGCAATTGTGCGGCTGCGGTGATATTTGCATATATTTTTGTCACATTTGCCACATAATCCATAATTTGTTGCATAATCCACACATTTTAATATTAAGAAATGTTGTTTCTATCCCAACCATTTAAAAGTTACCTAAAACACAGCAACACATGTTGCAACGCAGTAGAAGGCCCTCTGCAGTGCTTGAATGCTCACCTTTCTGTTGCTTCTTTCCGGATTTGAGTGTTACACTGCTACTCCTGAGGTGCAACCCATGCCCAAACAGTGTTAACAACTGTAAAATGACAAAATAATGAGGTAATGCTATCATAAAATCTGCCACATTAGACCGCTTAATATGTCTTTTCTTGCCAGATAATTTACTCAACCCACATAATTTGGTCCCCCAGTGCTGCATAATTCCGGGTGGCTTTGGCTATATCAATACACCCACCTGACAGCAGGTTAATCACTGTGCTTTCTTAAGGATTAAACTATAGGCATGAAGACTTTCAATTTTGCTAGGTTTGTTCCCTCTTTTGACTAAGATAATATAAAGGCTGCAATGCGGTGGCACTAAGGGCGGGAAACACGCTGCCAAGGGCATCTACTGACAAACATCACAATTAAGTGCCAAATCTGCAGGAGATAAGTAAGGCAGGGGGTTAGTTTTCGGTTAAATTCTGGGTATGAGATGGGAGGTTGGTAGAGCAGCAGGGATACCTTGCATCTGGGGGGGGGGGCAAAAGCAGAACCCTGTTTCTTTCCACCAGTGAAAACTGCCTCTGAGAAGCAGCATCTCCCATGGTGAAGCCTCCCTGTCATTCCCTAGGGGCAGGATTGGAGGAGGTGCACATACCACATGCTGTGCTTGCTGGGGCTGTACCATTGTGATTCTGTAGGTGACAATGGACTACGATAATCTATGCTTTGTTGGGAAGGGGCTTCAGCAGGCTCTCCAGTTCAGAGCAGCAGAACAGGCCCAAACATTGAAGAAACAAGCATTTGCAATGCAATAGGGCCTTGCAATTCTCCGAGTTAGAGCTATCAACAGCTGTAAACTCCCAGCTGGACTTTTCTTGCCACATTAAATGGAAAAACAGAGCGCGAGCGCGCTGCTACAGTTCACTCGTAGTGAAACCTATCAGCATAAGTTCAATTATCTACGTAACCGGCAAATTACAATATAAAATAGAAGTAAACATCAAGTTACCCACAGCAAATACAACCAAGGGGTCCTGAAACTACATTCCGCCATTTTACACACAGGGTCGCCTCGCCACACCCCGGTGCTTCGTGACCCGACTCTTGCTATATCTAGATGCACGTTTATCTGTGAAGTGCTCCAAGTAACGAGTGCGTGCTTTTCTTTTGTATGGAAGCCTTAATTTGTAAAAGCAGTAAAGTTGTTGTTATAATAATCAATCACCCTTTGTCTGTTTGCACACCTGTACAAATATGTGGTTAGCACAATCGGTTTCAAAAATACAAAAAAACAAAATGCTGGTTAAAAAAAAAGAAAAAAAAAAATATCCTGAAGTCTTCCGTCCCGGGAAATCTTTGTATTACTAAAAAGTCAAACAAAGTGTACATCGATCACGAAAGTCACATGTAAAAGAAAATGCGTAACGGAATAACACAAGATTAGGAATCACTCTATGTTCCTGGCATCACAAAAAAAGTTTGGGAAGGAGTGAACAACACCACGACTTGTTTGTGTGTAAAAGGCTGCTTTATTGGAACAGGTGCCCCTGACAATTCCCCCCCCCCACCTGGGCCTTTGCCTCACAAAACTAAAGCCTCACTAGACATAGAATAAACCTATCCCCAGTCCTCCCCCTCACCTACCCTGCCCTCCCCCTCCCTACTCTCTTCTTGCCTTCCCCCGTCCTACCCGCTTCTTTTGAACCTGTCCGCTAATGCTCAGTTTCCTGCCTGTCCATCTCCGACTAATGGTCGTTCCCCCTATAATAACTGAATTGCCCTGCCATCTCCGCTTGCCACCCGGAACCCTCTTTTTTTTTTTTTACCGCACCCCGCACCTGTCCAAAGTGACAACCCTGATACGATTGCGCACCTGTCCCAACAAAAAGCCTATCGCAGGAGGGAGGGAGGGGGAAAAAACGACACCTAACTGCCCTAACTCCAGCCACCAGGTCACCTTTCAACAAAATGGTGACCTGGCAACAAAATGACCATTTAAATAACCCATGCTCCTACCTATAAATGGCACCCCGGACGCCCAACTGCGTCGCGGGCAGTACCACCCTTCCCAAATGATCCCGGGGGGGGGGGAACTCCTCGTTCCTCCTCCTCCCCCCGGGACCCCATTGGGAAGGAGTGAACAACACCACGACTTGTTTGTGTGGAAAAGGCCGCTTTATTGGAACAGGTGCTCCTGACAATTCCCCCCCCCCAACCTGGGCCTTTGCCTCACAAAACTAAAGCCTCACTAGACATAGAATAAACCTATCCCCTGTTCTCCCCCTCCCCGCCCCCCCCCTCCCTACTCTCTTCTTGCCTTCCCCCGTTCTACCCGCTTCTTTTGAACCTGTCCGCTAATGCTCAGTTTCCTGCCTGTTCATCTCCGAATAATGATCGTTCCCCGTATAATAACTGAATTGCCCTTCCATCTCTGCCACCAGAAAAAGGCCCTGACTTTTTCTGCCCCCCCCAACCTAGGCCTCCCTCAGCAAAGCCTTCAGGTGCTCCTTCATTTGCAGCAAATAAAGTTCCGTCCCCATAAAAGAGAGATGGACGCCGTCATTCCTAACAAACTCCGTATCCTCAAAACGCAAGTCAGAATGCACTAGAAAGGACAGCCCCCTCTCCCCACAGAAAATCCTCAATTCCGTATTCAACTTGTGCTGCGCTCTCTCTATAGCCCCCGGCTTCATAGCCCCACGCCAAATCTGACGTGGAACAAAGGCTGTGAGCACCACATGACACCCCCTCAACTGTCTCAGCAAAGTCTCTAAATCCTTCTTCATCGCTTTCATGAGGTTTAACCCCATAGTTACCACTAAGTCATTCTCCCCTAAATGGATCCATAATAGATCTGGGCAGGGACCCCTTCCTGCCGCCACTTGCAGCCGCAGTAAAAGTTCCTTCCACCGCATACCACCTTTACCCAGCCACCAAACCTTATAACGTGCGGGATCGAAACCTAAATTGTCCCCTAGGGCCGTCCTCCTGGCCTGCCGTTGGGCCCATTTTACAAATGAGTGTCCAACCACCCAAATGTCAAGGTATTCTGCATCCGGACCCCTCACCACACCTGGAAAAGAAATGAAAAGAGGAAAACATATATCACTCCTTCGCAACGCGCTAGACCCAAAACTGTCGCCTGCGCACATATCTCCTAAAGCAGTCTGATCTCCACCTACCCAGTGCCATCAGCTCCTCTCTACCCCACCCTTTTTGCCCAGCTTCCGTCGCAATCCCAATCCTGAAAGAGTGTGTCCCAAAACTCGCAGCATCAACACCTAAGGAAGATAACCCCTTCCGCATAACCCCCAGCAGTTGAGACGCTGTCACTCTTTTCCCGTTTGCATGCCAAAACACTAAGCCCTGACATTGACCCGACACCTCCCTCCATTGCACCTCCAAAACCCCAGGATAAATCGCTTTATCGGGGTACAGCAGGAGGAAAACTGTCGCACCCACACCCTTCTGGTCTGTCTTTGATTTTTTGTTTAGCAGAGCAACCCCTTTCGCTCCCAGGAGCACCTCAGACCAAAGTAGGCCATGCCGGCCAGATAAAACCAGCAATTCGGATACCCTCATGGCCCCAAAAGACAATCAAGACATCAATGTACGAAACAGCAGAGACTCCCGAGCGTCAAAACAAATGTCCCCTAAAACTGGGCCGAGGCACTTCAACAATTCCAAGGACACGGGCGCCTAGCCCTCCCTTGAGGCCCCATTTCTTTTGCCCATCCCTCTAAGATCCTGTGTCCCAAATCACCCGCGAAGGAGGATAACCCCACAAAAGCTTGCCCATAAACCCCAAGGCCGTTAACTTACCTGCTATCGTCACCCTGGACTGTCCTTTTTCAATTAGTCCCATAATAAACTGCACCACATCCTCCACCACATCCTCTTGTCTTACCCGTTGACGCGCCCCGGAGCTAAAAAATTCCTCCCATGCTTTGACATATGCCCGCCTGGTAGGCGATGCCAACGAGTTCAGCACAAGCCGTAGCATCCTGGAGTGCCTATTCTCCATAACTCCCCCGGCATGCGCATCCTGCGTAGATCCACACCCGTGGCCAATCCATGGAAACGCTCCCACTGCGACCGAGACAAAGCATCCGCGATGTCATTATTAATCCCCGGCATGTGCCTTGCTCTGAAAAAATATATCATTCCGCAAACACTGAAGCACAAAAGCCCGCAGCAGCTGCAGCACCTGCCCGTCACGCGCCGACTGTCGATTAACCACATGCACCACTGCCATATTGTCCACTTAAAAAAGCACCCTCGCTTGCCTGAGCACCTGTCCCCACAAGCATACCGCTATCACCAGCAGAAAAAGTTCCAAAAATGCAATACTGCGACGTCCACACTTCCACTCATCCGGCCATTCCTCTGCGCACCATCGCCCTCCCATTACAGCCTGAAACCCGTCGCCCCCGACGCATCTGAAAAAAGCTGTACATCCCACTTGCAGTCCCACCAGGCCTTCAACGGAATCCTGTTAAATGCGTGTAGAAACGTGCTCCACATCCACAAGTCTTCCCGTACGCCTACTTTCAAACGGATGTGATGATGCAGCATCACCCCCCCGGACAAAGCCAAAGCCAGCCGTCTGCAAAATGTCCTTCCCGCTCTGACCACCCGACAGGTGAAATTCAAATGCCCCAGCAACACCTGAATGTCACGCACAGTGACCTTCTGCTTCCTCAACATGTCGGAAATTTTTTGCAGCATATCCTCCTTTTTCTCCACCGGCAAACGGGCCACTCCTGCCACCGTATCCAACTCGATTCCCAAAAAAGACAGTGCCGTACCTGGCCCCACTGTCTTGTCGGGAGCCAAGGGCACACCAAGGTCTCCCATGATCTCCACAAATGGACCCAGCACCGCCGCACAACGGGGGCTGGCCTCCGGACCGGCAAAAATGAAATCATCCAAATAATGTGTCACCTGATAGTGACCTGTGAGCCTGGAGAATATCCATTGCAGAGCCATACTGAAGCGCTCAAACAACGCACATAAGCTAGAACACCCCATAGGGGGAGGGTTTTGTCTACGTACCAAAACCTGTGAAATTGAATTACCAGTAATTCAAAATCCTCCGGATGTACCGGCAGTAACTGAAACGCCGACTTAATGTCAGACTTAGCCATGAGCGCACCAGGCCCCAACTGCTCCACCATTTCAATAGCCACGTCCACCGTCGCATAGGACACCTTCGATAAAGCTTCTGGGATGAAATCGTTAACCGACGTCCCTTCCGGCCATGACAAATGGTGAATCAACCTGAACTGGCCACTCTCCTTCTTGTGCACAACTCCAATCGGAGAGACTATCAGGTTCCGCATCGGCCAATCGGAAAAAGGGCCAGCCATGCGACCTTCCTTCACTTCCTTGTCCAATTTTTGTTGCACCAACGCCTCACGACCACACACTGATCTTAGATTCTCTGCCCACTGCCGCACCTGCGGACCGTCATACCCCAAACGAGAGCCGAACCGAAAGCACCGAATGAGGAATTTCACATCATCTGCCATGTCATAGCCCTCTAAGCACTTCTCCAATGTCACCACATCATCCGGAGTAAGAGCCTTTTCCTGCAACGCCCGAACGCTGACGCTGATTATCCCTTCACCCATAACTGGTCGTTTGGCCGCCGCCTCCCTGCCCCTGTGCACTTCCAGAGCCAGAGGCACCTTGAAATTCCATGCAGTGCGTGACTGGGTGTCGTGCCACGCATTTTGAGCATTCATGGCAGAACTTACAATATTCCCTTGTGCACAAGCCTTTATTGTAGTCCCAACAGGTGCCGGAGCGCCCCGTCCCTGAAGTGCTGGAGGGAGCCGAACCAGAGTCCCCGGACCCCACCCCTTGGGTGGGGCGCTCACGATGCTCCTGGCATCACAGAAAAAGTTTCGCGTAAGAAACTTTCAACAAAGCTCTATATTTTCATACTGTCCTTCATCATAACTACGAAAGGAAATCAATCGATATATATGGCCAGCCCGCGCCGTTCAAAAAAAACCCTAATATTTAAAGCGCTCAGCTTTAAGATATACATATTTCGAAACTACTTTTCGTTGCTAGAACTAAACAATACAGAAGGTTTGAATCACAAGGCAGTAAAGCGTGTGTATAAATCAACCTTACATTGTAGTTTTCCTGACCAAGGCAAATATATGAGTATGTGATGTGGCCCACAAACGTCAGGTGGCCAGATTTAGGTCGGAGACACCCAAATTTTTAAATATTCCCAATTAAAACGTTATCCAATGTAACTAAGTAGGAAAATGTTTTCCGACTGCTGATCCCTCACGACCATTCCCTGTATTGCCCTTACAGGCAGAACTAACTGGAAACAGACAGTTGAAGAGGGCATGCAGGTAGAAAAAAAAATGGAAAAAATAAAAGCGATTGCGCTGCTACAGTTCACTCGTAGTGAAACCTGTCTGAAAAAGTGCAATTATCTACGTAACCGGCAAAAGTGCAATTAACTATATAACAGGGTTGATGTTATGCAAAGCGCTCGGCTTCTACCAAGCGAGAGCGTGCTGCGAAAAAAAGACAAAAAGTAGTCCACAAACCTGACGGGAAACAGCGGGCCTCGCATGTTTTCAGTACTTGGTCACTGTACTCGAGGAGGGCTACCCACCGGAAAAGGCATGACGTATGCATGCCTTCCACTAATGAAAGCAAGCAGATTTTGAAAGGCAAGCCCACGAACCAATGAAAGACACTGACGTGACATGGATAGGGCACAGAGCCCTTTTTTAACTACTAAAGCATCTCGCAAGCGAAACACATGCGCAAGCGCATGCGACGCAGGCTCGACCCTAAAAAGTGGCCCACATCAAGCCTCAGGACGTTGGGCCTCTGGCACCAGCTGGATGTTCGCCCTCCCAATCCGAACCAATGCAGTGAAACCTCCAATATTCCTTTGCAAAAACACCACAAAACATTATAAATTGACCACTAATGTGGCAGAATTCTTGTTGGATGCTATGTATGTATTGTGCAATTAATTATGAAACCGAACGACGTGTATGTACATTAGTTTTAGCAGGTGATAGTGTGCATAGATTTAAACTTTTTTACTATACTCTGAACGAAATATTGGTCATTTTTCTTAACTCTACTTCCACATGTGGGATTTCAATTGCTTTAAATGACCGTGTGCTGGTTTAAACACTGCTCTTCCCATTTTCTTCATTAAGGTTCTACAGTGGACACCTACGCATTGGTAAATGTTTTTGAAGGTACTTTATTCACTAATAAAGTTTCCTTAAGATTATAAAATTGTCCCCATGCTGTACCTAACACAGTTACTTTGGCCACCAGCATGCCCCAGCACGGGGCACGTGAGTCCCCGGAGAAGTCGTTTTATGGAAATCTTAATTATCACTGTTGTCTAGGGGGAATACATTGTAATTAGTAGCACAGCATAGCTCATAGATAATTACCCTCTTTGATCTCTCACAGCCCGCCCTCTGTGGTCTATGTCAATACCTGGGGGTTTCAGGTGATGACGCAGAAATGAAGGTTTTACATTTATTTGACGCATAAACGTAGTGCTGCAATAATCATGTGTGACTTTAACCGAACTAATAAAGATTGTACGGGGACAAAATGTGCCCTCAGAGTAGTTTGCCAACATTTATAAGCGTGCTTTATATAACGTGATGTATTAGAATTGCACTAATCCGACATAATCGTAAACGTGTGCTATGATTTGCTTGTTTGAAATGTTTTAGCTTAGCATTACTTTAGTGCAGGCTTCGGCCTAGTTGCCTGGTCTCACGATTTAGATGCTCGTATTTTTCCAATGTGCTATTAAACGTGTATTTCTGCTTGAAGCTGTACTTTTCCACTGAGATCGTTCACATGCTTATCTTAAGGTTTCGTGCCAGCCTGGCATTTTTCTCTTTGCTCCAAGGTCAATCTGCAGGTGCGGACAATGGACGCTCTGAAAATGAGTTAATTGGTATAAAATGTTGCAACTTGCGTACCCGTCTCCAAGGATAATGTATGCTTAAGTAAAAGCTTGAGAACTGTTGTTTTTGATTGGACAATTTGAAGCCAACCTATGAACCCTCCAATGGAAGACCCTACTGGATTTGAACTGTTGTCTATTTAAACCAGGTGCACGAGAAGAAGGTAGCCATTACCTATTGCAGCCATTATTGCCGTTACCCGCCATTTTGCAGCTAATATGGCCCACCTTGCTGCGACGCCATTTTGAAAGAGACTTTGATGCTTTCTCTAATCGAGAGAAAGAGACTTAAATGATTCTTACCCTAGAGACTTTAACTTTGATTTGCCCCGTTGCATGAAGTAGTAGTTTATCTTGCCGCCGTGAGGCAATTGCCCCGTCCACCCCTGCCCCTCAGCCCCGTCCAATGCTGGTCGAGAAACGGTACCTGTGAGACGAAGACTTCCTTGAATGCTGATTGTAATTGGTAAATATGAAAGGAAATTGTACAATTGCATTGTGTTTCTTTTAGGTAACCAACTGCTGATTTTTGATAAGAGCCCTAGTTAGGAGTTTTCCAAATTAATGTTGCTAAATTGTTTTTGCATGAAGTCCCACATGCCGATGCTAATTTGAGGTTAGATGAGGATTCCTTTTGTTGCACGATGCAATTTGAGACCTTGTTATGCTGACCAATGTATGCAATTAGCCCATTACAGATTATAGTTCTAGTGATTTGCATTGCTATTATCGAATGCCTTGTTATTCAAATGCTGCATAGATTGCATCTTTTCCGCCGTTATGGACAGCTATTAATGTTCATTTACGTTTATCATTTGGTGTTGAGACACATCTATATTGTGCTAGCTTTGTTAATATAGGGAAATAAATTCACTAACTTGAATAAACTGGTGTGGTTATTCCTGACTGAAAGGTCAGGGTTCGCCGAAATGTATTCTGGATTGATTGTTAAGTGTTATGTTGACCAGGGTATTGCTTACGTTCGTTATTGATTATTGATTTGATTAAATTGACTGATTAAGGGTGGAGAGGGTCCCACTTAGCCAAAAGATTCATCGGCCTAAAGAGCGTCCAAATATAGGTAAATTATTAGCCGGAAACGCTCTATCAGTAGATGGTAGCAGAGGACGGTTTCGCCTTTTGGGACTCCGTACTGTTAAAGTACATGGTGCTAAATTAACGGTTACGCCCTTTGAGACCCCACTCGAGAAGTTGAATTAGATTTTTCTTGGATAAAACAGATTGAGAGAATGATGATGGGCTAAGTCCACCGCGACTTTCCCGGGATCTCGGAGCTTGCGAATGAAGAGAATGGAGGTGTGAGATCAGCGTTGGTGGTACTAGTGACGGTATGAGTGAAGTTAGGATTTTGCGCTTGCACAGCTTATTGCCGCAGATTGTGTGAAAAGGTTGCGAGGATTTTAGAAAATAGCGGAGGTGCGACTCCGAGTGTAGAAGTAGGGAAGTCGTCGAACTTCATAGAAATAGCGGAGGTGCGACTCCGAGTGTGAGAGTAGGGAAGTCGTCGAACTTCATGTGCATGTGGCTCTTCGTGCATAAAAAGGTCCACGTGGTTGTTGTTGTTGAGACGGGCCCTGCGAGGTCAAGAGACTCCGGAGTATGTTGAAAAGTGTATGAGACACTTGTTTTATGTTGTGGTCTGGTCGGTTTAGTAGGTTGATCGGGCGTGGTCAACGAGTTGGTACGTGTGTTAAGGGAGTGAAAGAAAACTTCGACTTCGGGCTTTGACAAAAATTCTAAGTGCACTAGAATAGATCACTGACAAGTTGAGAGCAGAGTCTGCGGGTCAGATTTGCTTGCGAACGTGGGGACCGAGAAAGATGGAATAACTGCCGAGGCTAGTGAAAAATCCCTAAGGTCCTGAAGCGATTGTGTTACCCTTCCTGTAGTAAACCGACAGATCTGTTTTATTATTATTTTTTTGGTAGCTCGCGATACATGCAAGAAGTTGTTACGAGAGGAGCTGAGTGAAGGAGGACTAGCCGCGAGGCTTTGTCAGCCGCAGTGTGTGTGAGTGTGACGTCACTAGGAGCCGCGCTGGGATAGGTTGGTTGCAGAGAAGGGTCGCGCACGGATTGGACGCAGTCCGTGGGGCTCGATTGGAAGGGGAAAGGCAGGCGAAGAGTATTCCGGGAATTAAAGTCACCTATTGATTACAAACTTTGTGAAATAAAAGACGAGAAAATGAAATTTTTTAAAGCATTAAAGAGTGCAATGAAGGGGGAGTCTTACATTAAAGCGAGCGTAGGAGAGTGAGAGAGAGACGCCACCCGAAGGTACGCCAGCTTATATTGTAATGGAGGAAAAGGGGGTAGCTCCGTGCCTTTGGCTAAAGCAATGGCACAAACTGACAGAGAAACATGGGAGCGTAGCGTTCCCGATCCATGGGACATTCAATATAAGGATCCTAGAGAATTTGAGATTCGCGATGTACGACATGAAGGTACCTCCAAGGCCAGCACAGTTTGAGGCTCTAGCGATTTGGGAACTAATGGCTAGACAGCAGCAGCAAAATAAGTTCGAGACTAGGATAAGGAAGGTAGAAAAGACACTAGCGGACGCTAGGTGGGATAATGCACAGAAGGTGTGGAGGTCAGATGTATTGCAGGGGATAAAATTGTTTCCCGCAATTACTAAGGAAGAAGAGGAGACAGGTAAGAAAGCTACCTGTAAGACAAACAGGAGGTGTTCCAAGGATAGAGAGGACGAGGAAAAATTGAGAAGAGAAGAGGAGTTAGAGGATGAGGAGTTAATTATGCAATTGCTGAATGACCGTCCACCACCTTATGCAGAGAGTGGACAAGGTCCAAGTACCAGTTCTGCCCCTCCGGCACCGGTACAGAACAGTGAAACTCAGAGTTCAGGAGCATCATCGGGGTCTAAGGACCCGAGTTTACTGTTCACCCCGCAGATACCGCAGGTTAGGAGAATATATCCAGATGTGCCCAAGTTGAAACCAGCAGAAAATTATCAGCCGCAGATCCCAAGGTACTACTGCAGTGACAATAGTACGGGAATGGTTCTAGATCCAACTGTAATGGGAGGACAGAATGGTCACAACCCGACACTGGCACAAGCTGAATCAACCCAGTTTTTGATGCCTCAAAAGCAGATGCAGGGGGGAACAGCACATGCTCAGATGATGGGGAGTCAGATGGGCATGCCGGCAATGATGACCCATAGTGTGGGAATGAACATGTCTCAGAACATGGGAAATGGACAGAACCCAGACGCGATATCACTACCCATTACTGTAGGTCCACCGGTACCTTTGTACAGTCAGCCTAACTTAGGTATGAGCGGTCAGGGATCAATGCTGCAGAATGGGACAGAAAGGAGGTGCATAGAAAATACTCCAGGGATAACTCCGATAGCGGCTCAGCCAAATGGATCTGGGTCCTTGATGGAGTTTAGTCCCATATGTGCTCAGTCAACGCTGGTGAGGTCGAGCCCCCCCTGATAATACCTCTAACATCGAACATTGAAAAGTTGCCGCAACCATCAATGGCAGTCGATGTGAATGCTACACTGATGGGGTTGAATGCGCAACAGCTGACACAGTGGTTCAACAGTCTGAATTCCACACAAAGCTCAGCCAGTGGGAAGGGAGAAGATTATCTGAATAGGGTCAGGTTGAACATGGAAGCACAAGAATTGGTGGAAGGGACTATGGGTGTGAATAGGTTAGAGTCCTACTCGGAAGAAGAGCTGAGGTACCTATGTCCCAGGATTACGAGAGAAGTGAACAAGGTACATAAAAGCTTGCAGGAAATAGCTGACAAAAACGGGGTTGACATAGACAAGACAAAACACTTGAGCAGGAGCTACAGGTTGGATTTCGGGACCACAGATTTTGAACACATGAGGTCAGCAGGCATGAAGGCGCACCTTAGAGAATTGTTGCAGAGTGCACAAGTGTGGAGGTGCTTAGACAAATGGGAAAGCAGATGGGTAAAGAGAAAGGAAAAGAGGAAAGACAGTGTCCCAGAGCTCAACGAGAAAAGACCACAGAGTAGTGATGCAGTAACCATGTTACCAATGAGGGAGACAGCAGGGGGAAAATTAATACATGTACCATGGCACAGAAGCGACATTCAGTCTTTTACGGATGATTTTCCCAAACTGAGAGAGAAACCGATTGAATGGTATCAACAGACTGATAGGTTTGTGAAGCTTGCAAAATGTCTCTGGGAAGACCTGAACACTCTCTTTGAGATTGTGGTTCCGGCAGATTTGTGGGAGGATTGCAAAAGAGCTGTAGGTTGGCTGACAAGTGAACCAGAGAGAGACAGGGATACGGGTGCACCATCACCTATGGTGATGAGCTTGTACTATAAGGTGATTGAGCATTTGAAGACGAAGGTTGCCGCGAAAAATGTGGATTGGCAGAAGATCGATCGAACTGCCCAAGAGGCTAAAGAGTCGATTCATAGTTACTATGAGAGGTTGTTGAAGGCGTTCAAGAACTACAGTGGTACGGAAACAATAGAGGCGAAGGACATGCTTCATTTTGTGTTTAGATTTGTGGAAGGGCTGAGACCAGAGATAAGTCAGATGATAAAGTCGCATTTGATTTGTTGGCAGTCGAAGCCTATTGATGAGGTGTTGAATTATGCGAAATACTGTAGCGACGAAATTGAAGTGAAACAGAAAAAGTTGAAAGAGAAAGTGATGATGATGCAGCTTAAAGCAGCTCAGACAGGTCTGCAAGGTTTGCAAGGGTTGCAAGGGTTCCAACAACAGGTACCGCAACCGCAGCCGCAGTTGCAGGGAAATATGACGTTTCAGCCACAGGCGAGAGGCAGAGGCAGAGGAGGTTTTGTGAATAATGGTCCAGATTTGAACACTGTTGTGACTCCGAATGGTGTCCAGGCATTGAAAAAGGTGATGCCGTGTCACGCGTGCGGAATTGTCGGTCATTGGAAACGCGAGTGCCCGATGGTGGTGCAGGAAGGTGCAGGTGTTGGTCAGCAAAACAATGATGTCAATGCATTTCAGACAATGAGGGGACCGAAAACGAGAGGTCCAAACCCAAATTTTCAGACCATAAATCAGCTGCAGGGATTACAGCCCATGCAGCCGCAGCAGATGCAGATGCCCCGTATGCAGATGACGCAAATGCAGCCAATGCAACAGCAGTTTCCCATGGTACCTAATCAGCAAATGCAAATACCTTTGGCACCAATGAGTCAGCAGCAAGTGATGGTTCCTCCACAGGTCTCGGGTCAGGTAATGAATACAAATGGCACCGTACAACAGTTCCCATTACACAGTGAGAGTGGAATAAACAATGTATGGGAGAGTGAAAGTTCAGGAGAGGAAGGAGATTGTGTGCTTGCAGCATCCTTGGAAGTTGATCAAAAGGGTCCGTACGTGGAGGGAAGAGTAATGGGTCATCGTGTCTCATTCTTGGTTGACACAGGAGCCACACGTTCAACTGTTAAGAGCATTGAAGTACCAAATTTGCCACTCTCAGGGAGAACAGTTCAAGTGGTGGGAGTAGCAAACAGGCACCTGACAAACCCAATCACAGATCCGGTACCAGTCAGCATTGGTAACTATCAAGGGTTACATAAATTTGTGGTATGTGACTCAAGCCCGATAGCACTGTTAGGGAGAGACCTATTGTGCAAATTGGGTTGTTCGATTATGTGTTCGAACAAGGGAATTAAAATTCAGACGAGCAGTGATGGGGAAGAAGAGGACAGTGTAGAGGGGGATGAGATGGAAACTGTCGATGAAGAGTATCCTCTGATTTGTCTTTTCCCGATGATAACTGAAGAAGATATTCCAGCTGAATTACGGGAAACAGTCGGAAAGGAAGTGTGGGATATGACAGGGAAAGAGGTGGGATTGATGAAAGGAGTGGAACCAGTGAAAGTGACTGTAAAGCCCAATGCAACCTTTCCCCAGACCCCACAATACCACATGGCACAAGACACCCTCATGAAAGTTGCCCAACTCATTGACGAATTTGTAAAGCAGGGAGTACTGAAAGAAGTGTTAAGCAGTCCATGTAATTCACCAATCATGGGACTAATAAAGCCGAGTGGAAAGGTCCGAATTGTACAGGACTTGAGGAAAATAAACGACATCATAATTAAATGTTGCCCTGTCGTACCAAATCCAGCTGTGATAATGTTTCAAGTCCCTTGCGATGCCGAGTGGTTCTCAGTCATCGACTTGTCACAAGCATTCTTTTCGGTGCCTCTTCATGAGGACAGCCAATTTCTCTTTTGTTTCAAATTCTTAGACAGAGTGTACAGTTGGTGTCGAATTCCTCAAGGGTTTTCTGAGTCACCGTCAATATTCAATCAGATTCTAAAGAAAGACTTGGAAGCGCTAGAATTGCCATTCGAGTTAACCCTAGTACAGTATATCGATGACTTACTGATTGCATCAAAGACAGAAAGTGGCTGCACAGCCGATACCATTGCTCTGTTGAACCATTTGGGAAGGAATGGACACAAGGTGTCTCCTTCCAAATTGCAGTTCTGTCAGAGGAAAGTGAAATACTTGGGTCACCAGATAGAGAAAGGGTCAAGGAGAATAATGAAGGAAAGAATAACGAGTGTACTTCAAATGAGTCCACCAAAGACAAGGAGGGAGGTGAGGAAGTTTTTGGGAATGGTAAGCTACTGTCGTCAGTGGATTCCCAACTTCTCAACTCTAGCAAAGCCTTTACTGAAGCTGACCCAGAAGGATGCCTTGGATCAAATTGAGCTGAAAGGAGATGAGATGGATGCTTTTATTGAATTAAAGGAATGCATGTGCAGGGCTCCAGCTTTAGGTATGCCTGATTACACAAAGCCTTTCACATTGTTTTGTCATGAACGTGATGCATGTTCTTTGTCTGTCTTGACTCAAGCCCATGGTGGCATAAACAGACCAGTAGCGTATTTTTCAGCTACCTTGGATCCGGTCGCAGCAGCACTTCCAGGGTGTTTGCGCGCCGTAGCAGCAGTTGGTATCAGCCTCACTCAGAGTGAAGGAATAGTGATGGGACACCCGGTAACAGTCATGGTCCCTCACTCAGTTGAGATACTTTTGACCCGCTCCCGAATGCAACACATGACTGGAGCAAGACTCACAAGGTATGAAACGATAATTCTGGGCTCACCGAACGTGCAGCTGAAAAGGTGCACTACGTTGAATCCAGCAACCTTGCTTCCCGGTGAAAATGCTGAAATTGAGGACGCTGAAGACGTCGAGCATGACTGCCTTCAGGTGACTGAATTTTGCACAAAACCTCGACCTGACATTAAGGATACTAAGCTTGATGAAAATGACCAAATTGTTTTCGTTGATGGTTCATGTCTAAGGGATGGGATGGGAATTTTGAAAGCAGGATATGCTGTATGTACTGTAACAGGTGTCTTGGAAGCATCCTGGCTCCAAGGAGTCTATTCTGCACAAGTAGCAGAACTTGTAGCCCTTACAAGAGCATGTCAATTGTCTGCATTGATGAAAGTCACCATTTACACTGATAGTCAGTACGGGTTTGGAATTGTGCACGACTTTAGCCAACTATGGTCACAGAGAGGTTTCCTGACTTCTTCAGGATCCCCAGTGAAAAACGGGGAGAGAATAAGGGAATTGTTACACTCCATTCAGATGCCAGCCGAAGTTGCAGTGGTAAAGTGTAGTGCTCATACAAAAGGACAGGACTATGTTTCTCTGGGAAATGCATATGCGGATCAAGTTGCAAGATTTTGTGCCTTGAACTGTATATTACTCAGAGATTAATGGAATTCGATCAGTGAACCAGAACTTGAACCAGCTGAAGCATTTGCCTTGAAGGTCGTAGATACAATAGATGAACTAAAAGCATTACAGAATAACATCAGGGAGGATGAAAGAGATTCCTGGATTAAGTCACAATGTATAAAGAGACCAGATGAGTTATGGGTTTCAAATGAGGGAAAATTTGTTTTGCCAAATAGTCTCTTATCACAGCTTGCGCGGTTCTATCATGGGCAAGCTCACCTAGGGAGAGATGCCATGATGAGATTGTTCAAAACTGATTGGTTTAACCCCAGATTTCGTCAAGCTGCAGAAGCAGTTTGCCATCGATGTGTCATTTGCCAGCAGATGAACCCAGGGAAGGGAACAGTTGTGAACGCGAGCCACATTGGCAGGGCCAGTGGCCCGTTTAGTAGGATGCAGCTGGACTTCATTGAGATGCCTGTGCATGGAGGTCTGAAGTATGTGTTGGTGATTGTGTGCATTTTTAGTCACTGGATTGAAGCATACCCCACACGTAGAAATGACAGCCTTACAGTTGCAAAACTATTGTTGAAGGAGTTAATACCACGTTTCGGATTCCCGATCTCTTTAGAATCAGATAGGGGAAGTCACTTCAATAACGAGGTGATAAAGTTACTTTGCGCAGCGCTGAACATTGAGCAAAAACTGCATTGTAGTTATCGCCCTGAAGCCTCAGGACTGGTGGAGCAAATGAATGGTACACTGAAATCAAGAATGGCGAAAATATGTGCATCGACAAATTTGAAATGGCCTGACGCATTGCCCTTGGTGCTAATGTCAATGAGAAACACCCCTGATAGAAAGACTGGATTGTCTCCGCACGAAATTCTCATGGGCAGGGCTATGAGACTTCCTGCAGTTCCTGCAAACGCGCTTTTGAATATTACATATGATATGGTGTTAGACTACTGCAAAGGTCTGGCTGACGTGGTTCGCTCTTTCTCTCACCAGGTGGAAGCAACCACCTTGCCACCGATCCAAGGTTCAGGACACACACTGAAAGCAGGTGACTGGGTCGTGGTAAAGAAGCACGTGAGAAAGTCGTGTCTGGAACCCCGTTGGAAAGGCCCTTTCCAAGTGATCCTGACGACCACTACCGCTGTGAAGTGTGCGGGAGTTCCCAACTGGATTCACGCCAGTCACACAAAGAAGGTGTTGTGTCCCACAGATGAGGAAGTTGAAGCGCTGAAACTGCCAGTGCCTGATAAAACAGTGCTGAGTATTGAGACAGAGCAAAACCAAACTGAAAGCGAACAGGCAGGAACGGAAGAGAGAGAGATATTCTCTGAGGACGAAGCGACCGACTCACTTGGGGAAGACCAAGGAGAAAGTTCAGACAGCGACGAAGCAGCTGAAGGTGACAAAGAACCTGAAGCAGCTGAGGGTAGCAAAGAGCCTGAAGCAGCTGAAGGTGACAAAGAGCCTGAAGCAGCTGAAAGTGATAAAGAGTCTGAAGAAAGTAACGGTGACGAAGGGCTCGAAAGAGGTGAAAAAGCAGGAGAGCCTGATCAGAGGAGGGCTTTCCCAGAAGCAGACGATAGAGAAAAAGAAAAGGAGAACGTGATTGATTCCCCAGAGGGAGGGGACAAGGCAGAACAGAACTAGAAAGTTCAAGCTTCCACAGAAAAGGTCGCAGGTCCATCAAATGGACACGGTGCAAAGAGGAGACTAAGTATATCACCAATAAAACAAAGGACTAAAGAAAGTTTGAACGACGGAGAAAGGCCAAAAGTGAAAGAGAAAAGAAAGGAAGTGACTGTCGTGGTACCATCCACAAGTGAAGGAAAAGACTTGGCCAAAGAGGAAAGTACCAGTGAGGCAGAATCGAAAAGAGAAGCAAAATTGAAAAGGAAAAGGATACCAAACAGGAGGTATTCCGGTCCAGAATGGGCCTATGCAGTCAATGACGATTGGACTGACGAATTTGTATCTCTTAGCCTCGAGAACGAAGAAGAAGAGATACCAATAGAAAAGAAAAGTTTTATGGACTCTGTCGATTGAAAGGGTAATAAATGACATTGCTTGCTACAATCTAACGTGATACAAACAACCAGCTGAGACATTGCTAAACCGGATGAGACATTTGCTAACTTGATAAGACTTTGAAAACCTGATTGACTCTTAAACACGATTTGAGACAACGTGCTAACTTTGAAAAAAAAAAAAAACGAGTTATTGCCGAATAGAGACTGAGTTATTGCCGAATTGAGACAAATGCTGCTAACCGATAAGTGACTGGCCTCTTGAAGAAGACTGTGTGAACATTGCGCTCGTTCAGCTTTGTAACTGAATTGCTAAATAGTTTCTTTATAGGTGCTTCTAGCTCTCTGATTCTATACAGATCATGACGCAAAACAGTAGAAAGAAATATTGTAAATATGTGTGTGTAGGCTTGGTAATTGCATGTGTACTAATAATAATGGCAATTGTGCTTGGAATGCATGGTAAGGGTGAGAATGAGAAAATTGATGCTTCTACTTTTGCTCCTGTTACTGTCACTGAACTAACCGCATTGAAAAGACTAGAATTAGATGAGAGACACTTGCATGATAAGAAAGAACTTTCATATAATGTTTTCTATCGCTTGCTAACAGAATATGTTGAGACTATGGATGCGAAAGATTGTTATGTGTGTACACAGATACCGACATCAGTAAAGGAAGGGGTGACTTATCACCACATGCCTCTTACATACGGGATTACATGTAGTATAGTAATGTCTAGATTTTATGGTCAAACTAACATATAGTATTTTTACTCGAATTATGATGTTACCTTTGCATATGTTCCTATAATAGCGCAGCTAAGCCAGATTGCTAAAGATTGGGATGCTAAAATAATGAGGGAATTTTTCGAGCCAATGCAACCTTTTGAAACGGCTCACGCTCATAGGGAAAACCTTACCTGCTCGCTCTCTGCAGTAGAAATAAGCTTTTTAGATCGCACAGATGATAGAAGGGCACAAATGAATGCGAAATTAGAAACAGAACTAAGTAAGAGGACTTCCGTAGATCATTATGATTTTGCCGCAATAAAGACACAAGGGAGAATTGCTTTAGATGCTTGGCATGTAGGGAAATTTTGTATATATCGAGGTGAATCTTATTATGATAACATTTTCGTAGGAGCGAGTGAGTGTAAACATACGTTTATCTTTAAGGCCAAATGGACATTCATGATGAACGGACTTGACCCTGTCATTCCAGGTGTATATTACATTTGTGGGTATAATGCCTATTATCCTCTTCCAAAGGGATGGTGGGGAAGATGTTATTTGGGTATAGTGTTCCCAAAGGTTTATCAACTGGATGACCTATCGATGATTCCAAAGACATCTGGATCCCATCGTATCCAGAAAAGAGAGACCGCAGCTGCTGTGGTAGGAGATATATTTGGAACCATGATTCCTTCATTGGGAGTTGTGTTGAATTCCATCAAAATAAGAAAGTTGTCTACTATAGTGGATAACATGTTGACAAAGTTTTCAGGTGCTATAATCCTGATAGATGCTGAACTTGCAGCGGAAAGAGCTATGACTCTTCAAAACAGGCTTGCCTTAGACATTCTTTTAGCAAAGGATGGCGGCGTTTGCAAAATGCTTGGTGCGCGCCACTGTTGCACGTATATTCCCGACAACAGTGTGAAAATTAAAACTATGCTTGCTAATCTAACAAAAGAGAGTGCAGATTTGAAGGAACTGAAAGAACCAGGAGTGTGGGAGAAGGTTGGAAAAGGACTTGTTTCAGTGGGAAATTGGATTGGGGGAATTTGGAATGGAATATTACTAAAAATAATACAGGGAATTTTAATAGTACTGATTTGCATATTTGGAATTTGGGGAATAAAAAGGGGAATAATAATGATTATGGAAAGAATTAAAAGAAGGAAGGAAGAGAAAATGATGAAAAGAATGGCAGAAGAATACAAAGCGAAAACTAGGGGAATTAAAAGGAAAAGAGAACTGACAGAATTTTAATGGAATAAAATTTGTGGGAATAGTTTGTGTGATGACAAGTAGTCATCAGAGGAGGGATTGATGACGCAGAAATGAAGGTTTTACATTTATTTGACGCATAAACGTAGTGCTGCAATAATCATGTGTGACTTTAACCGAACTAATAAAGATTGTACGGGGACAAAATGTGCCCTCAGAGTAGTTTGCCAACATTTATAAGCGTGCTTTATATAACGTGATGTATTAGAATTGCACTAATCCGACATAATCGTAAACGTGTGCTATGATTTGCTTGTTTGAAATGTTTTAGCTTAGCATTACTTTAGTGCAGGCTTCGGCCTAGTTGCCTGGTCTCACGATTTAGATGCTCGTATTTTTCCAATGTGCTATTAAACGTGTATTTCTGCTTGAAGCTGTACTTTTCCACTGAGATTGTTCACATGCTTATCTTAAGGTTTCGTGCCAGCCTGGCATTTTTCTCTTTGCTCCAAGGTCAATCTGCAGGTGCGGACAATGGACGCTCTGAAAATGAGTTAATTGGTATAAAATGTTGCAACTTGCGTACCCGTCTCCAAGGATAATGTATGCTTAAGTAAAAGCTTGAGAACTGTTGTTTTTGATTGGACAATTTGAAGCCAACCTATGAACCCTCCAATGGAAGACCCTACTGGATTTGAACTGTTGTCTATTTAAACCAGGTGCACGAGAAGAAGGTAGCCATTACCTATTGCAGCCATTATTGCCGTTACCCGCCATTTTGCAGCTAATATGGCCCACCTTGCTGCGACGCCATTTTGAAAGAGACTTTGATGCTTTCTCTAATCGAGAGAAAGAGACTTAAATGATTCTTACCCTAGAGACTTTAACTTTGATTTGCCCCGTTGCATGAAGTAGTAGTTTATCTTGCCGCCGTGAGGCAATTGCCCCGTCCACCCCTGCCCCTCAGCCCCGTCCCATGCTGATCGAGAAACGGTACCTGTGAGACGAAGACTTCCTTGAATGCTGATTGTAATTGGTAAATATGAAAGGAAATTGTACAATTGCATTGTGTTTCTTTTAGGTAACCAACTGCTGATTTTTGATAAGAGCCCTAGTTAGGAGTTTTCCAAATTAATGTTGCTAAATTGTTTTTGCATGAAGTCCCACATGCCGATGCTAATTTGAGGTTAGATGAGGATTCCTTTTGTTGCACGATGCAATTTGAGACCTTGTTATGCTGACCAATGTATGCAATTAGCCCATTACAGATTATAGTTCTAGTGATTTGCATTGCTATTATCGAATGCCTTGTTATTCAAATGCTGCATAGATTGCATCTTTTCCGCCGTTATGGACAGCTATTAATGTTCATTTACGTTTATCATTTGGTGTTGAGACACATCTATATTGTGCTAGCTTTGTTAATATAGGGAAATAAATTCACTAACTTGAATAAACTGGTGTGGTTATTCCTGACTGAAAGGTCAGGGTTCGCCGAAATGTATTCTGGATTGATTGTTAAGTGTTATGTTGACCAGGGTATTGCTTACGTTCGTTATTGATTATTGATTTGATTAAATTGACTGATTAAGGGTGGAGAGGGTCCCACTTAGCCAAAAGATTCATCGGCCTAAAGAGCGTCCAAATATAGGTAAATTATTAGCCGGAAACGCTCTATCACAGGAAACACAGATAGCCACTATTCATTCTCAGACTACAGCATCAAACCAGGAAAGCATTATCTCTAGGAAATAACAGTAATGTATTCAAGTCAAGCCAAGCTGAGTTTATTTATCGTGTCAGCCTAGGAATTCTAGGCCAACAACATAGAAACACCACACCTTACATTAAAATACGATTACAGAGCATAACAATGTATAAATACCTTCATTTTAAAATTGAGTCAAATTTATACACATGCAAAAATTAACAAAAAGCCATGCATTTGCCTAGTTCTTCCCCATGGAGCATATATATATATATATATATATATATATACTTGAGTAACAACTTGCTCCAGGTCCGTACTCGTGCACAAGGACAAAGCGTCCTTACAGCTTCTTTTGAGTGTGCTAAAAAGAGAGGACAGAGATATTCTCTTCCAATGCAAGCTGTAAAAGTGCATAGTAGCATAAAGTGTGTTACAGTCTCCTCCCCTCCCTGAGTACATCCACAGCTAGATGAGCTAGGCCCATTTTTGTGCCACAATCTGGTATAGTGCTTGACTGGCAAGGTGCCTAGTCGAAAATTGACAAAGACCTTTAAAGAGGGGGATAGATTTTATCCATATACGATTCAAAAGAAGAAAAAGGCCTAAAGGCCCATAGCTGCTCCAGTTTCCGACCAGGCTGATTGGTGAGCTTATAGTTCCAATATGCTTCCTTCACAAATTGGACAGTTCATGCTTTTATTGTCTCTGGAGCAATTCTGCATATGGACCAAGCTATGGTCTGTAAAACGTTGGCCACATGGTTGTACCAGGGTTTTTTAACTTGTTTAACGAAAGACCAGACTCTGTGTACGATTGTCAGATAGGATCCCAGTTCCAGTTTAGTCCATACCGTTACCCAGTATAAAACTAAATGAAGTACAACTTGCAGCACTATTTATCTGAAACCCGGCTTATGCTGTAGGGCATCCATTGGTGTTCCAGGGCCAACTGTGAGGAGATGATGCAAAAAGCAATTTTCTGCTTTGGCTAGGCTTTTTACATTTTTGTACCCCTTGACCTCTGAACCATGCAAGCCAGCAGCAAGAGCCTGGGCTCTGTAGGCTTTGAGGGAAGGGGCAACAAGCTTGCTCCACTGGCTCCTGGCAAATATAAGTACCCCCAGGCGTACTGAACCAATGACACCTCACCCTTGATCAATTGTGGAGACCAAGACAACTTGGAGTCAAATCTTACTCCTAAATAGTCATAATGATCAACACGATCCAAAGGCTTTCCATTGATTTAAAAAAAACTCCTCAACTTGATGCTTCCTTTGATGATCATACACTTTGTTTTGGATATGTTGATCTTCAGATCCTTTCTTGTGCAGTAGGTCTCCAGTGCATACAGGAGCTTATGCACGGCCAGCTCGGTGTGGGACAAAAGGACAGCATCATCCACAAGAGCAGGATTGCGATTTTCTTGCCACCGCTAACTGGAACATCATGGTTTAAGGCTCCCAGAAAATCAGCAACATCATTAATAAAGATGCTGAAGAAGGCTGGGGACAGCAAACAACCTCATCTGACACCTATATTTATACCAAACAGCTCAGTGACTTCTCTGTTTTCACCCTACCTTGCTAATGAAACATTATGTAAAGCTCTTTGATAGCTGCCAATAGTTTCGTCTAGCAGCCATATATTAGTAAGGTTTGCCAGAGCATGTCATGGTTCAGAGTGTCGAAGGCTGTTTTTAAATCTACAAATGTTAAGTACAGCCTGGATTTTTTAAACTAATATATTTCAAGCAGATGTTATATAATCACAAGGCCTGGTCAGCCATCCCTTGCCCTCTCTGGAACCCAACTTGGATGCTCTTGGTCACCTTTTTCTCGCTTAGCCATTCCTCTACGCGCATATGCAGTAATTTGGCATATATTTTTAGTGCTACATCTAACAGGGAAAAGGATGACAGTTACTCGAGCCATTCCGTAGGTCCTTCTTTTGCAGAGGTACCATTACTTCAGCCTTCCAGGATGCTAGGACTGTCTCCTGATACCATATTGCATTGTATACCCTAGTCAGTACAGATGTCCAGTGGTTACTCTGTGCTGAGTGTATCTCCGTTCTAATCCCATCTTGTCCTGGTGCCTTGTTTAGTTTCTGGCTGATAATTGCCAGATGTGTGTCCCTTTCACAGAATTCACTTTTGAGATGTTATTTTACCTTCTGGCATAATTAAATGTGAGTTACTTTGAGTCTATTCTGGTTGATGGATAAGCATTTATTCTACATCCTTTCCTAGTACTTGGCACCAGTGTCTTGGAATAACCTGGCTTGGCAGTCTACATAGTGATGAAAAGTGGTTAAAGCAGGCGCAGGAAGTAATAACATTTTCCAGCTGCCTGACAGACCCTGCCTATACTTCTAACTTAATTCTTTCAGATGACCTTTCCCGTCAGGAGCAAAATACCTTGATTTCAGTGCCAGTGAGAGTTTATGTTTAAGCTTGCCACACTCTTCATCAAACCAATCTATATTCTATTTGCCATTGCCATCAGCCCTGCATCTGCCAGCTTGTTGAGGGGTGCTCAGCTAGCATTATGCAATAATTAGGCTTTCAAAGCCACAAATGATTATTAATTTGTTTAGGTTTAGGTAAACTCTGGAAGCCTTTTCCACAAGAATTCATTTCTTTCAGAATATGGATCTGATTCTTAATTTGAGCTCAAAAACCCATACCAAGCAATTGATTTTCTATTGACAGTCACTTGCACAATTTTTTTCCAGAGCTCAGGTACAAGTTTGGTTACCAAAGGATTCATTAGTGGAAATTTTAAGTGGGCTATTATTGGATTATGATCGCTCTCAATCCGTTGCTCAATTTTAAAGTCATCAACGAGGTGCCACGATTCCAAATTAATCAAAATGTAGTCTATCAGACTTATATGCTTCCCCTCTTGAAAAATATAATGAGGTGGCAAATCTGAGGACATGGGTCCAGTTGATGGTTGAAGATTATAATCAAGCAATCTCATTGCAGCTCCTCTTTTTGTATGGCGGGTTAACAAAGAACATGGATATGATGGTTTTCCTAAATTGAAATTATGGAGCACATCTAGATTAGCCATTGTATTGTTGGGTTTTGTGTTAAAATCCCTACATACCATTATGACATGTTGTTTTGCACATTCCAGGTGCAGTGGTGTGAGGGATTGCAAATTATAGCTGGCACTATCAATGTACTTTTCCAGTTCAGCCATCTGCCTGTAATAGTCTGCTTGCATGCCTCGCAGAAGATAGATGTTCAACAGAGCCAACACCCAGTGATAACAAGAGATTACCACTTTTTGGAGATTCTCATTAATTGGGGTAAAGACTTGTCTATCACTGCTTAGTTGTGTAGAAATCCAGATTGTGAGGCCACCTCTCCGTCTACCCCTTGTTGTGTTTGTAGCATTTGTCAAGAATGCAAAAAACCCATCCATATTAGGCTTGTCTAGGACACTCGTTTCTTGGAAACAACAAATATTGAGGGCCTTATTTATACTTTTTGGTGCAACACTGCACTAACCCAGTTTTGCACCAAAAAGTTTTGCACTGGCTTGCACCATTTACTAGCAGCAGCTGGGGACCATATTTATGGAATGGTGCAAGCCGGTGCAAAGGGTGGGCTAGCTTAAAGAAAAATGACGTTAGGCCAGTTAGAGTCACAATAAATGACTCTAACCAGATTATCGTCATTTTTTTATGCTAAGGGGCATATTTATACAGAATTAGCGCCTTTTTTAAACTCTCATTCGTTGTAAAACTAACTCCATATTTATACTTTGATACTAGACCCGTCTAGTGCCAAATTTATGGAGTTAAAGTCACTTTTTGGAAGTGGAAATCTACCTTGCCTTAATGAGATGCAATGTAGGCGTTCCCGTGCAATAAATGACTCTATGGCCTTAACGCCATATTTATACTCCCATGCAAAAATGGTGCATCTTTTAAAACCTGGGTCAGGGCAGGCTCTAGGGGACCTGTTGGCCTATTTACATGGTGGAACACCATGGAATAAGCCCACTGGTGCTCTCCCCCTAGGCCCCAGGGGCACCCCCACCCACACCAGAGGGACTGCGGAGGATGGGGGACCCCATCCCAGGTAAGTACAGGTAAGATTGCATTTTATTTTTTAAAGTGCCATGGGGGCCCTGAAATGGGCCCCCATACATGGCACAGGGTGCAATGGCCATGCCCAGGGGACCCTTGTCCGCTGTGCTGGCCATTGGGGTGGTGGGCATGACTCCTGCCTTTTCTAAGGCACGAGTCATGTGGAATGGTAGTTGTAGCACCATGAAATGACACTAATCTGGTTAGAGTAAATTTTTTTTTCTCTAACCTGCCTAAAGTCATTATTTGGTGATAAACCCCTTTCTTCTATACTGCCAGCCCATCCTGACTAAAGTAGCCTACCCTTTGCACCGGCTTGCACCATTCCATAAATATGGTGCCCGGCTGGTGCACAGAAACGGTGCAAGCCGGTGCTAAACTTTTTGGTGCAAAACTGAGTTAGTGCAGTTTTGCACCAAAAAGTATAAATAAGGGCCAATATTTTGTAAGTTTGCACCACTTTTGCATAAAAAAATGACGTTAATGCGGCGCAAAAAAAGTATAAATCAGGGTCTTGGTGCTAGACGGGTCTAGTACCAAAGTATAAACATGGAGTTAGTTTTGCACCGAATTAGAGTAAAAAAAATGACGCTAATTCAGTGCAAACAGAGTATAAATATGCCCCAGAGTATAAATATGCCCCTAAATATAGAGTCATTTTTTGCACGGGAACGCCCAACTTGCATCTCATTAAGGCAAGGTAGGTCTACACTTCCAAAAAATGACTTTAACTCCATAAATTTGGCGCTAGACGGGTCTAGCACCAAAGTATAAATATGGAGTTAGTTTTGCACCGAATTAGAGTAAAAAAAATGATGCTAATTCGCAGCACACAGAGTATAAATATGCCCCTGTGTAGTTTAACAAAGTTCACCCAGACTGTGTCATCCATCTTTGATTTTAGGCCAGCAATGTTCCAACTAAGCGCCTTTAACTGGACTTTGTGGTTCACAGCAGTGCCCTGTTCCTACGGGAGGCAAGTGGCATAAGATGAAGATTGTGGCCACGCCTCTTCTTGGGTTAGATGGCCCCTATTGATTTAGCTTTGGTTGGTCTCAAAAAGGTACTGGTTGAGGCTTTCACTAAGCAGCTGTATATTAACTCTTAGGCTGTGTGCTTCCTCTTTGGAGATGGTACTTGTGGCACCTACTGCTGACAACAGAACCCCCACCTTATATAGTTTGCCAACCTTATGCCTTGTTGGCTCAGTGTACCCTAGTTTGAACATTTTATGCTAGGGCTCTGGGCTGCCTCCCTGGCCCTGTATTCCCCAATTTCCCAGTATTTTGCTATTGCCAGGAATGCTGTCTGACACCTGCTTGTTTATCCACCATGTGATTGTGGAGTTCCCCTCTCCAGTATAATTGGCATGTGTGAAGCTAAATCTTAGTAGATCACTTGATAACAAGTTATGTAGCCCTTGAACAGAGCACAGGACTCTCAGTAAATTGCTCCTATTTAGAATGTCATGATGTCCTTGTGATCGATAGATTGGTGTGAATATTAAAATTATGGACTCATCTTTGACATCTAGACTCAGTGTCCCAGCCCTGGGCTTTATAGTGCATGCGTTTTTGCATCCTACTTCATACCGCTGCAAATTGTTCATGTGCCATACAGGTGACCTAGTTGTCTCATTTGGTACTGCATGTCCAGGGGCCCTTTCTTCCTAAGACTACATTCAAGCGTGTTGATCTAGCTATGCCGTCATCTTGTGAATTTAAGTCACAAGCAGTCTGTGATGAATATAAGACTGCGGCTGTGGCTGCTGGATGCTGATTTCCATCCTTCGCACATAGTCTGTTTTCTACAATTTAAGGAAGAGTACCAGCAACATTCAGCAGTAATGCATTCACCCACTTATGTTGACGGTTTGACTTGTAAGTTGACCACCAATACTGGAGATGGTTTCTCTGTCCTTATCAACTACTGTCCCCTGAGGGATCTCCCTCTCTCTGTCACTACTGTCAATGCAGGCCCTATTACCATGTTTCAATGTTCTGGGTGCCGTCCCTATAGTGTCAATGACTGGGGCAGTTTCATGGCCTTTCAGAACACTACCTAAACTGTCTTCCATGGGTGCTGGATGTACAACAAAAGGTGCTACAGGTGTGTTGTGGTAGATGTGTGCAAGCTGATCATTTAACTGCGCTCGTCTAAACCTGTTGGTTGCCACAATAATAGCCTCATGAACTGGCGCAATCTTCAAGCTAGATGACACATTCATGTCACCTACTGAAGTGACCTGCTTGCCAACAGTCCTGGGACCTGTTGGAAATCCTTTGATGTGAGTATGCTCTTTGCATGATACTTCACATTTCAGATTTTTTATTTGATTTGACTCATTCTGCTCACTCCCCAAATTTATGTATAAGTTTGTTTGACTGTCGCCTAGCAACATTGATTTTGCTTGGCTACTATCATTGGGGTGCACTCCCATCTTTCTTTCTGATACTTCCCTCTCTCTGCATGAGTGAATTTCTATTCGGGAAGAGCTAGTAATGGGTATATTCACCTTTCTTTGGTTTTTCTTTGAGGGTTGATTAAAAATATTATAATACTATTCTTTTTTAAGCTGGCTCAGGAAGTGAGCCTTTCTCTCGATTTCTGTTTTCTGGCAGCATCTTTCAGAAGCACTGAGACTGGGGTTCTCGTTGGTAATTTGCTCGTCCGAGTTCCCTGCACTTGTAGGGGGATCCTCGGTTGCATCGGAGGCCTTTCCATTCTCTGTAAGAAGTGTAGTGCCCTTGTACCTCCCGTTGCAGGATGCAGTTGGAAACTGTAGTTTTCTGCTGGTCTGTGCTTGCTCGGACCGTGCCCCCTGCTCACTGTTTGTTTACAATATTCAAATATTGAGTTAATAATTTCTGGTAGTTCTGTGTACTTGGCAACAATATTTGAGCAGGTTCTAATCAAACTCGAGAATGCACTGTTCTTGAGGGATTCTAGCACTGCAGGCTACATTACTTGCATACGGAAATCAATCATTGTTATGCTTGATGACATCTCACTCAGGATTCTTGTTTGGTCATCCAGCTTCAAGCTCTGTGCCGTGAGTTTGTTTTCCATGAGATCTGGAGTCCTACATATAGGGTCTTATTACAACCTTGATGGAGGAGTTTCCTCCATCACAAATGTGACGGATATCCCGTCCCTTGTATTACGATCCTCATTGAATATTATGGGATCATAAGACGGTGGACAGGATATCCGCCACGTTTGTGATGGAGGAATCCCCTCCGTCAAGGTCGTAATAAGGCCAATAGTGTGCATAATAGCGGGAATGAGTTGTTCTTGGTAAGACCCTGGAGAGTTAGAAACAGTAACACTAACACTTACGACAGTGTCACTAGGCTGAATTATCTGACAACTCAGGGATGCTGGTTCAGAAAGTTATTTAAATGCAGATAAGAACTAGAACTATTACCTCTGCAGTATGTGTCCACTAGGCCCAGGACTTCCCCATCAAGTTCAAAAAGTACTGTCAGACGTCCTACTGCTAACATTAATGAATGATTTGCAGAGTGTGGCCTGGGGAGTTGGAAGAATCTGGTTGACGATTTGTTCATTCTTACTTATCCTAGACTTACCAAGGGAACTGATACTTTATTTTGTTGCTGGCACGGGACTTTCTTTTTCATCCTCATAGGTTTCTATATGAATGTCTGCTTTAAGTACAACTGATGTTTATCCCAGATACCCTCTCTTGCTGACGGTGGAAGTTCTACTATGCCACCTAGGGCCTTAGCACATACATTTGTCTCCACCATATTCTCTGCCTCCTTCTCCAGGTGGGATTCCTGGTGCAGTTTCCACTTTGCAAGGGAACATTTGCTCATTAGTACTGGCCTTAATGATACAGCAGTCAATATTTTTGTTATCATCAAAGAGTAACTTGGTCTTTCCTACCGGCATTGTATTTGATGGCAGTTGCTCAGTGTGTGGAACAATAATAAAATAGTTGGTATTCTTGTTAGTGATCTTGTTTGGAAGAAGAATATTAGCGGTAGCTATGGCTATTACTGGCTGCTCTGAAGCCATCAGTATGGAGCTTGTTCTTCTCCTGTACAGATCAGTTTCAACTGAAATTACCTCACAAACATATGCCTGGACTTCCAGCTCCACCAAGCATGCTGATGTGTTCATTGACAAACTCCTAGCCTGAGAGGGATTTCTCCTTATGAAGTTATAGGACTCCAGTTTGTGCTGCGTAGCGACTAAAAATTAAACATCTTTTGCAATAACATTTTCTTCTTTCCTCACTTCCTCAACTTCATAAATGGGTGATCTAGTACTCGCAGATTCTAGCAAAGCGTCTGGAGCACCTGGAGCATCCATGAGTGATTTTGGGGTAGCAACTTCCAGAAGTCTTTTGACCCCAGTAACCTCCATGCTGTTTAGGACTTCCTGGGTTTCCCTGCCAGATATTCCTGAGGTATTTGATTGCTTTAGGGCAACCAACAGATTGTTTTGATTCTTGCTCCCTGTAACGCATGGCATATTTGCTGCCAAACGTAACACTATATATTTAGACCATCACTCAGGAGGGCCATACGTTGAGGATTATATCTTTCTACATGCTCCCATATATTTTGTATTTAATAGCTTAATGATGTCTTCAAGCCTGGTACAAGCATGGTGAATTTGAGCCGCCTTCTCTGGCCAGAAGCCACAGACCAGGGGCATAAGCACTCCAAGCTAGTTGCTCTTATGAGTTGCAGAAGGACTACATATTGTGAAACAAATATGAAATATGGAATGAGAAGAGGGTAGATTACCTCAGGCTAGTTCCACTTTCTGAGTGTATGGAGCCACTTTCTCTGGCCATAAACCACAGACCAGGGGCACAAGCACTCCTGTAGGCTCAACCACTCAGGTGTTCTGGCTAGTTGCCCCTTATGCTGTGCAGAAAATCTGCACACTGTGGAACTGTGGAATGAATATGTAGGAAGACAGGGTGGGTGTAGATGGAAATGGTATAATGTGAGATGATACAGGGGTAAGCACACCCTGTCTGCAAGCTTCACCCAATCCTAGCTGGGCCGGTACCACAGGCCAGGGGCTTAAACCACTAGGGATGGACCTAAGCCAGTCACATCCACAACCACACTTTGGACACTTTTGGTCACTCATACTTGCCTACTTGTGTGTGAGTCTTCGCTAGCCTTCACTTGCCTTCACCTGCCAGGGGAGCTCACCTGCCAGCGGGGCTTCCTGTTTAGACTTGCTCGAATCAGCTCCTTGCTATCTGTGTCAGGCCATCGTCAGTCTGGCCCACAGGCTGGAAAGTCAGGGTGAACGCTCCTCCCTCCAGGGAGTGCCCAAGCAACTACATCCAAAAGCACTCAAAAGCAGCGAGATACTGCCGCAACTGCACCCCAGCAGCCCAGCTGCCTAACAGCCACCAACCGATCAATGAAAGATCTGAATCTCCTCATGGTCCCCACTTCACAGAGTGTTGCAGCACAATCTCCAACATTGCTACGATGCGTCTGGCATCTGGCATCTGCACTGACCTGGAACCGGAAGTAATGGATTCACTCCCCAGTGATTATTCTGTCCTTTTTATATTTAAATATTGTTGTTTTGCTTGGCCACTTTAAAAGCACTTTTGGCCATGACACAAAATGAGATTTGAGAAACCCAACGCCACATTTACATAAAAAAAATGACACTAATGTGGTGCTAGAGCTTCTTAAATCTGGGCCTATGTACTCTGCAGGGCTAGCTCCAAAATGTTTGGTGCTAGTCCAAACCTTTGACGCTATTGCCTCTACCCTGCACCATCGTGAGCCGTATATTAAATACAGCACACACATGGTGGTGGTGAGGGGGCCCTAGGGGGTGCTAGATTAGTGGCACTGCATTGGATGCAGTACCACTTTTCTTAAATCTGTTGTTGCTAAACCTTTCCAAATGACCATGCCACTATATAAGCAGTCTTCATCTTACAGTGCGCGAGCCATGCTTAGACAAAGCCGAGTCCATGGGCTGGCTCATCTGCAAACCTATCAGAGGCCGGAAGAAATTGAGCAGGGCATATTCTCTTGGTTCTTTAAATTGATTGTTCTTTTTAGTACAACCTTCATAGTTCTAGGTTTTCCGGACTTCAACATTTTATTTAATATGAGTAGATCTAAAGCTGCCTCATTTTTGCTGGCATCTTCTTGAGGGAAAAAACCTTATTCATCTGCTGCTATAGACGTGTTTTTGAAAAAAGCTTTGGGCATGTTAAACAAATTGAACACACTGTCTGCTGAATTCATGCTTAGCAGATAGAGACTGAAAGGCTGAGGTGTGGCCCTCCCCCTTTGTGTTCAGCCAATGGACCAATTAGTTTATTGCATGTTGATATAAATTCACATGTTAGCTGTAGCCCCATGATATTTGCAGATGTTCTTAGTAAGGGAGAGACTGCTTATAATGTGGTACGGTCTGCTAATTTGACAGTTAGCCCTGATGTATCAGCTAGCCAAGCTATTAAGATTAGCAAAAACAGTGCCACCCATAATTGTGTTCAGACCCAACTAACTTAACTTGTCTCACAAAAACTGTGTAATCTGTAGTCCAACTATTGTTTGATAAATTACATTATAGACAATGTAATGGAACAACAGATTATTAAAAATGTTATTACTAATAAACTAAAATCATTTCATGACCAATCTACTCATTTTGTTTAGTATAGATTGACAGTTATGGACAAATGTTTATGTTGCCTCACAGATAAATCTAGTGCTACTCATGCTGTTGTAGGAACTGATAATCCTGTTTCTCAAATACATTCCCAAATGAATGTTTCTTCTCAATATGGCACATTTAGTGCACACAGGTTGTGATAATCTTCAACTTCCACTCTAATTACCCCAAATGTACATATCGTGAATAATAATCCACCACTGGCTGAAAGAAATAACACAATAAGGAATATGAGTTGCAATAGAAGAAAAAGATGGTCCACTGGTTACATCGTTAGCCTAACAATCATAAGAAGAAGATGTGTCCTTACCTTGAAATCAGCATGTTAATGTAAGTAGACTACGTTGGTAATAGAAGGAAAACAGAACAGGATTGTATGTTTGTTAATTTCAAATGGCTGGATTTGGTGGCTTATCTTTTGACCCAACACATTAACCCATCTCAGATGAACCAGCAGATTTTACATATTGGGTTATTTTTTATAAACCTAATGAGGCAAATTCCAAATTTTTAGCCTCTCCACCTGTTACAATTCTTAGGTCAGTTATATGTCACAGTATTATATTTTATTTGTCAATCTCGATTTGCTCTATTTTCTGGGCTGGATTATACGAACTCACCCAGAGTTGCATCCTCAAGTGGGTTGGATCCACCCTCACTTGAGCAGGTTTCTTGTGATAACACAAACCACAATGGGAAAGCTTTATCTCTTATCGGAGGTCTACAGATTTTAACCTGGAATGTTGCAGGCTTATGTCTGATATTGATATTGATATTCTTATGTAATATTATCAACTTTTGGTAGAGAGAGAGGCAGTTTGTTGTTCTAGGTAAGATTATATTTTGATTGGGGCAATCAAGAACGTAATGTTGAAAAAGTTAACATCAAAGTGATTTAGTGATTTTAATTTTTAGGTTAATGTGGAAAGTTTTCCATCTTCTGGAATAATAGTGTCTGAGGTTAATTTGTGTTGTGCTAATATAGATTGTACTAAATTGAGTGAAACAACTCTACAGATTGTTAAAGTGTAAGAATTGCCAGGTAGATGGATTCTGAGTAACATCAATATTTTATCTAGATTGAGCTCTTGTTCTTCTGCCTTTTCCCACAGGGGTTCATCTAGCACTACTGACTACATGTTTTCCTCCCTTTCTCTGTTGAATTAGATCAGACACCTTAAAATGATCCATCTGGTCTTTAGTGATCATAATCCACTCACTAGTTTAATAAATTTGCTGTGTGTTGAAAACCCTAGAAACTGCCAAATCCTTATGCTAAGCCAATAAGTGAACATGGCTGACAGCTGTACTGAGTCTATCATGATAAGGGTGTTTATATGACACTGGCCTTTGTTGGAATTATAATTTGTCTTGGTGATGGTGTGGATCTTATTGTGATTTTGCACGCATATGACCATTGACCTTTTCAATTAGCCATTGATTTGTGGGCCCTGTTTGCATTAATCCCTCAAGATAGATGGTGTCATGCTCAGTGTAGTACAGCTAACCATAGGCTCAGACTGGCCCTGAACCAGGTATGAGGAATCAACAACTAAAACAAAAATACAGTCTTGATTATAAACATGAAATTAACATTAGAGATAATTTTCATTTGGAGAAAGCATTAGAGGAATGTTTTTGGCTTCTGCATTTGGTGATTCTGTAGTTTTTGTCATATAGTTGATGGGTACTTTTTCACAGGTGATTCTGGGGGTGATAGATCGACAACACATATCCACCATGCTATCCCCATGATAGATGCCTAGCACATTTTATATCTATCAATTGCAATGATTTTGTTAGTGTGAACAATGTCTCATGTGGGCTGTTAGAGACTTTCTGGTTGGTAAGCTCTGGTGATGAAGATATAGCATTGCCCCCCAAACTACTATAGATGATAACATCACTTCCCCTTGCCTTTTGTTTGTCAGTGAGGAAGTGGTTCAAGCTGTACCCAATAGTCCATCCAATAAAGCTCCTAGTTCCAAGAGGATCCCTCTTCCAGCACCTCTTATAAATAATATTCTGAATGCAGTTAGTTCCACTTCTATTCCATCCTCTTAGACTACCTCAATTATAATGCCCATTTATAGGGAAGGAGATTGAGGTGATCCAAAATGTTATTGCCCTATTTCACTTGTTGATTCAACAATGAAGGTGGTAAGTCAGATACCTGTAATCTTAGAATGGACCAGTGAGAATATTATTGCTGATTGCCAGTATTGGTTTCATCAAGGGATGGGTCACATTGAACAATGCCTAGATTTACATCTGCTGTCCTACAAAAATGTCCAAGCATTTAATGGCCCCTTACACATGGCCTTCATGAGCATGACATCAGACTTTGATAAGTTAATTGTTTCAAGTTATGGCTGATTCTGGAATCAATTGGGAAGGAAAAAGCAGTTTACATTGTGATCTAAATGCTAAAGTTAGAAATGGCCCAAATAGGGAACTCTCTGAATCTTTTGGCCTAAACAGAAGGGTACTCCATGAATGTCCTACATCATTACTATTTTGGAAGCAGCCTGAAGCACGGCTCCCGAACAATGAAGTCATGGAAAACTAAAGCAGAACAACTCTTTCGTTTTCCACGACTTCCTTGTTCAGGGCTTTAACCATGCATGTGCTTAACCACGCACATGCGTAGATAAGGCACAGAAGAAGGGAGTTGGATGAGGAGGAGGACGCGATCAAGGAAGAGGTAAGTGGGGCTGGGACTGGGGCTGTTTTAGGGGCAGGGTGGGGGGGGGTCGGTGTATTTTTTGTTTTAGGGGGAAGGAGTCGAGGTGCTTTGGGGGGAGGGAGGGAGAGCCATTTATAGTTTTAGGGGTGGGGTGGGGGTATTTTTAGATTTTGGGGGTCGGGTGTCAGGGTGGTTTAGGGGCGGGGAAGGGGGGGTCGGGCATTTTTAGTTTTAGGGGTGGGGTGGGGGGTCGGGTATTTTTAGTTTTTGGAGATGGGGTGGTTTAGGTTTAGGGGCGGGGCGTTGGGGCATTTTTAGTTTTAGGGGCGGGGTGGGGTATTTTTATTTTTAGGGGGTAGAGGTCAGAATGTTATGGGGTGGGGGAGGGGGTCGGGCCATTTTTTGGTTTAGGGGCAGGGTGGGGGGTTGGGGTATTTTTAGTTTTTGGGTGTGGGGTCAGGGTGTTTTAGGGGCAGGGGAAGGGGGTCAGGCATTTTTAGTTTTAGGGGTGGGGGTCGGGGTATTTTTAGTTTTAGGGGGTGGGGGTCAGGGTGGTTAAGGGGCAGGGAAGGGGGTTGGGGCATTTTTAGTTTATGGGGTGGGGTTGGGGGGTCGGGGTATTTTTCGTTTTTGGGGGTGGGGTGGTTTAGGTTTAGGGGCGGAGGCATCAGGGCATTTTTAGTTTTAGGGGTGGGGTGGGGGGTCAGGGTATTTTTTAGTTTTTGGGGGTGGGGTTCAGGGTGGTTTAGGGGTGGCAAAGGGGGGTCGGGGCATTTTTAATTTTAGGGGTGGGGTTGGGGGGGTCAGGGTATTTTTTGTTTTTGGGGGTGGGGTGGTTTAGGTTTAGGGGCGGGGGCGTTGGAGCATTTCTAGTTTTAGGGGCGGGGGTGGGGTTTGGGGTATTTTTAGTTTTAGGGGCTGGGTGGGGGCCTGGGGTATTTTTACTTTTTGGGGGTGGGAGTTGGGGTAGTTTAGGTTTTAGGGGTGGGGTGGGGGTATTTTTAGTTTTTGGGGGTGGGGTGATTTGGAGGCGGGGAGAGGGGTCGGGCATTTTTAGTTTTGGGGGGTGGGGGTGGTTTAGGTTTAGGGGTGGGGGTCAGGGCATTTTTAGTTTTAGGGGCGGTGCGGGGTGGGGGGTCAGTGTATTTTAGTTTTAGGGGTGGAGTGGGGGTCTGGGGTAGTTTTACTTTTTGGGGGTGGGGGTTGGGGTAGTTTAGGTTTTAGGGGTGGGGGTCATTTTAGGGGCAGGGTGGGGGGGGTCGCTGTAATTTTAGGGGCTGGGTGGGGGGTTGGGGTGGTTTTATGGGCAGGGTGGGGGTTGGGGTGGTTTTAGGTTTTTGGGGGCGGGGTGGGGAGTCGCTGTAATTTTAGGGGTGGGGGATGGGGTTGGTTTTAGGATTCAGGGGCGGGTATGGAGGTTCAAGGTAATTTTAGGGGCAGGTGTGGGAGGTTGGGGTGGTTTTAGGGGCGGGCTGTGGGGGGTTGCAGTAATTTTTAGGGGTGGGGGCCAGGGAGGTCGCATGCTGGTACCACATATGTCGTTCACTAATGCCTTTACCAGGAATGCCTTTACAATGAAAAATCATTGTTAAGGCATGCGTGGTAAAGGCATTAGTGGCAACAACACAGTCGTTGTTCTGACCGAGTTGTTTGGGCATGCGTGGTTCCAGCATGCGTTGTTACGACATACATTCTTACTATTTACATAAAAATTGCATCGAGATATTGCTCAATTCTGTTGCAGGATTAAGGATATGTTTTTATCAGTTTTGCTATATGAGGATGAGGTTGTCTTAATGGTCAGGGTAGCTAATTGATTAAAAAACGTATTTATGGATATGTAAATTGTATGGATGCGATCACTCATTTAAAAAAATTATTTGTTCTTACTCTGGGTTCTAAATCAACTAAGACCAGAGTGTTCTCAGTCAAGGATGATGGTATAAAAAAGGTTGCATAGTTTTCTTATTTTGGCATCTATTTCGATAATTTGATGAAGTGGTCAGATCCACAGTTGCAGTTTATTAAGTCACCAGGTGCTACAACAAATGCATCTAACATGATAGGGAACACACTATTGAAATGGGTCAATGAGATGTATTGGAGCAAATCTGTCTCTGCTTATGGGCAAGGGTTTGGGGCCTGTTGATGTCAAATACTCCAAATGAAGAAAGGAAATTGCAGAAGACTTTTGAGACTTCCACAGAACCTGTCATATTGTATTTGTCATGAGTTAAGTCTTGATTATGTTGCATGGCTCATCATCTTCAGAAACTCTACCTCAGCCTGGGACGACTGCTGGTGGGCCACATCGCTCAGCGCACCACCTACTCTGACTGACCGTGCCCGCAAACTAGGAATCATCCTCGACTCCTCCCTATCGCCAACTCCACAAAATCTTCAAATGGGTCCTGACCAGCTGCCGCAAAATAATCACCCACACACTAGTCACTAGTAAGCTCGACTATGGCAATGCACTCTACGGCACCACAACAAAGAACATCAGGAAACTACAACTCATCCAAAACGCCGTCGCAAGACTCGTCCTGAATCTCCCTGCTGAGAACACGTCTCCCAAAACCTGAGGACCCTCCATTGGTTCCCAGTAGAGAAGTGAATCAACTTCAAACTATTCACCCACACATACAAGGCCCGGCACAACATCAGACCGGCCTACCTGAGCCATTGCATCTTCTTCCATAACCCCGCCAGACCACTCCGCTCCACCCAGCAGGCGTTAGCTACCATCCCACACACCCGGAAAACCACCGCCCAAGGAAGATTTTACACATACCTCACAGCCAAGAGCAGGAACAACCTGCCCACGCACCTCACAAGAAGCCCATCTTTCTTTATCTTCAGGAGGAACCTCAAAACATGGCTCTTCAAATGAGACCCAGACCCACCACCAGCGCCTTGAGACCCTCACGGGTGAGTAGTTGCGCTTTACAAAAACTGATTGATGGCTTCTGTGGATACCAATTTGGGCTAACAATGCAGCCAAACTTTTGCAGGCACTTATATCTGATTGTTTAAACTTGAAAGACATTAGAAAAGTTTCCATATCTGAAATATGTAAATTATGATTACTTGGTAATTGGCTGCTCTCATCTGTTTTTGCACCCAGAAGATATGTGTAAATCAGATAAGATGAATGTGAAAAAATATTTTTAAAGTATTATTTATCAAAAAGAGAAGTTGTTGAATTAGTTAAGTAATCTGTCAGATGATGTAAACTCCCATATTATAGAGCTGCACCAAGGGTTTAAATGGATTGTGGGAAAGGTGATGGTATGGCTATGTATTATAAGGAATAAAGTACACCGTACCATACATTATATGGATACTGCTCATTACTTCAGAGCTCCATTGCCTTATAAAGGAACTCTACCTTTGGCTTTGTTCTTCTATATGCTCATGGAACTCCTTGGTGACTGCAGTATTCTTACAATATAGAGCGGAGTGTGCTTTATCCTATATGTAATTGGTGACTCTGTGCATCTCAAGTCGCTGATAATACAGCAATTAATGACAGGTTTCTAAAATAGGGATTGCAGACTCGTGTGTGTGTGTATTACAGAGTTACAGTTACATAAACATTAGAAAATCTAGGGGTATAGTTAACTTACATTTATAATTTATGCACCACCTTCAAATTATGTAAGTTGCGCACCTCCATACACAGTCCGGTCACATCAATAGATTAACTATAACTCACCACTCTCCCATACACTGTGTTCTCATAAATCATGTAATTTCATATGTCAAAAGTGGTATTATGAATGTCATGATTTTACATCCTATGAGTTATGTAATATGCAAAGGTATAACTAGTGCATTGAAAAGGTGTGAGTTATAGTTAATGTAGTGCGGTGAGTGAGGTGGCCAGACTGTGTACAAATGTGCGCACCTTATAGTAATTTGAAGGTGGTGCATCAATTATACATTTAAGTTATAACTTATCATTGACCTTTGTTTTTTTCATAGAATTGCTTAGCATAGTTCAGTTGGAAGTGCTCTGGAGAGCCAGCATGTGTGTCTAGGGCTGTAATAAATTCAGTAATCAATAAATTGGAGTTAGGAGTAAAGATTCCACATTTTTTGGTCCTTGAACACTCTATTCTGCCTTTTATGATTGGTGTTATCGGTAGGTTGTGGTGGATTGCCCCTTGGATGAGGTTCTTGCTAGGCATTGAAGGAGGCACAGTGCAATGATCACAAATTGCTCCAGTTGTTTGAAGGTGCAGCCTGGACGTCGATATGAGACATTTCCCACAGTCTAGATTGCCTACCTAAACATTACTGAGTATGATGGAAGACTAAAGAACATTGTCTTGCAAAATGGCTCTGATCTGGTCCAGCTCTACAGCATTAGTTTGAAGGATGAACCAATTAAATTCCAGCGCGTCCTGGAGCAGAGGAATAACACTTGTTCTGGTTGTGATTTCATTACTGGAGTCATGCAATCCGATGGGCCTCATACGGAGGTAATCAACTGAAAACTCTTCTACAAAGAGTAAAGATTTGAAAAAAAATAAATGAAATTATACTGCCATAAAAGTTTGTTCTAATGGTTTTGTTTCACAAGTCATAGTGAAAATGACGAATTAATAACAGTGGCTTAAATTACATTTGATTATACATGGTGATTAGTTCTACAAGATGACCTGTATGGAAATATTAACAATATACTCAATAAATCGAGCTTCTTGAAGATTCTACGTTAATTACAATAAGAATAATTAAAAATCACCTTCTGCCACCTGAAATGTACTCATCCTGCTCCTAGTTTGCATGTTCACCACCAAAAGAATAAATACATTGGGATCTTCATGTTTCTTCCAAAATAAATTGTAAACACTTTTTAAACTAAAATGTTCCATCTTTAACTTTGCCAAAATACAATTAGAGCTGATTCTGACACATTCTATAATAAAACAAATAATACATTGGATGCATTCAGGGAGGCATTTATTACCAAAGTGAGAAGGTAAAGATATGTTTTTTCATCTGCCACAGGACGCTAAGGACTTTATTATGAGGTCCCCGTATTTGGGTTTCTTAACTCTTCCTCGTGCGTTACCGATACTGATAGCTCTGGATTGTGGTGAAATCCGTAGGTTCCTCTAAGAAATGGAGAATTACCAGGGGAATCAATAATTCCAAGTCTGATTTCATTGTCAATAGCTTATTTTGCCACTGACTGTCACCAGGAGATTTTAGAAGAAAACAACTTCTCTCTCTGCCTACTTTCTATCTGTCTTTTTCTCTCTCTTCTTTAGCATCTATTCTCTGAGTGATGGAGGTTGCAGCTGGCAGCCTTCGAAGAAGCTTCATTTAATTTCATTTTCACAGTGTTTACCATAACACCCAACTCATTAGTACATCGTTTGTGGACTAATGGATAAGGTTGTCCTAGTCTCACTCTGTAGGGTAAGAGTTCACATCCTGCACTTGTAATGGTTCTATATCTACTTAAAGTCCGGTCAGAAGATGTTTCATAGATCTCGCTACTAAGTGGGAAGTCAACGTCTTTCATTTTGCAAAAATATAATTATATTTTTATTTTTATTATTTGGAGAAGTTTAACTTGCACTCATACATGGAGCCTCAATGATGAGTGTATATCATAACTTTGTTTTGATCCAATTTACAAGTCTCACTTGCGATCTAGTGCCTAGGATATCTCACTTTTCATCTGAAAGTTAAGGTTTACATCCCACTGTCACCATGGTGCTTTAAGGTCTGTCTATTAGTCTGCTTTAAGGTCTGTTTAACAGTAAGTATTTTATGTATCTCTCAAACATGTGAGAAGGTAAAAGTAAACAGCTCAATGGAGTTCTTCCGGGCCTCCTAATTCTAATGGGGCAAGTAAATGCTACTACTGTCCTCATCAGAGTTCTGTTGCCACTCAAAATGAAGGACAAATTGTCAATCATCCACATTGCAATTAGAGAGCACTTATGAGATAATCATAAACAGTTGACATTTATGGACCTTTTGGCAAGGGAGGGCAGATTGATCCTAATGCTTATGTCTTTGTTGGGGGGAAAAGATTTCAACTGTTCTTATTTAAAGCCATGTGCCTTTAATATATGACATACAGGGATGGCTCAGTTTCATGGCAATCAGGTCTTATGCAAGCATCTTGTCCTTTTTGTGAATTTGAATGGTATGAGTCTGTACAGCACTTCCATCTCACGAATCACATGGGCGTACCCATAAACTGTCCACAAAAAATAAATCAAGAAAAACAAAAGGTGATGGGTGGAATGCTTACACTAATACCCCAATGCAATGGAACTCAAGAAACCTGACGTGTTTAAGCCTTGGTCAGGTTCAGCTTAAGTTCTATGGTACACCCGAATAATAGTACTCACACCTAGATGTGCCCGTCTCGCTTAGGGTAACTCCCTGAAAGAACACGAGGTGACAGGTAGAATGCTTTTATTATTCTCAACTCCTGTGCTTACTTGTGCTGCATTACCGTCAATTTTTGCTGCCCTCTATGCCTTTTCAGAGGGACATCACACGTAAGCAACTTGCTTCTTAGACCTGCTCAATGCAGTCTGAACTGCTAGGCTTTATCATCTCTGTGTGGGAACATGTTACTCAGATATGGACCTTTTGGCAAGGGAGGGCAGATTGATCCTAATGCTTATGTCTTTGTTGGGGGGAAAAGATTTCAACTGTTCTTATTTAAAGCCTTGTGCCTTTAATATATGACATACAGGGATGGCTCAGTTTCATGGCAATCAGGTCTTATGCAAGCATCTTGTCCTTTTTGTGAATTTGAATGGTATGAGTCTGTACAGCACTTCCATCTCACGAATCACATGGGCGTACCCATAAACTGTCCACAAAAAATAAATCAAGAAAAACAAAAGGTGATGGGTGGAATGCTTACACTAATACCCCAATGCAATGGAACTCAAGAAACCTGACGTGTTTAAGCCTTGGTCAGGTTCAGCTTAAGTTCTATGGTGCACCCGAATAATAGTACTCACACCTAGATGTGCCTGTCTCGCTCAGGGTAACTCCCTGAAAGAACACGAGGTGACAGGTAGAATGCTTTTATTATTCTCAACTCCTGTGCTTACTTGTGCTGCATTACCGTCAATTTTTGCTGCCCTCTATGCCTTTTCAGAGGGACATCACACGTAAGCAACTTGCTTCTTAGACCTGCTCAATGCAGTCTGAACTGCTAGGCTTTATCATCTCTGTGTGGGAACATGTTACTCAGATAGGTTTCAGACTTGTTCGCCTCATCAATTGGATGCAGCTGGAGTTGTATGGCAAAGAGGCCCACAAGACCCATATGGGGCAATTCTCTTTTCAGGGAATTACGTTATTCTATAAAATGTCAGTATTTTCATGTAGTGTGTGTTTTAATTTTGGGACCCTTAGCATAGAAAACATTTGGTGTGGAATGGAATTCAGAGCATCAGCTCTCTTTACATAATTTGCTGGTCTAGTGCAAATGAAGAAGGGTTAATAATTCCTTTTTCATTCATGAGGTTAGTAACTTTAAATGCCAGTGCTGTCTAGCCTTGAAGGTAAAGGTTGAGGTATGACTCATATAGAGGTTCTAGATCTGTTCACAGTACTTTGTTGGGAAGAAAGGTGTACCATCAGTGGTTGGATTTGTCTATGATTCCAAATATATGATTAAACTCATTCACTCCCCCCACCTTATTGCACCAACAACCTGATTTTCAATCAATTGTGTTTGGTTATGCATCTCCTATCATAGACACCACTGCTGGCATAGTGTTAGTAGTTTCCATCTTTATAATAAAATATTAACCCTAATATTCACCTTTTTATAAAGTAAAACAATGCCCACACTCCTAAATACTCTATTTCTCTTTTTAGGGTAATCTTTCATGTTACTCAATTTAATCATGCCAAAACCATGACCTCCTACTTGTTGTTAGGGCACAAAGTCCTCTGCATGGATCGTGGGATCAGACTGCCCTTTGGCATAAACTCCTCCTAAATATGAGGAGTACACCTGGAAAGCTCTCCTTAGCATCAAAAAGAAAACTAACAGGCGCCCCTCATTCTTCTCTATAATGTACATCTACAGTGTTATGAGTCAGACCACCCCGCCAGAGATACTCTTCTTTTGCAGTGGTTATTTGTAGTTCTACAGACACTCACCCATTCAACCTGACCCCTTCAAAGCAATTGACACATAACTCAATTGTTGTTTATAATGATTGACTATTTATCATGTATAATGAGCACTCAAACTTTGTGCATAAGAATGAAGACACCCGTTATTGTTATTGCAGGCGAAATGTAAAACAAGCTGATTTTTAGAAAAACTCAAAGCATTTTATGTCACATATCCCTAATATCTGAGTACTATAATAGTTAGACTAACCACTACCTTTTTTATATCTATATTACGATCAATTCCCTAAACATAATATTGGTTGAATGATAAGAACCATCCCTCACTATTTTATGCCAAGCCATGTATTTTTGCAGCATATCTCTAGGAAGCTTTCAGGTCTGCAGTCAGATATCAGCTCTCTGGCTTTCCCTCCCAAACATCCATTCTTCTTTTCTTCCCCTCCCAAATGCTTATGTCTCTTAATAACTTTCTCCCCAATTAGATCCTTTATTCCCATAATAGTGGGCAATGTATGGAAATGGTTTACACTTTATGCTTCACATGAATGAGTGTGAGGAATATGTGCGAATCAGAGTGGATGATTGACTTCATTTTGGGCACCAAATAGGTGGGTTTCTTAAAGTAGTGGAGAGCTTTGTGTGTGGTTGCCTAGTCCTTTCATATCCCAAGAGCCCCACCTTATGCATTCCTTTCCCTTTTGCCACCTGTGAGCATTAGAGAATTTTTGTGGGTGGGATTGTCAGAGCTGTAGTGTCTTGTGAGTTAGTGATGATGAAACTCTTTTGGTTCCTGATGGACTCCATAGAACTGTAACGTAAGAGTCTAGGTGTGATGAATCGATTTCATGTTTGGAATGTTGAGTTTGCTGTTACACGCAGAGCAGTAAAGACGTGTAAGACCAGCTGGGGAGAATGCTACAACTGCCGACGGGATCAGGGATATTTAACCTGAAGATCGACAGTGCCCTCCCACAGAGTTTGCTATGGTCCAGCAAACTGCTTGTGTGTGCCCCACATACCTCAGTCGAATTGAAGCACTACATCTGGCATCTGTGGAGTCAAAGAGCCACTGCAGCCAGTGTGAAGCTTTTGGAGATAACAAAAGGCTCATTGAGAAGTTTATGCATCATTGGCCAGAAACTTGCTAATAAGGACGAGAAAGAGGTATTGCACCACTACGCGACACAGAGCTAAAAATCATACAGAGAAATGCTAAAGACTGAAGAAAACAAATACAAAGCACAGAGGCAAGAATGGTGAAGTTCACAAGCAAGAAACAACACCACTACTCACTGCTAAGGAAGAAAACAGCGACTCACAGACAGAGAGTGGGAGCAATGACCCCGGTGGTAGCACGTGGCTAGTGATTAACAAAGGTGCCATTACAAGCGAGCATCAGACTCTGCCTGAGCAATCTCCTCTCTCAACAGCAGAAAGTTTCATAGGTTATGATGCTGTTGCTGTTGCATTCCTAAAATCACTGCCTCCCTTCAGTACTACCAAAAAGCAAAATATTGGTGACAGATGGACTGCCTGGATAGAAATGTTTGATGATTTCATCGATGCACTGGAAGAAACAGACAACAAAAAGATTGTGGAACACCTCAAAGATCTTGCTGGTGAAGGAGTAACAGGAGTAATAAAGAAACTGCACAAACTGAAGAATTCACACACCTTCAAATTAAAGAAGCATTAAATTTCAAGTTCAATCCAATGCCTAATGTCGATTACGAAACATATATTTTCAATCAGGAATGACAGAAAGTTGGTGAAACAAGTGACAAATTTGTTGAGAGACTTGATACACTCAGCAAACACTGTAAATCCAATGAATTCACTGATGAAGCCATATGTCTCAGAATTACTGAAGGATTTCTAAGAAACTCTTGGTCTGGAGTGAATTCTCATGGCTGTCAGAGCTGAGGAACATGCTGATCGACAAGCTGCTGACAGGGAGGCCAGAAGTGCCTAGAATGAGTCAGTCATGAACATGAAAAGTAATCTGAAACACTAAGCTGAAGGTCACAAAGTGATGTCTCTAAAGAAAAAGAAACTGTGCTTTAGATGTGGATTTTCATTTCCACGTGAAGGTAAATGTCCCGCCATTCGACAGGTATACAAAGACTGTGGTAAGGAGAACCATTTTGTAATAGTTTGCATGGTGAAGATAAAACTAAGTGCATCACAACGAGAAAACAAAATTGACGACCCGAATGTTCCAGAAGCGACGTTCCATGCACGCCCACAAGGCCAAGTGGCAGCATCAGCTGAGGAATATCGACATTAAACAAAGCTGTTTGTCATCTAAACCTTCCTCCAAGAGTTCTTCAGTTTTATTGTCAAGTGACAGGGAGACAGATGGAAATGCCATGTCAATGTTTACTTCAGAAAAAGGTGCTTGTGTCGAACTGGCCGCATGCAAAGAAAAATATGAGTCAAAGAAAAGTCACAAGTAAAATCACAAAAGTCATTCAAGCATTGTCCAAGATTACACTAAAGGTAAACTGTTGCTCCATATCTTTTATTATTGACAGTGGTGCATCAATAAATATTATGTCTCAGGAGTAATACCATGAACTGTCTCCATTGCCCCATCTCTAACCGTTGGAGACTAAAGTGTATACATGCGGTGCATGGATACCATTAAAGAGTCAAGGTTCATTCATAGCAAACATGAGACACAAGAAGACAAAAGTACCCATTTATTTACTTTACGGTACAGCTACAAGTGCCTGTTTACTCTGTTTCAATACTGCTGCTGATATGGGACTGATATCTGTGAACTGCAATACTCATTACAAAACAGTAAGTCAGTTCCCGTTGTTGTTTCATGGATTGGGAAAACTTAAGACCATGAAAGCGAAACTGCATAACAGTGAGGACATTTGTCATCTTGCTCAAAGACATAAGTGAATTCCATTTCATTTACGAGAAGCTGGTGAGAAAGAGCATGAGACATTATTAAAGTATGATATCATTGAGCAATCGACTTGTCCAACTCTGTGGGTTTCGCCCATAGTGGTAGTGCCCAAAAAGGACAGTAAATGAGCTGTTTACATCTGTGGTGATTTCCGTCAAGCTAACAAGGCAATTGAAAGAGAATGACATCCTGGTGTGTACACTGCCGTCATAATCACACAGCTAAATGGTGCCAAAGTCTTCTGTCACCTTGTTATGACTAAAGGATATAATCGGTTGGAACTTGCAGAAAATTGCAGGTACATTACCTGCTTTTCTAGCCATATTGGTTTGCTCAGGTATAAATGCTTACGTTTCAGTGTGTCATCACATGCAGAACTTTTTCAAAGTGTCCTTCGACGATTCACACAGCCTATCATGAATACTCTCAATTATAGTGATGACATATTGGTTTTTGGAGCTACCGAAAATGAACATGATAAAGCTTTTACACAAGTGTGTTGTTTACTTGCTGATGCAAGTCTAACTCTGATGCTGAGAAATGTGAGTTTCACAAAGCAAAACTCAAATTCTTTGGCCACATCTTTTCTGATGGGGGTATGATGCCAAATCCAGCTAAAGTACAAGCTTTGTCAGACACCGATCTCCCATATGATGTTACCATGTTATGTTCATACCTTTGTGTGGCCTATTACTCTTCCAGATACATATGTTATTTTGCCACAGTAAGTGCTTCCTTAAGAGACTTGCCAAAAACAAATGCTTCCTTTTTTGGTTAAACGAATATGAACAAAGTTTTAAGGAAATCAAGCATGCATTTGAGAATGCCACTGAAATGTCCTACTGTGATCCAAAGATTAATATAGCGGTTGTTGTTGACGCAAGCCGGGTTGGGTGTGGTCCGATCCTTGCCCAACATAATGAATACACCCAAATGCTCAAAGGCAAGTTCTGGCATATGCAAGCAGAAGTTTGTCACAAACTCAATGTGCCTTTTCACTACCTGAGAAAGAAGGATTAGCAATGATGGGGGCTTGTGAACATTTCCACATATTCTTATATGGAAAACTTTTCATTCTTGCAACCGATCATCAAGCATTGCTTACCATCTTAGGCAACCCAAAAGCAAAGATGCCTCCTAGGACTGAACATTGGGGGTTTGTCCAAGGACAGATCAAATCTCTGCTGACTACTTTTCACAAGTGCCAGTACAGTGACATCGTACCCCTTCCAGAGCTGCTGAAGCCAACATTAACTTCATTGTAAAGTCCAAGACTCCTGCCACTAATTCCTTGGAACAAAAGATAGTGACATATTGATGCTAAAAGACATTGTTGCACATCAATCCTGGAAACAGCACACTCGACCTCTCACAAGTAACAGTGAATATCAGAAGTTCAGCAGTGTGAAAGATGAACTGACTGCTACTCAAGAAGGTAATGCCTTACGAGGATTGTCTTACCAGAGAGTCTGCGTCAACAAGTAATTAAAGTGGCCCACGAAGAACATTGTGGAATTGTTGCCATTAGGCAAGCTCTACGAGACTGAGTTTGGTTTCCTCATCTTGAGTAGAGTTAAAAGAGAGTTGAAGGCCTGTCACTTGTGCAATTAATTATCTCCAAAAATCACTCAAGGTACCTTGTACATGTCGGATTTACCAAAACATGTGTGGGAGAGAATCAGTGTTGATTTCTTTGGTCCTCTTGACAATGGCCATTACCTGATGGTGATTATCAATGAATACTCCTGTTTTCCACAAGCATAAGATCTCTCTTTCCATTACTCAAGAAAGAGCCATCAAGAGGTTAGATGGTATTTTTGCAGTCTGGGGAGTCCCTTCAATTCTGAAGTCTAACAATGGCCCTCCTAGATACAATCAAGAATTCAAAGACTTTCTTGATCATATCAATTTGAAGCATCAGAAAAGCACACCTATTTGGTCGCAAGAAAATGATGTTGTTGAACGGTTTATGAGCACACTCAAAAAGACTGTCCAGTGTGCTAAATTGAGGTAGCTTGATCTGAAGTCAGATCTTCGTGTTACTCTTCAAGCTTATCGGTCAACTCCTCATTCAACGACAGGTGAAAGTCCTGTGACCCTGATGTGGGGAGAGCCAGGACAACCAAATTATCACAATGGACCAGCAGAAGATCTACAACAAATGGTGAACTTCACCAAACAGATATGTTGTAAATAAAAGGAAGAGCTGAGAAGCTCAAGTGATTAACATTCAGGATTGTGGACCAGGTCAGTGATTCCAAAGCGTTCTGTTGATGTGTTATAGTGTATGAGGATGGGGTGAGTGGTGTTATTTTTGTAAATTCACCTCCAATGTTGGTAGAAACGTACCTTTAATAAACTAAAGTGCGTGTATGTACCAAGGTAAGCACATAATTCACATACAAAGGTCCTTTGAGAATCAAAATGAGGGATGAGGAGTAGGGATGACTGGCAAAGTTTTTCTTGAAAGAGACCTGGGCAAAAGGTCATCTTGCACATTTCTTTGGCTTGATGTCAGAAGTAGTCAGACTCAATTTTCAAACAATGGTAACAGTCATAGATGGAAAGAAGGAGCAAAGTATAGCTCGGTGTTAAAACAGGTGAAAATGCCAATGGACTCCACAGCACCTTGAGAAGAAATACAAAGGCAGAAATGTGTTTGTCGCCCTTGGAAGGGGTTGAACCGGGGCAAAAGTTATCCTCCAGCAATGGGAGGGAGTGGGAACAGCTCTGAAAAGGCATGCAAACATCAAGTTCAGGGCACCTCCATAAAATATAACCCATTTTGTGTAAAACACGTCATTTTAAAAAACATTTAAAAATACATTTGACATTTTGTAGCATACCCATGCATGTGAATGTTAAGCCTTACATAGAGTTTGGTGGACGTGACAGGCCAAAATGTGGAGGAAATCCTGTCTACCTTATTAAAAGTGGCATGGGCTAAAATGCATTTGTGCTATGGCAGACAGAAACTCCACCAAGTTTAGTGGGGCTTGTACTAAGGGTGCGGGATAACGCTTAAAAGAAGTTAGATGTAGAAAGAACAATGCAGGGGACACTCAAATGTGTTTCTTCTGGCAGCATTTTTTGTGTTATCGAAGACGGCCTGCCACATTTCTGCTATATCTTCAGGGAGGTAGTGTTACTGACCATGACCCTGAAGCTAAAAATTGTTCTAGCACATCTTTGTTCTAGGCCATGTTTGTGACAAAGTTTCGCTTCCACCAAACTCTAACTCAGGATGTATTGTTTCAATTTAAAAGTAGTTAATATGAATTAATTTAGTAAGCATGTTGGTATTTATAAAAATAATCTCTATGCGGCCTACTATACTTGACACCGTTTGTAAAATGAAGTAAAAAACGGGATGCATGACATTCTCTCCTATTTGTGCAAACCTTGCCAAGCATTTGAAATAGAGGACTATAGTCTGTGCTCTGCTGTTGCCAAAATGTGGTGTAATTATCTTGCAAACTTTATCTAGGGCGCACATTAAAGCCTGACCTGACATGTGCAGGCACCGAAAGCTGACTTCCAACAAGCTAAATGTCCTCTTTATAGTGTTACTTGTGCAAATATATGCCTCATTATATCTGTGCAGAGTCGGGGTCAAGGAGGATCCTTTTGGCAGCCGAGTGACTAAGAATAGTACAGTAAATGTTATTAGCGGGCAGTTCTCTAGATGTTAACATAAAGGTACAGTTTTGCTATAGTACATTACACCTTTGCCTATATTTTTCTCAGCATTTCTGTTGTCTGAGTTGAAGTAACATATAGCGTTTCATTAAGAGTGCCCCCGCAATTCTGCCAGTAGTCTCCTCTCCAGAGTACTGGTCCCTTGGATACCTCTAACTCCGAGGGGGTGAGAACACTCTGGGAATGCCAGCTGCACCATGTAGGTACCTTCAGAAATGAGAACGTAGTGAGGGCATTTTAGTTTAAAAATATGGTTAATTTACAAATATTAGTGTGTTAAACATATACAAAAATACTGTAGGTTCTATGGATGTAATACTCTAAAACTAGGATGAATTACAAATATCATAACGACGTTTTACACCAATAGCGTTTAAGGCAGATTGCCAAATGGGAAAAAAAAAACGTATTTACCAACAAATTTATAGCAGGTACATGAGACATAGTATTGCGTTTCAAGAATCAAGGCCGTATTTATACTTTTTGACGCAAAACTGCGCTAACGCAGTTTTGCGTCAAAAAAATTTGCGCCGGCTAACGCAATTCTGAAGCACCATGCGGGCGCCGTATTTAATCAATGACGTTAGCCGGCGTTAGCCGCCGGCGCTGCCTGGTGTGCGTGGAAAAAAACGACGTACACCAGGCAGCGCCAGCGTAGGGGGATATGGAGCTTGGGCGCCAAAAAATGGGGCAAGTCAGGCTGAGGCAAATTTTTCGCCTCAACCCGATTTGCGCCATTTTTTTCGACTCCCAACCCCCATAGAAATGACTCCTGTCTTAGCAAAGACAGGAATCATGCCCCCTTGCCCAATGGCCATGCCCAGGGGACTTCCGTCCCCTGGGCATGGTCATTGGGCATAGTGGCATGTAGGGGGGCACAAATCAGGCCCCCCTATGCCACAAAAAAAAATTAAAAAAATGACTTACCTGAACTTACCTTAATGTCCCTGGGATGGGTCCCTCCAGCCTTGGGTGTCCTCCTGGGGTGGGCAAGGGTGACAGGGGGTGTCCCTGGGGGCATGGGAGGGCACCTCTGGGCTCCTTCAGAGCCCACAGGTCCCTTAACGCCTGCCTTTTCCAGGCGCTAAAAAACGGCGCAAAAGCGGCCGTACGTCATTTTTTTTAACCCGCCCACTCCCAGCGCGAATTTTGCCCGGGAGTGTAAATACGGTGCACATGCCTCGGAGTCGATTTTTTAGATGGGAACGCCTACCTTGCATATCATTAACGCAAAGTAGGTGTCCACGCTAAAAAATGACTCAAACTCCATGGACTTTGGCGCTAGACGCGTCTAACGCCAAAGTATAAATATGGAGTTAGTTTTGCGTCGGAATTGCGTCAAAAAAAACGACGCAATTCCGGCGCAAACGGAGTATAAATATGCCCCTAAGAGTTTTAAAGTCCTACGCCACAAGTATAAAAAATAGTAAGCAATTCACGTGCATACAAGAACAGTTACGCTTCAGAGAACACATCTAATTTCCTTTATTTTCTTATCCTGTTTACCAGACGTTAAGAAAAGAGAACAATTGATTGCATTTTAAACAACATTTTTAAATCTGTTGTGTCAAAAAAATAATCCGACAGATTGTACACATAAAAATTTAGGTCGTACTCCCTAATGATGGGACAGTTAATCAGACTGACAATTTTTTTTCGTAAATACTCCGAGGCCCAGATTATCAAAATTATAATCAGCACTGAGCAGCAAGCAAAGTTGCCTCACTGTGGTACATGACACGGCGAGAGCAGGAAATTACCACATTTACAGAGATATGGCACTATACTGCTCTCTTCTAAGCCCTGGCGTTCAATCAGGCCAGGCGGCACACACGCAACTTTGCACTGTAGTACAGGGGTGTCTACGTGAGTCTTGTACTGGTTATATACAGGAAGGGTATCCTTCCAGTACAAAATGCTATGCTTAGACTAACTTTAAAGCTTTCCCCACTTTTCATGTGTGCTATACAGTGCAGTACACTTTAGAAGTAGGAAGAAATAAAAGCATTTTTCCTTTTTAATGCACGCTTCTAAGTGGTGCTATTTTTTGTTGCAAAACTCCGTCTACTATTGTTAGTAGACAGAGGTTAGCATAAAAAACATGGAAATGCCCATGTACCACCCATGGAATGCCTCCTTGACACAGAGTAACTCAAAGCAGAGCAGCTTTGTAGTACTTTGACAGAACTTCAGTAGGCACCTAGCTTGCTAGTTGCCTGTGGCTTCCAGTTCCTGCGTGTTCCAACTTGATCCAGTTGCCACCATTTGTCAAAATGACATGGTTGCTGCCTGGGTTTTCCCTCCCCGGTTTTCCTAATAATCATTCACCCCAACAGAAGCCACGCTCACCCCGGACCTACTTAATGCAGGTCGCAGTGTGACTGCGCAGCTGGTGCACCAAAAGCTCGTCCAAGGCAAGCCTGTGTGCACCCATCCAGACCTGGACCACACCCAGTGCTAGGTACCTTGGCCCCATGACCATCCAATGCAACACCACAAACACAGCAGCAGCCGCCATCAGAGCCAATGAACGCTGCCACTACTCCTCTGCCATTCTCCGTAACCTCAACAACACAAACTGCCAAACATGCTGCTGTAGTGCATTCCCCAGAACCTAGATGTCGACAACAAGCTCATCAATAAATGGCCAACTGCACTGCTCCCACCAGAAAAAAGACCTCCAAAAACAACAAATGACCCAGCTGGTACATGAATGACCACCAAGCACCACTGCTAACAACTTGAGAGAAAATGGAGATTCAACAAAAACACCACCGCAAGATCCACATTAATAGCAACCCTCAATCTCTACCACCGACAACTGAAAGATGCAAAGAAAAAGTCCCAACCTCTCAAATGTGAAACCTGCCCCAACAATGTAAAAGAACTCCTCACCATTGTCAAGGGGTTCTCCGACTCTGCAGCGGCCAACAAAGATATCATCCCATTGTGAAAACTCTGCAATGTCCTCTGAAACGTCTTCGAACACAAGATTAACAGGACCTTCAACACATTCAACCCACAGCATACCAATATGAATGCCCAGCAGGACACCTCCCTCACTGCCAAACAGCAGCTAAGTAATGGGAAGTCCCTCTTAAATGAAGACACCACCACCCTGATAAATACCATCCACTCTGGAGCCCTCTCAGACCCACGCCCCTAATTCATACACAACCTTGGAATAACCATCATCTCCCCCTGTGCTCACTGCTATCATCAACACCTCCATAACCACCACCACCTTCCCGTTTTGCTGGAAAAATGCAGAAGTCAACACCCTATTGAAGAAATCAACCATGGACCCCAAACCCTCCTTAGCTACATACCCAACTTGCTCCTGCCTTTACCACCTAAAGTCATGGAGAAAGCCATCAATACACAACTCAGGCTGCTGCACTTACCACAGCACAGAAACAGTCCTCATTGCGGCCACTGATGACATCAGAGGCATGCTCGCCCAAGGAGAAAAGGCCACACTCATCCCTCTCGACCTCTCTACAGCTTTTGATACAGTCTCTCGCAACTCACTCATCAGAAAGCTTCAGCACTTGAGTATCGGCAGACTGGCCCTCAGGTGGATATCCACCTTCCTTACGGACAGAACTCAATGAGTTAGAATTCCCCCATCATCTGTGGAGGCCCTGAGGATCGTCGGTCAGCCCAACACTCCTCGCTATCTACATGGCACCCCTCGCAGACATCATCGGAGCACATGTCATCAACATAGTATCCTACATGGATGACACAAAGCTCACACTCTCCCTTACCAGCTCACCCAGCACCGCCAAAACAAACTTCACCAACTGCATGAGCAATGTTGCTGCTTGGATGAAAAACCACCTCCCCCAGCTCAACACAGAAAAACTGATGTCCTTGTGATCCTCAACAACCACTCCCCCTGGGATGCCTCTTGGTGGCCCTCTGCACTTGGCTCCCTACCCACCCCTGCAGATGATGCTAGGAACATCAGGATCATCCTGGACACCAACCTCTCCGTGAGCAGAGAGATCAACACCACCGCCTCATCAAGCTTCGACATCCTGTGAATGCTATGCACGTTTTTCATGAGGATCCCACTTAACAGCAGATGAACAGTCATCCAGGCTCTAATCACAAGTATTCGCAAATTAAAGCCCCAGAAGGTCACGTGATCCTCTAGACCATGGAGAAGTCCTCTATTTTATTGAGGAGGGAGGGATATGTCCCCCCTAGGCTACTACGTACTTAACAACCACGTATCCCTCTACTATGAAAGAGACTCTCTCTACATAGCTGCCCAGTTTCCCAGGCCCACGTGTGATTTGCTGCTCCTGTCCAGGTTTGTTTCCTTGGAATTCTGGGACTTGTAGTCCTGTTTTATAATGGAATAAACAAGGCTACAATTTCCAGAAGTCAAAGAAATAACCTGAAATTGAGCAATACATCAAGCATGGACCTGGGAAACTTGACAGGGCTGTTTCTAAAAGAGAGGTTACATTCCACACCCATGCATCACTTACTAAATAGGTGGGACTAAGGAAATAGGAATTCATTTACATATATAAACCTCATCCACTCTAATAGTGACATACTTCTTCATCAGGTTCACCCTGACCTCTATTAGTCAGGGTGGGCTCAACCATTTTCCAGGGAGTTCTTAGAATATTTCTACATTGGGCGGTGTAACAATTAAAAATTAAAAATTCCTCATCCACGCCCTAGGTGTCCCTTTAGTAGCGGGATTGATAGGAAAGATTAAAATAACTATACATAGGGTTTTGGGTATATGATGATCCTCTAACCCTTTTGTTGCATCAACATATTTCAGCCCTCTGCTACTGGCCTGTATTGTCTAGGGCTTTTGTCAGGGTGGGTAGAATAAATAATACTCCCAGCATGTCATGTAATTTATGCATGCAAGTAGTCACGTGGCATGCATATCATTTCTAAGCATGCACCAAGCAGAATTCTACTTGCCAGCCATGAGCTGCAGCTGTAAAGAAAAAAATAAATACAAATAATTGTAATGTTCAACTAGGTGTGAGCTAGCATCGTTCTTGGCCGTGACGCGCACACCTCCCAAATGCGCATGTTTATTTACATTCATACATATAGGGGGTCATTCTGACCCCGGCGGTCTGGTCGGCGGGAGCACCGCCGACAGGCCGGCGGTGCCCCGCAGGGCATTCTGACCGCGGCGGTAAAGCCGCGGTCAGACCGGCAACACTGGCGGTCTCCCGCCAGTGTACCGCCGCCCTATTGAATCCTCCAAGGCGGCGCAGCTAGCTGCGCCGCCGAGGGGATTCCGACCCCCCCTACCGCCATCCAGTTCCCGGCGGTCCGCCCGCCGGGAACCGGATGGCGGTAGGGGGGGGTCGCGGGGCCCCTGGGGGCCCCTGCAGTGCCCATGCCACTGGCATGGGCACTGCAGGGGCCCCCGTAAGAGGGCCCCTACAAGTATTTCACTGTCTGCTTGGCAGACAGTGAAATACGCGACGGGTGCAACAGCACCCGTCGCACCTTCCCACTCCGCCGGCTCGATTACGAGCCGGCATCCTCGTGGGAAGGGAGTTTTTCCCTGGGCTGGCGGGCGGTCTTTTGGCGACCGCCCGCCAGCCCAGGGAAAAACTTAGAATACCCTCCGCGGTCTTTCGACCGCGGAGCGGTATTTCGGAGGGGGAAGTCTGGCGGGCGGCCTCCGCCGCCCGCCAGACTTAGAATGACCCCCATAGTGACTAAGGTGTTCTCTCTCCTGGTGCAGCACCCGTTTTCATTATCTCATGCTGTAACGTGCATGTTTAATTTCTTCTTTACAGCATAGCAACAACAAATTCACTGCTTTATACTCATCACTATAGTGACCACACGTAAAATGATATTATAAGGAACTAGGCCTGTGTACCCCACAGTACTTCTACACACTCACACATATGCAGAAACCACCAATAAAAGTAAAGGGTCGTGAGAATTATCCAGCCATACATGACCTGTTGCTTCTGTTGTCACTCACCCTCTAAACAGGTATTGTTTACCTCTCAGAGGGCGGAGAAGATTGGCCATATAGTCACACTCTAAATCCCAACAAGAGGAGCGCCAAACAAGGGAAAGAAAGTACGCAGACAAATCACCTTACTAGTATACCGTAGGTCTAAGAAAATGGCCCAAGCAATTAACGTAGTACGGTCAGTTACCTAATTAAGGGTCCCTACTCTCTGATACATCTACTCAGTGGTCACTCCTCTGCTGTGTGGTGCAGCCTTGTCACAAGAGGAAGCGATTGTATCCCCGTGGCCCAGTAAGCTAAACATGATCTCTAATTACGTGTAGCAATGAAAACGGGTAACTGATTACACGAGACGCCACAGGTGTGCCTGGTTATGAGGTACATGTTTTACAGATGCGTGCTTCCGGCACAGTGTCACGGCCCCCAACCACAGAGCCCGGGCTTTCGGAACAGAGGGCTTGCAGTAATGTGCAGGCCTTACAATGTGCGCTTCTTAAGCTCGGGCACCATGAGGTTCCTGAGTGACACGAAAGGGGAAGAGGAGGCTAAGGTCTGTCTCTTCTCTGAACTCTATGGGATATAATCCATGTACTGAGGCTGCCATTGCATATGGGAATATCTCATCACAGACTATGTAATATTTTCAAAGAGCTCATTCCCAAAGTATTTGTACAAAATTCGAGGTTAAACCCCTTTCAAAGTGTAAACTCACCCAATTACTTTTGGTTAAAATTCCATTGAACTTTTCTTCTGTTCCTTAATGACGATAAACATAAAAGGGGGAATATGATGGTTTCAAAATGATGCTTAGCAATTAATTAATATATAATCACAGGGTGAGAAAAAAGGTAGAAAGACGGTGAAGAGACATTTTTGGGGGCCAACGAGCTTAAGGCATTCTCACCAAATAATTACAGCTGTCTTGTTCATTTTAGTATTGAAAACTGTTGAGGGGTCATAATCCAGTGAAAGCCCATTTTGGGGGGTGATTCTTTGTCATATAACTACAGCTGCTAATCCTGTGCTAAATGAAGAGGGGGCATGCCAAAGTATGGCTACAGTATGTATTACCGGTCCTAGATGAACCTGATGTAGATATCAATCCCTAATTCCCTATTGGGCTATCTGAGGTGCAATTGGTTCCATGGAATCTCATCATTAAGCTGTCCTGGATTCATTTGTAATTTGAATACCCATCTTTCTTCCTTTTCCAAACCTCTATAGCTAACTCACATATGTGAGGTGAGATTCTCAATGATAGACCATCTCAAGTCCTTGTCTTTATAATTCTTCTACAAAAAGTGTGCTGTGAGTTTGGTAGACGCCTTTCTACATCTTATTGTGCTTTAAGCTCATTTATCGTCTTAGACCTGGCATCCGTGGTGTGGTTTCCCCTGTCTTTTTGCCTCTGATTCCTGTATTTCTGACTGTGTGCTGGAGTTCATTTCTGCTGTTCTTTGGTACTCTGGGCACTTTACCACTGCTGACCAGTGTTAAAGTGCAAATGCTCCCTGTTTAAATTAAGATTGCTTATCCCTGATTGGCATATTTGATTTACTAGCAAGTCCCTAGTAAAGTGTGCTAGAGGTGCCCAGGGCCTGTAAATCAAATGCTAGTAGTGGGCCTGCAGCACTGATTGTGCCACCCATCTGAGTAGCCATGTAAACATGTCTCAGATCTCCCACTGCAGTACCTGTGTGTGTGCGGTTTTGCACTGCCAATTTGACCTGGAAAGTGTACCCTCTTGCCAGACCCAAACCTTGCATTTGACTACATGTAAGTCACCCCTAAGGTAGGTCCTAGGTTGCCCCATGGGCAAGGTGCAGTGTATGTAAAAGGTAGGACATGTACAGGTATGTTTTATATGTCCTGATAGTGAAATACTACCAAAGTTGTTTTTCACTATTGCAAGGCCTAACTGTCCTATAAGTTAACATGGGCATTGCCTTTAAATATCTTTTAAGTGTAGTTTTCCATGAGGAAGAGATAGAGATTTGGAGTCTCTGAACTTACAATTTGAAAATATATCTTTTGGTAAAGTTGTTTTTTAGATTTTATGTTTGAAAATACCACTTTTAGATAGTGGGTATTTTCTTGCTTAACCATTCTGTGCCTCTGTCTGGCTGCTGAATACACGTCTGGGTCAGACGAACAGTTGGGCTGTTCACTCTAGACAGTGACGCAGGGAGCTGAAGTGTGTCCTGCAAACCCTGATGAGTCTTCTTAGGCTAGAGTGGGAGTGAGGATCTGACACCTGCACTTGAAAGGGCTGTGCCTGCCTTCACACAATACAGTCTCCAATACCCTACAGGATGTCTGGGGCAGGGCAATGAAATGGCAGGGTCTTGTGCACTACAAAGACTCTCCTTTGATGTTTTCCTGCTTCAAAGGCAGAAATGAGTATAAGTATTGGACTGCTGACCCCACAACTTTAGAACCCTTCTAGAAAAAAAGAAATGTCTGCCAAAGAGAAGAGCTGAAGAGCTGTGAAGAGGAGTACTGCCCTTTGCTCTGTGTGCTTTTCTGAGTTGGCTAGCAGTGGTTGCTTCTGCCTTAGAGAGGACAATGACTGGAGTGTGCTGTGTATCCTGCTTGTGAAGATTCTCCAAGGGCTTGGACTGAGCTTGTCTCCTGTTAAGAAGTCTCAAGGACATCAACAACTTCACCTGCCAGCAACTGGGCTCTCTTGCTGTGACCCCTGACTTGCCAAGTGGTGCCACATCCAGTAACTGGGCCTCTGGAAGGAGAAGCTGGCAGAACGTGAGTGAAAATCCACACACACAAGCTGAGTGGCAGATTTGTTACTGCCATGCATCTGGATTTTCCACACATCATCCATGGGCGTCAAATCTTCAACATCGCCACACTGCCCCGAGGATGCTCGTCCAGAAATCAATGCTTCGCTTTTCCGGTGAAAGAATCGACGCACATTCTCACTTGCGAGTAAGGAATCAATGCATCGCTTACTTTTCTGATGCAGGCTTGCAAGTGTGGCTTTATTATTGACGCATACCAGGGTACTTCATGCTGAAAAATTGCATCCATTGATTTTTATGGATTAAGACTCGTTTAACTTTAAAAATTCATAGCTTTGCTTGTGAATGTTGGATCTTTGACGTTTTGGTCTTGTTTGATTTAGATAAATATTGACTATTTTTCTAAACTGGTGTGAATTCCTTTTGTGGTGTTTTCACTCTTTTATTGTGTGTGTGTGTATGTGCAAGTACTTTACACATTGCCTCTGAGAAAAGCCTAACTGCTTGTGCCAAGCTACCAAGGGGGTGAGCAGGGGTTATCTGAGCTGTATATCTCCGTTCTCTGACTAGAGTGAGGTTCCCTACTTGGACATGATGGAAACTGATTGCTAACTAGAGACCCCATTTCTAACATATCCTAATCCTGATTTTCCTGGTTGTCACCTTAATGAAGTGAAGGCCACACAGGCATGTGATTATTAATGCTATTGAGGTTTGTGTGTGTCCTTTGCTCCCAAGGGGCTAGGAGACTGAGGTCCAATGTCTTTGTTCAGTGAGGGAGCATACTGAACAGTTGCTGCATGGATAATGGCCTGTCACTGGAGGTAGATCCCACAGGGTTATCTGTTGCGCTGTTGTTTTCCGCCACATATTGTTGTGGACTAATCTGTCTCTAATGCTTTTGTTTCCTTTAATAGAAAACATAGATTCTTAAAGGACAGTCGGTTTGAAGTAAGGATCCGCCAGTGTTTATTCACAATCCCTTTTTATTCTGGTGGCTGAGGAGGTATAGGTGCTTACAAAACCAGAGCTTCATCGTCCTGCTTAGTATTTGTCTCGAGTAAAGCCTCTCTAGGGATGTTACAAGTATGTTACTGTGCCCTCTCCAAGATCCTCTCTGGGTATTCCTTATCCTTGACTATTTTCGTGAATGTCTTTGCTTCTTTTTCAAAATCTTGTATGTCTGAACAGTTTCTCCTCATCTGTAGAAAGCGTCCCAAGAGTAGGTTTTCTCTGAGGGCCAGGGGGTGGGTACTCTGAAAATGCAGAAGGCTTTTCCTGTCTTTGGACTTCACATACAGAGAGCTGGCAGATCTGCCATTTTTCACTGTCATGTTGATATCAAGAAAAGACACAGGTGGTCATTACAATCCTGGCGGACGGTGTTAAAGCTGCGGAAATACCGCAAACAGGCCGGCGGACACAAAAAGGGAATTATGACCCTGGCGGTAACTGCCAACAAAGACAGCCACTTTAACACTTCGCCCGCCACGGCGGTACAGACAAACAGCGCGGCGGTCACCGCCAACAGACAGGCGGAAGACAATGTACCGCCCACAGTATCACAACACACCAATCCGCCACCTTTTCCGGGGCGGATTCTCCGTGGATAAAAACACGGCGGAAACAGCTTTTGCTATGGGAAAACGCTCACCTGAACACACTCCACGAGGAACGATGACTCCATGGAGCCGGAACTCCAAATACTACCTGCCCTTGTCTTTCTGCTCCTCTACGAACAACAGCGACGTAGGCGCAGAACATACCGGTGAGTACTGCATCTACGACACAGAGGAGGGGGAGGCAAAATTTAGGGGGACACCCACCAAACACCCCCACCCCCTCCCTCGCATATCACAACATACACACCAATGCAGTCAAAAATATCACATTAACAACCCACAATTCCCCCGGAAGAATGCAAAGACAAAGCGAATTGCGGTCAAACATTGTAATGTGCCAATATACATGTCATACAAAAATATACTGATTTATATCTCGAAATCTGTTGTCATAATTATATATACAATTCAAGAAGTAGTGCAGATATGTACATAACAATGTCTGTGCACCAACAGTCCAAAAATGCATGGGCGAGGCCCACAATAGATACCTGACCAAAATCCGAGAGAACACTGCCGGGGCATCAGATTGAAACACTACAGGCACCTCAGGGGGAAGGGAAGTGGGGGCACCTCAGCCGGATGACTGCAAAGCCAGATCCACGACGGGGCTCCATGCCCATTGATGTATCCTGGGGAGTGCAAAGCCACAGTCTCACAAGTCTTTACAGTGGGTGGTTTGCCCACTGTGCCATCCTGGGGAGTGCAAAGCCACAATCTCACAAGTCTTTACAGTGGGTGGTTTGCCCACTGTACCATCCTCGGGAGTGCAAAGCCACAGTCTCACAAGTCTCTACAGTGGGTGGTGTGCCCACTGTACCATCCTGGGGAGTGCAAACCCACATTATCGCAAGTAGATGCAGTTCTCAACTGGTACTGGGTGGGACTGGTGCCCAGACTGGATGAGTCTCCCCGTGAAAGTTCCTGTCCTGTCACTGTCCCAGCTGCACATGGGATAAGGTTGCCTGATGTGGCGGCCTATTCATACCCACACGGTGTTTGCCCTGTTAAGCGGTCTTCACCATGGCAGTCGTGGCCTTGTTCAGCGGTGCTTTGCCATGGCGGTCTATGGACTGTTCAGCGGTGCTTTGACATGGCAGTCTTTGCCCTGTTCAGCGGTCTTCACCATGGCGGTCTTTGCCCTGTTCAGCGGTCTTCACAATGGCAGTCTTGGCCTTGTTCAGCGGTGCTTTGCCATGGCGGTCTATGGACTGTTCAGCGGTGCTCTGACATGACGTCGTTGCCCTGTTCAGCGATCTTCACCATGGCGGTCTTTGCCCTGTTCAGCGGTCTTCACCGTGGCGGTCTTTGCCCTGTTCAGCGGTCTTCACCATGGCAGTCTTGGCCTTGTTCAGCGGTGCTTTGCCATGGCGGTCTATGGACTGTTCAGCGGTGCTCTGACATGGCGGTTCGGATACTGACATTGGTGTGTGGCATGACGAACTCCACACTGGACATTGGTGTGTGGCATGACGAACTCCACACTGGACATTGGTGTGTGGCATGATGAACTCCACACTGGACAGTGGTGTGTGGCATGACGAACTCCACACTGGACAGTGGTGTGTGGCATGACGAACTCCACACTGGACATTGGTGTGTGGCATGACGAACTCCACACTGGACATTGGTGTGTGGCATGACGAACTCCACACTGGACAGTGGTGTGTGGCATGACGAACTCCACACTGGACATTAGTGTGTGGCATGACGAACTCCACACTGGACATTGGTGTGTGGCTTGACGTTCCATCATCGCCCAGCGGGGCTGTGGGATCCTGGTCCCTCCTGGGCATTGACTTCGGCGGTGGTCTCCTGACCAGTGACGATACTTGGGCCCTCCTGGGCACTGACTCCGGCGGTGGTCTCTGGACCAGTGACGATACTTGGGCCCTCCTGGGCTGTGACTCTGGCGGTGGTCTCCTGACCAGTAACAATACTTGGGCCCTCCTGGGCTGTGACTCTGGCGGTGGTCTCTGGACCAGTAACAATACTTGTGCCCTCCTGGGCTGTGACTCTGGCGGTGGTCTCTGGACCAGTAACGATACTTGGGCCCTCCTGGGCTGTGACTCTGGCGGTGGTCTCTGGACCAGTAACGATACTTGTGCACTCCTGGGCTGTGACTCTGGCGGTGGTCTCCTGACCAGTAACGATACTTGGGCCCTCCTGGGCTGTGACTCTGGCGGTGGTCTCCTGACCAGTAACGATACTTGGGCCCTCCTGGGCTGTGACTCTGGCGGTGGTCTCTGGACCAGTAACGATACTTGTGCCCTCCTGGGCTGTGACTCTGGCGGTGGTCTCTGGACCAGTAACGATACTTGTGCCCTCCTGGGCTGTGACTCTGGCGGTGGTCTCCTGACCAGTAACAATACTTGGGCCCACCTGGGCTGTGACTCTGGCGGTGGTCTTCTGCAAGTAACAATACTTGGGCCCTCCTGGGCTGTGACTCTGGCGGTGGTCTCCTGACCAGTAACGACGGTGCTGGTGGTTGTGTCTCGACCGCCGGAAATGATGGCGCACTTCTCCGCCGTGACACTCACAACAGGCTGGGCAGACTTCCTCGGGACCTTCCCCACCTTCTTTGGAGTTACAGCTGACTCACCAATCGCCTTCGATCCCATTTCAGTTGTTGTCCCTCCAGGAGTCTTGACACGGTCCCGTCATCCACTCTCCAATTTCAGAGCCTTTACAGGGGGTGGGCTGCCAGTGCCTTGGCTCCGGGTCCTACCGCCTGCCCTGGTGGACGGTGCACTCCAAAAACCTGGAACACGCACCACTGGCACTGGAGGCTTTTTGGCTGAGGCGCTACAACGGGACTGATAAACTGGAGGGGGGGTGGGGGCAAACAGGTCAATTTGACATAGGGACAGTTTCTGACGGACACTGGGATGGGTAGCTGGAGGGGGTCTGGGAGTGGAGGTAGAGGAGGTGTTTGTAGGAGGTGTCACTTTAGGTGTTTTGGGTGCAGGTGCAGGTACTGGAGGCTGTCGTGAGGTGGATGGATGTTGGGTGAGTGATTGCCGGCGTTTGGGTACTTTGGGAGGGGGCGTCACAGACACACTGGGAGAGGACACAGGGGACGTGTAAATGACAGTGGAGGTGGTGAGTGCAGATGAGCGGCTTGTGGTGCTGGGTGTCCTGGTGCGAGTCCTAGTGCCTGTAGATGTGGTGCATGCAGGTGTGTGTGTAGACGACATTGGAAGGGAGGAGGGAGAAGAGGAGGAGGGGGACACAGTGGAGACAGTGGATGTTGCTGTGTCTGTATGGGTGTGATGCTTGTGTGAGTGCCTGTGGTGTGTGTGGTGCCTATGTTTGCTTGAGCTACTTTTGGGTGTTGACTTGTGTGCAGGCTGGTCTGTAGGTGTGCTTGGGATGGGCTGGGGTACAGGGGATTGGGTCTGGGTGGAGGAAGTTGGAGGGGGGAGGCTGGACACAGGGACAATGGCTGCCATCAGTGCTGAGGCCAGAGATTGCAGGGTTCGCTGAAGGACAGCCTGACCAGAATGAATGCCTTCCAGGAATGCATTACCGTGTTGCAACTCTCGTTCTACACCCTGGATGGCATTCACAATGGTAGACTGCCCAACAGTGAGTGACCTGAGGAGGTCAATGGCCTCCTCACTGAGGGCAGCAGGGGTGACTGGGGCAGGGCCTGAGGTGCCTGGGGCGAAGGTGATGCCCACCCTCCTGGGTGAGCGGGCACGGGGCGAACGCTGAGGGGCTGCTGGGAGGGCGGTGCTGGTAGGGGAGGTGGCGGCTGTACCTGTAGAAGTGGGGCACACAGATGGTGCCGCCACCACAGGGGAGCTCACATCGGCGGACGAGTCTGTGTTGCTGGTTGGTTATCCTGTGGCCGACGTGAAGCTCCCCTCGCCCTCCGTCCCACTGGTGCATTCAGAGTCTGTGGTGTGGCCCTCCATGGCCATGTGGGATGCAGCTCCCTCGTGCTCCGGTGCCACTGTACCTCCGCCTGATGATGCTGATGTACAAAAGGACAGGGAGAGCAGGAAAAGGGGGGGAGACAGAAGAAAGAGAGTTTTAGTGCATGGCATACCGCTACCGTTGGCGGACAAGACAGACGCAGCAGCCACATGCATTACGCCGTGCTCCTGCCCTCTGCACATGCAATTTCTGGGATATGGCCTACATGGCAATGGTAGAAATCTGGGCACATGGATGGGAAAGGGGCAACTATACATCAACTTGCCTCTGTTCTGAGCTGGGGTAGAGTCCCACATGGCCTACATTATGGAGGGGCCTTGCCTACATAACTCGCCCTGGCCTAGGGACACCCACAGCCCACCTCCCCCACCCAGACACCTCCACTGCACGCAAAGTCCACAGAATGAGGTTGTACTCACCCCCTTGTGTCTGCTGTGATGTCCTTAAGCGCCCATCCAACTCCGGGTAGGCCACCGCCAGGATCCGGAACATCAGGGGGTCATGGTGCGACAGGCACCTCTCCCACGTTGGGAGGCCATCCCCAGCTGAGCCTCCGCTGTCTTCTTGCTGCAGCGGCGAATATCCTCCCATCTCTTACGGCAGTGGGTGCCCCGTCTCTGGTGGGCCCCCAGGGTCTGGACTTCCTTGGCGATGGCATGCCAAATGTCCTTCTTCTGGTGGGCGCTGACCTACATGACATGCACAAGGAAAGAGGAACAGTCATTACCTACTACACCGTCAATGTGAGTGGCCCCCTCCCAACTCTGTCCATGTGGCCCATTCATCCCCATGCATTTCTGTTGTAAGAACTCTGCCCCCTTCCCTCTCCCACCCAGCCCTGTCCACCCAGGCCTAGCCCATCCAACGTGCTCCCTGTGTACTAACCTGTTGGTCTGGAGGACCGTAGAGTAGCATGTACTGGGGGAGGACCCCATCCACAAGTTTCTCCAAATCCTGTGCAGTGAAGGCAGGGGCCCTTTCCCCAGACGCTGCAGCCATCATCGCTTCCAGACTGAGGTCACAGCAGCACTAGCAGTGTAGGTCCTCTCCTGTCGAAGGTCAGGTATCAAGTGATTCAACAGATAGAAAATGGTGGTGACGTCCGCGGCGGTGACGTCCGTGGCGGTGACGTCCGCGGCGGGGCGCATCATCACCGCCAGCGCACCTGTTCATTGGCTCCTGGGACCCATAGGGTTCAATGTTAACCAATGCAGCATTGCGCCGCGCTCTACGACCGCCTACCGTGACGGTGTCCAACGCCAGCGCAGTTATCCCACAATTCCATTGTCCCAGTTTAGAGGTCAGGCAGCCGCCATTTCAGGGGCCCACATGGCTTCATTTACTACTGCGTCACACATACCGAGGCCTACACTCAAAACATTTCCCGGATGGGTTAATTGTCTGTTGTAGTCTTGTGTGTGACTGTGGGTACATACCTGGAGGAATGGTGACAGTTTCTTCGCTGTTGTCCTTCTTAGGCACCGTCAGTTGGGACATATTGGAAGATGGCGGAATCCGCCGGTGTACCGACTGCTGGTGGACCTGTTGACAATGGAAGAGAGACATTTGATCGTGACCTACCGGTTCGACTGTGCCACAATCCTGGAACTATGTACACAGTTGGAGCCAGACCTGATGTCACCAATCCGCCATCCCACTGGAATCCCCCCTGACGTTCAGGTGCTGTCAGTGCTCCATTTCCTTGCAAGTGGGTCATTTCAGACTATTGTGGCCATGGCATCAGGGATGTCCCAGCCTATGTTTCCAACGTGTTGTCCAGAGTGTTGTCTGCCCTGCTGAAACACGTAAGGAGATACATCATTTTCACTGAGGTGGAGGATTTGCCTACAGTGAAAGGTGACTTCTATGCCCTTGGACATATCCCGAACGTCATAGGTGCCATTGATGGGACCCATGTAGCTCTGGTTTCCCCCGCAGGAGTGAACAGGTGTACAGGAACAGGAAGAGTTCTCATTCCATGAATGTCCAGATGAGTACATCTCTCAGGTAAATACTATGTTCCCTGGCTCAGTGCATGACGCTTACATCCTGCGGAATAGCAGCATCCCTGATATGATGGGTCAACTCCAGAGGCACAGTGTATGGCTATTGGGGGACTCTGGTTACCCCAACCTGTCCTGGCTATTGACCCCAGTGAGGAATCCAAGGACCAGGGCAGAGGAACGGTACAATGAGGCCCATGGGCGGACTAGGAGGGTGATTGAACGCACCTTCGGCCTCCTGAAGGCCAGGTTCAGGTGCCTCCATATGACAGGTGGGTCCCTATTCTACTCACCGAAGAAGGTGTGCGACATCATCATCGCCTGCTCCATGCTCCATAATTTGGCATTGCGACGCCAGGTGCCTTTTCTGCAGGAGGATGATCCAGATGACGGTGTTGTAGCAGCGGTGGAGCCTGTGGAGCCTGTGGACAGTGATGAGGATGAAGCTGATGAAGAAGAAAACGACAACAGGGAGTCAGTCATACAGCAATATTTCCAGTGAGACACAGGTGAGTACATTTTCAGGTTTAACATAACATAAACTTTCACACGTCTACCTCTATCCTGTACCTACATTTCACTCACTATTTGTTAACTGAGTTGTCCCCTTCCATTTCAGTTTCACAAATGTGGTAACCTACGTGTCAACAGCTTGCACCCTTGAAAGGCTTGTGATGTGTGACATTGGTATGTTGGCCTTCGAATGGGTAACCATTTTTGACACTGTAATTGACAATACAAAGTTCAAAATCATTGACTGACTCCAGTTTTATTAGTGTTTCAAGGGTGTTTATTTAAGTGCATAACAATGAAGGGGGGTTATGAAATGGGGATGGGTTATGGTGGAAGAATGTCCATGGCAGAGTCCAGTCTATTAGTCTCACAGGTACATTGCACATCTGGCCATTGGAAGTGGAGCTGGGGCAGTTCCGATTTGGACAGGGTAACAAAGTGGTACAGTGGGGGGACAATCAGGTTGGTCTTATTTCCTGACGGGGGTCTTGCCATCTTGCTCTGTCCTGTTCCTGGATCTCAGGGACCGCTTTCGTGGTGGTTGTCTGTCTGCAGGGGGTGGGGTGCTGGTGTGTTGGTCCTGTGGCGGGGCGTCCTGTCCACTAGCACCGGCGGAGGTGGTGGCCATTTCATCGTTGTGGCTAGTGTCAGGGGCCCCTTGGAGTGCCACGGTGTCCCTCAAGGTCTTTTGAATGTCCGTCAGCACCCCTACAATGGTGCCCAGGGCGGAGCCTATGGTCCTGAGCTCCTCCCTGAACCCCAAATACTGCTCCTCCTGCAACTTGCCCAGTACCGTTGCCATCGTCTCCTGGGAGTGGTGGTATGCTCCCATGATGGAGGAGAGGGCCTCGTTGAGAGTAGGTTCCCTTGGCCTGTCCTCCCTCTGTCGCATAGCAGCCCTCCCAGTTCCCCTGTGTTCCTGTGCCTCCGTCCCCTGGACTGTGTGCCCACCACCACTGCCCCCAGGTCCCTATTGTTGTTGGGGTGTTGGGTTAGCCTAGGTGCCCTGTAGTGGTGGACACACCGCTGATTGACCTGTCCTGGGTAGGGAGGTATGGGCCCGCTGGGTGGGTCCTTTGCTGGTGTTCCCAGAGGGTGGAAGGTCGGTGTTGGGCTGTGGCTGGGCAAGGGGAACCGACTGTCCTGAGGCCCACGATGGTCCGGGCTGGTCATCAAGATCCAGTAGGGCAGGGCTGCTGTTGTCACTGTTGGCCTCTTCTGGAGGTGGAGTGGTGTTGTCTGGACCCTCTGGTGTGGTGACGTTCCTTCGGGTTCCTGCATGGGTATGAGTACATGATAATTGCATGTGTGTGTTTCATGGTGTGCAATGTTTGGGTGTGCGTGTACACCAGTGCAGGCATTCCTGTGTGGGGGCTTGTGTACTGATGGTTGGGGGGTGTTGTGGGTCTGTGCAGTGGGCATGCTTTAGTGATGTCATGCAGGTCTTGGGGTTGGGATGGGTGGTTGGTGTCATGGGTAGATTAGTTAGGATTTGGGGTGATAGGGGAGGGTGTGAGGGTGTGGGTGTGTGATAGCATGCAGGTAGGGTGGGGGATATGATAGTTCAGATTTGACTTACCAGTGTCCATTCTTCCAACGACTCCTGCGAGGCCCTCAGGATGCAAGATGGACAAGACTTGCTCCTCCCATGTTGTTAGTTGTGGGGGAGGAGGTGGGGGTCTGCCGCCAGTCCGCTGCACCGCGATGTGGTGCCTGGATACCGTGGAAAGCACCTTCCCCCGTAGGTCGTTCCACCTCTTCCTGATGTCCTCCCTATTTCTTGGGTGCTGTCCCACATTGTTGACCCTCTCCACTATTCTTTGCCATAGCTCCATCTTCCTGGCTATGGATGTGTGCTGTACCTGTGAGCCAAATAGCTGTGACTCTACCCGTAGGATTTCCTCCACCATGACCCTGAGCTCCTCCTCAGAGAAGCGGGGTGTCTTTGGTGTGACATGGGGTGGTGTGTGTGAGGTGTTGGGTGGTGTATGTGTTGATGAGTGTGGTGAGTGTAGTGGTATGTGGTGTTTTGTGCGTGGGTGATGTGTGGGTGATGGTGTAGAGTGCCTCTGTGTGATGGGGTTCTCTATTCTGTGCTGTCTCTCTATGGCCTTCTCTCTAATTTTGGGTCGTAGGGGTTTGTGGGTGATGTGGGTGTGTGTTTTATATTGTGTTAGATGTGTGGGAGTGTTGCTTGTATGTGTATCAGGTGTGTGTATTTGGATTTGTCCAATGTGGCTGTGTTTTGGAGATGTGTGTGTATTTTGAGCGCGGCGGTGTGTACCGCCAATGGAATACCGCGGTTGAAAGACCGCCGCGTGGATTCGTGGGTCGTAATGGCATGGGCGTGTTTCTGTTGGCGTGGAGGTGGAGGATTTGTTTCCGCATGTTTATCGCTGACCTTTGGTGTGGCGGGATTTTGTGGGTGTCTGACTTTCGGCAGATTCCGTGATGTGTGTCATAATAGCTGTGGCGGGCTCCCGCCGGCACGGCGGTGTATTGGCGGTCTTCTGCACGGCGGTAAGCGCCTTTTACCGTCAATGTTGTAATGACCCCCACAGTGTTTTTATTTGCTGTCATGGTGAAATCCTCGAGAACCCATGTATAGTTATTTTAATCTTTCCTATCCACCCTGATATTAAAGGGACACCTAGGACATGGATGAGCAATTTGTATTTGTAACACCCACAGGTAGAAATATTCAAAGAGCTCCTTGGAATATGGTTGAGACCACGCTGATTTATAAGGTATCTGGGTGAACCCGATGATGAAGCATGCCACTACTAGAGTGGGTGAGGATTATATAGAGAAAATAATTCCTATTCCATTAATCCCACCTCTTTAGTAAGTAGTGTTCGGATGTGGCTTGTAACGTCTCTTTTAGAAATAGTCTCTCCTGTAGTAGAGGGATACCTGGTTGTTAAGTATGTCTTATCACAAGTAGACTTGACTATGGAAATCTCCTCTTCAGAATCTTAGCCCATGTTCTATGCTGACTCCGAACCACCCAGAACGCTACTGCCAGACTTATCTTGAACCACATTTCTCCACGCCTCAACAAATTCCAATCCTGGAAAGATGTAAGTACAAGCTACTAACCCACACCTACAAAGCTCTCAACAACACAGGGCCAGTGTACCTTGACCACTACCTCATTTCTACCAACCCACTAGATACCTTCGATCTTCGTAACAGGCATCCCACACCTTCCTTGCATCAAAAAGACAAGAAGAGGAGGAAGCTCCTTCTCATAACTTGCAGCCAAGACCTTGATGATATCCTGCAACACCTCAGAACCCCCCTCCCTCATGAACTTCCATAGAAACCTTAAGACATGGCTCTTCCAAATGAAACAGGCATGATCTCCTCCTTCCCCCTCAGGCCTGCCCTACTCAGCGTTGGATACCCTCACAGGTGATTAGCCGTTAGTTTAATCTGGGCCAAGGTCTGGGGAACTGTGAATGCTTCTTCCTTTCTGTAAGCAATTTCCCTTTGTCCCAGTAGTTTCACCCAGATACTTTAGGTGCCTTCAGTAGCGATAATGTTCTGATAAAATACACCAGATCTATGGTATTTCCATAGCTCTCATAATTCTGTTGAGGCCGGTAACTGCTGTTACCAGCTCCATCAGAATTACAGAGGCACACATAATCATTGCCATGTTGATAAAATGAGTTGTGAAGGATAACACAGCTTTGTCAACTAGGCAAGCTAGGAGTAGAAACGTGGGCCAGATTCAGAATGCCATTTGAGCACCTAAGTTTAACTTAGATGCTCCAATATTTTGATTTATAAATGTAAAACCATATTTGATGGTCCGGTAAAATTAATTATCACTCATAAACAGATTATTCACACATAGTTTTTGTGTCAGTACATTTTCTACCATAGGCGTATATGGGTGAGAAAGGCTTGGGAAATTTGTGCACACCCACAAACTATTATGTTTGTAGATATCCACAAAGGTTTTCACTGCTTATTCACACCATGGAGATGGCTAGATATTAACTCCTGTCCAGAATTAAAATGGTGAGGTAATACCCCTCCAGTTGTTGTAAGTATAGGGAATAGGATTTCTTTACAGGGCAAAATATTTTCCATGTTAAGAAAATAACCCCAAAAGGTAAATAGTACAAATGCAGTACATGGCTGTATATGCACAGGTGTATATGTACATTGTATAGATTTATGCATGCTAAAACGATTTCACAAACTAATACATGAAATTTGCTATACATGAGTACTCCTAGACTAGTTTGCTTACAAATTCCTCAAGTGTCAGGAATTACTCCAAAAATAGGACAGACTTCCTTAGTTGAGTGTTGGCAGTCAATCAGATTTTAGCACAAGATCAGAAGCGTTTGCAAAGCCTTCGCATCCCTATATATACAAATTTGTTTTTTCTTAAAGTTCTCAAAAACTACCGAATGGATTGACACCAATTAATAAAAAGGGCATTTTCTGAACCAAGAGCTCCCTTTCTGCCAAATTTAGGGCTATATTTACAAGTCCCTTGCTCCCCTTAGTGCCACATTTGCAGCAATTTTTTTGACGCAAATGTGATGCTAATAGACCACTACCATAGCTCCACCCTGTAAACCCTTTGCGCCACATAATGCATAATATATGCATAATGTATGCAAAGGGGGTGTTCCCTCGTTAGAGGATCACTACAGATCTACAGGATTCCATTGCTGCATTCTTAGCGTAATTTTTAACACCTGCTTGAAGCAGGTGTTACAATGAGCCTCCCTCTGATTTCAGTGGGCCTCTTAACACTATATTGGATTGGCTTACCTATGGAAAAATGCTTGGGGAAGAAGCACTTTGAGAACCCCCTTTTCTCCATCCCTGCTTGACAGATCACCCCGAAACGTTCGAGACAGATGCTGAAGTGTGATTCATATTTCTTGGAAATGTTTGGGAATATTTATCAAACAATGGCAAAGTTATTGGCTAAACAAAAAAATGTTTTTTCTGTGGAAACTAGGTCCTAACTGAGTTATGGTTCTAGCTCCATGTGTGAAATCTATATATATAAAACACATTCACTATTCATTCAAACATTGTAAATAATTAAAATATGAAGTTAAAGTAAAAGTAAAATAAAATGCTAAAATAAACTTTAATTTTTACAATCCTACAAACCTTATCAAATCATGAACCGATAGGCTCGGGGAGGAGAGATTTATTTGACTTCAGGCCAACAAACACTGAGGAATCTTCATTAATTTGACGTATGTAAAACTGTACTGTTTTAGCTTACATTCCGTAAACATTGTTGAAAATGCATAAATTACGGGGTGATTGTTTTATCAGTTTTACAACTATTGTGGTGAGTGCACAACTCAGAGCAGATATTCTAACTCCAGTGCAACTAAAATTTGGGAAAGTGCACAAATGAGAGTGGTAATATTTACTACTTCCAGTACTATGAACAATGGTAAATGTCCATGAAGCAGTGTGATACTAACTATTGCAATTAAAATCAATCTAAATTGTGGGAAAGTGTGCAAATAAATGGCTGCAGTTTAACAATCATTTGGGCATAAAGTAAAAGGTGCAATACTTACTCTTCAAGTTCCACTTTCACAAATATTGGGAAAAGTGCATCATTGCGAGGGGCAAAATGTACTACTTTTCAATCAAGCAACAGTTTAGGTGAGTAGATTAATTAAAAGGTTTGATTTTTAGTACATGAGTGGGGAGGTGTGATATTTACTAGGCTTACTCCAATTCAACTAAAATTGGGGAAAGTGCAACAATGAAGATGCGCAAGATTTATCTTTTTAACTTAAGTGCTACAAACATTGGTGAATATGCATAAAGTGAAGGTGTGTGATTTATAATACTGACCCCAATCTAACTGCAAGTGGGGAAAATGTACAATGGGGTGGGATTTACTATTCTAGTTCCAGCAGGGGTGGTTCCTCCATAACGGCGGAGGAGTGTCACCCCTCAACCAGCAGCGGCAGCTTCAAACCTTTTCAACAAAAACAATAATAAACTCTGTTTATTATAGTTTTGGGGGAAAAGGGGCAGGGCCAGGGTGGTGGTGAGCAATGAAGGGAAGTGCTTAGCACTCCCCCTTAGAGCACATGTATGTTTGGCAGGCCGTCTCTGGCCGGCTAAACACACATGCGTACCCATGCACACACAGTTAGTGGGCTGGGAGCGCACTTGGCCAAGGTTATTTTTAGTAATCATAATATTTTCACTGTGATATTGTGGTGTTGAAATTTAGGTACTGTTCCCTTTACCCTGTGCAATTAATTCAAGAAACGCAAAACAGAACATACATTTTGCAATGTTGCAAAAACACACAGTTCAAAACAGAGTTATGGTTCTGGCTCAAATGTGCAACACCACTCAAATTTGTCAGTTATATTATGCGATGCACACAGCAAGCCCCTTAACTGAGGCCTCCCACTATGGTTATCTCTAGATTGATTCCTTTTCTCCAGAGCCCTTTGCAAATGGGTGTTTTGTGCATAGTGGGCAACCTGAGGTATAGTGTACATTGTGTGTATTGCAACCTATAATTAATGATTTCAGTAATTTCGCACATTCGAGCCGGAGCCATAACTCAGTTTTTAACTGTTTGTTTCTTTGAATTCATATGTTATTTATATATACGGCACTGTGCATATAGATGGCAAAAGGTGTTTTCTCTTTTCAGGCTCAGTGCGGATATAACTGTGCTAAACCTGTGCTTACAGACTCTTCTAGGAAGGCAGACATTTGAGGTGGGCAGTTTTAAAGTATAACTGAGGGTCAAATTTCACAATAGATCTATTTTTTTGCGTGTTGCGAGGATCCACAGATCTGCCACAACGTACAATGCTGCCACCAACAGAATCACTGATCTGGGGTGCTACAAAAAAATAAAATAAGGGGGTGAGATGCCCGTGGGGGTTGGGAGCAAGGCCTGGTCAACCCTTGCCAGGCTCTGCTTGTACCCTCAGATATTAGAACACTCATGACATGTTCAGTGACTGCATTTATAACATCCTTAGTTACATCTTAACAACACTGTCCTGTCTATGAAGGAAGGGAGCTTATGTCAAAACCCAAATATTATTATTACATACATATTATTTATGTTTCAGTTCTAGGAATGTCGACCCTGCATCAATATCAGAGAGAGCTTGAAGGCTTATTGTTTGGTATAGTAATTATTGCATGTTTGTATGCAGAAATATGGAATAACAGATATCAGTCTTGTTTTCGATGTGCACTATGACCCATTAGAAGTCAACAGAGTCCAGCAGAGTGATGAGCCAAAGTGGTGATATGATCTGTTTTTTCTCTTATCTCATTGCCCTTTCTGAGAGTCTGTTACTAACCACCATATTCCCATTGTGTATGTTTGTTATGGTTACTAAGAAGTGAGAAACAGTTCAGTGCTCTTATTGTACCTAGAATTTAGATTAGTGCATTCTGACACTTGTTAGTCCCGTCGAGTTGCATCCAATGCTATACAACAGGAGTAATTCCCATACTGCTGACTTACTAGAAGAAACAACTAGTGCTGGGCATGCAATCCGCACAATCAAGCAATGAGATGTTAAACTCCCTCCATGTGCCACAGCAGGGCAGGATTGCTGGCCTGGGAGAGGTCTTAGAGGGGAAGTTCCATTATTGAGTATGTGCCCGGTCCTTGTAGCATTAAATGGGCCTAGATGGATTCTCAATACCTCTACTAGAAACAAAGTGAATGGCTGGTTGGACAGTGTCATGATTTCTTTTTTGAGCACAGTGTGCTGGCCATCTTGTGGAGCTAAACACAAAAGCCTACAATGTTCACCCTCAAATCATTTGTCTATTATAATGTAAACGGAGAGTACTTCTACTCCCATCTGGGAGGTGGGCATCTCTTTTTGGGGATCTAATAAGGGCTAAACTGCACAGCCTTTAAAGCATTTCTTCCCATCCTGCCACAATGATGTCCATATTTGGCCTACACCTCCTAACTATTTATCTCTATCAGAAGTACAGTATGTAAGCTCTCCAGTGGCAGCTTGTACATTAACAAAAATAAAACAAACTAGTTTTAAATTCAGGTAAACAAACGAAAGAATGAAACTCCAGTGATAATTTTAAAGGAACGTTTTTATTAACGTCCCTCCAACTCCGCGTCCTCACCTAATAATAATCTCAATGGTCAAAACATAGAATGTTATCACCACCAACATTTGGGGCTTGTGCCCTAGATTCAGTTAGTGTCGGCAACATAAACCAGGTTAAGAGAAATAAACAAGGGAAAAGGGAGGAAAAGAAATAAAGGCAACACTATGGGCGTCATTACGACCCCGGCGGGTCGGCGATAATGTGGCGGTAAGTACTGCCAACAGGCTAGCAGTACTTACCGCCACATTATGACATTGGCCAGTTAATCTACTACTCCGACCGCCACGGCGGTAACAGACGCCGGGCTGGAGATATCCGCCATTGTGCTGCCTGCAGGATTATGATCCTGCCTACCGCCATGGTTTAAGTGGCCTTCGTAACGCCACGAAAACCATGGCGGTAGGCCATATCAGTGACAGGGAATTCCTTCCCTGTCACTGATAGGGGTCTCCCCCACACCTCTCCAGTTACCCCCCACATCCACGCCCCCCACCTTCACAAACACATAAACACAGTCATTCATAAAGACATATACGCATGTTGTAGGAGGCTGGACTGGCTTGTAGTGAGTACCTAGGGGTACTTGCACCTTGCACCAGGCCCAGTTATCCCTTATTAGTGTATAGGGTGTCTAGCAGCTTAGGCTGATAGATAATGGTAGCTTAGCAGAGCAGCTTAGGCTGAACTAGGAGACGTGTGAAGCTCATACAGTACCACTAGTGTCATATGCACAATATCATAAGAAAACACAATACACAGATATACTAAAAATAAAGGTACTTTATTTTTATGACAATATGCCAAAAATATCTCAGTGAGTACCCTCAGTATGAGGATAGCAAATATACACAAGATATATGTACACAATACCAAAATATGCAGTAATAGTATTAGAAAACAGTGCAAACAATGTATAGTTACAATAGGATGCAATGGGGACACATAGGGATAGGGGCAACACAAACCATATACTCCAAAAGTGGAATGCGAACCACGAATAGACCCCAAACCTATGTGACCTTGTAGAGGGTCGCTGGGACTATTAGAAAATAGTAAGGGTTAGAAAAATAGCCCACCCCAAGACCCTGAAAAGTGAGTGCAAAGTGCACTAAAGTTCCCCAAAGGACATAGAAGTCGTGATAGGGGAATTCTGCAGGAAAGACACAAACCAGCAATGCAACAATGATGGATTTCCAGTTGAGGGTACCTGTGGAACAAGCGGACCAAGTCCAAAAGTCACAAGCAAGTCAGAGACGGGCAGATGCCCAGGAAATGCCAGCTGTGGGTGCAAAGAAGCTGCTACTGGACAGTAGAAGCTGAGGTTTCTGCAGGAACGACAAAGGCTAGGAACTTCCCCTTTGGAGGACAGATCCGTCACGCCGTGGAGAGTCGTGCAGAAGTATTTTCCTGAAGAAAGACTGCCAACAAGCCTTGCTAGCTGCAAGTCGTGCGGTTAGCGTTTTTGGATGCTGCTGTGGCCCAGGAGGGACCAGGATGTCGCCAATTGCGTCTGAGGACAGAGGAGGGCATCGAGCAAGACAAGGAGCCCTCTCAGAAGCAGGCAGCGCCCGCAGAAGTGCCGGGACAGGCACTACAAAGAAGAGTGAAACAGTGCTCACCCAAAGTCGCACAAAGGAGTCCCACGTCGCCGGAGGACAACTTAGAAAGTCGTGCAATGCAGGTTAGAGTGCCGTGGACCCAGGCCTGGCTGTGCACAAAGGATTTCCACCGGAAGTGCACAGAGGCTGGAGTAGCTGCAAAAGTCACGGTTCCCAGCAATGCAGTCTGGCGTGGAGAGGCAAGGACTTACCTCCACCAAACTTGGACTGAAGAGTCACTGGACTGTGGGAGTCACTTGGACAGAGTTGCTGGATTCAAGGGACCTCGCTCGTTGTGCTGAGAGGAGACCCAGGGTACCGGATGATGCAGTTCTTTGGTGCCTGCGGTTGCAGGGGGACGATTCCGTCGACCCACGGGAGATTTCTTCGGAGCTTCTAGTGCAGAGAGGAGGCAGACTACCCCCACAGCATGCACCACCAGGAAAGCAGTTGAGAAGGCGGCAGGATCAGCGTTACAGAGTTGCAGTAGTCGTCTTCGCTACCTTGTTGCAGTTTTGCAGGCTTCCAGCGCGGTCAGCAGTCGATTCCTTGGCAGAAGGTGAAGAGAGAGATGCAGAGGAACTCGGATGAGCTCTTGCATTCATTATCTAAGGAAATCCCCAAAGCAGAGACCCTAAATAGCCAGAAAAGAGGGTTTGGCTACTGAGGAGAGAAGATAGGCTAGCACCACCTGAAGGAGCCTATCAGAAGGAGTCTCTGAAGTCACCTGCTGGCCCTGGCCACTCAGAGCAGTCCAGTGTGCCAGCAGCACCTCTGTTTCCAAGATGGCAGAGGTCTGGAGCACACTGGAGGAGCTCTGGGCACCTCCCAGGGGAGGTGCAGGTCAGGGGAGTGGTCACTCCCCTTCCCTTTGTCCAGTTTCGCGCCAGAGCAGGGCTGAGGGGTCCCTGAACCGGTGTAGACTGGCTTATGCAGAAATGGGCCCCATGTGTGCCCATGAAAGCATTTCCAGAGGCTGGGGGAGGCTACTCCTCCCCTGCCTTCACACCATTTTCCAAAGGGAGAGGGTGTAACACCCTCTCTCAGAGGAAGTCCTTTGTTCTGCCATCCTGGGCCAGGCCTGGCTGGACCCCAGGAGGGCAGAAACCTGTCTGAGGGGTTGGCAGCAGCAGCAGCTGCAGTGAAACCCCGGGAAAGGCAGTTTGGCAGTGTCAGGGTCTGGGCTAGAGACCCGTGGGACCATGGGATTGCACCAACAATGCCAGGATGGCATAGAGGGGGCAGTTCTATGATCTTAGACATGTTACATGGCCATATTCGGAGTTACCATTGTGAAGCTACACATAGGTAGTGACCTATATGTAGTGCACGCGTGTAATGGTGTCCCCGCACTCACAAAGTCCGGGGAATTGGCCCTGAACAATGTGGGGGCACCTTGGCTAGTGCCAGGGTGCCCACACACTAAGTAACTTAGCACCCAACCTTTACCAGGTAAAGGTTAGACATATAGGTGACTTATAAGTTACTTAAGTGCAGTGTAAAATGGCTGTGAAATAACGTGGACGTTATTTCACTCAGGCTGCAGTGGCAGGCCTGTGTAAGAATTGTCAGAGCTCCCTATGGGTGGCAAAAGAAATGCTGCAGCCCATAGGGATCTCCTGGAACCCCAATACCCTGGGTACCTCAGTACCATATACTAGGGAATTATAAGGGTGTTCCAGTATGCCAATGTAAATTGGTAAAATTGGTCACTAGCCAGTTAGTGACAATTTGAAAGAAATGAGAGAGCATAACCACTGAGGTTCTGATTAGCAGAGCCTCAGTGAGACAGTTAGTCATAACACAGGTAACACATTCAGGCACACTTATGAGCACTGAGGTCTTGGCTGGCAGGGTCCCAGTGACACATACAACTAAAACAACATATACAGTGAAAAATGGGGGTAACATGCCAGGCAAGATGGTACTTTCCTACACAACCCCCCCCAAACGAAGGACAATAAGACTAGCCATGACCTGATGAGTCTTCATTGTCTAAGTGGAAATATCTGGAGAGTCCATCTGCATTGGAGTGGCTACTCCCAGGTCTATGTTCCACTGTATAGTCCATTCCCTGTAGGGATATGGACCACCTCAATAATTTAGGATTTTCACCTTTCATTTGTTTTAGCCAAAGTAGAGGTTTGTGGTCTGTCTGAACAATGAAGTGAGTGCCAAACAGGTATGGCCTCAACTTCTTCAGTGCCCAGACCACAGCAAAGGCCTCCCTCTAAATGGCAGACCAACGCTTTTCTCTAGGGGTCAACCTCCTACTAATAAAAGCAACATGTTGATCCTGGCCCTCAGAATTAAGTTGTGATAGGACTGCCCCTACTCCTAATTCAGATGCATCAGTTTGGACATAGAATTTTTTAGAGTAACAAGGGCTTTTCAGGACAGGTGCAGAGCACATGGCCTGCTTCAGCTCCTCAAAAGCTTTCTGACAGCTAGCTGTCCACAATACTTTTTAGGCATTTTCTTGGATGTGAGGTCATTAAGAGGGGCTGCAATGGAGCCATAGTTCTTAATGAACCTCCTGTAATACCCAGTGAGGCCTAAAAAGGCTCTCACCTGGGTCTGAGTAGTAGGGGGAACCCAATCTATAATAGCTTGGATTTTCCCCTGAAGTGGTGCAATCTGGTCTCCACCTACCAGGTGTCCCAGATAAACCACCTTCCCCTGCCCTATCTGGCACTTTGAAGCCTTGATAGTGAGGCCTGACTTTTGCAGGGCCTCCAAAACTTTCCATAGGTGGACCAGGTGATCATCCCAAATGGAGCTAAACACAGCTATATCGTCCAAATATGCTGCACTAAAAGCTTCCAGCCCTTGCAGGACTGTGTTCACCAACCTCTGAAAAGTGGCAGGTGCATTTTTCAATCCAAAAGGCATTACTGTGAATTGGTAATGTCCTCCAATTGTTGAAAATGCAGTTTTTGCTTTTGCATCTTCTGATAATTTGATCTGCCAATACCCTGCAGTCAAGTCAAAAGTGCTTAGCTACTTGGCAGATGCCAGTGTATCTATGAGCTCATCTGCCCTGGGTATAGGGTGAGCATCAGTTTTGGTTACCTGGTTGAGACCTCTGTAGTCAACACAAAACCGCATTTCCTTCTTTCCATCCTTGGAATGAGGTTTTGGTACAAGTACCACAGGAGAAGCCCATGGACTTTCAGAGTGCTCAACCACTCCCAGTTCTAACATTTTCTGCACCTTTTGCTTTATGCAGTCTCTGACATGGTCAGGCGGCCTATAGATTTTACTTTTGATAGGCAAGCTGTCTCCAGTATCTATAGTGTGCTCACACCAAGAAGTGGTACCTGGCACAGTAGAGAAGAGTTCAGAAAACTGACCCAGGAGATTTATGCAATGGTCTCTCTGCTCAGCAGTGAGACAATCAGCCAAAACTACACCTTCCACTAGAGCATCTTGCTCTGTGGAAGAGAAGAGATCAGGGAGAGGGTCACTCTCTTCTTCCTGTCCCTCATCAGTTGCCATGAGCAGGGTGAGATCAGCCCTGTCATAGTAGGGTTTCAGGCGATTGACATGGAGTACCCTAAGGGGACTCCTGGCAGTGCCTAAGTCAACTAAGTAGGTGACTTCACCCTTGTTTTCAACAATTATGTGGGGTCCACTCCATTTGTCTTGGAGTGCTCTTGGGGCCACAGGCTCCAAGACCCACACTTTCTGCCCTGGTTGGTACTGAACCAAAACAGCCTTCTGGTCATGCCATTGCTTTTGGAGCTCTTGGCTGGCCTGAAGGTTTTTACTGGCCTTTTTCATATACTCAGCCATCCTTGATCTGAGGCCAAGTACATAGTCCACTATGTCTTGCTTTGGAGCTTTTAAAGGTTGTTCCCAACCCTCCTTAACAAGTGTTAGAGGACCTCTCACAGGGTGTCCAAAGAGGAGTTCAAAGGGGCTGAAGCCCACTCCTTTCTGGGGTACCTCCCTGTAAGCAAAAAGGAGGCATGGTAAAAGGATATCCCATCTCCTGCGGAGTTTTTCAGGGAGTCCCATAATCATGCCTTTGAGAGTTTTGTTAAATCTCTCTACCATTCCATTTGTTTGTGGATGATAGGGTGTAGTGAACTTGTATGTCACACCACACTCCTTCCACATGGCCTTTAAGTAAGCAGACATGAAATTGCTTCCCCTGTCTGATACTACCTCCTTTGGGAAGCCCACCCTGGAAAATATTCCCAGGAGGGCCTTTGCCACTGCAGGTGCTGTAGTGGTCCTTAGAGGAATTGCTTCAGGATATCTTGTGGCATGGTCCACTACCACCAAGATAAACGTATTGCCTGAAGCAGTAGGAGGGTCAAGGGGGCCAACTATGTCAACCCCTACCCTTTCAAAGGGAACCCCAACCACAGGCAGTGGAATAAGGGGTACTTTTGGAGTGCCACCTGTTTTGCCACTGGCTTGACAGGTTTCACAGGACTTGCAAAATTCTTTTGTGTCCTCAGACATTCTAGGCCAATGAAACAAGGGAACAAGCCTGTCTCAAGTTTTCATTTGTCCCAGATGTCCAGCTAAGGGAATGTCGTGAGCAAGAGTTAGGAGGAACTTTCTGTACTATTGAGGAATCACTAACCTCCTGGCAGTTCCAGGTTTAGGATCCCTTCCTTCAGTGTACAAGAGATTGTCCTCCCAGTAAACTCTGTGAGAGTCACTGACATCCCCATTTGCTTGTTTGACAGCTTGCTGTCTTAGACCCTCTAGTCTGGGACGGGTATGCTGTGCCACACTCAGCTCCTCCTTGGCAGGCCCCCCTTCACCCAAAAGCTCAGCAGTGTCTGCTTCCAGCTCCTCTGGTGTAGGTTCTGCACAGGGTGGAAATTCTTCTTCCTCAGAAGTAGAATCCACTGTAGAGGGAGGGATAGTAGGTAGTGCTTTACTTCTACTAGCCCTAGCTTTAGGGAGCACTTGGTCCATTGTTCCAGGATCCAAGTCACCCTGTCCTTTTTGCTTTTTGGCCTGAGCCCTGGTTAAAGCAAAAATATGCCCTGGGATGCCCAGCATTGCTGCATGGGCCTCCAACTCCACATCTGACCAAGCTGATGTCTCCAAATCATTTCCTAGTAGACAGTCTACAGGTAAATCTGAGGCTACCACAACTTTCTTTGGACCAGTAACCCCCCCCCAAGTTGAGATTTACAACAGCCATGGGGTGGCTAAGTGTGTTGTTGTGAGCATCGGTTACCTGGTACTGGTGACCAAGTAGGTGTTGTTCAGGGTGGACCAGTTTCTCTATTACCATAGTAACACTGGCACCAGTGTCCCTGTAGGCCTGAACCTCAACACCATTTATTAGGGGTAGCTGCTTGCACTTATCCATGTTAAGGGGACAAGCAACTAAGGTGGCCAAATCAATAGCCCCCTCAGAGACTAACACAGCCTCTGTGGTCTCCCTAACAAGACCAACCCCAACTAAGTTACCAAAAGTGAGCCCAGCTACTCCCTTGGATTGGCTATTAGTAGGTTTGCTCCCACCACCACTGCTATTACTAGGGGCATTAGGTGTAGCAGCAGGGGTTGTAGTGGTAGGAGGCTTGGTGCTTTTCTTTGGACAACTGGGATCTGTTGTCCAATGGCCTTTTATTTTACATAAAAAGCACCATGGTTTCTTTTCTTTGTTTTGATTAGAAGAGGATTTGGGCCCACCACCCCCACCAGAGTGTTTTTGTGGGCCTGATGAAAACTCATTTTTAGATTTGTCCCCACCCTTGTCAGAAGACTTACCATCCTTCTTCTTGTTGCCATCTTTGTCACCCCCTGTATGAACTTTTCTGTTCACCCTTGTTCTGACCCATTTGTCTGCCTTCTTTCCCAATTCTTGGTGAGAGGTCAGATCAGAGTCCACCAAGTACTGGTGCAACAAATCAGACACACAATTATTAAGAATATGCTCTCTCAGGATCAAGTTATACAGGCTTTCATAATCAGTAACTTTACTGCCATGTAGCCACCCCTCCAAGGCCTTCACTGAATGGTCAATGAAATCAACCCAGTCTTGTGAAGACTCCTTTTTGGTCTCTCTGAACTTCATCCTGTACTGTTCAGTGGTTAAGCCATAACCATCCAGGAGTGCATTCTTAAGAACCTTGAAATTATTGGCAACACTTTCTTTCACAGTAAGGAGCCTATCCCTACCCTTTCCACTAAATGATAGCCATAGGATAGCAGCCCACTGCCTTTGAGGGACATCCTGTACAACACAGGCCCTCTAAAGTGCAGCAAACCACTTGCTAATGTCATCCCCCTCCTTATAAGGGGGAACTATCTTGTGCAGATTCCTAGAATCATGCTCCTTTGCAGGATGACTATTGGGAATACTGCTGCTGCCACCATGGGTTTCTAAACCCAGCTTCTGTCTTTCCCTTTCCACTTCTAAAGACTGTCTATCCAAATCCAGCTGTTGCTTCTTGAGCTTCAGTCTGGTTTGTTCCACTCTCAATCTATTGAGCCCCCTTTCTAACAATCTGTCATCAGGGTGGGTGGGTGGGACATTCTTTAAAACAGAAGTATGGTGAGAATGTACAGAAGGAGAACCATCCCTTACAGAGGGCATCCTAACAGCTTGGTTAACAGAAACATCACTTCTAATATGATGTGAAGCAACACTCTTGCCCAGATGTGAGACAACACTATCAGTATGGTGTGACTCTACCTCAGTACCAACTATGCTTGGCTGTCTTGTAATGGGCAGGCTAGGAAGTTTCTTTCCTGAATCTTTTTCTAGGGGAGTCCCTGGATCAGATTGGGAACCATTAGCTACTTTTTCAACAGAAGGGGCACCTCTGGCCTTATCCTGTTCTATAAGCATGTTAACCAACAGTTCTCTGGAGGGATTCTTACCTACACTTATACCTCTTTCTATGCAGAGACTCCTTGCTCCTTTCCAGCTAAGGTGATCATAAGCAAGTTTGGACAGATCAACAGTTTGGCCTGTGCCAGACATTTTTTAGAAAGAGTTAAAGTGATAGAAAAAGGAACAAAAAGTTTGTCAGAACTTTTAGAAAGACAGAAAAAAACTTTTAAAACTTTTTAAGAACTTTTTGAAAGTTTAGAAGTACTTTTCAGCACTTTAGAAAAGAAGTGAGAAAAGAAATGCAAAACTTTTTGGTTAGGTGTACATACACTGAACTTGTTTTGTATATTTTTCTCTTATGAAAAGTACAATGACAAAAGTGGTAAGTAGTTGCAAGCACTTATCCCACCACTGCACAACCAATGTAGGAGGCTGGACTGGCTTGTAGTGAGTACCTAGGGGTACTTGCACCTTGCACCAGGCCCAGTTATCCCTTATTAGTGTATAGGGTGTCTAGCAGCTTAGGCTGATAGATAATGGTAGCTTAGCAGAGCAGCTTAGGCTGAACTAGGAGACGTGTGAAGCGCATACAGTACCACTAGTGTCATATGCACAATATCATAAGAAAACACAATACACAGATATACTAAAAATAAAGGTACTTTATTTTTATGACAATATGCCAAAAATATCTCAGTGAGTACCCTCAGTATGAGGATAGCAAATATACACAAGATATATGTACACAATACCAAAATATGCAGTAATAGTATTAGAAAACAGTGCAAACAATGTATAGTTACAATAGGATGCAATGGGGACACATAGGGATAGGGGCAACACAAACCATGTACTCCAAAAGTGGAATGCGAACCACGAATAGACCCCAAACCTATGTGACCTTGTAGAGGGTCGCTGGGACTATTAGAAAATAGTAAGGGTTAGAAAAATAGCCCACCCCAAGACCCTGAAAAGTGAGTGGAAAGTGCACTAAAGTTCCCCAAAGGACATAGAAGTCGTGATAGGGGAATTCTGCAGGAAAGACACAAACCAGCAATGCAACAATGATAGATTTCCAGTTGAGGGTACCTGTGGAATAAGGGGACCAAGTCCAAAAGTCACCAGCAAGTCGGAGACGGGCAGATGCCCAGGAAATGCCAGCTGTGGGTGCAAAGAAGCTGCTACTGGACAGTAGAAGCTGAGGTTTCTGCAGGAACGTCAAGGGCTAGGAACTTTCCCTTTGGAGGACGGATCCCTCACACCGTGGAGAGTCGTGCAGAAATGTTTTCCTGACGAAAGACCGCCAACAAGCCTTGCTAGCTGCAAGTCGTGCGGTTAGCGTTTTTGGATGCTGCTGTGGCCCAGGAGGGACCAGGATGTCGCCAATTGTGTCTGGGGACAGAGGGGGCGTCAAGCAAGACAAGGAGCCCTCTCAGAAGCAGGCAGCACCCGCAAAAGTGCCGGGACAGGCACTACGAAGAAGAGTGAAACAGTGCTCACCCGAAGTCGCACAAAGGAGTCCCACGTCGCCGGAGGACAACTTAGAAAGTCGTGCAATGCAGGTTAGAGTGCCGTGGACCCAGGCTTGGCTGTGCACAAAGGATTTCCGCCGGAAGTGCACAGAGGCCGGAGTAGCTGCAAAAGTCACGGTTCCCAGCAATGCAGTCTGGTGTGGGGAGGCAAGGACTTATCTCCACCAAACTTGGACTGAAGAGTCACTGGACTGTGGGAGTCACTTTGACGGAGTTGCTGGATTCAAGGGACCTCGCTCATCGTGCTGAGAGGAGACCCAGGGTACCAGTGATGCAGTTCTTTGGTGCCTGCGGTTGCAGGGGGACGATTCCGTCGACCCACGGGAGATTTCTTCGGAGCTTCTAGTGCAGAGAGGAGGCAGACTACCCCCACAGCATGCACCACCAGGAAAGCAGTCGAGAAGGCGGCAGGATCAGCGTTACAGAGTTGCAGTAGTCGTCTTCGCTACTTTGTTGCAGTTTTGCAGGCTTCCAGCGCGGTCAGCAGTCGATTCCTTGGCAGAAGGTGAAGAGAGAGATGCAGAGGAACTCGGATGAGCTCTTGCATTCGTTATCTAAGGAAATCCCCAAAGCAGAGACCCTAAATAGCCAGAAAAGAGGGTTTGGCTACTTAGGAGAGAAGATAGGCTAGCAACACCTGAAGGAGCCTATCAGAAGGAGTCTCTGACGTCACCTGCTGGCCCTGGCCACTCAGAGCAGTCCAGTGTGCCAGCAGCACCTCTGTTTCCAAGATGGCAGAGGTCTGGAGCACACTGGAGGAGCTCTGGGCACCTCCCAGGGGAGGTGCAGGTCAGGGGAGTGGTCACTCCCCTTCCCTTTGTCCAGTTTCGCGCCAGAGCAGGGCTGAGGGGTCCCTGAACTGGTGTAGACTGGCTTATGCAGAAATGGGCACCATGTGTGCCCATGAAAGCATTTCCAGAGGCTGGGGGAGGCTACTCCTCCCCTGCCTTCACACCATTTTCCAAAGGGAGAGGGTGTAACACCCTCTCTCAGAGGAAGTCCTTTGTTCTGCCATCCTGGGCCAGGCCTGGCTGGACCCCAGGAGGGCAGAAACCTGTCTGAGGGGTTGGCAGCAGCAGCAGCTGCAGTGAAACCCCGGGAAAGGCAGTTTGGCAGTGCCAGGGTCTGTGCTAGAGACCCGTGGGACCATGGGATTGCACCAACAATGCCAGTATGGCATAGAGGGGGCAATTCCATGATCTTAGACATGTTACATGGCCATATTCGGAGTTACCATTGTGAAGCTACACATAGGTAGTGACCTATATGTAGTGCACGCGTGTAATGGTGTCCCGCACTCACAAAGTCCGGGGAATTGGCCCTGAACAATGTGGGGGCACCTTGGCTAGTGCCAGGGTGCCCACACACTAAGTAACTTAGCACCCAACCTTTACCAGGTAAAGGTTAGACATATAGGTGACTTATAAGTTACTTAAGTGCATTGTAAAATGGCTGTGAAATAACGTGGACGTTATTTCACTCAGGCTGCAGTGGCAGGCCTGTGTAAGAATTGTCAGAGCTCCCTATGGGGGGCAAAAGAAATGCTGCAGCCCATAGGGATCTCCTGGAACCCCAATACCCTGGGTACCTCAGTACCATATACTAGGGCATTATAAGGGTGTTCCAGTATGCCAATGTAAATTGGTAAAATTGGTCACTAGCCTGTTAGTGACAATTTGAAAGAAATGAGAGAGCATAACCACTGAGGTTCTGATTAGCAGAGCCTCAGTGAGACAGTTAGTCATAACACAGGTAACACATTCAGGCACACTTATGAGCACTGGGGCCCTGGCTGGCAGGGTCCCAGTGACACATACAACTAAAACAACATATATACAGTGAAAAATGGAGGTAACATGCCAGGCAAGATGGTACTTTCCTACACATGTGTACACCCAATCACACACATCCGTACACACATCCAAACATGCACGTATTCACATTTCACAATATACATGCACTCACACGTCCGTACATGCACACATGCATACAACACTCAACACACACCCGCATTCATGCACACACATACATTCAGATGCCCCACACACACACACACAACACCCCCATCCCCCTCCCTTGTCAGAGACCCGACTTACCTGGATCTAGGGGGTCCTCCGGCAGGAGATGGGATGGGGCACTGCTACCGCCAGGAGCACCCACCAGCAGAACACCCCCAGGCAGTGTTAATTGTTATAATACGGCTGACGTGGTCTACTGGTGTGGCACTGCTGGTGGTAGCATCGCCACCTTACCGCGATCCGCCAGTATGGCCACAGCTGGATTTCTGCCATTCTTGAGGCAGAAATCGAGCTGTGGTCATAATAGGGCAGACGGCTGGTGGCCGCGGGGATGGTCTTTTGATGGCCATCGCGTGGTGGTAGGCACTTTTTACCTCTAATGTTATAATGAGGGCCTATATCTCCGTTCACATTAATACATTAAAACATGACACATCTTCCTTCTTAACCACATTTGAATAAAAGGAAGCAGGGATTAATCATCAAACAATATTTTCCTTGAAGGCATTCTTTACTTAGGAACAAATCTTACTCTGTCAACTATGGACTCATTTTCATTCTCTGCTGAGCTATTTGTGTCTACAGAAACGTCATCTGGCACTTGCATGCTAGTTACATTAGACAATGTCTTACCACTTTGATTGCTTACTCTCACCCTCAACTCAATAATCACTTCATCATCATCTCCATATTGTACATTTCATAGAGTATGTCCTTCATCTCCACTGCACCCTTGAGGAAATTTGTTCACAAAATTATTAGCACATTTGGACAGTCTTTTGAAACTCCGTTTGCCATCTTGGGTGATTACACTTCCTTTATTGATTTTTATTACCTTGATAGGTTTAGAGAATTTGCTTGACCCTTTACTCATTCTCCTACCCCATCTTTCCCCATCAAGTTTCCTACAACTATGTTACAAGTGACTGTGGGCCTGATTCTAACTTTGGAGGACGGTGTTAAACCGTCCCAAAAGTGGCGGATATACCACCTACCGTATTACGAGTCCATTATATCCTATGGAACTCGTAATACGGTAGGTGGTATATCCGCCACTTTTGGGACGGTTTAACACCGTCCTCCAAAGTTAGAATCAGGCCCTGTGTGTCCTGCCATATTGTCTTTTTGAATTACTCTGTTTGTTACTGACAATTCTTCTGACATCATTTAGATCTTGTACAGACATTGCATAATTTTGTGTGAAATTGATCCAGAACAACCAAATACAGATTAAAGAGGCAGGTTGTTTTCTTTTCATTGACATAAAAGGTGAAACACCTATGACAGTGTGTGGCATTATTCTATATGCCCACAACCTTTCACGAACAGCTGCAGTATAAGGAATATACCCCACAACCACCAAGTAAATATTTCCCTTCAAATAGCGGTTGAATCATTCTACCAAAGCATTGCATTGTGGATCGTACAAAAAAGTCTGTTTGTACTTTACTTTATAAGTATTCATTTCAGTAGAAGTGAACTGCACTCCATTGCAGTAATTCTTTTTTCAGGGAAGCCCTCCCTACTAAATACTTCCATGAGAAATTAAATCACAAAATTTGTGCCTAAATATTCTGTGAATTTCACCTTGAGACACTTTGAATGAACGTCTATTAGTACAATAGCAAAATTCACATTTTCAAGCATTTTTTTAAAAGGTCCCACAATGTCTAATCCCACCTTTTTCCAAGCACATTCTGGCCATGTTGTGACTGGCATAGGGGGTACCTGGGTTCTGCAATTTTTGTCTGTAGTCTTGCACACCTCACACTGTCAAACCAAATGGCCAGCTTCAGCATCCATGCCTGGCCACCAGTAATGGCCAGGTGGTTGTTTTTCCAAATCATATGTGACATACTGCAAGAGGTAGGTTATATAAATTCATTGATGGGGCACATTTGTCATTACAAAATAGGAATCCTCCTTACGTGGAAAACTCAGATGCTACCTGTGCAAACAATTGTAAAGGACCCACAAGACTTTTGACGTTGGGCTAGCCTTCCTTCAGATATCTTTTAACCAGGTTCAACTCCTCATCCTTCCCATATTTATTGACCCATAGAACTTCATCAGTCACATCTACGTTGTCTCCACATACATCACTTACACTAGCAACCACATCAAAATCCTCATCATCAATGGTTTTCAACCATTCCTCATGTGGCAGTAATCTGAACAGGAAATCTGCTACTTGATTATTTTGGCCAGGCACAAAACTAATATCAAAAATGTATTCCTAAAGCTTAGAGCATACTCATGCAATGCATGCCGTTTAATTCCCCCACCAGGTGATAACATTGCTATAAGGGGCCTATGATCAGTTAGGAAATTGATTTCCCCACAGAAAATTTCTAAAGTGGTTTGTGGCCCATGCACAGGCTAATAGCTCACATTCAGTCATGCAATACTTGAGTTCTGAATTGTTTAATGTTTTAAAAGCACATGATAGCATCCATTCTGATCCACCTGACTTTTGTGATAACACAGCATCATGGTCACAAGCACTTGCATTTATAGATATCACACAGTTTTTTTCTTCGGCACAAGTTTGGAGTGCAGGTGCATTCACAATTAGTGACTTTATCAATTCAAAATTTTTTGTTGGTCTGTCTTCCACACAAATTCACAATCTTTGCATAACAATTTCCTCAAAGGCTCCATCACAGTGGGAAAACCTTTCACAAATCATTTGTAATATTCACACAGGCCAATAAAAGACATCAATTTCTCCCTATCATCAGGTGCACGTGCTTTCTTTATAGCACATACCAAACTTTCCTTAGGTACTACTCCAATGGCAGATATAGTATTCCCCAGATAGTCAATTTGGGACTGTAATAACTTACACTTTTCAATACACAAAAAGACCCTTTTGGGATAGTCTTTTGCAACCTTCTTGAAGAACTTCATAATGTTCCTCCTCTGTTTTGGCAAATAATAGGATATCATCCTGGAAACAACTCACTTAATTCCCCAGGCCCCTAAACATGTGAATCATAGCTCTTTAGAAAGCTGATGATGCTGATGCCAGACCAAATAGCATCCTTTTAAACTGATACACACCATACAGTGTGATGCAAGCTGTCAAATGTTTTTTTCTACCAAATTTATTTGATGGTAGGCACTTTGTAACTCCAGGGTGGAAAATATGGTGGATCCATTAAACAATAAGAAAATATCATTTATCTTTGGAAAAGGATGTCAATCTACAATGATGTTTTCATTGAGTGCCATCAAATGTATGCTTAATCTGAGTTTACCATTGTTTTTCTTAACTAGAACGACTGGAGATATCCATTCTGATTTCTTAATTTCTTAAACAACATCATCTTTTTCAAAGATCTGGTAATTCCTTCCCTACGCTAAACAGTACTATTCTCATCTTTTGTTTGATAGGTTCTGTTCTACTCTTAAATCTTATTTCATGTTCAGACTCTTGTAACTGTCCCAATTTTTCACTTAAAACTCTAGGGGAAGATGCCGTTATCCACCCTTTTGCTTGCATGTTTTGTACAACTAATATATGGTCTTCTACAATAGGATCAAACTCTTGTACAAGCAGTACAGAGTGCGCTGCATTGGGATAGAGTTTGACGTTCAGCCTCCTTTGGTCTTTCCAGCCTAAAACATTATCCCTTTTTTTAGCAACATACATTTTCAATTGAGCCATTCTTCCCTTAATTCTTGTTATGGTCACAAAATATCCTACACAGTCAATGTGTCATCCGTCAAAACTGAAATCTATCACAGCAGGTGGTAACAAATGTGGCAATATTGTAAAAGGAGAACCAGAATTGGCTATCATAGACAATTCAGTCTCTAACACTTATAGATTGCACATCAGTGAAGTAATAAGTTCATCATCGCCTTTCATATCCTCCACTTGCATCATTGACACCACATTTTTTGTCATTCTCTATATCTTTTTCTCTGAAAGAAGTGCTTCCAGACACTTGTGCAATGCAATTTTTAATTTGTTTTTTTTTCACTTCTGTATGCAGTGTTGAAAAAGGGGGCATTAAGCACCTCTAGAGAATTGTTTAGTGTGGTACGGGATTTGACTATACCCCCTCCCTCCTCCGAGATGGATAATTCTCAAGAATTTTGGAACAAGGTGGCAACCTTTTTTGAAAACAAAATCCTACAAATTCATTCGAGCTTTTCGCACTTTGAAGAGACTCAACATCTTCTCAATGGTTCGAACACTATCTTAGACATTGACACCTCATTGCTCACTAACTTTCAGACATAATTTCCTGATAGGATCAAAGAACCTCTTGTGGGAATTAAGTCAGGGTCCCCAGATGATCTTTGTCATCCATATATCCCACAGCAGGTTCCTGAACTAGTTGCTGCTGCTCTTGTTCCGGTTTTTCAGGAGGTTGTTTCTACAGGTGTCTACATGGTAATTCCTCGGAAAAAGAAAATGGACCGTGCATCACATGACCTGAACAACTTACACCCATATCCTTACTCCCCACTCTGGCTAAGATCCTTGAGAAACATATTAACAATGAGTTAGCCAGCTTCTTACACAACTCAGTCAGCTTAGACCAGTCTCAACATGGATTTAGAAAGGCCCACAGCACTGAATCTGCGCTTATCACAACTTCAGATACTTTTCGCAGGCTGTTGGATAAGGGGCAGGGGGCAGTTCTAGTCATCATCATCATCATTAGCTTTATTTCGGTAAGTATAAATACCATAAAAGCACATCACATTTGACAATTTCATAATTAAAAAAGAACAACAAACTACATAATAGACAGTTTTAGTCATAGAAGATTAAAAAAGAGAAACGAAGTGTTTGGATATAAGCATTTCTCTACTGTAAAATCGCACCTTATTATAGATTTACGTAAAAATACATAGTAGGTATTAAAAATCAAATACAGACCTGGCCAAACATATCAAATAAAAAAACATTTCTATTTAAAAGTGTAAAAGTATCTAAACAAAACAGGTAAAAAGGGCGAAGGGGAGATGCGTCTAGGCCAATTAGAATAGTAAGTGCATACAAAGATAGATTCATTCATCAATGACTAGTCCCCACATCCGTTGTTAACTTTCCCTCTATTTTTTTGAGCATGTTCAATCTAATATGCCAGATTGAATCTAAATATTTTGCCAAGCAGCAAACCACTAAAACAGATGAGTCAGATTTAAAAATTCTCAGAGCCAGCGAACAATTTTTAAAACCCATTTTCCTGCATAATACAGCGGACTCTTTGTTTGTGGTATGCGGGGCATTGGAAGAGGATGTGGGTTATGGATTCTTCTCTGGTGCAGCCCATCGGACACATCTTGGAAGTGCAGCTAGAGTTAGACCATTTATATGTAAGGGTACGCAGAGGAAGAGAGCCTACCCTAAATCTAATATATAATGCACGAACGAACGGAGAAGAAACTATGTCCATATATTGTACAAATTCGTAGTGGCATTTGAATTGTAGGAAATTGCCCGTCATGGAAGATGGCGAGACAGCAGACAATTGTGAAAGTTGGACATGGAGCCAAAATGCATCCTTTAATATCTGTAATGCATTTTTTGGGATAGATAGCGGGTCCTTCCAATAAGACCCCAAACCAAGTAGTGAGAAGGTCCGTTCTACGTATACACACCACTTAATTTTTGGGCTGGTGTTGGTGGCCATCAGATTAGCTAGCCCACATCTATAGGGGGCGAGAGAATCTAATGACCATAAACGAATCCAGTATAACAGGGGCCTAAGTGCGACGATCTGGCTGATGGGGGACAGGTTTAGGTCCATTCGTATTGGGAGCAATGGGGTGCTGGAAGGAACTCTTAGCAACGACCTTAAGAAGGAGTTTTCCACCTTTGTCAGATCATCTAAGCTACAGTGGCCCCACAATTCGGCTCCATAAATTGCACCCCCTCTTGCTTGTAATTTGTAGATTTCAACAGCGGGCGTCATGGCAAAGCTAGGAGATCTAGCTGCGAATCTTATAATGCCACTCGCTCGCTGTTTCAATCGTAGGGTGGCCTTCTGGATATGACCGTGCCACTTATGCGAGTCTTCTAATTTCAAGCCTAGGTAATCAAAGTCGCTGACTCTTTCCAGCGCAGCACCTTCTAGATAAATAGGTCGTCGCATCCTGCCTTTTTTGTCCCCAAACACCATACACTTAGTTTTTGATCGATTAATTTCGAGGCCATGGTCATTGCAAAAATCCATGAACCTCGAAAGCAGAGTTGAGAGACCTGTGGCTGTTTGGGATATCAGCAGGGTGTCGTCGGCAAATAGGAGGCAGGGAATCTTCTGCCCTCCTAGTTTAGGGGCATCGTTGGAACACTCCATGAGATAAGGAATACATGCGTTTATAAAGAGGAGGAATAAAGTAGGGGCAAGCACGCAGCCTTGTCTTACACCACAAGCAGTAAGACATTTTTCAGTTAATTCGCCTTGGGCGCTCCATAATTACCAGTATAGAGATCTCTGGACTCCTATTTTGGACAAGACTTCCCACAGTTTGTGGCGGGGTACTAGATCAAAGGCCGATTTTAGGTCAATGAATGCTACATATAGATGACCTAAGTCTACATCGACAACTTTCCATTTGATAGAAATAAAACGGAATATCTGATCTATTGTGCTAGTTTTTTCTCTGAAACCAGCTTGGAGGTGATTTAGGATTTGGTTTTCTACTGTCCATTTGTTCAGCCTACTCAACAACTAATAGCAGAATATTTTTTGAAGGTTGTCGAGGAGGCTGATAGGTCTATAATTTCCCGGGATGTTCCTCTCTCCTTTCTTATGTATGGGCACAATAATTGCCTCTTTCCATGAATCAGGATAAATTCTGGTAGTCAAAATGGCATTAGAAAGCCTATTGATATATGGACCCCAGGTGTTCTGGTCCACTTTAAACATGTCAGAGGGAATCCCATCCGACCCAGGGGCTTTCGCTGCTTTCTGAGGCCAGCACAGTTTCGTTCAATGAAAAGGGAGGCAAGAAGGGCGTGGGCTCACCCAGAGTTATTGGCTCCCCCAAGGTTGTGTCAGGAATGTGACTGGCCAGAGAAGGGCCATACAGTTCCTTGAAATAAGAGAGCCAAATGTTCGGAGAAATGTGAGACTCCACATAAGGTGCTCGGTTCTGGTCGCTGCAAGAGACCAGAAGCCAGAACCGTTTGGAGTCGTGGACTGTAGCTGCCTCAAGTAGATTACTCCAGAGCCCCTCTTCATACTCGAGTTTGCTTTTGTTGCATGTAGAGACATAGTGACGTCTAGCAGTAATAATACCTGATCTATCCTTTGTCCTTAACACATTGACCAAAGTATTTTTAGCCTCCCTACACCTCTTATTGAACCATTTAGAGTGAGGTTGGGTACAGGAGTTAGTCAAGGGCCTGGGGCATTTAGTAAACAACTCTTTCAAGGTAGCAAAGAGGTTCAAGTGGAGAGGCAGTACTTCGGTTGGAGCGAGAGTAAGGTTATCGTCAAATAACTGGTGGGAAGAAGTTAAGACACACAGTTTTTCTTGAAGCTTTTTTGATTGCACAAAGGAGTCCCATCTCACCGTACGCCTATTACTAGACAGCTCCATAGCAATAGAAGAGACAGGAGGGAGTACAACTCCTGCTAAGAGAGGTCTCTTATACGTAATCTGGAGAGGTGCATGATCGCTAGTATGTGGGTTGCCCACTTCCACATCTAGTATATAGTGCCAAGCTCTTAAATCGAAAAAAATATAATCCAGTTTATTACTGTATGAGCCCCTAAAGAAAGTTGGTCTGGCAGGAGTGTCAGCTGGGAAGCAGCCATTACCAAAACGGAGGCAGTGGGATATCATAAGGTCTATTAACTGTGTAGCCCTGGCACATGGTTTATATGGATTTCGCTGGATGGAATGAGGAATCAGAAAGGAAGGGATGTTCCATACACTATCTTCAAGCTGCATGACCTCTATGTGGTCTACATTAAGTTCAAGTTGAACATTAAAGTCTCCTGCTATTATGATATGGTATTTAAGACGGAGGTCTGGGATTAAGGTATTCAATAGCTCGATAGTGGAAGAGCGGTGGTTGGAAGGTCCCGGCCTACTGTAGATGTTTATACAAAGGACAGGAGAGCCTGAGACTGAGTGAATGGCAACAGCCAAAATGTCATAAGAATCCACGTGTATCTCCTTTATACCTCTCACCTCTTTAGATTTTCCCAAGTGATTAAACCCCCTGCCGCCCTACCTGCTGGAGATGGCTTGGCAGGTTTAAAAAAGGAGCTAAACCCTTGTTTGTACATACAATGTGTTGCCCATGTTTCCTGGAACATACAGACATTAAAATTTTCGATAAATGCCCCCCACTCAGTATCAACGAGTTTGCTATTGATGCCAGCCACATTCCAGGACAGGAGTTTTGCTGTGTCCTGGGCGGTAGAATCGCTTGAGTTCGTAATAGTATCAACTGGAAAATAGCTGTCAGCAGGATTCGCCTTAGATTAATTTATGACTTTGTTAATAGATTCAGGTTGTAGATCCGATGGAAGAGAAACGCCCGGACAGGATGGATTAGATGGAAAGTCAGTAGCCGCTGAGCAGTTCTAGTCCTACTAGATTTATCTGCTGCATTCGATACCATCTCACCTCAGATTTTAGTATCTCGCCTCCACCAAGCAGGGATTAGAGACCAAGGGGCATATTTATACTCCGTTTGCGCCAAATTTGCGTCGTTTTTTTCGACGCAAATTCGGCGCAAAACTAACGCCATATTTATACTTTGGCGTTAGACGCGTCTAGCGCCAAAGTATGAGGAATGAGCGTCATTTTTTTGCGTGAACGCCTTCCTTGCGTTAATGAGATGCAAGGTAGGCGTTCCCGTCTAAAGAAATGACTGCGACGCAAATGCGTCGTATTTATACTCCCAGGCAAAAATCACGCCAGGGAGTGGGCGGGGCAAAAAACCCCACATTTGCGCCTCTTTTTAACGCCTGGGTCAGGGCAGGCGTTAAGGGACCTGTGGGCTCAAAATTAGCCCACAGCTGCCCTCCCATGCCCCCAGGGACCCCCCCTGCCACCCTTGCCCACCCCAGGAGGACACCCAAGGATGGAGGGACCCATCCCAGGGACATTCAGGTAAGTTCAGGTAAGTATAATTATTATTTTTTTTATATATTTTTTTGGCATAGGGGGGCCTGATTTGTGCCCCCCTACATGCCACAATGCCCAATGACCATGCCCAGGGGACAGAAGTCCCCTGGGCATGGCCATTGGGCAAGGGGGCATGACTCCTGTCTTTACTAAGACAGGAGTCATGTAAATGGCGTCTGGGCGTCGTTAAAAATGGCGCAAATCGGGTGGAGGCGATTTATTTGCCTCAACCTGACTTGCCCCATTTTAAGACGCCCTAACGCCATTTTTCCCTACGCCGGCGCTGCCTGGTGTACGTGGTTTTTTTCCACGCACACCAGGCAGCGCCGGTCTGCTAGCGCTGGCTAACGCCATTCAATAAATACGGCGCCCACATGGCGCTTCAGAATGGCGTTAGCCGGCGCTAATCTTTTTGGCGCAAAACTGCGATAGCGCAGTTTTGCGTCAAAAAGTATAAATATGGCCCTGAGCGCTTAAGATTTTTTAATCTTTTTTAGGCGATAGACCTATCATGGTGAGCTGGGCCGATTTTAGGGCCCGGAGTTTTGTCTGCCATGTGGTAGCCCTACTCTGTTTAATCTCTATGTTGCCCCTTTGGCCAAACTGAACCTTTCGTATGGTTTCATGCCTACTTCATATGCTGATGATACCCAATTGATGATCCCTGTCTCGAGAAAAAACTGGGAGGAAATGGCAGACCGGTTCTGCAACTGAATGCAAGAGATTAATTGTTGGATGGGTCAGAATTGGCTATAACTCAATAGTAACAAAACAGAAATTCTGTTGTTCGGCTCTTGTAACAAGCTGTGGAGCTCTCAATGGTGGCCTTCGGAGTGTGGTGAGCTTCCCACTCCTATCACTGCCACCAGAAATTTGGGAGTCATCTTTGATAACTGTCTCTGTTTCAAGCCTCAAGTGAATTCCATGGTCGAAACAAGTATTGGATTTTAAAAACATTGAAAAAAATCTTTCCATATCTGCAGATGGAGGAGAGGGTTGGGGTCATTCTGGCTTTAGTTATGTCCAGACTTGACTACTGTAACTCTTTGCTGCTTGACTTGGATAAAATGTCACTAAGAAAGCTCCAACTGATTCAAAATAATGCGGCCTGTTTGATTTTAGATCTCCCTAACTCGGCCTCAGCCAGCAATAGCCTGAAATTATTGCACTGGCTTCCAGTCACAAAGCGGATTATATTTAAAACTCTATGTTTAATGTTCAAGTCGGTACATGGAGGCAGAGCTGATTATTTAGCTTCTAGGTTACGTTGGTATAGGCCAAGTTGGCAACTCAGATCAAAAGAAAGTCATCTGATTCAAGTTTGTCGTACTCCCAGGGCTAGACGGGGGATAAGGCGTTTACTGTTGCTGCAGCTAAGCATTGGAACTTGTTTCCTCTTGACATAAGGAAGAAGCACAATTTCATGATTTTCAGGAGGTTGGTAAAAACCTGGCTCTTTCCTCGATAATGCTCTGTCTTCTTGTCTCCGCCTGCTTTCTGACACTTATTGTTCTCACTCTAGCGCTTCGATGCCAAGGCCGGAATGAGCTTTATAAATACTAAATACAAATACAAAAATGACCTTTTTTCTTACAATTGTTACATTATTTGTTAAGAGCAAGGGGGTTTCTTGAAAAAGCAAAATGATTAGGAGCACCACATCTAAAGCAAAACATTTTACTTTCCTTATATCTACTTTTATTGATCTCATTTCTTACATGTTTCTCAGCCGTGGCACATATCTCATTCTCTGTTGAATTCTGTTGTGTTTAATTTACTGCTTTTACCTAGTTCATGGATTGCTCTATGGCTTTTGCAGAAACCACTACTTCTTCCATAATAGGATTTCCCCTTATCCATAAACGTTCTTGTATCCTTTTATTATTATTGCTAACCATGAGCTGATCATGTATCATTTCATTTGTCGTGATCCCAAAGTTGAGATAAACATCTCAAAGTAGTTAAAAATTCATCCATTCAGATTCTCCATCTTTCTGTCCTCTTGTGAAAAAATGATATCTCTCAATTGTAGTCCTTATGGTAGGTTTGAAAAAAAAGCATTTGGTCTTAATATAGCTTCATCAAATACATCCTTATCTTCTTCTTCATCCACATTTTCAACTTTAGGTAAACATCTAAAAACATCCTGTCCCTCTGAACGTAAAAAATGCAACAGAATACTTTTTTCCTCTCACTTAGCACTCTACTGCCATCAATAATCATCAAATAAGTTTGAAACTCCTCCTTCCACCTTTTCGATGGTATGGTGGTTCACCTTTTGCTTGTAAAAGTTTCAAAGGAGGATCTAACAGCATGTTTTCTAATGTCATCCTCAATATAGATAATGAATATTAGGTGAACGTTTCTTTATTATTTTTCCTCAAAAAGTGTAATATATTTATGTGATTAGCCAGTCAATGGATATTTTCCACAGATTCTATAATCAGTACTCATATGCTGCTTAATATGGCCACTGATTTTTCTGGAACACATGAATCCCTTTGCTTACATAGCAAAACAAATTGGCTACCAGACACAAAATAAAGCTTGAAATGCCGAGCAGTTTCCCTGCTTTTTAAGGAGAAATCACTTTTATAACTCCTCCCCCAATGCTTGCCAAAATTAGCAGGGACACACCTCTAGGTGAGCCTGCCCAGCAGCTGTAGCCAGGAGAGATGCACAATGCGCAAAACACTCACTTTGCATGCCCTTGATGGCACAATGTGTCAAAGACCAGCACAAGGCAGCGTTCACTCGATGGTGTCACAACTTCGTATGTCTTCAATTCAGCCAAGCACGTATCCCGTTCCTTTGTCGCCAAAAAGAGATGTTACATTCAGGAAAAGATATGAAAGAATGCAGCTCCAGTGATGATTTTAAAGGAATGTATTTATTCACTTCCCTCCATCTCTGTGTCCTCACATAATAGTCATTTTATCTGTCAAAACATAGAATCTTATCACTTCCAACATTCGGGGCTCATGTCCAAGATCCAATCAGTGTCGGGAAGGGAAACTGGGGTATGAAAAAGGATGGAAGGAAAGAAGGGAATAGTCAGGAATAGGAATTAAGGCAACACTATGGCGGTCATTCTGACCCTGGCGGTCAAAGACCGCCAGGGCGGAGGACCGCGGGAGCACCGCCGACAGGCCGGCGGTGCTCCAATGGGGATTCCGACCGTGGCGGTAAAGCCGCGGTCGGACCGGCAACACTGGCGGGCTCCCGCCAGTGTACCGCCACCCCATTGAATCCTCCAAGGCGGCGCAGCTTGCTGCGCCGCCGAGGGGATTCCGACCCCCCCTACCGCCATCCAGATCCCGGCGGTCCGACCGCCGGGATCCGGATGGCGGTAGGGGGGGTCGCGGGGCCCCTGGGGGCCCCTGCAGTGCCCATGCCACTGGCATGGGCATTGCAGGGGCCCCGTAAGAGGGCCCCTAAATGTATTTCACTGTCTGCTGCGCAGACAGTGAAATACGCGACGGGTGCAACTGCACCCGTCGCACAGCTTCCACTCCGCCGGCTCGATTCCGAGCCGGCTTCATCGTGGAAGCCTCTTTCCCGCTGGGCTGGCGGGCGGCCTGAAGGCGACCGCCCGCCAGCCCAGCGGGAAAGTCAGAATTACCGCCGCGGTCTTTCGACCGCGGAACGGTAACCTGGCGGCGGGACTTTGGCGGGCGGCCTCCGCCGCCCGCCAAGGTCAGAATGAGGGCCTATATCTCGTTTAACATGAAATACATGACAACAAATACATTAAACATGTCAACCGAATATAGCAAAAATAATTTAATTCAATTAACTTAATAGTAAAGTTGATAAACTATTATACCAATTAGCAATATACTTATCAGTTCACCTCTTTTCGATCATGTCAGAAATCCAGAATTCCGAATAAAAAACTACTATTTACAGGCCTGTATTGTATGCCTTTAGAGATCACTATCCAACCTAATCAAACACTGTGAAAGATCAACAGTCAAACCTTTTCACAAACCTCCAGTGAAACTACTATGGGAAACCTTACACTATGATCTGGCTCTGGAAGCCTCTCTAGCAACCACGGCAAGACCACTATTCCCCATCTGTTGTTAGAATAATATGGGACATAGTTGTCACACTCCAAAAAGTTGGTCCAGAAAGCTTAACATCACCTACCCACCAGTGACATGATTAAAAATGCTTAAGAGCTCACTTGAGGTTTCTCTCATACTTAATATGGCTGAGGCTTCAGAGTCTGAATTATTGGACCCATTTATGTATGCCAAACATTACTTCATTGTGTCACTGAGCATGAGAGTGTGACTCTGCAATCAAAGGATTTGGGTTGAGCAATTGGAAATGGCACTTTAGTGCCAGTGATTGAAGTTTGAATCTCCTGAACACTGAAAAGGTTTGAGAGTGTGTGGTGTGTGTGAGGGTGAACATGCTCCCAATAGCTGTATGTAGTACCTAGCTCCTCAGTAAAGAGCTACCTAGAATCACTGAAGGTTTTGGTGAATGTAACACATATGAAAGAAGAGAGTTTAGGTGAAAAGGGAATGCAACTTCTTAGACATTTAGCCCATGACAAAATAAAAGATCCCTCAGATGTTAATTTGGATTGTGTACAAACGAGTGAGAAGAGGGACAAACTTGAGAACTATGGTCCTGCATATTTGTATGTTAGATCACCCTACTTGAGGGTAGAATTTCCATTACAGAAAGAAGTGTGGAGCAAGACCAGGTGAACAAATTAGCTGCTTGAGGTGGAAGTTAATTGCAATAAAGGGTCAAAAATAGATAGTAGTATATAAGGCATGGCTTTGTTTAATTCAGACACATAATAGAGAATGGAATAACGTTCAATCCTACACTGACTGGCAGTTTCATTATAACACCACAAGCGTCTGTGGTTTCAGAGGTGACACAGATAGTGGGGCAGCAGAAATGTTCATTTTCAGTAACCTTTAGGATAGATTTACTCATTCTTGTGCATGCAGCACAACTGCCACTGTTGCGACCCTGCGCCGATTTATGTAAATGTTTTGACCTGGGGGAAGGGCGCTGTCTGCAATCCCCTGCAGACTGGGCAGATAAAGACTTGTTGAGCATCTTTAAAACCGAGAATCCGGATTTTTTGATAGTTTATTAATAGAAGTATTGACAGCTTGTTGTACAGAATTTTGTATAAACATATTTATGTCTTGTTTAATAGCAGACACTTCCTCCTGGTCAACCTGAAGGGAAGTGGAACTGCCAGACTCCATATTTGCTATGCAGTACTGAAGGACCAAGAAATGAAACAAAACCAGTCAAACTAGGTGCAAAAGAGTTAATGTGCAAAGGAGGGGGAGTTGAAAAGTCCAGTAAGCCCCGCCCCGGGGTGTGTAACTGAGCCGTCTTACAACCAGGCGACAGAAGGCAGAGGAGCACGTCAGGAGGAGGAGACCAGCCGGTAGGTAAAGCGCTGGGGACGCGCTAAAACAGCTTGAGGGAAACACCAGGAGTCAGGAAACACCTCTCTGCTCAAGCGCGAGCCGAAATAACAGCTGAACACTTGAGGAGCGGGTGAAACCGCTCCTGGAACGCAGCGCATGCGAAGGAAGTGCGCGCGACAGCAAATGAAATAAAATCAATAAAATAAACATGCGCCAACTTGCCGACTGGGCAGAAAAGTGAAAGGAACACGAAATTCGCACAGCGTGTGTAAGCACACCAGAAACTATAAAGCCAAGACAGCATTTACCATTTAATATACACATAACACGGAGTAATGAAGAAAAATGACTTAACTGGCTGCGAGCAGCAAGAAAAGAGGGCTGTTCGCAGTCCAGTTACGTCATAATACCATTCATTAATGTTCATTGGTTACTGTTTATGGACTTCAAATTGTTTCCCATTGGCTGGTTTTCTCTACGCCCATGGGATTTGTAGTTTCTTCACTTGCTGCTGTTTTATTAAAGCAAGAAAAGAACGCATAATAGTTGCCTCCATGTCTTTAATAAAATTAAGACTTTCCGTCATTAAAACTAGGAAAATCTACATTCTCTTTTACTACTATTTCCCAACTCATAAATGCTTTAGTGAATCAGCCCCAAAAGATGCATATGTTTATCAATTCAACAAAATCAAAATCATTGACACCCAGGTAATTAGTATGAACAGATTTCTCGGACCTATGTAGCTGTCACAGTGGTGGAAACGTGGTAGGGCTGTAGGACCTTGCACACACACTGGTCACCTGGACACCGTTTCTGGTGAGTGGGAGGGAGGAGGAGGAAACACATACTTGACAGACAGACACGCACGAGGATGGAGGAGGGATGAGGGCTAATCTGTCTCCTGACAAAGGGTCCTGAAAAAGGAATAAAAGAATCACCCAAACCTACCTGCCTCTGTGTGCTTCTTTCTCGGCAGAGACAAAACAGTAGGTAGCCAGTTCATGAAGCAATATGTGATGACTCTGTCCATCAATCACACAAACTAAGGGGCATATTTATACTCTGTTTGCGCCGGAATTGCGTTGTTTTTTTTTACGCAATTCCGATGCAAAACTAACTCCATATTTATACTTTGGCGTTAGATGCGTCTAGCGCCAAAGTCCATGGAGTTTGCGTCATTTTTTGCGTGGACACCTACTTTGCGTTAATGAGATGCAAGGTAGGCGTTCCCATCTAAAAAATTTACTCCGAGGCATGTGCGCCGTATTTACACTCCCGGGCAAAATTCACGCCCGGGAGTGGGCGGGTCAAAAAAAATGACGTACGGCCGCTTTTGCGCCGCTTTTTAGCGCCTGGAAAAGGCAGGCGTTAAGGGACCTGTGAGCTCTGAAGGAGCCCAGAGGTGCCCTCCCATGTCCCCAGGGACACCCCCTGTCACCCTTGCCCACCCCAGGAGGAAACCCAAGGCTGGAGGGACCCATCCCAGGGACATTAAGGTAAGTTCAGGTAAGTGTTTTTTTAAAAAAAAAATTGTGGCATAGGGGTGCCTGATTTGTGCCCCCCTACATGCCACTATGCCTAATGACCATGCCCAGGGGACAGAAGTCCCCTGGGCATGGCCATTGGGCAAGGGGGCATGACTCCTGTCTTTGCTAAGACAGGAGTCATTTCTATGGGGGTTGGGAGTCGAAAAAAATGGCGCAAATCGGGTTGAGGCGAAAAATTTGCCTCAGCCTGACTTGCCCCATTTTTTGGCGCCCAAGCTCCATATCCCCCTACGCCGGCGCTGCCTGGTGTACGTCGTTTTTTTCCACGCACACCAGGCAGCGCCGGCGGCTAACGCCGGCTAACGTCATTGATTAAATACGGCGCCCGCATGGCGCTTCAGAATGGCGTTAGCCGGCGCTAATTTTTTTGACGCAAAACTGCGTTAGCGCAGTTTTGCATCAAAAAGTATAAATATGGCCCTAAAAGGCAGAGTAGGAGCACTAAGCTAGACTCAGGTCAACTTAGCCTTGTACATATTGCAAAAGCGTGAGATCCCCCCCCCCCACACCTGCTGGATTCTCCACATAGCAGCAAGTAACAGGTATAATTCTCTAAAAGCGGAAGCAGTTACTTTTGATTGGTTGACCTTTGAATAGGCATTCCTGTCATAACACAACCATTGATGAGAGATTCACTGCACAGACAGAGTGTCATGGCTGAGGTATAGTACCCTCTATTGCTGCCTGTAGAGGCAAGAGGTAGATGACTGCTGCAGTATTACTGGGAACATTCAGGATTCAATCAGCAGTAGCAGGAACAGTATTTCTGTCACCGTAATAGCACTAACAGCTGCAGTAGTTTTATTACTACTGGTAGTAGTATGCTTAAAATCCAGGCATTTGTGTCTATGAGGACAGAAGGGATGGAATGCCAATTGACAGTGAACAAGTTCACGTACTACCAAAGTTAATAAAGAGAGGTCCATGCTCAGGTACAACAGCCAGCAGATGTACCAGGTGGAAAATATAAATTAAACATTTTATTTTGCCCAGGTAGTCCTATAATAGATTGGTAGACTGTACTTCCTGTTCTAAATTGATGTCTCTTCCGGTTTCAGATGTTAAAGTGGTTCATAAAAATGAAAAGGAACTAAGCAAAAAAAATAGAAGAATAGGCATAAAGGGTTTTTATGATAGTGAAATTGCACAGAACTTTAAAAGAAAATAATAATAACAAGAAAATATTTTTGCAAGGTTGTATGTGTAATGAGTTGGTGGGCTTCGGTCTAGTCACCTAGCTGACAGGTTTCTCACCGGAAGGAGTTCACAACATCCTCTGGCCAGGCATGCCCAGAGGTTATATAATAAATGGGGGAAGACTACACATGGTTCTTTTCACCCTGACTGTGATATCGTGTGATCTTATTATTGGCACCTGCTACACGTGCTGCCTAGGCCCCACATCATGGGCATTACACTGGAGACGAGGGGTCTCTTACCCACGTGCCCCACTGCTACTAGACATGGTAGCTCCAGACCCGGATACACATTGACCTGTGGTGCCTGCCCCCCTCGATTATCTCAGGGGCCGTGTGCCCATCCAGCATCACTGGCAGTTCTGCCCTGCTCCTGTAGTGGCCACACCTGGATCCCCACTGCCTTGCTACATCCAGCCTCTCCAACTGCTCCAAAGGCCGAGGACCACACCCCCGAGCAGAAGCTGAGCCCAGAGGGCCACAGAGGTTTGTCGTGCATCTCGCATCCGGACCCACCCTGCCTGAGCCATCACCTTGTGAGCCAGGGCACTCTACTTGCCTTTCACTGAAGTCCTGCCTGCACCATGCACTGGCAGCTCCAGAAGGGCCTAGCATTTCCACCCACCCATTGGGTGACAGACTGTGATATTTATTTAAATAGGAAGGAAATACTAGTGCAAAGCAGGAGAGCATCAGAAGGAAATCAACATGACAAGTAAGCACTCTGGGGTCACACAATTTCTGCAGGATCCCTTTACGCTTGCACACCCACTGGCCAGAAAGAGTTGAACTCTGAGTCACCTGTGCGCATGTCCCATGCCACTCTCAACATGGCAAATGATCAGCCAGCACCTGCACTTCCAATCACCAGCCCAACGAGATATGAGCACAGATCATACAAGGCTACTGAAACAAGACTCATCCTAAAACAACCCAACATCAGCCTGGATTACATCCTAATAATGGCAAAATCACAATAATCTTTCGTCAGCCAGAGAGACTGAGATGTACGCTGCCATAACTCAAGGTCCTGACAAAGGTCCAACCATCAATACAGACTGCGTGGATGCAATATAAGTGCAACACACCAGGAACAGACCCAAGACCCCAACATCAACAAGGCAAGGGGCATGTAGCATGTATTGCAGATGAGAGAAGTATGCTCCCAAAGTGCCTTGCGCAAGGACGGCAATGCTCCAACTGTGGGAAGATGATTCACTTTGTGATGATCTGTCACAGAGGTGCAGGGAAAAGAGGAAAGAGAATGATGCCCAAAAGCCAGAACAGTGGAATACCTGTTGATAGAACACCCGAACAACTCGAATGGGACTGGCAGGGAATGAGGCAGAAGTACACGCCTGAAGGCTCTTCACCCAAGGAAGAAGATGTATTCCTTATCTCCTTCACAAATGACCTGAAAAGGCATAGAAGACCTCAACCCACCTGTGTCGTCGAGATCACAGGGTTCCAGGTGAAGGCGCTTATTGACACAGACACCTACGTCAATGCGATATACCATCCAACATCAACATCCTCACGTACAGAAACCACACACCTCTACCGCTCAAAAGGCGAATGACAGTGAGCATAAAGTCACATGACAAGGAAATACAAGCCACCTTCCTTATCATAGACAAAGAAGAAAATACGCTGCTTGGCAGCCACTTGGCTGAGGACTTAGGACTTTTGTCCTTCCTAAACAGTGTCAGCACTCTTCAAGTCAATGAACTACTGCATCAATTCCCAGAACTGTTCATTGGTCTGGGGTGTTTGAAAGCCCCCACCCATTCCACCACACATTGACAAACCAGTCACACTCACTGCACTACGACACAGGAGTGTCCACTTCCACTTCCGGCTGCTAATGGAGCTAGAACTAAAGACCTCTGGAGGTAGAAGAGACTAAACTATGGCAGAGCATCCACGACCAAGGTATTCCAAGATGCTCGTAGAGAAGCACTCTCTGGGCTACTAGAAGTTATTAACATAATCAATGACATCCTCATCTATTCCACAACTACTGAAGACCACCACTGACACCTTGAAGTCACGCTACGACCCCTGGTAGAATGTGGCCTAATCCTCCACTGAGAAAAATGTTCATTTTTTTCAAATGTCCATTGAATTCTTTGGCTACATCTTCAACCAGAATGGGGTGCAGGTTGACCCCTGGAAGTCTCAGACAATCAAGCAAGCCCTGGCGCCGAAGACTGGGAGTGAGGTGCGCAGCTTCCTGGGGATGGCCACCTACTGTGGCCTGTTTATTCCAAACCTGTCCACCTTTGTAGAACCTATATGATCCCTCACAAAGGTGGAAACTCCATGATCATTGGGCCAGAGGTAAGAGAAGACTTTCCAAGACCTCAAGGAAGCACTGATGAACAAGACCACCATGGTGTACTTTGACCAAAAGAAAAAGACAGAATTGATAGTGAACGACAACCCAGTGGGCCTCGGAGCTGTTCTAACCCAAGATGTTGAGCCTGGAAGGTGGGCCCCCTAAGCATTCGCAAGCAGAGAAGGCCACTGACACCGTGTTGACAAAGGTAAAGGTGTCATGACCCTACTCTCTTGTGCTACAGCACGCTCATGCACAATCCTGCAATACAATGAGATGTGCTTGTAATGTTCCTGAATTGAGGTGTGCATGTATTTGATGGAGTCATGACATTGTGTTTCTCTGTGGTGCTCTTTTGCACTATGGTGTATGTATTTATGGTTCATTTTGTTTAAAAGAACATTGTTTTGTTTTCTAATTAGTCACCAAGTGCTATGAGCATATGGCATGGTGACTCATCCCTAGGTACACAAGTAATTAAACCACTGCACACAGAAAGCAGCAAGCGGAAGAAAACATGACTCATCCTTGATTATTAACCACCATGTTTTATGCACATATTGCAAAAACATAATGACTCATCCTTGACTAATAACCACCACCTGTTATGTACATATTGCAAAAGCTGGATGACTCATCCCTACGTAGACAAACAATTAAGCCACTGCACAAGGAAAACAACAAACGTTGAATCACGCCCCCAACAAGACTATTTAAACCAAGCGTTTTATTGTGCCCGTGCTTTGCCTCATCTCTACTCCTTACCTGAATCTCCAGCCTCCTGTTGCCTGGCAATGGACTCTTCCTTCAAAGACTGGTATCGCTCTTCAGCATTGATTCCCTGGGTGATGCATCTGCTGGCAACCATCCTTCACTCAGCCTCAGCTCTATGCCTCCTGATCTGTAGGAAAGAGGAAAAGGGACAACAACTCAGTAGTAATGAATGTGTGGACTCACATTGTGTGAAGTTTGATGAACAACTACCAAGCACGAACTCGGTATGACTTATTTGGTCCTTTTTAGGAAAAATGATTGATTGCATAACGCACAATAATCTATTGGTTAAGTTCTTGCATGAAAGACTGAGTGGTACTAGAAAACCAAAGTGCTTCAATTTACTGTCTTTTGTTGTTTGCAAACAATTGACTCTTGAACACTTCCTGATTTTATATGTTTAAAAAATAATTGATCGTTATCGCTAACGAAGACTTTCTTGGCTGCTGTGGAGAAACAGGAGCCCAGATTTGGTGGAAGACTAAAGTATATTGTATTTGAGAACTTTGTTCGCTCTATGTGCTGTAGGGGACAAAAATCATTGTATGCAATGAAAATCTCCTGTTGAGATTTTAGATACTCTAACCTGTGTTTCCTTTGACATGTTCTGTTTCTTGGCATAAAATCAAAGCTAGTAAACTAATTGTGCCTCTTTTTACTGACCTGTTCCCATTTTGGAGTCTTGCTAACCAAGGGAACCAGATGCCCGTTGCAACACATCCTGTCCACCTGTCCCTGCCTTGATAAGGAGTGCTGAGAACCGAGTGCTTATTTGTTTCTCTCTTTCTTCTTCAAACCCCCCTTCCCTTTGGGGCTTTACCTGGTGCAACGCTTAGCTAAAAGAATCACTACAATCGCAGCCAGACCCCATCGGAACAATCTGGGAAATTCAGGTGAGTGGCTTGTGACAAAAGGCAGCCCTCTCAGATGAATCCTGGGAAGGATACCTGAAAGAGATCAACAGTTGGTCTGGCATGGATAAAAAGTAGCTCATAAAGCTCTGGAGGGTCCGCAATGAACTCATACTGAGTCACCAATTAGTAATACCAGCCAGCCTACAACAACGAGTAACCACACTAGTTCACATGTGGACACCAGGGCACAGCGAAGATGAAATCACTGATGTGAGAAAAGGTATTGTTCCCTCACCTTGAGAACATGGTAGAGGACCATGTGAGGCAATGCCCTGCCTGCAAGCAGACGAGCACCATGGAGGCCCCAGAGTCTCTTATTACTGAGCAACCGTGTGACACACCCTGGTCCAAGGTGAGCCTCGACTTCAGAAGCTTCCCGGATGGAAGAGTGACCCTAGTGATGGTTGACAGATACTCAAAGTACCCGATCGTAGAGTTTATGTAGTCCACAGCTTTTGAAAACATATCACCCATGTTGGAGAAAATCTTTGCAATGTTTGGATTCTTCAAAGAAATTTAAGCTGACAATGGGCCCCCCTTCTAAGTGGCAGAGTTGAAAGAACTACTCGAGCAGCTCGGGATAAAGCATAGCGTATCACCCTACAATTGCCGCAAGTGAATGGTGCAGTCGAGCGCTTCATGTGCACCCTCAACAAAGCCCTCAGGATTGCCACATTGGAGGACGCTGACCTCGAGTCGAGCCTTCAACACTCTCTGAGAGAGTACTGAGGCGTGCCACACTGTACCACCCAGCAGCGCTGGACGTGACACCATAGCCATGTGCCGTGGATGGGAACTGCTGCCCTACAATCCCAGAGCAGCTCAGGTGAAAAGACAAGAAAACAATGCACAGGCCAGCAAGAAGCGACATGTGACCACCCGATGACTATATCTAGGAGATCTGGTAATCATATGCGATATCAAGCCAGGGTGGAAGTTCAGGATGCCCTTTGAAACCGGGGTATGGACAGTTGTCTCAGTCACTGGCATGATGGTTGCTGCTAGAAAATAACTGAACAGGTGACTCAGAACATATTGTGGTTCCAAAATGTCCCAGTCTAAGATGTCCCAGAAGACACCCCCAGGCCGAGGATGACACCTAAGATTTGCCTCCTGGGGAACAAGAGCTGGACGTCCACGGCACTATGAGTCCAGCACCTGAATCAAGCAGAGAAACAGAAAGGGCTGACAAAGGCCCCAAGACCCAGGATGACACTTGGCATTTCCTCTCTGACGACAGGGACTTCAGCCCAATCCTCAACCAAGCCAAAGGCTCTGAGACTTTGTGTGCGTTCTGACTGAATGGACATTTTGAACTAAGTTGGGGAGGGATGTAATAAGTTGGTGGGCTTCGGTCTAATCGACCAGCCCACAGTTTTTGCACCGGAAGGAGTTCACGACATCCTCTGGCCAGGCGTGGCCAGAGGCTATATAAGAAATGAGGGAAAACCCCACGTGGTTCTTTTTACCCCAACTGTGATATTGCAAGTCAGTAGTCTTATTACTGGTGCCTGCTACGTGCGCTTCGTGGGTCCCACATTCAGAGCATTACAGAACACCCTATGTAACTTTAGTGTCAACTTTAGTAAAACAACTATAACATACTTAAGCACTGTTTCTCCCGTGATGCAAACCTTTCTGAGAGAGTTGGCAGGGGCTGACATTGTTTTCACAAATGCCTTAATCCTGCGTGTTTGAAGGAGGCACAAATGACCAAGTCAAAAAATGCGCGTTAAGAAAACAAGCCTCAACAGGGCAATATGGACGATTTTCATAATGTATGTGTGTTACCTTTCCAAATGGCCATTCCAATCTTCTCAGAGGACTGTCTTGTTAAAATGAAACAAAGCCCCTTAAACCACTCTCATCCTTCTTGCTGAGACACGCTCCAGGGGGTGGTGCGCTGTGTTGTGGTTAGAGAGAGAATATTGGCCTGCCTTAAAATAAAAGGGAAAATGATACACTGTATATCAGCGACTTTAAAAGGGAAAAGAAAATGTGGGGTTAATAGCAGCCCTGAGAACGGGAAATTGATAAAGTGATGTATTTTTTAGCTGTGCTCTAAAAACTGGTTTAGTCAGAGCTCTTTCAGGTTTGGAGAAAGCGAATTTATGTCACAGGACAAAAAAAATCTACTTTTTGGTTTGCTATACGCATCCGTTGCTGACACGTCATGTCCGCAAAGGACTGCTTCTGTACTAAATATGTGTGCAGTTTTCTTTATGCCCCTGATAAATACATGAATACTGGTTTCTCCTGATTCTGATTCTTTGCAGAGTCGTAACATAGGTCACTGCAACCCCCGCAGGGCTGTACAGCCCCCACTACAAGGGGTCTGTGCGCGCATGAGAGTGTATGTGTCTGTCTGTGTGCCTCTCAGCTTTTAAAGCCATGCTACCTTCAGAAAAAACACTGTTCTAAACATTGACAAAGCCAATAGGTTCGGCTTTTGCATAGAGTATTTTTGCTGCTGTGGAAGTGCGCATACATTTGGGCCCGTAGGCGTCTGTGGTTTTGTGGGCTCTGGCTTTTCATCTGTCAAATGTGCGAGGGTCCAGCGATGATAAAATACTGACCCAACCCGTACTTCCGTTTATGCTGTTTACTCTGGGTAGAAGAGCTCATTTTATGGTACCTCCTCTGCCTATTTTTTATTGCCAGATCTCACAAAGAGTAAGAGAGAATGCAAAAAAGAGAGCAAAGAATGAGGACAAGGAATGGTAGGTTAATGGACCCAGAGGGAGAAAGCAGGAATGGCAAGGAACCTGCAAGTGTGAGATAAAGAGATTGGCAGTGGAGGGTAGTGCAAGAAAGAGGCATGAAGTCGAAATAACACTTAGGGCCATATGTAGGAAATTCTGAGTTTGCGACTTGCAAATTGCGAGTCTGAGCGACTCGCAATTTGCAAGTCGCAAACCCGGATGCAGGATGGTGTCCCTGACACCATCTGCGAATCGCAAGGGGGTTGCAAAGACCCAAATCATTATTATTAAAGAGGTGGGTCGCAATTTGCTACCCCCTTCCGATTCGCAGCACACAGGGATGGTGGCCTGCTGGAGACAGCAGACCACCATGTCTGTGACTGCTTTTCACTAAAGCCGTTTTTTTTGTATTGTAGCCCGTTTTCCTTAAAGGAAAACGAGTTGCAACACAAACGAAAAAATGAAACGTTTGTGTTTCATTTTTTCAGAGCAGGCAATGGACCACTGCCTGCTCCGAAAAAATGTTTTCAGGGCCATTCACAAAGGGGAAGGGGTCCCATGGGGAACCCTTCCCTTTTGCAAATTAGTTAGCACCCATTTGAAATGGGTGCTAACTGCGAATTGCTTTGCGGCCGCGTTCGCGGTCACAAAGCAATTCTACATCGAATCGCAAATAGGAAGGGGAATGAGCATCGAAATGTGCTTTTTGCATGGTGCAAACAGCGAATTTCGCTGTTTGCGCCATGCAAAAAGCTTCGTACATCTGGCACTAGGCCTCTTGCTCTTCAGCTATCTCAGCACTCAGAAGCACTTTAGGCAGGCTCTTAAGAAATATTTTGACCCCTGCACCTATTTATTCCTTTATTTACTTACATATTTATTCTTTTATTTGTGAATTAAGCACACCCCTATTCATAAATTGATTATTACATTTGTTATATGTGTTGTATTGTTTCCATAGGCAGATCAATGTATTTCTCTTTGGGTAGGTGATGTCGGACTAAATGGAAGGGAAGAGTTGTAGTTCTCGAAGCTTTCTGTTTCTGAACTGACTAATGTAATTCTGTATTAAAAAGCCTGCATTGGCTTCTCCTGTTGCATATGTATATTTTTCGTTTTTTTGTATTAGAAAAAAATAATATAATAGTAAAAAAAAGAAACACTGAAAACTGTATTTTGTCAGGATTATTGCCACTGTTTTTCTTGTCAAAACAGAATACTCTTAAGAAGAAAAATAAGTGTGCCATTGGGATGGCGGTATCCGGAGCGTTATGTCACAAAACAGGCTCCAAAGTATAAACTCTTCTGGCTCATTTTCTTTCTTAAATACGTTAACTAGGGTTTGGGGGAAACAGCGGCAAATGAAGGGTTGCATGACCTATGAAACTGCAACTCTGTGTTAAGCTGTATTGAAAGAGATGCATCTGCTGAGAACCCCAATCCTCCCACTTGCACTTTGACAAGAGGCTTGTGTAGTAACAGCACGCCGAGAAGCAGGGGCCCAGGGGAATGGGAGACACAGAATCCGGCCATCAACGCGAGCCAGTTCATGCGATTTTCTGGCAGAAGGGTCTTTGGAATCAGAGGTTACACAGTAAGGGTAACAGGGGCACACGCTTAGAACAAGAGACAAGAAGAGCGGCATCAATGTAATGGCAACTTAAGCAACTAACCAAACTCCAGTGCAGATGGTGCTGTGAGGAAGACTTGCACCGTCCAAGAACTGGCAAAGAACTCCAGGATGGCAAGGAATGGTAAACCAGAGACTGGTTTGTAGAGCATCCAGCACATACAAAGACATAAACAGACAAGGAGGCACTGAGGCCCTTATTTATACTTTTTTACGTAAAACAGTGCAAAATTAAAAAAATATATTTATATTTTGTAAGTTTGCGCCGCTTTTGTGTCAAAACATTTCGCAAGTACAGCGCTAACTTTTCATAAATCAGGCCATAGGTATCTCACAGGAGCAGCCACAGTACCTCAAGGGAGACACTATAACTTGATACTTTTTTCCCAAAGCATTATAATTAGTTTAAAAAAACATTGTTTCACTTCACAAGATATGTAGTACATTAAATTACCACCCTTTAGAGTCTTCCTAGACAGATTTGTTGTCCCTGAATATTAAGTACAGGTGTCTTATTACTAAAGTCCAGTATCTAAAAGACCTAATGCAATGTTTCGTGGAACAATCCAAAAAAGAAAAATGGTAGTCTACTACCAGAAGATTCAGTTTTAAACACTGATCTGTCAAAATACTGTGACCAAAATATTGATCACCAGAATATCATGAAGAGATAAGCTTACTATACTTAACTGCACATATATAATTTGACGGTATACATACATGTATATATTCAGACATGTAGATTTGGAATCAAGAATAGCCAATTTATACTTGACTATACACATACCTTCATGATATTCTAATAGTTGATATTTTTTCCATGATATTTTGTCAGGTTGATGTTTAAAAGCCAGTATTCTGATATACGACCAAAATGGCATATTGACATGTGTCAATTAGAAGTAGTGTATTCTTTCATTTACCTATATTATACTATCGTTCCAAATTGAAGCGGAATACAACTTTCTAATAATGTTGTGATTTGTTGATGAATTCTATGACAATTCTTCATAGATTTAATAGAGAATATGGAAAGGGGATAATTTTACCTGTCCTAAAAGCAGAAAATGAAACAATATATTATATTTTTAGATACCACACTTGGGAAGGTCAGTTCCTTCTAAAGCTCAATATTGTGTGGGGTAAGGCATAAAGGCATTTACTACCCTCCGTTGACATACACCTTTAGAGAAATAAATATTTTAATTGGATCTAGCAGTATACACAGTTCTCTTTAAAAGGCTTTGCCTTTTATCTTTAAATCAAGTGGCACACACCTCTGTAGACTTTAATGAGGTCCTCATTCTCGGCTCCACTCCCTCCGGCTGGGACGACTCCTGGTGGCCTGCCACACTGGGAACCGCACCAACGCCCACCAACCACACATGCAACCTCGGGTTCATCCTGGACTCATCACTTTCAATGACCCAGCAAGTCAACGGCGTCTCTTCCTCCTGCTTCAACACCCTCTGCATGCTTCAGAAGATCTACAGATGGATCCCCACCAGAACCAGAAGGGCAGTCACCCAAGCCCTAGTAAGCAGCAGACTGGAATACTGCAATGCCCTCTATGCAGGAGCCACAGCCAAGCTCCAGAAAAGGCTGCAACGCATACAGAACGCCTCCGCATGCCTCATTCTGGACATCCCCCACCACAGCCACATCACAGCCCACCTGAGACCTGCACTGGCTCCTCATCAACAAGAGAATCACGTTCAAGCTCCTCACCCACGCTCACAAAGCACTACACAACGCCGGACCAGAATACCTCAACAAATGACTCACCTTCTACACCCGACCCACCAGCTTCGCTCCGCTAACCTTGCTCTTGCCACCGTTCCACGCATCTATAGAATGACCGCTAGTGTCAAATCGTTCTCCCACCTCACCTCCAAGAGGTGGGACACCCTTTCTATCCACCTGCTACAGACACAGGACCTGCTAACCTTCAGGAGACACCTCAAAACCTGGCTGTTCAAGCAGTAGCAGCACCCCCCCTCAGTGCTATGATTGATAGATTGATTGATCCATGTTGAAAGTGCCTGTTTTAGAAAATAGGATCAGGTAACATGATCCCAATTCATACTATGTTGAAAGAATGGGTTATTCTGGTATGTTAAATTAAATTTTTAATTTAAAGTTAAAATACTGTTTCTTAAAATTTGTAAATATATTCATGTTGAACATGTCGATAGCCTTCCCATTTTTCCATTGTATAAAACTCCAGTGCCAAAAATAGGGCCTGAGGATTTACAATAAAGCTGAGTACTATAAGTGGGGATTACGTACCCCTTATCTTTTGAAAGCTGATGAAGGTTTAGTCAACATGCCTATTCTTGCAGTGTGAGTTTTAAAAACCTTCTCAATATGGAAGTAAGAGACTGTTCTTTTAGCAGATGCCACAATAGATGGTATTAAAAAGCAATGGTATATCTTTAGCCAAAGAACAAGTGAATGGTTATGTATTTATCTTCTATCTGTTAGACCTAGCCCTTTTTGCAGGGTTATCCCCAAACCTTTTGCATTCTTCCTCCTATTGTTTCTGACCCGTTTTGTTGGCTGTAGGACTTTGGGCACTTTAACACTGCTAACCAGTGCTAAAGTGCATATGTTCTTTGCCTAAAATGTATTGGTGATTGGTTTATCCATGATTGGCATATTCAATTTACTAGTAAGTCTCTAGTAAAATGCACTATTTGTGCCCAGGGCCTATAAATCAAATACTACTAGACAACCTGCAGCACTGATTGTGACACCCACATGAGTACCCCTGTAAGCATATCTCATACCTGCCACTGCAGTGTCTGTGTGTGCATTTCTAAACTGCCATTTCGACTTGTCAAATTCACCCACTTTCCAGGCCCAAACCTTCCCTTTGCCTACATATAAGTCACCCCTACAGTAGGCCCAAGGCAGCCCCATGGACAGAGTGCAGTGTATTTAAGAAGCAGGACATTTACTGGTGTGCTGTACATGTCCTGTTAGTGAACTACAGCTTAATTCAAATGCAAGGACTATCTCTTCCATAGGGTAACATGGGGATTGCCTTGAAATGTCTTTTAAGTGTAATTTTCCATTGGGAGCTGACGAGATGTGGAGTTTGGGGTTTCTGAACTCACAATTTTTAAATACAACTTTTGGTTGAGTTGTTTTTTTAATTGTAAGTTTGACAAATGCCCCTTTTAGAAAGTGGGCATTTTTTTGCTTACCATTCTATGCCTCTGCCTGTCTGTGGAATACACATCTTGTTCAGGATGACAGTTAAGCTGTTTGTGTATTCACTCTAGAAAGTCACACAAAGGGAGCTGAGGTGAGCCTTGCATATTCTGATGGCCCATCACTAAGCTAATGTGTCTTCCTGAGTTAGAGTGGTGGGAGGAGCTCACACAACTGAAAAGGGCTGTGCCTGTCGTCATACAACCCCATGCAGTGTGTCTGGGGCCAGGGCAGGGAAAGGTAGGGTTTTGTGCACTACAAAGACTTCTCTTTGAAGTTTGCCCACTTCAAAGACAGAAATGGGTATAAGTACTGGACCTCTGACCCCACATAGTTAGAACACTTCTGGACTGAGGGCATTCTGCCAGGAAAAAGAGCTGGATGCTGTAGAAGAGACTACCACTCTGTCTTTTGCTTTGTTGAGCTGGCCTGCTTCTTGCTGCACCTGAGAGTGAAAGGATTGGACTTGGCTCTCTACATCCTGCTTTCCAAGGTTCTCCAAGTGCTTAAATTGAGCTTGTGTCTTGGTAAGAAGTCTCAGGGCCATCAAAGACTCCACCTGCCAGTACCTGGGCTCTCTTGCTGAGTCCTCACTTGCCAAGTGGTGCCAAATCCAGTTCCTGGGCCCTTGGAAGTGAGCTCTGGTGCAACTCGGAAGAAACTAAGCACCTCTACTCCAGAACAATTGGTCCCTGCTTAGTACAAAAACCACAACCTGCAGCACAGGCCCGACACAGCCACCGCCTGGGTCCTGAGATCAGTGTCCCTGATGTCCAGAACACCCGACTCTGACTCCGCTGCAGCATCTGTGGCCCTGTAGTGTGATCGCGACAACGCAAAGTTGAGGCCTCGCATGTTGAACCGACACCTCACCACCAAGGTCGCATCATGTCCCCTGCAAAAGTAAGGAACCAACGCCTCACCTCCCCTGCCTTGCAGTAAGGAACCAATGCCTCACTTCTCCATTAGCAGTAAGGAATCAATGCTGCTCCGGCTTCAGTGACTCCTCAACTCCCTGATTCCATGGAACGCCTTTGCTCTCTCATCGTTTTCCAAGGTACTGTACCTGGGGTCCGTTCGACTCAGTGACAGGCCCGCACACCCTCGCAAGTGGCATTGAACTGTCGACAGTGACTCTGTTAAGACACTGTGATAGCCCCAGTTGGAGCTATTGTGTTTCTAAGCACTATACTAAGATGTAATCTTTGAAAATGTGTATCTGTACTTGCGTATGTTAGATTTATGTAGTTTTGGCCTTCTTTTACTCAGATAAATATCGGCTATTTTTCAAAACTGGTGTGGAGTACTTTTGTGGTGTTTTCACTGTTTTACTGTGTGTGGGTACAAAGACTTTACACATTGCCTCTGAAATATGCCTGACTGCTTGAGCCAAGCTACCAAGCGGGTGAGCAGGGGTTATCTTAGCTGTTTGACTCCCTTACCCTGACTAGAGTGAGGGTCCCTACTTGGACAGGGTGCAACCACTGCCAACTAGAGACCCCATTTCTAACACTACCCTATACCAAATTTTTATTGGAATTTAGTAGAAATGTGAGGGGGTTCCTGATGAAATTTATTATTAGTTTTATCCCAATTTGTTAACCCAGTATATTCTATTGTGCTTCTTATAATTGGAAAATGAATATTTTACAAGCTGTGCGCTAAAGAAATTACCTAACAAATTTAAGTAAATGATAATTACTTCAAACTTAGTCATGAAATGGCCCCAGAATAGATTATTAAATTAAAGGCAGTCGGATGTTCAAAATCTTCTGTTGGTAGACAGGAGAGAACCTATGCATGTGGAGACTGGAAGACTTTATGCATGAAAAGAGGAGGAGCTTGGACCAAGTCAGCTGAGCCACTGTTGCAGGTGAGAGAACCAGTGGTCAGAGGTTTGCAACTTGAGGTTAGAGGTCGACGGTCGGTTGTGATAGCGGAAGAGATGTAGGTGAGCGTAAGGAGTAAGAGTTAGTGATTTGCCTGCCTGTAGGAGGCTGGCCTGTCTTATAGTGGTTACCTTGTGGTACTTACACCCTGTGCCAGGTCCAATTATCCTTTATTAGTAGAATAGAGGTGTTTCTAGCAGCTTAGGCTGATAGAAAGTAACTATGGCAAAGCTTAGGCTGAACTAGGAGACATGCAAAGCTCCTACTATACCACTTATATCGTATAGCACAATATCCTAAGAAAACACAATACTCAGACTTATTAAAATAAAGGTACTTTATTTTTATGACAATATGCCACAAGTATCTCAGTGAGTACCCTCAGTAAGAAGGTAAGTAATATATACAAATTATATGTACACAAACCCTAAATAGGTAAGTAATAGCAAGAAAAGTAATGCAAACTGTGTAGAATTACAATAGGTTGTAATAGGTGAACATAGGTCTTGGGCCAACACAAACCATATACTCCAAAAGTGGAATGCGAATCACAAATGGACCCCAGACCTATGGGAGCTTGTAGAGGGTCGCTGGGACTGTAAGAAAACAGTCAGGGTGTCCAAGATACCCCACCCCAAGACCCTGAAAAGTAGGAGTAAAGTACACCTACTACCCCAATAGAACACAATAGTCATGATAGGGGGATTCTGCAAGAACCACAAACACCAGCAAAGCACTGAAGACGGATTCCTGAACCAGAGGACCTGCAAGGTAAGGGGACCAAGTCCAGGAATCGCGATAGTGTCCAGGGGGGCAGGAGCACAGCAAACCCCGGATGAAGGTGCAAGAAGGCTGCCTCCGGATGGAAGAAGCTCAGGATTCTGCAACAACAAAGAGAGATAGGAACTTCTCCTTTGGAAGGAAGATATCCCACGGCGTGCTGGAGGTTGCAGAATTGTTTCCACGCAGAAATACCGCAAACAAGCCTTGCTAGCTGCAAGGGTCGCGGTAGAGGTTTTTGGGTGCTGCTGGGGACCAGGAAGGACCAGGATATCGCCCCTTGGAGGAGGAGACAGAGGGGTACTCAGCAACACAGAGAGCCCCCACAGAAGCAGGCAGCACCTGCAGAAGTACCAGAGCAGGCACTTAGAAGATTTGTGAACTGGAGCTGGCTCAGAGTCACAAAGGAGGGTCCCACGACGTCGGAGTCCAACTCAGAGGGTTGAGCACTACAGGGCGGAGTGCTGGGGACCCACACTAGGCTGTGCGCAAAGGAATCCTTGGAAAAGTGCACAGAAGCTGGAGCAGCTGCAAATCATGCAGTACACAGGTTTGCAGTCCAGCTTGCGGCGGCAAGGACTTACCTCCACCAAACTTGATCTGAAGGATCACTAGACTGTGGGAGTCACTTGGCTAGAGTTCCTGTGTTCCAGGGACCACGCTCGTCAGGATGAGAGGGGACCCAAAGGACCGGTGATGCAGTCTTTTGGTGCCTGCGTTAGCAGGGGAAGATTCCGTCGACCCACGGGAGATTTCTTCTTGGCTTCCAGTGCAGGGTGAAGGCAGACAGCCCCCAGAGCATGCACCACCAGGAAACAGTTGAGAAAGCCGTCAGGATGAGGCGCTACAATGTTACTGGTCGCTTGCTACTTTGTTGCGGTTGTGCAGGCATCCTGGAACAGTCAGCGGTCGATCCTTGGCAGAAGTTGAAGAGGGAAGTGCATAGGAACTCTGGTGAGCTCTTGCATTCGTTATCTTAAGAATACTCCAGAGGAGAGGCCCTAAATAGCGAGAAAAGGAGGTTTGGCTACCAAGAAAGGAGGATTGGCTACCAAGAAAGGTAAGAGCCTATCAGAGAGGGTCTCTGACATCACCTGCTGGCACTGGCCACTCAGAGCAGTCCAGTGTGCCCCCAACACCTCTGTTTCAAAGATGGCAGAGGTCTGGGACACACTGGAGGAGCTCTGGGCACCTCCCCTGGGAGGTACTGGTCAGGGGAGTGGCCACTCCCCATTCCTTTGTCCAGTTTCGCGCCAGAGCAGGGCTGGGGGATCCCTGAACCGGTGTAGACTGGCTTATGCAGAGATGGGCACCATCTGTGACCATCAAAGCATTTCCAGAGGCTGGGGGAGGCTACTCTTCCCCAGCCCTTCACACCTATTTCCAGAGGGAGAGGGTGTAACACCCTCTCTCAGAGGAAATCCTTTGTTCTGCCTTCCTGGGCCGGGGCTTCCAAGACCCCAGGAGGGCAGAATCCTGTCTGAGGGGTTGGTAGCAGCAGCTGCAGTGGAAACCCCAGAAAGGCAGTTTGACAGTACCCGGGTTCTGTGCTAGAGACTTGGGGGATCATGGAATTGTCCCCCCAATACCAGAATGGTATTATACATGTTACATGGCCATGTTCGGAGTTACCATTGTGACGCTATACATAGGTAGTGACCTATGTATAGTGCACACGTGTAATGGTGTCCCCGCACTCACAAAGTCTGGGGAAATTGCCCTGAACAATGTGGGGGCACCTTGGCTAGTGCCAGGGTGCCTACATACTAAGTAACTAGGCACCCAACCTTCACCAAGTGAGGGTTAGACATATAGGTGACTTATAAGTTACTTATGTGCAGTGAAAAATGGCTGTGAAATAACGTGGACGTTATTTCACTCAGGCTGCAGTGGCAGGCCTGTGTAAGAATAGTCTGAGCTCCCTATAGGTGGCAAAAGAAATGCTGCAGCCCATAGGGATCTCTTGGAACCCCAATACCCTGGGTACCGAAGTTACATATATATGGGTGTACCAGTGTGTCAATGAGAATTGGTAAATTTAGTCACTAGCCTGCAGTGACAAATTTAGAAAGCAGAGACAGCATAAACATTGAGGTTCTGGTTATCAGAGCCTCAGTGATACAGTTAGGCACCACACAAGGAACACATATAGGCCACAAACATATGAGCACTGGGCTCCTGGCTAGCAGGATCCCAGTGACACACATCAAACACACTGACAACATAGGGTTTTCACTATGAACACTGGGCCCTGGCTAGCAGCATCCCAGTGAGACAGTAAAACACCCTGACATATACTCACAAACAGGCCAAAAGTGGGGGTAACACGGCTAAAAAGAGACTACCTTCCTACACAACCTTCCCCCAAACGAAGGACAATAAGGCTAACCTTGGCCAGTTGAGTCTTTATTGTCTAAGTGGTGATAATTGGAGAGTAGCTCTGCAATAGATTGGTTACTCCCTTTATCATCCACTATATGGTTACTTCCCTGTGGGGATGTAAACCACCCTGTTTGAAGTTTTTTAGCTAGCCAACAATGTGATGTCATATTTTCAGAGATCCTATTAGTATGTTTAAGTTTAGAGCAGTGGGAATTGTCCACTGGACCTATATCCAATGATGAGAATGCCAGACAGGGATGCTGTGTCAGTAAAGCCATAGCTGGGCAAAAACATTGTCCATATGGCTGTAAGGGAGAACAGGGTTGCTGTTTCTCTTGAGTTGGAGCAGGGCAGGGATGCTGTCCCATGAGCTCCACACTAGGGCAGGGCTGCTGTCCTAAGTGTTGTGAGGCAGTGCAGGGTTGCTGGTCTAAAGTTTCTCTGGGAGGGTTGGAGGGATGCTCCATGTTAGCCAAAATGGTGCACTTTTTCTCACCAATATTAGTTATCCCACAGAGAGGTACTTCCACCTCAGGGAGTACAGCTGTGCCAGCTGATGATTCCCTTGGTACAGGTGCCTACCCAGGAGAGGTTTCACCCACCACAGGAATGGTATCCTGAATGGCAGGGCGGGTAGGGGATACTTTGATGCCCTTTTTACCTGTTGTTGGGGATGGATCCTGAGTTTTCCGGACTTTTTCTCTCCTTTTCTTTTTCATTTCAGCTGAAATGAGAGGAAGAAATTCCTCAGAGATACCCAGCATGGCTGCATGGATATTAAACTCTATCTCAGCCCAACCTGAGGCCTCTAGGTCATTACCTAAGAGACAGTCTACAGGTAAGCTAGGTGATACTACCACCTGCTTAGGGCTAGTAACTCTCCCCCAACCTAACTGAATTATATCTAAGGGAAGAAACTTAGTGGAGTTATGGACATCAATAATCTTGTACTGTTGTCCAATGATGTGTTGTTCAGGAAACACTAGGTTTTCAGTCACCAAAGTGACACTGGCACCAGCCTCAACACACTTTATTGAAACTGTCTGCCTGTACTTATCCATTGTAAGGGGACAACCAGCCAGTGTGGCAAGGCCAATGCCACCAGGTGTGACATAAACTTTCTTGGGACTGACTACCCCAGTTTCTATGATGGACCCATAAGTGAACCCAACTACACCCTTATTTTGACTGTTGCCAGCAGTCCCACCACTATTACCACTACTGCTAGGTGTGTTAAACCTAATCTGCCAGTACCATGTCCATGAGAAGAGCCCCCCAACCCTTGTTAACTTGGAATGAGGTCTCTAGATCAGACTCCATGGGGACACGAAGGCTGGGCCTGCATCAAGATGACGTGTAGCAGAGATAGCGTTGATGGCATCTGGTAGGAATCCCTCTGATAATCCTGTCTATGTGAGATGTATTTATACAGATCTTGTAGGACCCCTGACACAGGTATGTTACCACACAATAGATAAGAAAGCATGTTTGGGACTTCAATCACATAAACAATTGCCTTGAAAAGTAGATTATGTTCCTGTGACACGTAAGTGGGAAAGCGACATGATGTAAATACCTATGTCAATCCCTTGTCTTTGACGCTGATAGTGACACCTTCACAGAGTGACACTGATAACATGAAATCAAAACATCTTCCTAACTATACACATAGCAGCTATCTTGGAAGAAATAATTAAATAAATGCATTAAAACAGAGCAGGCTAAGTAGGTTAAATGTCACTAGGTGACGGACACACAGGCATACAAGCCAGAAGGCTGAGCTATTTCCTGGTTCCAAAGAAAACTAAATAGGATTCAATACAGTTAATTCTGTGATCTTTACAGTCAAGTTAGAACTGACAGACTGTCAGGCCAGCCTTTGCTCTTCCAAAGTAGCTGCTTTTTTGAGCTGGTTTGCTATGTTCTACAAACCCTACAAGAGGGAGACTGACTTGGAGCCATGTTTCCTGAGTCATTACTATATCAAATGAGCCAGGTATTCCACTACAGAGGCGTCTTCAGTTTTTGACTGCAGACCTCCCATGTTCCATGAGAAGATGGTTAAGCCACCCTATTCATTGGAACTAGGCTGAGACACTAGTCTCAGTCTTTGGGGGTTGTCTTGGATAAGGCAGAAGGCAATCAGTTCCAGCCATTCTGGGCATCTTGCATCCTTATGATCCTTTGTTGTTCCATGGGTGCCCCTCTCTGTTTATTTGGACAGTAAAGCTGGAGTGTGTCGCAGAGCTTGAGGGTTGAATAATGGCAGATGGCCCCCCCATTGCGCTTCTCAATACATATGTTGAAGGGTCTGTCTCCTTGATGAGGTGCTGCTGCTCTATCAGCGGGTGAGGTACAGACCCCCCTGGCACACTATCACTTCTATTCCCCAGGACTTCAGCAACTTCTTACTCTCTAAGACCTGTGCTGGGAGATCCAATGTGGAAACATAACAAGAGTGGGTTCTGAGATCTGCCTTCCTCTAGCTGGCAGGAACTTAATGGAAAGAATATTGCCAGATACAACATGATCCAAGCCTGGTAATGTTTGTATCAGTTTTAGAACATTTGCATGATTAAGTACATCCTACTATCTCATGGATTTAATTTCTGGGATCCATAGCAGCTGGCACCCCTGCTCTTTATGCTCAACTGGTTTTTGGCTTAAATCATTCAGTCCTAGCATGCTGCTGGGCCTGTCCCATTCCCATGGAGGGCTAGGGCAACTTTTGAGATAGTCATTTTCTAATGTTTGGTCGGGGCTTCCTGATTCGATTGGCCTACTAGGCACCCCAATACATTTGCAGAGTACGACTTCCTTATTCAATGTTAACCTGCTATCCTCGTAATGCACAGAGTCTGCATTGTTTGCAGTTTGATTCGCCTCTTCCTTCAACTGTATTACTGACTGTCGCCCTCATTGCCCTTCTTGCTTTGCTGGGTTACCTCTTCTGCAGATACGGGCCCTACATCAATACCGGCACAGACTCAACCAGCCTAGCATTTGCCTCTTCCTCCTGAGAAGAATGAGTTGAAGTTGGAATTACGGTGCCGGCATTCCTGAGGCAGGCTTATTTCTGCCCTTCCTCTCGTGCTTCCGCTCCCTCTTTATCACATGGGTAAATATTGGAGCTAAGTCCTGGTGCAGGCTGGTCACATGGACTGCATCCTGCTGTGGGCTGGGGGCTTATGTTCAACTTGCCCCATCCCCCACAGGCTTCTTAAGTAGTGAATCTCTTCTATTTTCCCATTTGACAAGAGAATCCTGATGTACCATGGATCTGGTGGCGGCACATTTATCTGATGCAATACACATAGTGGGGCTTGAGTGAGCCCTCTTTTGTACAAGGTTAGCTTTTACTTTTCCCAATATTCCCTCAAAGTTCGCCGGAAACTGCACCAACTTGTCAACCACCTCCTTGCAAAAACATATGGGGGGTCATTACAACATTGGCGGTAAAAGCTGCTTACCGCTGTGCAGAAGACCGCCAACACACTGCTGCGGCCGCGGAATTCCACCATGGTCATTATGATCCACAGCTTGAAATCCACCAAAATCCAGACACCCACAGAAGTTTGCCACACCAAAGGTCAGTGATAAACTGGCGATAAAAAAACCTCCACCTTCACGCCAACAGGAATACGCCCACACTATCACGACCCCTGAATCCACGCGGCGGTCTTTCAACTGCGGTATTCCATTGGGGGTACACACCGCCGCGCTCAAAATACACACACATTTACAAAACACATCCACATTGGACAATTCGAAATACACGCACCTGATACACATAAACACACCACTCCCACACATCCAATACAATATAAAACACACACCCACATCACCCACAAACCCTTACCCTTACAACAATTGCGACAGAAGGCCAGAGAGAGACACCACTAGATAGAACAATAGCATCCACAGGCACCCTACACCATCACTCACATAACATCTAAGCACCTCACACAACACATCTCTAAATATCACCCCACACATCACAACACACACCACCCCACACATCACCCACACCACCCCATGACCCTGCAAAGACACCCCAGGTTCTCTGATGAGGAGCTCAGGGTCATGGTGGAGGAAATCATCCGGGTGAGAGCCACAGCTATTTGGATCACAGGTGCAGTCCACCACCATAGCTATGAAGATGGAGCTATGGCGAAGAATCATGGACAGGGTCAACGCAGTGGGACAGCACCCAAGAACTAGGGCTGACATCAGGAAGAGGTGGAACGACTTAGGGGGGAAGGTGCGTTCCGTGGTCTCCAGACACCACCTTGCGGTTCAGAGGACTGGCAGCGGACCCCCACCTCCTCCCCCAGAACTCACTACATGGGAGGAGCAGGTCTTGGCTATACTGCATCCTGAGGGCCTCGCAGGAGTAGCTGGAGGAATGGACAATCTCTCACTACTTCATCCTCCACCCACCTGCATGCTATCACATACCCCCACCCTCACCCTCCCCCCCATCACTCCAACTCCTCACGTATGTCCCAATGTCACAAACCACACATCCCAAGCTCAAGCCCTGCATGTAACACCAAAGCATGGGCACCCATCACCAAAGCATGTTCACTGCACATACCCATACACCCTCCTAAACCATTATCACACAATGTCCTACACAGGAATGCAAGCACTGGGCTACAGGCTCACCACCCCATTGCACACCATGGCACACACAGATGCAATAATCATGCTTTTACATCCCTGCAGGAACCCTACCCAACGTCACTGGACAGGAGGGTCCAGACATGTCCACTCCACCCACAGAAGAGGCCCACAGTGATGACAGCAGCTCTGTCCAACTGGATCTAGATGACCAGCCCGGCCCATCGGTTTCCCTCACACTGGCACAGGCCACTACAGAGCTTCCCCCCTCTGGAAACACCAGCACAGCACCCACCCAGTGGGCCCATCCCTCTGTCCCCAGGACACGTCAATCAGCAGTGTGTCCACAACTACAGGGAACCCAGGCTAAACCACCACCCCAACAACACCAGGGACCTGGGGGCAGTGGCAGTGGGCACACGGTTCAGGGGACAGAGGCCCAGGAACACAGGGGAACTGGGAGGGCTGCTGTGCGACAGGGGGAGGACAGGCCTAGGGAACCCACTCTCCACGAGGCCCTCTCCAACATCATGGGACCCTACCACCACTCCCAGTAGACAATGGCAACGGTACTGGCCAAGTTTCAGGAGACCCAGCGGCGGCAGGAGGAACAATATCTGGGCTTCAGGGAGGAACTAAAATCCATCAATTCCACCCTGGGCACCATTGTAGGGGTGTTGAAGGAACTTGTCAACACCAGGAGGGACACTGTGGCACAACAAGGGGCCCCTGACACTAGCCTGGACGATGAACTGCCCACCACCTCCGCCGGTGCTAGTGGACAGGAGGCACTGCCACAGGACCCGACACCAGCACCCCACCCCCTGCAGATGGAGAACCACCACACAAGCGGTCCCTGAGATCCAGGACAAAGACAGAGAGCAATGCCAAGACCCTCGCCAAGAAATGAGACCACCCTGAATGTCATCTTTCTGTCCACTTTGTCACCCCGTCCATCCTTAAACTGCCACAGCTCCACTTCCTATGCCCCTTTGGACAATGCACCTGTGAGACTAATAGACTGGACTCTGCCATGGACATTCCTCCACCATCACCCCTGACCATTTTACAAACCCCTCCACTATTTAGCACTTAAATAAACACCCTTAAGTCACAAAACAATCTGGAGTCAGTCTGTGCTTTCACAATTGTGTATTTTCCATAACTGAGGAAAATAGCAATGTCCATTGTATTGTCAACATACCTATGTCACACAGCTCTAGTCTATGCGGAAACAAAGCAGATGTCACACAGTGGGACCCACATCTGTGAAATCATAAGGGAAAGTGACAACTCAGTGACCATACACTGGGTGAAAATGACAGACAGATGAGAGGTAGTAGAATTAAATCAGATGTAGCAGGCAGTGGTGTCTTCTTACCTGTGTCTCACTGGAAGTATTGGTGGATCACCGTGTTCCTGTTGTCTATGTCCTCTTCTTCTGCTTTCTCTCTTCACTGTCCACAGGCTCCACAGCTGCCACAACACCTCCATCTGGACCATCCTCCTGCAGAAAAGGCACCTGTTGTCGCAAAGCCAAGTTGTGAAGCATACAGCAGGCCACGATGATCTGGCATACCTTCTTTGGTGAGTAGAATACGGAACCACCTGTCATATGGTGGCACCGGAACCTGGCCTTCATGAGGCAGAAGGTCCTCTCTATAATCCTCCTAGTTCGCCCATGGGCCTCATTGTAGAGTTCCTCTGCCCTTTTCCTGGGATTCCTCACAGCGGTCAGTAGCCATGACAGGCTAGGGTAACCAGAGTCACCTGCAAATGGCGAGGGACAACTGTTAGACACACTCTAACTTATAGGGACATCCCCAGACCCAGACACCTATTCACACTGTATAGGGTCCATGTCCTCACCTAATAGCCACACACGGTGCCTCTGGAGTTGCCCCATCACATAAGCACTGAGCCAGGAAATTTGGCATTCACATGGGAGATGTACTGGTCGACCAAACACACCATTTGCACATTCATCGAATGGTAACTTTTCCGGTTTCTGTACACCTGTTCACTCCTGCGTGGGGGGACCAAGGCCACATGTGTCCCATCAATGGCACCTATGATGTTGGGAATATGTCCCGGGGCATAGAAGTCACCTTTCACTGTAGGCAAATCCTCCACCTGACGGAAAACGATGTAGCTCCGCATGTGTTTCAGCCGGGCAGACAACACTCTGGACAACACGTTGGAAAACATAGGCTGAGACATCCCTGATGCTATGGCCACTATTGTTTGAAAAGACACACTTGCTAGGAAATGGAGTACTGACAGCACCTGCACTAGAGGGGGGATTCCTGTGGGATGGCGGATAGCTGACATCAGGTCTGGCTCCAACTGGGCACACAGTTCCAGGATTATGGTACGATCAAGTCTGTAGGTGATGATCACATGTCGCTCCTCCATTGTCGACAGGTCCACCAGCAGTCTGTACACCGGAGAATGCCGCCATCTACTCACCTGCCCCAGCAGACATTGCCTATGGAGGAGAACAGCGAGCAGAGAGTCAACCAACTCTGAGGTACGTAAACAAAACTTAATCGGAAAATGTTTGCAAATCGACATATGGCTGTATTAGTGTTTAAGCAAGGTCTAGATATGTGTGACGCAGTCCAAAATAATGCCATGTGGGCCCCTGAAATGGCAGCTGCCTGACCTGTAAAGTGGGACAAGGGGATATGAGGTAACTGTGCTGGCGTTGTACACCGTCGCAGTAGGCGGTCAAAGACCGCAGCGCAATCCTGCATTGGTTAACATTGGACCCTATGGGTCCCAGGAGCCAATGACGATGTACGCCGGCGGTGATGGTACGCACCGCCGCGGACGTGACTGGCATTCAATCACTTGATGCCTGATCTTCGACAGGAGAGGACCTACACTGCAAGTGCTGCTGTGACCTCAGTCTGGAAGCGACAATGGCTCGTGTGTCTGGGGAAAGGGCCCCTGCCTTCAGCACGGAGGAGTTGGAGAAACTGGTGGATGGGGTCCTCCCCCAGTACACGCCACTCTACGGTCCTCCAGACAAACAGGTGAGTACACTGTGAGCATGCTGTATGGCAATGGCTTTTTGGAGTGGTGTAGATGAAAGATAGAGGGGGGTAGAATGAGGCGTGCATGAAACGACGGTGAGTGCATGTGCGTCATGGCAAGAGTAGGGATGCGGGCCAATGACTGTGACGGTGCAGACGGTTATATCTTCTCCTTTTCCCCTGTACTATTCCTGTAGGTCAGCGCCCACCAGGAGAATTATATTTGGCGTGCCATCGCCAAGGAAGTCCGGACCCTGGGGTTCTACCACAGACGGAGCACGCACTGCCAGAAAAGATGGGAGGACATTCGCCGCTGGAGCAAGAAGACGGCAGAGTCCCAGCTGGGGATGGCCTCCCAACGTGGGAGGGGTGCCCGTCGCACCATGACCCCTTGATGTTCCGGATCCTGGCAGTGGCGTACCCGGAGTTGGATGGGCGCTTGAAGGCATCACAGCAGCCACAAGGGGGTGAGTACACTCTCATTCAGCTGATTCAGCGCGCATTGTAGGTGTCTGGGTGGGGGAGGTGGGCTGTGGGTTCCCCTAGGCCAGGGCGAGTTTAGTAGGCAAGGTCCCTTCTGAAGGCAGGCCCTGTGGCACCCCACCCCACCTGTGTACAGAGCCAACTACACCTAGTCAGGCTCTTGTGACATCCATGTGTGCAGCAATCGGGCATAGCCTTGTAACCCATGTCCCTGTGATTGATTAGGGAACTCCAAGTGCACAGCGTAGTGCAGGGGGCTTCTGTGTCTGTAGTGTCCGCCAACGGTAGCGGTATTGCATGCACTCAACATGTCTTTCTTCTGTCCCCCCCCTTTTTGTGGTCTCCCTGTTCTTGTGTGCATTAGCATCATCAGGCAGAGAAGTTGTTGGTGCTGTAAATGTGTACATTAATCCAAGGATGAAAGCTGCAAAGAGGATAAGTTCATCACAAACGTTAAAAACACAGACTTTAATTTAAACTTGTTCGATCAACCAACTGAGAAACAAGTTGAGGCAATGACCAATGTTTGTCACGCTACAAACAACTAGATAAACTCAGGCAAAAACTAATAAGAACATGAGAGTTAGCCAGCCTCATCATCCTGAATGGCAGCTTACCAGGTGACATACGGCAAACATGGACTAGGTCATCCGACAAATCTGTTTTCTACCTAGATTACACAATGGCAAACCATCAATTATATAATCGGTTACTGGATTTTAGAATTGCCCACTGACAGGAGAGCGACCATTGTCCACAGGTAATATCCTGCGTACAAACACACACACAAACACGAACCTGCAATGGGACTGCTGGGAGACGTCTGGAGTCGTGCTCCAGCCCTGTGAAAGACGTGGTGGAAGATGCTGTGGAAACCCGCAAGTTCTTTCTCCGTGGGGAGCCCAATATGATAACAGCTTGGGAAACCTTCACTGATTACTTCACATCTAAAGACCCAGCCAAGCGTGTGAATAAAGGGGTCTTATATAGAGCCCCATAAAAGCCCAGTCATGCCAAGACCCAACCCCCATCCATAAGGCCCAATATTGGCAGAAAGCTCAGGCAGATACGATGCTCCCCAGAGGACCTACTATAATCCCTGCAAAAGGAGAGAAGGTTTTCAAAAAGATATGTATAGGCCTTTAAAAGAAGCAAGCAAGAAACCCTATCGGACAAACTTCTGTATGCTTTGAAGCTAAAAGACCCAAATACATTTTGGAAGATGATAAATAACATCGACAAAGGTCCAACAAGGACTGCTTATAATTAGGGATGAGCAGCACCCACAGAGTTTTACTCTGTGGAATTCTGTGGAGTTGGCTAAAAATTCTGTGGAATTCCACTGATCTCCATGTGGTGCGGAGGTCCACCAGCCCTACCACCCTGGCCTGAATGTGCCCAATCTCAGAAGCTCTAAGGAGGGTCGAGAAGCCCGACACTGCTTAGCGCAATGGTAATGGTTTGATGGTTTTAAGGTAGCGTTCAACTATGTCCCACGTGATAAACTATGGATAAAGCTTCAGCAGTAGGGAATCCCGCACAACCTATTAAGGGCTATCAGGCTGCTTTACACAGACACTTGTATCAAGATCAAGGTCGGGGATGGTACCCATCTGTCAAAAGAATTGAGGACATTGATTGGCCTAAAACAGGGGTGCATCCTTGTACCCCTTTTATTTAATCTATATTTTGGACCTCTCTCCAGGGTTAGATGAGTTGGTATTACATGCCCTGAGCCTTGGCGGCCTCCCTTTGTCGAATATCTTGTATGCAGATGACTTACTACTGCTTAGTAGCACTAGGATAGGCTTGCAGAGATCAATTAATCATTTGGCAACACACACAGAGGATAATGGGCTGGAGATTAACCTTAAGCAAAGATTGATGAGACACTGCCTTACGTCTATCAAGGTGTCAAGATAGACTGAAGGACCTTTTGTGCACCACAAAGGGAGGTGATTTAAGAAAAAGCCTTGGCCCTACATTTTTCATTCTCATCTTATCAAAAAGTTTTTGGGGGCACAATCTCCAACTACTGGCTGCAGTAATGAAGGCCCTTCTTGATACCCAGTCTCCCATATGGTGGCAAAATAATGATGGGTGCAGACTGTAGTTTATTGGATAAAGTTGTAAAAAAAAACATAATAGCAGATCAGCATCACCCACTCAAGTCAGATGGTAGTTTTCACTGACAAGGCAGTCCCTCGCTAGACCTGGAGCATTTGCAAAATGTTTGCACAAGTTGAGATTTGCTGCTGAGGGTTCACTAGCTAGCTTGGTCCGGTCCGAAATCAACCTCCAAAGATGAAAGGCCGAATATAAAAAATATCTCATGGGAAGCATAGCAAAACTGTGGCTGGGTGAGCTATGGAATCTAAACACCACTGCCCAATTATTCAGAAGGGTGCTAAATAAAAAGATTAACTTGTGAAAGCTGGTTGGATGACAAAGGAGCAGGGGCAAGCTAAACCCATTTGTGGCTGGTGCTGAACTACTATTATGACCAAAAGGACCTCCCTCATTTGGAAGCCACCAACTCTCTGAAGGTCAAACAAAAATTACTACTATTGAGATTGGGGGTGATCCTCACTCAGCATTGTATCCCAAAGTGGTAGGAAAAAGACCAAAGAGGGGACATGACATTTTGTTTGTGCCACCAGACAAATGAATCGCTGTTGCATGTCACATGTATCTGTCCCCACTTAGGCCAGCAGCGTAGGACTTTGCTGAGGAAGGAGTTTAAGGCATTAGGGATTAGGAAATGCAGATTGGCACTAATACAGTTGCTGGACTCATGGAATACAATGCTCAATATCTGACTGTTGCAATTCTTGGGCAGTTTCAAAGGCCCTTGTTAAGGAGAATATCTTTGCAAAGTCTGGGGACAAGGTTGCTAGATAAGAGAGGTTCCCCCGGAGATTATGGAAGCTATTCATGTGATGGCAGGCTGCTAGGGTTGAACAGCATTCACCAACTCCCTATCAATATTGGGTGTCAGTCTCAAATAACTTGAACCTTGCACTGTAGCACTTTATAAGCGTGCTTGCACCCATGGGACGGGATCAGTGAATCTTGGAATAGTAAAGAATTTATTGGTAGACATCCCTGAAAAAACCTCCCAGCCATGTGGTGCCAATTTTAGTTGCTGTATATTTTATTATGTGTTCACTTTGTTTACATCTTATGCACCGCAGCACTTTACGCTCCCTTAGGATCCCTCAAAATTGTACTCAACTTTGTGGGCATCAATTACGTTAAAAGTTCATATAAGTATTTTGCCAGCTTTGTGTGCCCACCTGACCAGCCAGTTTAGTCAAGATACTGTTTACGTCTATCTGCATCTCAACACTTTATGTGCCTTTTGGCATTTTGGGGCAGTGGCTTGTTAGTCCTGAAAAGAGAATGCGCACTGGCATTTTATATATGGTAGGCACCCCAGTCTCACCACAATGAAGGCTCCATGGGTAAGGGGAGCTGGTTTTATATTTAATGTTGTTTTGGTGTGTTTGTATGTTGTTTTTTATCAACATTCGCTGTGATATTAACTTTATATCTTAATAATGTTTATGGTTTTAATTGACTAATAAACTAAATTATCAATTCAATTCAATTCAGATTATTAAATGACTTTAATATCAGCATGAAATTACACCTGATTGAATCTTGACACGCACGGACACACACACGCTTGGACATCCAAATGTATGCACAGACGAACATGTCACACCAGTTCTCCTAAATTATAATTTTTTACAGCATCAGGAAATTCTCCAAAAACAGTAAACAATTTTCTGTGCAACCACAATTATGAGACCACAAAGGACTGCAATTTTTCCAACATGAGAGCAATACATTTGTGTGAGAAATGAGCCTGTCAGGCAATGCGAAGCAGTCCATTGCATTGGGATAAACTGAGTTGCCTAAGAATTCCTCAGTTCTCCTTTTGCAGCATGGCCAGAGAAGTAAAACAGCCCACAGAGAAAATGTTTGAGTTTTATGTAATAGTGCCACCAAGCAACCCACAAGAAATGTATAGTCCAAATAAACTTGAAGTAGAAAAAAGATAAAACTGTAGTAAAACAAAAATAAGAGTCATAGTAGATTAGTCAAGTGATTCAAAATATATAAAGAAAATTGAATAATTTAAATAAAAGCATTAGGTAAAAACTATTCCATTTTATACAAAACACGTTTTTGATGAAGTGTCAATGGTTTGAGGGAAATTATCTAAATTTTTAAGTTTGGCTCAGTAGATTGATGCTTGTTGATGCAACAGTGAGTCGGGCAGCACTTACTTCAGTATCAACCTGATCCAGATATGTATGTGGTTGGCTAGAATGCAGCTGGGAAGCCAACAGGAGGAAGTTGAAGTGCATGCCAGTTCAGCAAGTCAAGCCATGATGCAATGGTCATCAAAGGGAGATCTATATCTGGGTTGAGCCAAGTCTCTGCTGTAGTTTCTCTGCCTGTAGTTGCAACTCAGAAATTTAGAACTCGTGGTCCAAAAATGTCGTGCCAACTGTCCCAATTGTAGCAGGAAACCTCCTACTGGGTGTAGAAAAAACATAATGCATTAGCTCAATGCTAATTCTGGTATAGACTTTTGAATTCGCCCCTAAATCAATACTGATATTACTGCAGTTTCAACAATTCATAAGGAAAAGGCATGTTGACCACGATTCAATTCTTGTGCAGTTCTTCAGGATTTGTAGTAGTCTACTTTGTTTGGGATTTCTCTGGCCGAAACCTCCTTTTGGTTCTAGGACTTTTGTTGGTTTTCAGAACTCATGACTTCTGAAGTAGGTCACTACAACAGGCAGGCTTCTCAACAATGGCAGGCCCAAATACACCCATGGGCCAGATGGAGAAACTGGCTCCACCAGCTCTGGGAAGAGGTTCTCAAAAGAGAGATTCAAGATGGAGGGAGGAACAACCTTTTCCAGTGTTACCCTGTCAGGTCACAGAATGGAAGTTATCTTGCAGCACACAGGGAGTCCATGTACATCAATGTTTGTGCGAATGGGTCACAGAAGGATTCATAAAAAGGGGACATATCATACCATTGGTTGGTGATTCTAATGTAATTCATAACATGTTCCAACATAATCCCTTCCATTTTACCGGAATGATGTAGTTGCTGTGTTCTACAGCACCAAACCTTTACAGTTGTGACTGGTGATAAATATTTTAAAATTAATGGCAATATCTTTGTGACTAAAAAGTTCTGCCTTCCATTCCAAAGCCACCCACTGCCAACCAGCTCAGTCCTTACCACTTTAGAATCCTAGCCTCTTTAGCTTTTCCAAGATGTACCCCAGGGCTTTCTGAATAGATTGCTACAGACCCTCTCTTCAAAGGAGGTGGACTTGAGCAGGTCTATCAGGTCTTAAATGGATAACACAGACATATGATCAATTCACTTTTCTGACTTGTTTTGTATTTTCCTTTTGGCTCTCAAATGGTAATTTATCAGTGTTTTAGGTAGTGGTAATATGTGTTAAGACCTTAAGTCACAAAGATGAACCTCATTACACTACTGAAGTGGGAGAGAGCACACCATATTGCATACCTCAAATATTATAAAATTGATCTCGTTCACCAAACTCTAAAGCCACAATAACACTGAATTTGCATTCCTGGACAGGACTCTGCAGGATAGCTGTCAGAATTCATTCAAACATCAAAGCTGTCTGACATATTCAAATATGTGAGGGTCCTGCTGCACAATTTTATTACTGGCTTTGAGGCAAGTCACTGGCTATCTTGTACTATTAATGTTACCTTATAGGGTATAATCGCTCATAATTTGAACTGATGTTGGTGACAGACTAGATTCCTGACATAGGCCCTCATTACGACCCTGGCAAAAACAATTTGCACCCGATGCATGAAAGAATAATGCAAGGACAACAGGAATGGACGAAAGTGATTGTATTCAAATCAACATTTAAAACAATGTATTGATTTGTCAATGAAACAGATATGTACACATGTACACAAAGGGACACTGCCCAGTCCAAGGTTCAAAGGGCCCACATGGCCAAGGGCACAGTCGAAGGCCAAACTTGAATCCTGACTTCATCCGGATAGAACTCTGAAGGGTCATCAGTTTGCAAATGGGCAGGCACCTCAGGGTGAGAGGGGGCACCTCAGCCGGAAGAGGGAACAAGCTCACTGGCTCTGTATGGGGCTCCATGCCTATTGCTCTGTCCTCTGGAGTGCAAGGTCACAGTCTCTGGAGTGGTTGACATTCCCACTGGTTCTGGATGGGGCAACATGCCCATTGCTCTGTCCTGGGGAGTGCAAGGCCACAATCTCTTAGGTGGGTGACTTTCCCACTGGTTCTAGATGGGGCAACATGCCCATTGCTCTGTTTTGGGAAGTGCAAGGCCACAGTCTCTGGAGTGGGTGACTTCCCCACTGGTTCTGGATGGGGCAACATGCCCAATGCTCTGTCCTGGGGAGTGCAAGGCCACAGTCTCTCAGGTGGGTGACTTCCCTACTGGTCCTGGATGGGGGCCCCTCTTACAGCAGCCCCTGCAGGGTGGCCTACATGGCGTCCTCTGGCGGTGACGGCTGCAGTGGTTTGTGAATTGGTGGATGGAGGTTGCTGATGGCTGCAGTGTGGTGGTGGATGGAGGTGCCTCCTGGGCAGCCTCTGCAGTTACTGATGGCTGCAGTGTGGTGGTGGATGGAGGTGCCTCCAGGGCAGCCTCTGCAGTTGCTGATGCCTCAATGTGATGGTGGATGGAGGTGCCTCCTGGGCAGTGACTGCAGTTGCTGATGGCTGCAATTCCTCAGCTGGTGGTGGGGGCCCGTGACAGCTGGTGGTATTGGAGGTGTCACCCTGACAGCCTCTGCTGGAGTAGAGGGCTTTGTCTCCTACATTACATAGTGTGTGGATTCCTTACCCTTCCAGGCAGGGGTGGATGGCTTCTTCCCCTTCTTGGATGGAGGTGCAGTCTCCTTCCTCTTCTTGCCTGGAGGTGCAGGCTCCTTCTTCTTCTTGCCTGGAGGTGCAGGCTCCTTCCCCTTCTTCGATGGAGGTGCAGACTTCTTCCCCTCCTTCGATGGAGGTGCAGGCTCCTTCCCCTTCTTCGATGGAGGTGCAGGCTCCTTCCTCTTCGTCGATGGAGGTGTGGTATCCTTACCACCATGAGTAGGTGGTGCCACCACTGTTCCCATGGACTGTTTGGCTGAGTTGCTGGGCTGGCTCTTTGGTACCCTGCTCATACGGGCAGGACGAGTTGGGCAAGGAAAGGTTTTTTAGGGACGCTGGGCTGGGAAGAGGTAGGAGTGATGGGAGTGGAGGTAGAGGGAGTGTTTGTAGGAGGTGTTTGTCTGCTGGATTTGGGTGCAGGTGCACGGGCTTTATGCTGATGTGAGGTGAATGGCTGTTGGGTGTGTGAGTGTTTGCCATTTGTGTTCTTTAGGAGGGGACAGACAGACAAGGTGGGAGAGGACCGAGGGGACGCATGCATGGCTGTTGTGGAGGTGTCTGCCAGTGAGGTGTGTGTGCTGCTTGGTATGGTGATGCTGGTGGTGGATGTTGATGTAGTGCATGCAGATGTGAGTGTGGACATGAATAGGAGGGAAGTAGAGGAGGAGGAGGAGGAAAGGGAGACAGTGGAGGTGGTGGATGTTGTACTGTCTGCAACTGTATGGTGTTTGAGTGAGTGCTTGTGTGATGAAGTGTGGTGCTTGTGTTTGCCTGTGCCACTCTTGTGTGTTGTCTTGTGTGCATGCTTGTCTGTATGTGTGCCTGGGATGTGTTGTGGTTGAGGAGAATGGGACTGGGAAGTGGTAGTTGGAGGGGTGACGGTAGAAACAGGTTCAATGGCTGCCATCAGAGAGGAGGCCAGAGCCTGAATCGATCTCTGTTGGGCCACCAATCCACTGTGAATGCCCTCCAGGAATGCATTGCATTGCTGCATCTGGGATGCCAGCCCCTGGATGGCATTCACAATGGTTGATTGCCCTACAGAGATGGATCTCAGGAGGTCAATAGCCTCAGCAGGGGCAGCAGGGCTCACTGGGGCAGGGCCTGAGGTACCTGGGGTGAAAGAGATGCCTACCCTCCTGGGTGAGCGGGCATGGGCAACTCACTGAGGGGCTGATGGGAGGGCAGTGCTGGTACGGGGAGTGGTGGCTGTACCTGCAGCTGGGGTGGTCCCAGAGGTGTCCGCCACCACCAGGGAGCTTCCATCGGAGGAGGTATCTGAGTCAGTGTTGTCTCCAGTCTCGGCCGTGGTGCTCCCCTCGCCCTCTGTCCCACTGGTTCCCTCAGCGTCGGAGGACTCTGCCTCCTGGTTCCTGTAGGATGCAGCTCCCTCTGTCACCGGTGCCCCTGCTCCTCCATCAGATGATGCTAATGCACACAAGGACAGGATGACAAAACAAGAAAGGGGGGAGAGAGACAAAGGATTCACTAAGTCAATGATTGCACCAACACCACTTTTGGCATACACATCCCCGTCACACACAGGGAACAGGCTTAAGCACTATTCATTGCACTACCAGTGATATGGCTAGTCAGTAAGGCAAGATGAGGACCACACACTGCCAACTGCAGTACTTCTGGGACCCACGATGCCCTTGCTGAAATGGACTGCTAACAAGCTAGGTTTCCTGTAAGTGCCATACACCCATTACCCTTCAGATGAACAACGCTTCAATGTCTGGTCTGGCCTTAGGGGCACCCACTAACACACATCCACCACCCGGATACCACCCCACCAGCCACAATATGTGATGATACCCACTGTATTCACCCCCTTGTGGCTTCTGTGATTCCCTCAAGCGCCCATCCAGCTCAGGGTAGGCCACCGCCAGTTTGCAGGCCACCGGGGGGTCAGGGTCAGACAGGAACCCCTTCCTCGTTGGGAGTCCATCCCCAGCTGGGCCTCTGCAGTCTTCCATGCCCAGCGTCTCAGGTCCTCCCACCGTTTCCGACAGTGGGTGTTCCGCCTGTCATAGACCCCCAGGGTCTGCTAGTCCATGGCGATTGCACGCCATATTCCCTTCTTTTGATGGGCGCTGACCTGCAGAGGCAATTCAGACAGGAGAACAACATTAAACAAGCAGTCCAGCCTGTCACAAAAATGGCCCACCATACCCGTTTCCATCATCATTGGCACACACAAAGCCCAGCGCACACCAGGTACACCTCCACAAGACAATTTCCCTGACCTCCCTTACACGATGCTTGCAAACACATCGCCATGCATCCTTCCCACATGCACTGTGCTCAATGTGTACTTACGTGTTGGTCTGGAGGCCCATACAGCTGTCTGTACTTGGGTAGGACCCCCATCCACCAGTCGCTCCAACTTCACGGTCACACAGACCATGGTAGGTTCCAGACACAGGTCACAGCGGCACACGCAGTGTGGGTGTTCTCCTGTTGAAAGTCAGAAAACACTTGAGGAATCAGATAGAATGTGGTGCTCACATCTGCTGCAGTGTACACCATCACCGCCGGTGTAGATCCCCATTGGCTACTGTTCTCCATAGAGCCCCATATTATCCAATGAGGAATTGCACGGTGGTGCAAGACTGCTGTTAGACCTTTCATGCTTGGCGTGGTCTCCCCTAACTTTTTGACTCTGTTTCCCAGGTTGCTGATGGACTCTGTTTTTGCTGGTTGTGTTACTCTGATCCCTTTACCACTGCTATCTAGTGCCAAAGTGCAAGTGCTCCTATGTAAAATGTATATGTAACTGGCTTTCCATGATTGGCATATTTGATTTACTGGTAAGTCCCTAGTACAGTGCACTAGAGGTGCCCAGGGCCTGTAAATCAAATGCTACTAGTGGGCCTGCAGCACTGATTGTGCCACCCACATTGGTATCCCTGTAAACATGGCACAGACCTGCCACTGCAGTGTCTGTGTGTTCAGATTTAAACTGCCAATTCAACTTGGCAAGTGTACCCACTTGCCAGGCCTAATCCTTCCCTTTTCTTCCATGTAAGATACCCCTAAGATAGGCCCTAGGTAGCCCCATGGGCAGGGTGCTGTGTATGTTTAAGGTATGACATATACTAATGTGTTTTATATGTCCTCACAGTGAAATACTGCCAAATTCGTTTTTCACTGTTGCAAGGCCTATCTCTCTCATAGGTTAACATGGCGGCTACCTTTAAAAACGATTAAAGCATAGATTCCCTTTGGGAGCAGATAGAAATGTGGAGTTTGGGGTCTCTGAGCTCACAATTTAAAAATACATCTTTTAGTAAAGTTGGTTTTGAGATTGTGTGTTTGAAAATGCCACCCCACCAGCCACAATATGTGATGATACCCACTGTATTCACCCCCTTGTGGCTTCTGTGATTCCCTCAAGCGCCCATCCAGCTCAGGGTAGGCCACCGCCAGTTTGCAGGCCACCGGGGGGTCAGGGTTAGACAGGAACCCCTTCCTCGTTGGGAGTCCCTCCCCAGCTGGGCCTCTGCAGTCTTCCATGCCCAGCGTCTCAGGTCCTCCCACCGTTTCCGACAGTGGGTGTTCCGCCTGTCATAGACCCCCAGGGTCTGCTAGTCCATGGCGATGGCACGCCATATTCCCTTCTTTTGATGGGCGCTGACCTGCAGAGGCAATTCAGACAGGAGAACAACATTAAACAAACAGTCCAGCCTGTCACAAAAATGGCCCACCATACCCGTTTCCATCATCATTGGCACACACATAGCCCAGCGCACACCAGGTACACCTCCACAAGACAATTTCCCTGACCTCCCTTACACGATGCTTGCAAACACATCGCCATGCATCCTTCCCACATGCACTGTGCTCAATGTGTACTTACCTGTTGGTCTGGAAGCCCATACAGCTGTCTATACTTGGGTAGGACCCCCATCCACCAGTCGCTCCAACTTCACGGTCACACAGACCATGGTAGGTTCCAGACACAGGTCACAGCGGCACACGCAGTGTGGGTGTTCTCCTGTTGAAAGTCAGAAAACAATTGAGGAATCAGATAGAATGTGGTGCTCACATCTGCTGCAGTGTACACCATCACCGCCGGTGTAGATCCCCATTGGCTACTGTTCTCCATAGAGCCCCATATTATCCATTGAGGAATTGCACGGTGGTGCAAGACTGCTGTTAGACTTTTCATCCTTGGCGTGGTCTCCCCTAACTTTTTGACTCTGTTTCCCAGATTGCTGATGGACTCTGTTTTTGCTGGTTTTGTTACTCTGATCCCTTTACCACTGCTATCTAGTGCCAAAGTGCAAGTGCTCCTATGTAAAATGTATATGTAACTGGCTTTCCATGATTGGCATATTTGATTTACTGGTAAGTCCTTAGTACAGTGCACTAGAGGTGCCCAGGGCCTGTAAATCAAATGCTACTAGTGGGCCTGCAGCACTGATTGTGCCACCCACATTGGTATCCCTGTAAACATGGCTCAGACCTGCCACTGCAGTGTCTGTGTGTTCAGATTTAAACTGCCAATTCAACTTGGCAAGTGTACCCACTTGCCAGGCCTAATCCTTCCCTTTTCTTCCATGTAAGACACCCCTAAGATAGGCCCTAGGTAGCCCCATGGGCAGGGTGCTGTGTATGTTTAAGGTATGACATATACTAATGTGTTTTATATGTCCTCATAGTGAAATACTGCCAAATTCGGTTTTCACTGTTGCAAGGCCTATCTCTCTCATAGGTTAACATGGCGGCTACCTTTAAAAACGATTAAAGCATAGATTCCCTTTGGGAGCAGATAGACATGTGGAGTTTGGGGTCTCTGAGCTCACAATTTAAAAATACATTTTAGTAAAGTTGATTTTGAGATTGTGTGTTTGAAAATGCCACTTTTAGAAAGTGGGCATTTTCTTGCTAAAACCATTCTGTGACTCTGGCTGTTTGTGGATTCCATGTCTGAGTCAGTTTGACAGTTGGGCTGTTTGCACCTCTCTCTAGACAGTGACATAAAGGGAGCTGGGTTGTAGCCTGCATATCCTGTTGAGCCATCTGTGCTAGGAGGGAGGGGTTGAGTGGTCACTTACACCTGAAAGGGCTGTGTCTGCCCTCACACAATGCAGTCTCCAACCCCCTGGTGTGTGTCTGGGGCCTGGGCAAGGCAGGATTTCACAAACAGGAGAGACTTTCCTTTCAAGTAAGCCTGCTTCAAAGGCCAAAATGGGTATAAGAAGGGCACCCAAAACCACAGACTTTAGATCACTTCTGGACATCAAGAGGAACCTCTGCCTGGAGAAGAGCTGAAGAGCTGAGGAGAAGTGCTGCTCTGCCTGTGACTGTGTTTGAGGAGCTATCATGCAGTTGCTGCTTCTGCCTTTGCAAGAGGACAAGGTCTGGACTTTGTTGTGCATTTCTGCTTGTGAAGAAATCTCCAAGGGCTTGTCCTGAGCTTGCCTCCTGTTGTTGAAGTCTCAGAGCCATCAAAGACTTCTCCTGCCAGCACCTGGACTCTCTGCTGAGACTCCTGCCCCGCCAAGTGGTGCACTATCCAGTCCCTGGGGCCTTGACAGGTGAAGCTGGCAGACCAAGATTGAAAGTCCACGCACAGACCACCGTGCCGGGAAAAGTTCGACACACCTTCGGAGACGTGGCTGAAAAACGATGCGCCGTCGGCTTTGCAGCAGAAATCGATGCTCCACCGGCATCGCAGCTGGAAGATCGGCGCATGCAGCTGGAGAAACAATGTGCAACACCTTCTGGCGGAGGCTGATAACGTCACAACTCACATAGCGAGGTTTTGTTGATACCGTGCAGCAGGATTTTCTACGCAAACCTTGCTGGGTGTGGAAAAACAACGCAAAGCCTGCCTGGACCCGAGTGCTTGCCCGGATCACTTTCCTGCGGAGAGGAAAACTGACGCACTCCGACCCGACCGGAGAAGGAGAAATGACGCACGGTGTCGCTTACGGGTGAGAAATCAACGCATCACTAACCTTTTTCGACGCATACTCGTTTGTGCGTGTTATTTTGATGAAACCCAGGTACTTTTCAACGCTAACTGTTTACTAAAGGATTTAAGACTCTTTCTGCTTTTAAAATTAATAACTTGACTTGTGTATGTTAGATTTTTCTCGTTTTGGTCTTGTTTTGTCCAGATACACATTTCCTATTTTTCTAAACCTGTGTTGTATCATTTTGTAGTGTTTTCACTGAGTTACTGTGTGTGTTGGTACAAATACTTTACACCTAGACTCTAAAGTTAAGCCTGCCTGCTTGTGCCAAGCTACCAAGGTGGTGAGCGGGGGTTAACTGAGGGTGATTTTCCTTTACCCTGACTAGAGTGAGGATCCTTACCTGGACAGAGGGTAACCTGACTGCCAACCAAATACTCCATTTCTAACAACCGCCTTCTGCCACGATACCCAACGTTAGTGGAATTACCTTACTTCCACCTGTCCCTACATACAGGACAGGCGGTCTCCATTTCAAGGGGAGGGATAACAGTCATATCGACAATTACTGCATCACAGATTAGGTTGGCACATACTTCGCCATTAACACTGTCCCAATACCTAATTGTACCATGTGGACTGCAGTTGTGGTTTTATTGTTCCAATTTTGACAGCCTACTCATGCTTGTGTCCCTTAGATACCTACCGCTGCAGATGAATAGAAGGTGGAGACATACCCCCTTGTACAGGCCCCTGGTGGTCTTAGCTACACTGGAGGATAGGCACATTATCCTCACCCATAGACTGGACAGGGCCACAATCACAGAGCTGTGTGCCCAATTGGAGCCTGACCTGATCTCATCTATCTGTCATCCAACTGGGATCCCCCTTCTTGTGCAGGTGCTATCAGTGCTCCATTTCCTGGCAACAGGTTATTTCCAAGTGACAGTGGGCTTGGCAGCAGGAATGCCACAGCCAATGCTCTCAATCATGCTGGCAAGAGTGTTGCCTGCCCTGGTAAAACACATGTGCAGCTACATTGCTTTCCTCCAGGTGGAAGATTTGGTCAATGTGATGGGACATATCCCCAATATTATTGGGGAGATTGGCGGTACATATATTGCATTTGCCCCCCGCTAGAATAGAGTTTCCACTCACTGAACGTACAGATGGTGTGCCGGGCAGACCAGTACATCTCCCACGTCAGTGCTAAGTGTCCTGGTTTGGTGCATGATCCTTTGTTCTGAGAAATAGCAGCATCCCAAATGTGATGGCCCACCTATAGAGGAACAGGGTGTGGCTAATAGGTGAGCCTTGGTCCCCACCCACTGCACGTTAGTTTATGCTTTTGGTGTTAACCCCACAGGATTGTGTGAGGCTAAATGTGCTCCTTCAATACTTGCAGGTGACTCTGGCTACCCAAACCTATTGTGGCTGCTAACCCCTGTGAGTAATGCCAGGACAGGGGCAGAGGAACGTTATAATGAGGCACATGGTGGAACCAGATGGGTCATCGAGAGGACCTTTGGCTTTCTGAAGGCCAGGTTCAGGTGCCTCCATCTGATAGGTAGATCCCTGTGCTATTCACCCGAGAAGGTCTGCCAGATAGTAGTTGAATGCTGCATGTTGCACAACCTGACCCCCAGATGCCATGTACCCTTTCTGCAGGGGGAGGCAACAGGAGATGCCCTTGTGGCAGCAGTAGACCCTGATGACAGTGAGGATGAAGAGGCTGAGGATAAGGATGAGGACAACAGAACATCAGTTATCTGTCAGTACTTCTAATAACACACAGGTGAGACAGTGCAACTGCACATTTCTTTGACTACTGGTGTATTCTGTGTGGCTGTAGCATGACGGCATTAACATCCTTTAATCTCTACTTACTGTCACCTATGGTTTGTCATTTTACAGATGTTGGTGATATAACAACTGTGTACTGATGTGCTGACTAGAGCCAGCTACAGGTAATTATTTCTATGCTCTCACATTGTACAGTTAATTTGCAATGGATGTGATTATTTCCATAAATACACATTTTCAAGACATAAAATACTAGTAGTCAAGTTGTGTTCAAGGCTGTTTATTGTAGTGCTAAGACATTGAGGGGGAAGTGCAATGGAATGGGGTGATGATGGAGGAAAGTCCAGGGTATTGTTCCAGTCTGTTTGTAGCACAGGTGCAGTGTCCATGGGGCCATTAGAAGGGAGCAACTGCAGTTCAGAGTAGACAAGATGACTGAGTGGGACACAAGGGGGACAATCAAGAGAGTCTCATTTCCTGGCAGTGGTCTTGGCAAGTGTCTCTGGCTTCTGTCTGGGTCGCAGGGAACGTTTGCGGGGTAGTTCACCTTTTGCAGGGGGGAGGGATGCTGGTGGCCTGTGGGTCCTGTGGCGGGGCCTCCTGCCCACTAGCGGCAGCGAACGTGAAGGGCTGGTCAATGGACTGGCTAGTGGTAGGGGCCCGTTGGTGTGCTGTTGCCTCATGATGTTAGCCATGTCTGCGAGCTTCTCTGATATGGAGTTTAGGGTGGTGTTAAGGGCCTGCAAGTCCTCCCTGATCCCCTGATACTGTTCCTCCTGCAGCCACCTGTTTTCCTGCACGTTGTCAAGGATCTGGCCCATCATGTTCTGGGAATGTTGGTAGGCTCCCAGGATCTCGGAGAGTGCATCCTGGAGAGTCGGTTCCCTGGTCCTGTCTTCCCCCTGGCACACAGCAGTCCTCCCAGTGTCCCTGTTGGCCTGTGCCTCTGTTCCCTGAATGGTGTGCCCACTGCCACTGACCCCAGGTCCCTGATTGTCTTGGGGGCGAGGTGTGGCCTGAGGTCCCTGTACAGGTGGGCATACTGCTGATTGAGTTGTCCTGGGGACAGAGGTGTGGGTACACTGGGTGGGTGCTGTGGTGTGGGATACGGATGAGGGGAGGCTCTTTGGTGGTCTGAGTGGGCTTGGTTTACCAGCTGTCCGGTGGTCCCTGATGGGCCAGCTAGGTCATCCAGATCCAGAAGTCCAGAGTTACTTTCATCACTGGGGGCGTCTTCTGTTGGGGGACTGGATACCTCCTCTCCTCTGACATTGGCTGGGGTACCTGTGGGGATTTAAGTGATGTATTATGCTTCATGTGTATGACATATTGTACACCCCTGACTTCCCCTCTATCGTTGGTGTTGCCCTGCCACCTTTTGCTTGTGTATGGTGATGTATTGTGGGATTGTTAGTTTCCCTATGCTGTGCATGCTTTTGTGATGGGTGTCCATGAAGGGCTGGGAGGGTTGTCTATGCATTGGCATGGCATGCAGGATTTGGCATTGGGGTTAGTCATACGTGTAGGTGCAGTGTGTGGGATGGAGTGGAGTGATGGGAATGAGGGTGGGGGGTGTGATGGCATGCAGGTATGGGCGGTGATAAGTAGTAAATGTTGACTTACCAGTGTCCAGTACTCCGGCTACTCCAGTGAGTCCCTCAGGATGCAGTATTGCCAAGACTTGCTCCTCCCATGCTGTGAGCTGTGGGGGAGTAGGGGGGGTCCACCATCAACCCTCTGTATGGTGAGCTGGTGTCTTGCTGTCACGGAACGCACCTTTCCCCGTAGGTCGTTCCAGCTCTTCCTGATGTCGTCCCTTGTTCTTGGGTGCTGTCCCACAGCGTTCACCCTGTCCATAATTCTCCGCCATAGCTCCATCTTCCTTGCAATGGATATCTGCTGTACCTGTGCTCCAAACAGCTGTGGCTCTACCCTGGCAATTTACTCCATCATGACCCTTAACTCCTCATCTGGCAAGGGTGTCTTTGTAGGGACATGGGTGTTGAGCGGTGTGTGTTGGTGAGAGTGTGTTGAGTAATGTGTTGGGGTGTGTGATGGGGGTGCGTGAAGGATGTATGGGTGTAAGTGGTGTGTGTCTAGTTGTCGCAGTGGTCTTGTTGTCAGTCTGATGGCAATGATTTGTATTTGTAAAGGGTTGTGGGTAATGTGGGTGTGTGTTTTATAGTGGTGTGGGGGTGTGGGTGTGGAGTGTGTATGAGTGTTAGGTGTGTGTCTTTAGTATTGGCCAATGTGGTGTTGTTTTGTATGTGGGTGTCCATCCTGAGTGCGGTGGCATGTACAGCCAATGGTTTATCGCTGTTGAATGTCCACCTTGGAGATTCATGGGTCATAATGTGGTGGGCATTGTTTTGTTGGCGTAGTGGTATTGGTGTTGGTACTGCCACTTTATCACTGACCTTTGGCGGATTTGTGTATGTTGCTGTATTCTGTCAGATTGGTGTGTGTGTCAAAATAATGCAAATGGATCTTCGCCACCGTGGTGGTATGTTGGCGGCTGTCAGTGTGGCAGTGAGCAGCATTTACCGCCAATGTCATAATGAGGGCCATAGTGTCTGGACAGGCCTATAGTAGTAACATTGGGCCAATGTAGACAGAGGCATTTAATTTTACAGAGACCATGTGGCCAAGACCTATTCAGCAGTCCTCTCCCATAACAGAGAACAAGCATCCAGAGTTCCATATCCAAATGGACCATTTGGAATATCCCAGGGAGATGAAATGGATACAGTCACACTTTGCAAATATTTCTGCTGTGGTTTTGACAAAATAGACATTTTCTGAATTTGAGGCAATCTCAGCCATGAATTCTCCTCGAAAAAAACGTGGTTTTGCCAATAAATGATTTAGGAAATTGCCAGGTTTTGAGTAATCTATTTGCTGTTATGTAAAAAGTGAATGTTTCCACCCATGAACAACATAGTCCCCTATATACCTTTCACCTGAGAAAACATAAAATTGGAAGTCATTCATTTTCTAGATTATGAATTACAACATTTTCCAGCATAATAGTTTGATAAAATATGAGCTGTGAATCTACAAAGCTATGGCCATTAAGATACTGACATGTGAGTCATAAATGTGTTAGGGGAGCCTCAAATCATAAATGTACTAAGACGTCATCCGCTAATGGTATGATATGACATTGTTCGAATAATAGGTGACCTATACATTATGTATTATCTGAGCTACAAATTTATCAGCTATTGAGTTTTGAAGGGACCTGAGCCCAACTTGAAATGTCTCATATGTCCTCTTACGCGAACTGTCCTAAACATCAAATCTCTGTTTGTACTGTCTTTTAATTTGTTGACTCCAACTCCCACTCTACCTACCAAAGCAGCTGTTGCAGCATTGTATCTTGGTTGAAAGGGAGGTTCATGGCAATGGGTCATTGTTTTGGAGCTGTGGAGATTTTTGAACTGCTTTTTAATTTTTTAGCTCCAGCGCCCACTCTACCCACCAACTCATCTCCTTCAGCCTTGTTTCTTGGTGAAAATGGAGGTTCATGGCAATGGGTCATTGTTTTGGAGCTGTGGAGATATGGACAAGGTAATACTGGGAATTGAAGCCATGTGAATGCTGGTACTTGTGCTAGTGTGTCCTGAGCCACTTCCTTTCTTCCGGCCAGCAATTACTCATTTCAACATAAAATGTTCTCTTAAGAAGGAGCAAGTTTCAGTGTCCACCTAACTTGGTGATATGATGCATCTTACCTAAACAAATGTCTGTCTTCCTGGCCCATAGCAACTTTACAGCAGCAACCCATGCAACATCGGATCTTAGTGGCCGACTGAAACTTGTGAAATGCACGGTGGGTGTTGCCCCAAGTCTTTATTCTCTGCCATTTCTCCTGCAGATGTGAGTAGACAAACAGCAGTGATTTCTGTTGATCATAGTGAGACGGCCGATACGTTCATTGCAAGGTCCCATTTTGTTTTCCTGTGCCACCCAAAACTATGATTGTTGACTTTTGTGTTGGATGCAACATTTGGCAAAACTTTTTCCACTGACAGGACATGCCAGCTCTAAAACACTTAGGCTCTGACTTGTATTTTGTGATGCAAAACTGCACCACAATGTTTAGCACCGGCTTGCACCATTTCTGTGCACCAGCCAGGCACCATATCTATGGAATGGTGCAAGCTGGTGCAAAGGGTAGGCTAGTGGCAAAAAAATTACTCAGTCGGGTTGGGCTGGCAGTATGGAGGAAGGGGTTTCAAATAAATTACTCTAACCTGCTTAGAGTCATTTTCTGACGTAAAACCATCCATACCACATGGATCCTGTCTTAGAAAAGACAGGAGTCATGCCCACCACGCCAACGGCCAACACAGGGGACCAGAATCCCCTGGGCATGGCTAATGCGCCCAGTGCCAAGCAAGGGTGCCCATTACAGGGCCCCCAATGACACTTAAAAAAAAAAAAAATACTTACCTGTACTTACCTGGGATGGGTTCCCCCATCCTCTGCTGTCCCTCTGGTGTGGGTGGGGGCGTCACTGGGGCCTGGGGAGGGCACCTGTGGGCTTATCCCATGGTGTTCCACCATGGAAATAGGCCCACAGATCCCCTAACGCCTGCCCTGACCCAGGTGTTAAAAAATGGGGCAAAGTAAGCTATGCACCATTTTTTACCCCTCCTCCCTCCTGTGCACCATTTTTGCACAGGAGTATAAATATGACATTAAGGCCATAAAGTGATTTATTGCACGGGAACACCTGCCTTGCATCTCATTAAGGCAAGGTAGGTTTCCACTTCCAAAAAATGACTTTAACTCCATAAATTTGGCGCTAGAAGGGTCTAGCACCAAAGAATAATTATGGAGTTAGTTTTGCACCGAATTAGGGGAAAAAAAATGACGCTAATTCGGTGCAAACAGAGTATAAATATGCCCCTTAAACTGTTTAGTATGAACGCGTGTGATCATTTCGGGCTCGTAGAAGCATTACACCCATGCGACAAGGGTGGGCACTGTGCAGACATAGTGGAACACAATTTTATTGAAAAGGAAATACTGTCCTTTAACTGCACATGTGCAGCAGTGCAGAGCGGGAACATGATGCGGCCCATGGTGTTTATTTGACAAGGATTGTACAATATGTTATGAAGCACACGGAGAAGACTAACTGTACATATACACATACGTACATACATTACAGGCAGGACGCCATCAGATAGATACAAAGAAGTGCAACCATTTTTTTTTTTAAAAGGCACCAGGCATTCTCCTCCTCGGCACACAGGTTCTGGAACGACTTCCCTAGGTCTGAACTTCAACAACTTGTCTCTAAATTAGGAAGGTGTCTAAGGCACATCTCTATAAAGTGCACAACTTCATAACACAGTGACAGTCTACTTCCTCTCTCCGAAACCAGCTACCACCCCAAGCACTTGTGGGCTGTCCCTTTCCCTGTGACCCTATACAGTATTCCACACTGCCTATCAGTTATTTGACCGCCATCCTAGCACCACATATCCATACATGCATTTTTCTCCATTTTTATCTGCATCAATAATTCTCAGTCCTATATTCCAGACACGGATGTTGCTCCAAGGAAAGCTTTTGATGTTATTTGTTAAATAGATTCAAAAGCAGAAATTCTGCTTTTCATCTAGCTGCAGGCTGGTGCCCCTGTCCCTGGCTGATGTTATTAATGAACTCATTCACTTCCATAAAAACAACTACACAAGTGCTTCCAACAATATCTATAAAACTATTTAATGCACTTTCTAAAACAAGGCATCTTACAGCCATAGTAATTGCAGTTTTACAAGACCTTTAAATGAGGAGCAGCAACTTATTAAGTTTTGATGCGGAGAGCTGATTAGACAAGTTAAACAGAAAGGCACAATTTATGTCCCTCGCCACATGTGCATGTATTGCAGTTTTTCTAATGCGGGTGTTTGCGTCTCATTTGTATAGCAAGTCCTGCCAGGTACACAGTTAGTTTTATGCCACTTACAGGTTACAAGCAGCAATAAAGAGAAAAAATGCTGGATTTTACAGGTAGGTAATATTCATAAATCGTGGACTGTGAATTAGTGAATAACTCATTGCTGTCTCTTTTCTGCCACGGCCATGAATTTCATTCTGTTTTCTAAGCAGAAACAATAAACATGAACAGGCCTGCGAAGAAAGTGGCCCTTTTGCATTTGGCAAGAGTTCCCAGTCAATTTATGGCCAACCACTCTTGTTGACTGCTGAAGAAATATTTACAGTGGATTTACCATATCCCTTTTTTTTTTTTTTTTAACTTACTTCAGCAATATGCTGCGGCGTTGAGCTCCAGCAACACTGTCTATCCTGAGCTAACCTTCTTTGAAACTATCCGTATCGATGAAACGTTCAGTATTTCAAAGAGAGTCCACAGGGTTTGATTTATAGCTCATTTCCTGTTATTAAGTGTGGCTTACTGTCGGAAATTCAGGAGCAGGTACCAACAACGTCAGAATTAAATCACTTAGAAAAATATTTGGCGAATTGGGCCCAATATGGTTGCCCATCTTGGTCTTCCCAATGAAATTTATTGGCCAGAAAGAATAATTTCTGGGATTTAAAGACGGAATAAGTAGCCTAGGATAATATTTGATACCAGCACACGAGGTTCCACTGAACGCCATGACTATTTCACTATATTGTATGGAACCAGACTATCTTTAGTGGTACTTCAACTCCACTCTCCGGCTGTCATTTGCAGCAATCAATGATGCTATGGTGTGTGAGATTACTGCATGTCATGATTGTCAAGCTGGAGTAGTTTAGCAGTAGCAATAGTTTGTCCAATTTAACTCTGGCTACTACATACTTCAGCCTCCAGATTTAATAAGTATTGATTAGGGCAATCTAAGCTGGTGTGTAATCGGGGACTAAGCAGTGTGCTATTACTTTCTGTGATGTCAGTGGGGCAAGAGTTGAAAGAGCATGTGGGTGAGCTCCACTCAGCCTGCATATTTGCTTAAATGACGCTACTGGCTGAAATATTGTCACATTTCAATTTTCACACCGCAGTATCATTTGAAATTGATGGAAGACTCGCCAGTTCCATGCCACAGTAGATCTTCATCTCTCCTGTTGTTGCTTTCTAGATGGAAAACATGTTCTAGCTTACCGTTCATTGAACTTTTGATGCAATTCTTATATTTTATTTAGGGGAGGTTGATATGTGTCAATTCTTTTTGCTAACTGCACAGAAGTCTTAAATTGGCAACTATATTTGAGAACCAAAGGGCAAAAGACAGACGACATGTCATTCAGTGGCCCTTGAAAAATCGACATAATTAGAAAACTGTCTCATTTTCCACAAACATGATCACCTGCCGTATAATCTGAAGATTCCAAAAGGGCATGATTCAGAAACTGCACTTTGTAGTGCTGGAGCAGAAAAATATTAATACTATATTTTCGCTCTATTACTGGAGTCCAGGTGACCGAACTTGGAGGTCTCTAATAAGATAAAAAGAGACTGCAATTAATTAAAAACAATTGTTAATTTCAATATTTTAAGAAGATTTCCAATGGGAGTAAATGATGAGAGGATGGATGAAAGTTAATTATTTTTATTTTCAAATGTCATTGGGGCAGATTTATGGAAAGTTGCACTGCACTGAGTGCAGCGCCACTTTCCCTGTGCCCCTTAGCACCCCCCTACCGCCACCATGTGTGTGCCGTATTTAAAATACGGTGCACTATGGCGCAGGGTAGGAGGCAATAGTGTTGTTTCTCATGACACTATTGAGGTACTCTGCAGGAGTAGCGCCAAAATATTGGCGCTACTCCTGCAGAGTACAAAGGGCCCCATTCTAAAGAATGGAAGGCCCCTTTTAACGACTGCTCTTGAGCAGACGTTAAAAGTGCCATAAAAAATGGTGTAAGGAAATCTCATAGATCTCCTTACACCATTTTTCCAGCTTCCCTAATGGAGGAACGCTCCTTTTGCCTACATTATGCTTGGCGCAGGTATAATTTAGCGCAAAGGGTTACAGGGTGGCACAATGCATGCATTGCGGCACCTTGTAAATAAGGTGCGGAGATTTCGGGCTTGTTGGGCCACATTAATAGTAAAAAGAATGACGTTAATGTGGCTCAAGGTGGTGCTAGGGCACTATAAATATGCCCCTTAGTTTCTCATCTTTATTGACAAATCAAATCATATCTCAAGATTTGCAAATCAGAACAATACATAAAGCACGTTCCATATAAATTAATTCCCTAGTCTAGTCTAAGGTTGATTACAGGATGAAGAGAATTAGCTAGAAGAACCCATAGAGAGTTCATAAAACCAAATATGTGAAAGTATTGAAGACTCAGTAGAGTTCTAGAGAAAATAATATTCAAATAAAGTCTAATTTGGATTCTAAGGGCCTGATTTATGAAAAGTTAGCACCACCTTTACATCATTTTTTGTCGCAGAAGCGGCGCAACCTTACAAAATATAATCAGATTTTGTAACTTTGCGCCGTTTTTGCATAAAAAAATAACATAAAGGTGGCAGTAACTTTTCATAAATCAGACCCTAAGGCCCATATTTATACTTTTTTAGCGCCGCATTTGCGTCGTTTTTTGCCACAAAAACAGTGCAAACTTAGAAAATACAAATGTATTTTGTAAGTTTGCACCGATTTCGTGTAAAAAAATGCCGCAAATGCGGCACTAAAAATGTATAAATATGGGCCTAAGTGTCAAAACTAAAGCACCACAAAGTGAGTCTGAGTAGTATCTTAGAGAGCATCTGTGAGAGAGCACAGAGCATCAGACTAGAGGAGAGGATTGTTGTGAAATTAGCCCAAACCTCCAAGGCTTCTCTAAAAGAAAGAGTTCCAGAGAAAAGCATCTCACACCACTTTAGAAAACAAGGCGCACAGGGAGAAATATCTTTATTTCACATAGTTGTTTCCTCTTTCTACGTGTGCTGCATTTTGCAGCACACAAAGAAAGTGGAAAATGCCTCCCAGAATTGTCTTTGTGGTGGGAGGTGCCCTTTCCTGCACAAAAACAATAATGCTGACAAAAACAGACACCCTTGCACCATGGTGCAAAGGTGGCTGCATTGGTGCTGGGCAGCAATTTGTGTTCCAGCTCAGGGGGAAAGGACAGAAATGCACCATAGCTTGTAGATGTGGTGCAGTTCTGCCCTTTCCATGCAGTGCAGGTCAGTGCAGCAAGTGGCCTTGCTGCACTGCCCTGCACCACTGGGCTTCTAAATATGCCCTTAAGTGTTTTGCACACTCCTGTCATTGGGCTGTACCTGGGCTACATTGAGATGATATTTGTGATATTTGTGCTACATTTGGGCTATTTTTCTTTGGTGGCCATTTTAGGAGATTTATTTGTTATGAAGCTCCCTAATTTCCTCATTTACTGCAGTATCCTCAGTAGAAAATGCTTTCAGTTTTCCACTTTGATGCCATCAAGATGATAGTGTGTCTCACGTTTGGCATAGATTCAGAAAGTTAGCACTCTAGGTGCTCATTAGAACACTGTAGTAAAACTGCTGATCACCAGGGAGTTAACTGGCACTCTGCTGCTGGTGTTGAAAGTGCATATTACAGTCTGCATGTCAGAATGTTGTAATGGAATAGAAGAGGAAGATATTTGAGAACTCATTTAAAACATGTCCTAATTTTCTTTCTACACACTAGCCATAATTTCTATGACAAAATGACCCCCTCATTTTGTTCCTTTCTAAATTAAATGTTTTAAGTTTTACCAGTTTGATTTAATCAAGATGGCTTCAGGTGTGCCACACATTTGTCATAAGTAAGACTGTTATCGCACTAGTTGTTCTTTTGAACACTCTGGGAGGCTGCAGTAGAACACAAGGGAATCAAATGACAGGCTGCTTCTGTTGCAAGTACCTGTTTTACTGAGAATGTCAGACTTCATTCTCATACGGCTCAGAAAGATAGTGAGAATTTATAGAAACTATGCACTAATTTTAGCTACTGGAGCCCCTTCCATAACCTCTATGGGAAAATCATGAGAAAACAGTTTCATCTCAAACATGATTCATGAAGTCCTAGCAGAAGGCTTCTTCTCAGGGTAAAATCATCTTAAAACACAACACAATCCCTAAAATTAGTATTGTATCATCAACAAATGATTTATATTGTAACTAACATCTGTTATCACGCTTTGTACATTCTCCCTTTACCGATTCTCAAAACTTGCCATTCACTACAATGTATTTCAGTGGGGTCCATGTCCCAGAGTTTATTAACGGCTGCCACTGCATGACACACACACATATATATATATATATACATATATATATATATATATATATATATAATACATACTGACATAATAGAAAAATGATGAAAATCAAAGAGAGAATAACCAGTGAAACATAATTTGTAGTTTATGTATTGGAATGCGGATGTGGCAAAAAATATGTGGAGAGTACTGTGAGCAATAACTCCGGCACCTCAGAGCAATCAATAACAAGGATATAACATACACCATGGCTAAGCACATTTGGGAACAACATAATGGAGAACAGACAGGGTTAAGATATTATGGCCCATATTTATACTTTTTTAGCACTGCATTTGCGTCATTTTTTTAGGCAAAAGTAGCGCAAGCTTCCAAAATACAATTGCATTTTGTAAGTTTGTGCCGATTTTGCGTAAAAAAATGACGCAAATGCGGCACTAAAAAGTTTAAATATGGGCCTATGATGTAATGCATTAATCGTAATCCCAGAGGAGGTAATCAAGAACAACATTTGAGGAGAGAAGAATCTAAAAGAATTATCCTAATGTGAACTGGGGATCCTTGGGGGTTAAATGCAGATGCAGAATTATATGTCCATTTGTGTTATAAAATAACGGATGTGCACTAAAAGAGATAATGTGAGGGTACTCCAAGTTAGATATAATAAAAGATATACAGAAGATTGAGGACTCAAATAGTCTATTAGGATGAGATGATCAGCAAAATAAGAACTTCAGCAATAGGGAGCAACATTGATCAAAGATGGACAGATACTACTATATTTTATTAAGCACAGAATGATGACATGATTAACATAAAATGTTGATATTGAAAAGTTAGGGATTCCAATTTGCATTTCTATTGTAACCGTTTGGGGAGGTACATTGATGATAATTGTTTTAGTTCTATCTGTTTAACCACATTATTGATAAGGGTCCTTTTAATCATAACAGCTATTATGAAAGAATAAGCATTATGACTAAGCACTTTACCAAAAAGAAGAAATGCATCCAGGTACTCATAAAATCAAGGATACTGAAATAACTTGAAAATGAGTAATTTGTAATTGTAGGTGCTAGCCTTATCTTTATTGATGATAAGGGTCCTTGAATTTATGATATTCGTTTTAGGAAAAGGCATTTGCACTTTAATTGGGCACTCCACTTAAAAATAGAAACGTTTTTATAAAAAATCAGTGGTTGTCATAGCTTAGACATTAACAGCCCTAAATTATTTGTACTTTAATTAATTGCATGTGCACTTTAATCATAGGAATGTCACATTGATGATAAGGATCCTTAGAATTATGACATATTCTTTATAAAAGCACATGATTTTGAATAATCACTTTATTCTTAAGGAGAAAAGGAATTTACAGAATTAATGGCACTGCAGTAGCTTAGAGGTAAGGTATTTGTTTTTGCATTTGCACTTTAATGATCTGACCAGTAATCATTTTGATAAAGGTCATTTCAATCAAGTTAATGTTCTATATACTCTAATCAACAACTTAATTGGAAACAAATAATGAAACAAACTGATTAACGGTATTGCAACAACCTAGAGGTAACCAAAGTTCTAGATTTTCTAATATAATAGTGGGAGACATAATGATATTAATGAACAGATATGTATACTCTAACGAAGCAAGCAGTATGGACCATGTGACTATATGAGATTAAATTGGGTACCTTACCATGAAAAATAAGGACCATAATGCTGCCTTTGTAAACATAAGTTATGCATTCTATTGCACAGCTTTGTTGGGGAATATGAAATCAGAACAATAGAGTTCAGATATTACTCAAAATAAGGAAATCGGAAAAGCATCGTAAAATAGGGAATATGAAGGTTAACGCTTTAGTATTTGTGCAATGTATGTGAGGTGGGGGTGGGTTTCATGAAGTAGAGGGTCTCTAGCACTCTAGTAGTCAATAGAACTCTATGGCCAATAGAAGGCTTTGGCTGAAACGTGTCACCATTTTCATTTATCTGCACCAAACACTTTATGATTTAAATTGGAATAAAAAAATTAAAGATATTATATTTCATACTCATTCATCTTGTTACATATCTAATATATAACTCCAGATTATAATTATATTTCAATTACTACCCCAACTTGTGAGTTTAAATTAATGCTTCATTTTATCCAACCTGGATTTTATATCTTGGACCAGTGTCCTTGATCTTTTAACAGCTGCATATTTATAAAGACATCCATTTATCACATTAGTAATCTTCGTATAACAGTTTCATGTAGAATAATTCAAACAGGTTTTTTCACCATATAATAGCTCTTTTGCTTCTTATGGTCCGTATTTGTGTCCTTTCCAATCTGTTAAAAAATAGGAAAATATATATATCAAAATTACAGTAATACAAAACATAATTAACCTCCTAAAATAACACTACCTGCATCGCAGCTTAAGATTTTTTACAACACTAAGGCCTCTAATAAATCAGATGAGTGGCTAATCCTTCATCCTTATTTAAGCCAAATGGCTCCATTTTGTTAAGGCCAATAATTAGATGAGATTCTAATTTCCTAAGTTCCAGTGTTCTGTTGCCTCCTCTTTCACTCAACAATACCCTCTCCAGAATCACAAACTTTAGTTTATTAGTATTCTGCACATGGTATTGCTTAAAATGTCTCGCTACTGGATGGGATTTATCTTAATTTTTTATGGCCCTCATATGCTCCAGAATTCTTTTCTTTACCACATGAATAGTACTTCCTGTATAGAACTTATTACAAGGACATTTCAGTGAATATATACAATAGTCAGAGTTACATGTCACATGTTTCCTGATATCAAAGGGTTTAGAAACTCCTGAAAATCTAATTTCTTTACAGTTTTCACTATATTTACAGGCCTTACAGTTCCCAGACATAAAAAAGCCTTTCATAGATTTTCTTGATTCAATCTTAGGTACTAAACATTGATTCAGTGTGTATTTCAATGATCTACTCTTTCTAAAAGTACATTTTGGATATTCATCAAGTACTTTGGCCATATTCTCATCAGTTTTTAACACTGGTCACAGTTTTCTAAATATTTTCTTTATCATTCCTGTCTAACTATAAAATGTTGTAATAATTCTTCCTTTTTCCTATCCACTGCTGATTGCCTTACCAGTAGATCATCTCTATTAATATCTATGACGTTCTTCAAAGCCATTTCAATGGTTCTTGACGGATACCCTCTTTCCTTAAATCTTTTCATCATCATAGTAGCCTCTTTTTCAAAATCAACATCTAAACTACAGTTTCTCCTTGCTCGTAATAATTTTCCTTATGGAATACTTTGAATTACATTTTAAGGATGATTACTTATAGTGTGAACTGAACTGTTTCCAGATGTATCTTTCCTAAATAGAGCACTTTCTAATTTGTTATGTAGAACTTTTACTTTTACATCCAAAAATTCTATCTCTTGAGATGTTGTAGTTTACTACTGAATTTCAGGTTTAAGGATTTTTTGTTTAAAGTTGATACAAATCTTACTGCAGATTCCATATTGCCTTTCCAAATTCAAAAACTGTTGTCAATGTACCTGACCCAGAGGACTACCTGATCTTCAAAGGTAGCGATGTTCCCAAACACCTGTTCCTCCCACCAGCCCAGGTACAAAGCCACATAGCTAGGGGCAAAACAAGTGCCCATTGCAGTCCCCTGGTTCTGTCGGTAAAATGTTTTCTCAAATATGAAAAAGTTGTTAGTCAAACATATGTAAATCATATCTAACAACATCTCCATATGCAGAAGATATGACAAAGAACGGGCTTTTAAAAAATGTCTTATTGCTCTAATACTATTCTCAAGAGGTATACAAGTATGTAAGCTGTTAACATCCAAACTCATTAGAAGGAAATCATCCTCCCAGCTGATCCCATTTATAATCCTCAAAAATCTCCAATATCTTTTATATTTGAAGGCAATGCCTCCACAAATGGACGTAAAAAGAAATCAACATATTTAGACATATTTTCCAATAAACTACCTATTGATGATACCATAGGCCTTCCTGGTGGATCATCAGCACTCTTATGTAATTTAGGCAAAAAATAAATAGCTGGTGTTTTAGGAAATTCAACCTTTAGGAATTGATATTCATCCCATTCAATCAATCCCATATCTTTCCAACTATCCAATTTCTCAAACACATTTCTTTTAGCTTCCAACATCTCCTCTCTAGTTGAAATCTGATAGTTACTTCCATCCTGTAGTTGCCCTCAACCTTCTTTTATATACCTGTCTCTAGACAATACTACTACATTACCACTCTTATCTGATTTTTGTTTATAACAATGGCCTTATTCATTTGTAAAGATTTAATTGCCTCTCTGTGTTTCCGTTTGAGATTATCCAAACCCAGTCTTTTTCCATATCTTAATTTCTTCATTTCTTTAATCACTCCTTTCTCAAAAACATTGATAGCATCACAATTAACGGGGGCAAAAAGGTTGATTTTGGTCTAAAATCACTGGGACATCGTTCTTCTATATCAATTCCCATCTCAATTAAGTTCAGAATAGGATCAGGGCAAGGTACAATATTTTCATCTAGTTCACACATTCTATGTGACACTTCTATGTCCTTTATTTGTAATTTGGAAGGTACTGATTCAGCAACAATATTCTGTTCTTTTACTTGAGTGCCAAGCCATTTTTTCAGCTTCAATTTCCTGATAAAGTGAAATAAATCAATATGACATTGAGTATAGTCAAACTCTATCATCAGACAAAACGATAATCCCAAAGATAATACTTCTTTTTCTGAATCTGTTATATTTATATCTGACAGATTGACCACCATCCTTTTCTCCATCATTTCAACATCATTTGACCTTTTGTTTGTACTCCCACTGAGCTCTCCTTTGTGTCTTCTATTCCTCTCCTTGTTCTTTTTCCTCTTCCTTGACCTCTGTGAGGCTCTTTTCCTCTTCCTACTAGTCCCACAGATCTTCCTTGGGTTATCAGACCGAACTCCTTTAAAGTATTATCTTTTACTCCACCACATTCCGATTGTAATGATACATCACTCTCACTATCTTCACTTTCTCTCAACTCTTTTCCCAAATCTGTTTGGGTCTTTTCTATATCTCTCACTGTCATCTGTATGTCTTTCTTTGTTGGTCTAACATTCGTCAAATTGTCTTTTGATTTATTTCTCACCTGATCATATTTTCTCCTAAATGTAAGGATCTGTCCTTTCTCATAATCTTTCAAATCCCTTATAAATTTCTGTTGTTTCTTCATTTTTAAAATCTCCTCACTCAACTTAATTTCTGATTCATTTTCTCCATTTCTTTTTCAAATTCCTCCAATGTACTCCATTCCTTCAATCCATGAGAGATTTTTTCAATTTCAATAATTAATTTCTCACAATCCTTCCATGCATATTTTATCAGAATTCATAACAAATTTGTACTACACTGGTGATTATTTTCCATCAATTTGTTTATCATTTCTGGAACAGGGTTCTCTAAGATCGGCACTACAAAAATCCTCAGACCCCTAGGGATCGTCCACAATCAATATATTTCTGTAATGTAACTGCCTCCCACCATTTCGATTGTTCTCTTTTCTAATATTTCCACATCCGATCCAGCAATACTTTCTTATTCTTCCTTCTCCCTTCACCATAAGGTTCTGTATCTCCATTTTTTCTTGTCTCCTTAGTTGTTATACTTTCAAAAATCTGTTCTGCTGCTGCACGTCTTTTATTCTCTTTGTCTGAAGCCATTATTGTGAATAATATATTCTCCAGGCATGCACCTCTTAATTATTAATTTCAGGGATGATCTCTGTTGCCCCCAATAAGTCCTCCATAAACATCTGAAGTACAGCAACTCACCTTCCAATAAAACGTGCAGGGATCCACATCCATCATCCGACTGGTGTTTTCCCAGTATTTTATTGTTCTTGAATGGTTTCGATGGTGTATGAAAACTATGTGCGCGCTTTAATACTTTTCGGTGCTGATTAGTATTTCAGCTGTCACTCCACTCAGTCGGGGGCAGGCGCCGACTGTTCCAAAATTAAATAGTTGATTTCTGCTTCAAAGTCCTCATCCTCACATGGCAGACAGAGGTGGGGATGCGGAACCCTCATAAATATCGCAGCCTTTCCTCTTACAAAATGGAAAACACCTTGGTCAACCACTGCCTTGAAAAGCCCATTTATTTCTCTTACAATGGCAAAACAGACACAACATTTTTTTTAAACCCGAGGCGTTTCAAGTGTCTACGTTCACGGGCATATATGTGTATATATATATATATATATATATATATATTATTTCTTCAACAGATGGACTGATAGCCATCAGACGGCTGCACCGATCCCATCACGTATCTCTCAAGTCTCGAAGTCAATTAAGTCCAAAGCGCTCGTATTTAGTTCATAAATTTATTTTTCTTATATAGGTAATTCAGAGTCCCAAGTAAGATGTCTGTCAACGCGTTTCGGCAAAACGCCTTCTACTGGACAGTTTGGCTAGTCAGCCGACATCATTTTCATATAGCTATTAAGTCCTACATTTATTTCCATAACACTGTGATGTAATACAAACGCAGCGGCCATTTTGAAGTGTATAATCATAATTATTTAGATACAACAATTAATAAAGGAATGAACCTACATTGATACCAATATTTACAGATAAGATCAGAGTTGAGATTAGACAGTCCTAAGGAATAAATATTAAATATTAAATAATAAATATATTAGGCAAAAAGACAATAGCTTCCAATAATTCATAATGTTTGATCATATAAAAACATTAATCAAATAACAAGAACAATAATAGTATAAATATAAACGAAGAAACTGTAGTATCGTATTTTTCAATTTTTCAATATTTAAATTATTATTCGTTATATATACACATAATTATTAATAACTAATTAATATCTTGTATTAAAATCATGTTTTGACAATGACAATAGTTATGTTGTAGTGCTATGATATATATCTGATGCCTGTATAGTCAGATCTAATTCCTCACTGTCCTTATCAGTATATTAGGTGATTCCATAGACACACATATAAATATGTTGTATTCAAATGAGGCCTTAGCATAAAGTGCAATGTGCTGAAAAACTAAACTAATAATAAGTGCAAAAGAGCATATAAAGTGCATGAAAGTGTTACAGAAAATTCAATTAAAACAACCAGGTCTATTGATCTTTTGGTCCATGTCATAATCTAAATGTGCATCTATACCTCTATGTATAATATTTAGTATTTAGTATTCTACATTCACCAAGTTATAGGAGAATAAAATAAAATCAAACAGTCATCATCAATGGTACAGTACAGATCTGTATACGAGCTTACTCCATCTAGATTTCATCAGATTGTAATATGAATTAAAACCAGGGAAAGTTATTCAGTCATATCCATTTTGCAGATTTCATCATGGCACGATCATCTAAGTTAATTAAGATCTTCTCACCCATCTTCCCAAAAAGGGAATATAAATGACATATTACTAAATTAGCACTACTATTTTTAAGATTAAAAAGCATGGGGAGTCTCTATCTAAAAAGCAATAAACTATGTATTTTCATCTAAGATGGACATGGAGCTCAGCATCAAGATTGTGCCCCAATGGGGACTCAGAACTCAATAATAAAATCATCTTGGATTCCATTTGTCTGAGCTCAAGCGTTCTATTACCACCTCTAGGATTGTTTTTAATGTGTTTGATGCCATAGAAAGCTAAAGTGCCACATTCTCCTTTGTGTGCTTCCCAAAAATGTTTGGCCAGAGGATAGGTTTTATCATGATTTTTTATGGCTCTAAAGTGCTGTAAGAACCTAACTTTTAACTTATGAATGGTACTTCCAATATATTTTTTCTGGCATCCACATTCGATGACATAAATCACAAATTCAGTGTCACATGTGATCCGGTCTTTGATCTCGCACTGACGACCATCAAAAGTTTGGTATTTATATGTATTTTGAGCATATTTGCAGGCCTTGCAATGGCCACATTTCCAAAATCCCAAACTTTTTTGGCTCAACCAAGATGTATTGGTTTTTACTGAAAAATAGCTTCTGGTTAGATAGTCTCCCAAAGAACGTGCTTTACGAAATGTTATGGACGGATGGGTTTCTATATGATCATTGATAATTGGATCGTTCTGTAAAACATGCCAATTTTTTTGGAGTATAGTTCTTAGTGACTCATGTTGTTGATTATACTCCAGGAATATTCTAGGTGCTGAATGTTGGAAATCATTACTGGTCACTATGTTATTAAAAAGTAGCTCTTCTCTGCTTTTGTTCCGTACTCTATGTAATGCGTCATTTAAGATTTTTGGAGGATAACCTCTGCTTAGAAACCTGTCCACCATTGCCTTAGATTCCAACTTATATTGGTTTTCATCAGAGCATATCCTGCGAGCCCGCAGTAGCTGACTGTATGGTATGCTCCATTTAAGTGCATGAGGATGTCCACTATTGGCGTGTAATATAGAATTACAAGCCGTGGGCTTTCGATATATAGATGTCTTCAAATGATTGTTTTCTACTTGTAGTAGGACATCCAAAAAGGAGATGGTATCTCTATTATAGATGGCATCTAGATAAATGTTGAATTGATTATTATTCAATACATTTATGTATTCCAACAGCAGTTGTTCTGTGCCATCCCAGATAATAAACAAATCGTCGATATATCGCACCCATAGTATCACTCTATCCATATAGATGTTATTGCTTTCTGACCATGCCACCTCCTTCTCCCACCAGCCCATATATAAATTGGCATAGGTGGGAGCAAAGGAAGCCCCCATAGCTGTCCCTTGTTTTTGTAAAAAACTTTCATTATCAAAGAGGAACAGATTATGTGTCAGGCAGAATTGTAGCATCGATAAGAGCATATTAGTATGCTCCAAAAATTCGATGGATCGTGTCTGTAAGAAGTACCTACAGGCCTGTAATCCATATTGATGTTTAATGGATGTGTATAGTGATGCTACATCCATGGTGACCAATAAGTAGTCTTTATGCCATCGGATATCATGTATCTTGGCCAGAAAATCATTGGTGTCACGCAAATATGAAGGTAATTCTGTGACAAAGGTGCATAAAAACAGGTCCAAATATCGTGAGGTGTTCTCAAGTAGTGATTGATTCATACTAACTATTGGTCTACCTGGAGGATGAGTTTTGTTCTTATGAATTTAAGGTAGGAAGTAAATACAAGGAATTTTAGGATGGTCAATTTTCAAGTACATAAACTCATCATAATCCATCAATTGCTTTGTATACCATTCATTTAGCATATCATGATATGTCCCTTGATATTGAGATAAGGGGCTGATCTTCAATTTCTCATAATGATCTCTGTTCATCAATTGCCGATATGCTTCCTTAGTGTAATCAGTTGTATCCATGACAACAATGTTGCCACCCTTATCTGAGGGCTTGATGATGATAGAAGAGTTCGATCTCAGTGTGTTTAGATCCTGCCAGTCTTGTTGCGTAAAATTTGGTCTCATCTTTCTCGATGTTTTTAAAGAGCTCTTATTGCGAAATTTGTCAATATCGTTGATAACTAGCTCATGAAATATATCTATCAAGTTGCCACTGGGTAGTGGAGGATTAAATCTATTTAACAGTTTTAGATTACTTTTTTCATAGAGGTTAGTTGTAAATCCCATCTGATTAAGCATATCTGTGCTCTTATTTGTATCATCATGTATGGAACATCTAGCTTCATCGCTGTCATGGTCCAACTCATTGATGGCTATCAATTCTGAGCTATCAGAAATGTTAAATCCAGAGAGTCCAGCCCTCTGGTTGATGTTGTCTGTCATTCGATTTATATCTTTATTTGAAAAATGTTTGATGAGACGTAGTTTACGAACAAATTTGTATAGTTCAATACGGGTGTTAACGTAATCCCATTGTGTATTAGGGCAAAAGCTTAATCCTAAATCAAGTATGCAAAGCTGATTGTCTGTCAAGGTACTGTGGGAGATATTAACCACCGTACTCAAGTCATTCAATTTATTAACTGATCCAGGATTAGGTTCTAATTTGCTAGTTGATTGCTTCTTCTTCTTGCCCCTCCTCGTCTTCCGCTTCCTCGGCCACGCCTGCGGTTTAACCCAGGAGGTGGCGTGATCATTTGCATAAGGCGCATTTCCCCCTGAAAATCCAGCTTATTGCGCGGTATCTCGTCAGCAGAAGACTCTACTTCTGAACTGTCATCTGCAGATATCTGTTGTACAGCACATTCAGCCCCAATCTTGGACACATCTTTGGTTCTTACAGTGTCATATTTTCGAGCAAATGTGTAGATTCTTCCATGCTCGTAATCTATCTTGTCTCTGTTGAATTTATGTGCTTTACGTGATTTAATTTCCTCTTCCTTGTGTTTGATCCGTTCTTCCATTTTTGCTAACTGATTAGAAATTTCTTGTTGGTTAGGCATCTTTTCTAATTCTTTTGTAAATTGTTAAATTTTTATGATTTGTTCCTCCATATATATATCTTACCTAGATCTTGCCTAGTGGCGGTAGGTAGGACCTAGTTTCTAAAGAAAAAGCTGTTTTTAATTTGACTTGTATACCTATGTATATATATTCACCTAAAAAAGAAAAGTTACAGGGACGTTATAGTTAGGTTCACATTTTAGACATACAAAACCACAGACATTCACCAGTTATAGTTAGAGTTAGCTCAAGTAACTATAACTTTTGTCCTAACGTAACTCTAACTCGCTCCCCCGGCATGCACAGTTTTTTGTAAAAAATGTTACTGCATATATTACAGTGATATTATCAATGATGTTATTAAAGATGTCATGAGTGCCAACATTTTTGGGGGTATGTAGCCGTGCATGGCAAGGGTGCAAGTTATAGTTACCTTAAGTTGTGTGGCAGGGGTTGCCAGCAAGTCCTGGCCTGCAGCCAGACCCTGCGGCCAACTCCCCTAACCACTCAACCCCACACTGCGCACAGTCCTTTGACCATGCCCGGCAGGAATTGATGCAACCTGTCTCTATGGGTGTGAGAATAGTTGTTATATGGTGTATCTCGGTATAGGAGTAGCTGTGAGAGTGTCTGGGTGTGAGAGTGCGTACCTCAGTGTCTGATGTGTCAGTGTCTGCACAGGTTTGTGAGTGGGTACATCAGGGTGTCAGTGGGTCTGCGAGTGGGTGTGTGAGTGCCTGAGTGGGTCTGTGAGTGGTTATATAAGGGTTTGAGTGGATGTGTGAGTGGGAGAAAGCTATTGAAAGAGAGAGAGAGAGAAAGAAAGAAAGAGTGTGAGAGGGAGAGTGACAGAGAGTTTTTTGACTTTGATAGATATATATTTAGAATGTGATATTTCTGCACAAATTGCAAAGAAAAATGCATTTGTGAATTAAAAAGAGTAAGACCACCTTTCAGTATGAGCCTTAAACATTTGAATTAAAAAGAAAAATAAAGGAGGGAAAAGACCAGGGATTCACCTGGACTTGAACACTTAACGATCAGTGGGAAGGTCTGTGACCTTCACACTTGAGCTATTGATTTATTGAAGCATTTTTATAGCCCTTTATGGGCTATCTGGGACCACCGGGGGAGCCTCAATGCCTCCCCCGTGGTCTCTGATGATTTATTTAAATTTGTTTTATAATCTGCCGTTTACGGGCTATCTAGGACCGTAGGGAAAGCATGAAGGCCCCTCCACGGTCCCTGACATTTATTTTTCTATTTTATTACATGCCATTTACGGGCTATTTGGCACCACGGGGGAAGCCTCAAGGCCTCTCCTGTGATCCCATTGCTTCAGCAACCAAGGAGCTGCTTTAAGTAGCAGCTCCCTCGTTGCTGAAGCAAAGCTTTCATCTCTGTTACCTGCACGCATATCTATGTGCAGGGAACACAGATGAAAACTTCACTTTCTGACAGTAGACCCCTCCGACCTAAAAGTAGCCCCAGGGAGGTGGGGAGTCCTCATTCCCCCTTTCTTTTTTTTACTATTTGCCCCGGGAGGTGGTGGTCCCCCGGGCTGCGGGGTGAGAAGGTACGTGCCCCACATAATATTTGTCTACATCCCCGGGAAGGTGGTGTTCCCTGGGGCTGCGGGAGGACCGTGCAGTCCCCTGCATAATATTTCTATACTGCCCCAGAGAGGTGGCGGTCTCCGGGGCAGCATGGGGGCACACAACCCCCCCTGTACCATATAAAATAAAAGCCCCAGGGAGCTTATGGCCTCCAGGGCAGTACGGGGAAGTGCGCCCCCAGCTCCATATAACATGAAAGCCGTGGGGAGGTGGAGGTCCCGAGGCAGCGGGGGTGTGCCCCCCTGCACCATAAAACATGAAAGCCCCAGGGAGGTGGTGGTAACTGGGGCAGGGGGGCACACAGCCCCACATATTACTCATAAGCCCTGGGGAGGTGGCGGTCCCCGGGACAGCAGGAGGGTGCCAGGAGCATCTCCCCCCACATTACGGTAAGAATGCCATGGGACTTGGCCCACCCCAGGAGCCTGCACTTCATTTTTTTGTTTTGAATTTACTGCGGATCCACTGCAACTCCTGCCGTAAGTAAGAAAAAATGCTTTTTAGCCCTCGGGGGAGTCCCTCTGGGACCATACACCTAGAGGTTAGGGGTCAGGGTGTTTGTGCCATGGCCCCTTTTGTTTACATTTTTCTCCAACATGGCTGCCAACACTTCCTTGTTGACAAAACATTTTTGGGGAAAAGCTTGTGAAGATTTGTCAAGTGGTGCCAAAGATATAGTTCAGTAAGAAACATTTTTTTTCATAGAAACTAGGCCCTAACTATAACTACATAGTGGCACAAGGCGCTAAGTAATACATATATTTCTGTGTGTACATATGTGTATACATGTATATATATATTTATGCATATATATATATATATATATATATATATATATATATATATATATATATATATATATTCCTTAAAGTGCATTTTTTCCGTACATTTAAGCTTTAGTCGTAGTTTTCAGCTCTGTAAATCATTTAGACGGTGCTATCATGGTGTATATTGGTCCCAAAATGCACTTAAACCAGGAAGTGCTGGCTCCTAATCAGATCTCACCATGAGATATGTGCTTAGGCTCCACCCCGATATGCAAATTTCTCTTTCCTTTAATTACTCGAAAACTACTGAGTGGATTTACACAGCTCACAAAAGGGCACTTTTTCCAAAAGCTACCTTGCTGCCAAATGTGGTGTACTTCTGTCCAGCGGTGCGGGATGTAGTTGTGTCTAAATATCCCTATCGAAATTGCATGGGGAAATAGTGTTCTAGGACCCCCCTTTTTCTCAGCCCCCATTTGACGAATCATGCTGAAACTTACAACACAGCAGCTGAACTGACTGTTGTACTAGTTTTGAAATGTCGTGATAGCCAGTAGGTCATATATATCTACCTTTCTATTTATCAATTTCCGTTGTTTTTGGGTTTTTAAACGTTAGTTTTTACCTTCTTTCAGCAGCTATCTATAATGTCACTTTAGCATCTGTTTCTAATGAATATATACATATATGTATGTATATATATATATATACATATATATACATATATATGTATATATATATATATATCAAACGAAACGCATTGCCTGTTCATGAGCAATGCAGGCATCACAAAGGCAACGTACCGCGGCTCAGATCCAAACAGTGTATTTATTTAAACAGTATGTATCAGCAAACTACCCGACACGTTTCGGAGCCTTCGCTCCTTGCTCACAGGTTCAGATAAATACAAGTAATTTCCTCTTCAATGACATTTATAAAGTAAACTTAAATGTGATAACTCACATAGATGACAGACAAACACATACTCACACAATTTCAAAAAACATGTCGGCCATATTGGAACGTTTCAGACTCTGTATTGATTCAACTAACACAACAGTATAAAAATATAAGTGCAGTGAGTTCACTGTAAATTCTCTTGCTTACTAAATTCCAGGTACAATTATTTTTAGAATGAATAGGAATACAAAAAATAAAAAAAATAAAAAATATAATAATAAAAAAACAATATTAGATCTCACTTAACTTACTAAGCATTCAGCTACTAGTATACTGTATTTTAAACTGATACTACACTAATAATGATAAATACACAGTAGCTAAATTGCCTATACTATCTCAAACAAAGACACTGATACATTGGTTTCATTTTTAGCTTGATCATCCCGATACACACTAATTTTTCAATTACAAAATTATAATTCTCTTTCACAATATGATAAGAGAAAACAGTTTCCTACTTCATAGTCACTTATTGAATCCAAACTATTAAAACTCCAAATGGCCAAAATACGGTTCAAATATAATAGCTCTTCTGTATTCCAGTGCTTCAATCCCAGCTTAAACTTCACCCTAATAAATACAAAAATAAAGATGAAAAAATGAAATTCATATTCCATCTATGAAAAAAATCACATTTCTTACCTACTAAAACCTAATACCCGAACTATATGAAAATACCTAGTTTTAATTTTTTATTTTTCTACCACCTGAAATTCTGATTGCAATTAAAAATTCAACCTACATGCACTGATAATTCTTCATCCCAGATTCAATCCTCCTGGATGAATAGCTCTATATTTGATAATGAGTTTAGATTCCATTCTCCTTAATTCCTGCTCCCTGTTTCCTTCTCTCAAATGGATAGGGATACTGTCCAAAACACAGAACTTTAACAAATTGGTGTTTTTATGATAGTACAAAGCAAAATGTACAGCTAATGGATACTGGTTATCTTCATTTTCATTTAATATAGCTCTCATGTGCTCAAGAACTTGTTTTTTAGACTTATGAATTGTGCTGCCAATGTAATATTTTATGGACAGCCTAATGCATGTATACTGAATTCCATATTACAAGTCAGATGTTTTTTAATCATGCAAGGTCTTGTTTGTTTCGATAGCTGTATTTTATGACAACTACCACTATATTTACAAGCTTTGCATGAACCACATGTAAAAAAGCCTTGTATGGATATTTGTCTGCCACTTTGTGTAGATTGTACTAGGCTCTCACAAAGTTTCTCCTTAAATGAGGTGCATCTTCTAAAGGTCATCTGCGGTTTTTCTCCAATAAATTTAACTAGATGTTCTTCAGTTCTTAATATGGCCCAATACTTGTTTAAACTGCATCTGACTTCCCAAGCTTGGTTATGAAAAGTTGTAATGAACCTTACAGATTGAATCTCTTAACTTTTTTTTTTCATGTGAAGTCAACAGTTTTTCATGATCAATTGTCATGACCCTATTGCATGCACTCTCAATAACGTTTTGAGAGTAACCGCTCTCAAGGAATCTATTACTTACACTCTCTATTTCATGTAAAAAAATCTGTCTCCGCACTACAATTCCTTGTGGCTCTGAGCGACACCCCATATGGAATACTCTGTATGAGATTCTTAGGATGACAACTCTTTGCATGAAGCAGACTATTTCCTGCTGATTTCTTACGGAACAGAGAACTTACCAACTTTGAACCTTGGACTTCCAACCTTAAATCTTAAAACTCAATTTTAGATGAATGTATATGAGCTGTAAATTTCAAATTTAATTGATTATCATTCAATTGCTTAACAAAGTCGGAAGCCTCAATCTCACTACCATTCCAAATGCGTCTATATAGTGAACCCATAGGATGGCGTGTTTGTGAAACTGATGAATGTTATACACTATCTGCTCCTCCCACCAGCCCAAGTAAAGACCTGCGTACCCGGGGCGAAGCAAGTGCCCCTCACCATTCCCTGTGTCTGCCTATAGATCTCCCTGTCAAAAATGAAACATTATTGGTCAAACAGGTGTGCATCATTTGTAGAAGCATCTCAGTATGTTGTAAAAATGATATTGATCTAGCTCTTAAAAAATGTTTACTTGCTTTTATACTTAGATCATGAGATATTCAAGTGTACAGACTCTCAACAGCTAAACAAAGCAGTACAAATTGTTTCTCCCATACAATGCCATTGATCTTTCTTAACAAATCACTTGTATCCTTAATGTAAGATGGCAGGGATTGTACAAATGGTCGAAGAAAAAAATCAACATACTTTGATGTATTTTCTAACATACTGCCTCTAGAGGAGACAATAGGTCTCCCAGATGGATTTACTAAATTTGTATGCAATTTTGTTAACAAATATAAGAGAGAGATAATTTAAATGAGTGATAAATAATTATGTATAATTATTGATTTATTTTTGATATTTTTTCAAATTTTAATAATAAACTTAATTTAATCAACAAATTCAACTTTTAAATTGTGTTCAAAAAGTTGAAAAAGTATTTAACTTAATTAAATGCATAGCTTTTAACAAAGTTTGCTAAACATGTTTATTAAGATTGGTATTTAGTTTTTAAATAAGAATTAACAATTTAATATTTCTAAATTAAAATTATTTCATTATTTATATACATTGAATGCGATGAGTTAATGTGCTGTAGCAGTTTATTGTATTACCTTCAGGTTAATAATACATATTTAAAGTTATTTATATTTATATTACAAATTAAACTATTGTAAAATAGTTTTCTCTTAAAAATGTTAAACTGAAATAGTTTCCCTTTATTTTCCCATCGTGAGATCTTTACCTCAGTTGCAGAGGTTTCCACCAACAGGTTAAACATTACTTATAGTAAGTCGAAATTTCTGTTGAATAGCAAAAAAGTGGAGAGATACACCTAGGTGTACTAGTAGATCCACACATGAGGAAATATACACTTTTATATTTATCCTTTCTAATTGGTCCACTGTGTCAATGTACAAACCCTGTTTGTAACTAATTTTGGATTTAGAACAGCCTTCGAATGAGGGTCACAATATTTAAAATAAATATGAATATGATTGATATTGAATCTTCTCTCAAACCTTGATTTTAGTCATATAATGTACCACATCCACTACCCTTTCCATGCTGCAGGTCAGCCAATAATGCTTCATAATTTGGCCCTTCAATTTTGCATAATTCTTGTGGCCCTGGGCATGGTGCAATGTGGATCTGAGTATGTAACCACAAATTATCTGATTAAGTTGCTATTTTGTCAAAATGTATTATTGACTATTTCCTTATGCATTGTAAACACTATTCACATCAGACCTTCCCATTTTCTTTTTGGGCTCTTTGCTCAAGGCCACTATGTCTCCTTGTCCCATGGGTTTCATTGACAGTCTATACCTTATGCAACACTAACATGGTGTTGGCAAAATAGTGTTAATGAGTGGCATCTTGAAAAATTAAAAATGCAATTCTGTTGTGTTATGTGTATTTGTATAGCACACATCTCAGCTGGGAGGGGTTGGATTTCTTATGTTGATGTCTTAAACATTTTTAGAGGGATGAGCAGTCTTGGCTTCTTTTTCAAGAGACTTAAGAACCTTTTCACTTTGCTTGTGTGAATATGTTTATCATCATTCTACACCCCTACACTTAAGTCAATTGGTAGAAACAATGCCTACAAATCACCAGAACAAATCTGTATTTTCTCTTGTCATCCACATTCCATAAACTATCCATTCAATCATAACTTGTTTTTTTGTTTATGAAACACGTCATAGTTCTCAATGTATCAACCTTGGGAATTTGGTAGGTTGAAATAGCCTTTCCAGAATTTAAATTCATCACCTACTGAACACTACATTTGTGAACAGGGAGTATCAGGCTCACTAAAGCTATGCTGCTGACTCATCATGTGCAATCCTGGACCAGAATGTGGAAAAGCACAAATGTGATTTGATGAACACAATACTATAATAGTGGCATGCACCCTTAACACATGACTGCTGTGTAGTTGTAAGAACTAGATCAGGTTAAAAGGTAGGAAAAGCAATGTCAGTGCTGTAAATGTCATGCCTGTTCAGCAAATGAAATGGGTCATAACATCTGGTCATATTTCTGTATCCTGACAGACAACAATTATTCAGCATAGTCTTCAACCCAACCATTTGTTTCTCCCCTAATAGGCCTTCATTTCTAGGTGCCTCTTTTTTCAAATGCAGGTGGTTAAGCAAGTTACCAGAACCATTGAAATGACTTTATCAATGGTGACTTGAAGTGTTTTTTCCCCCAGAGATTTTGACTAGTCAAAGCAGTGAAGATCTCCTGATACAATGAAAAATAACTATGAGACTCAGGTGCAGAATTGCAGCTTTCCCTTGTGGTTCCTTATTTCTCAAGAGTCACTTTTGGTTATGCAAATAATGCCTGGAAACACCCTAGAATTACTAATGACCCTTGCCTTGATAACTCCTGTCGGCGAAGTTACCAGGCTAAATTTCAGGGCACTCTGGATGAGGTCCAGTACTGGATTTACAATAGCAACAGATTTGGGAAATTACCTCCATCTCATAATTTAGTTTTGAATTGAGTCTTTACCTTGTTGTCAACCACATATTTTAACATTATTTCATAATGACTGAAAAAGGTGCAATCTCTAGTTGTGGCACAGGCGGTGAACCCCCAAATCAGTGTCCCTCAGGACTGTAGTTGTTTGTGAGCTGGTTTAGTTTAATGTTGTATTATATTAAGAACAATTGTATAGGGCATCTGCAATTAGTATGACATAGAGAACCATTCTGATTGCTGTGTCTATGTTATATGATTCTTAGATTCCTCTCCTTCATCTGTACATGGTATTTTGCTTGCGTTCAGTTGTATGTGTTTACTTCTCCAAACAGGTCCTCTTTTCTCTTTCAGTGAGTGATATTCCTTTGTCTTTTGAGGCCACTGTGCATGGACTGCCCTTACCTTCTTTTTTAAGTCAGTATTTTTTGTATCATAAATTGCTAGGATGAGTGTGTTTAGGACAAGGGGAGACGCGAATAGAGGATATAATGAGGAGACAAACCAGTGAGGCAGATGATTGTTTCTCCTCTTCCCAAGACTGGAGTTTAGGGGAAGGGCTTTAGGTTAACTGACTATATGTCAATCACTCACCTGGCTCCAACCACAGGGATGACACTGGAGCTGATTTTGGACCTCCGCTCCCTCTCAGGCACTCCCAAGGAATGCTAGAAACAAGGTTACACTTGCTTGATGGATGGATTGAAGCTACAAAGTTCGTGCAGAACTCAGTCTCTAGCCCATGAACCTCACAATTCTAATACCAATGTTTGGAGAGAGAATCTAGAGCAAGGATAAGCAAGGTGTGCTGAAGGAAAATTATGGAGAAAGAGATGGAACAAAGTCTAGAGTCTTGAAGAGATTGAGAGACAGGCCAACTACTACTATAAATGAGCACTAGCCTGATGTGAAAGTACTTAGCTTTTTCTAGTGCTTTATCTGGAATCCGAAGACGGCAGGAGGCTTGTTGAAAGAAGCTCAAGTGAAGGCGGAACCATAGCACATGGAGGGAGACACTGGAAGTGTCTCAGAAGTTAGTATCACAGAATCATCAGGAAGGACTGAAAGTAGAGACCAGGCAACTCAGAAGATGATTGCAGTGACAAGGCTTGTACAGGGCTGGAGGACTGAACACCCAGGTGACTTGGGAGATGAGTGCAGGGTGGTAGCTAGCACTGGGCAGGTACACAGGAAGATCCGGGCAACTGAGGAGGTGAGTGCATGGACGTTGGTTATGCAGGAAGAGTATGGGTACGAGACCTAGCCTCAAAGTATTTTCCAGAGGGGTATTTATACAGGAAGCAAAGCACAGAAGCTTTGAATAAACCTGGGGAAAATCCTGTGTTACATGCAACAACAAAGAAATGACATGTTGCGTACAATGGATATGAGGCCTAGCAGACAGTAGGTGCTTATGTTAATTGACAATAATAACAAGTATGATGGAACCGCAAGTGCATGATAGTACAATTCAATGGTTCACAGTGGAAACATGACTATCCTAAAGAGACACATGATATATGCAGGTGCTAAATAGACTAAACTTGCATTGTAACAGAACAGAAGGGTCAATAGTTCAGACTTTCTAGGAGGGGGAGCCAAGTAGTACTCAGGATGGAAAGGTGCCACAGGAGAAGGAGTGACATAAGGCCAGTGAGTAAGACCCACCATTCACAATGCTCAAGACAGAGTTATGACACTACATGTATTAATGAGATGCACAGCTCAGGTCGAGTACATGCCTCAAATGCAATTAAAGTGATACTTACGACTTCTGTGTTATTATTGTGACTTGAATGATGAAAAAATATCAGTGACACCAGTAAAAGATGGTTGCATTTACAGTTGCAGCACATCTATCAGGAATGCACTTTGTGATTCCTGCAACCACAGGCACTACAGTGCTTTAGTCCACTAATGCTGACTGGAGTCATAACACCTGCCCCAAGCCCTCTCTGTGAGATAAGTTGATTTCCACACCTAAAAAGGAATCTTCTACACCTCTGTGCTCTGGTGAACTGAGTAAATGAATTTGTCAGTGAGCAAGAGAGTGAGTGAATCAGTAAGTATGCAAGTAAGGACATTTGTATAGGGCCAACCATCTCTAAGTGAAGAAGTGCTAAGCACATTGAGCATGCTGGTCAGAAAGGGATTCTTTGTTGGAGAAAAAGTGCATTTTCAGAAAAGATCTCAATTTAGGTTGCGACAAATCTAAAATATTTAAATATTTAACCTTATTGCAGTCTACTTCCAAATAATAAACCCATAATCAGCCTCTCATTGCTTGGCAAAGCCATCAAGAAATATGCGCCCATTCAGCTAACCACACAACTAAAATCTATGAACATCTCATCTAGTGGCCAGTCAGCTTCTTGAGAATGATGTAGTGTGGGGACAGCCACTCTGAGAATTCTGGACGATGTTTATAGGTTGATAGATGGCGGGGATTTATCCCTCTTAATACTGTTAGATTGTATAGCGGCACATGACATGGCTGAACATGGGAAACGTTTGTCAGTAATTGAACACCACATGTGAGCCCCGAACAGTGGTGAATTGTATTGCCTCTTTTCCATCAGTGGGATCCCAAATGAGAAATGCTGGATACCTCACATTCATGTTAGGTTGGAGTCCTGTGGTCAATCTAAGCATCTATACTCCTGAATATTTATATGTAACCATTGGGATCTGTGTGTGAAGGCACAGGTGTATTCACACATCAATATGCAGATGACACACATGTATCCCTGAAAACCTCTTTGGTGCAGGATATCATCACTCTGCAATACATTACTGTTAAGCTTCATACCTGAATGACAAATAACTATCTGCAACCCAGAACAAAAAGACAGTTTTTTTTTTTTTAACTAAAGCTGATTGCATCAGAACTGCTTAAGGAACTAACGTCTACAGACTTATTAGCGCTTCTCTCCTCTAAAGTGATTTCCCTGGGCTTTATGCTTGATAAGTATTTCTCTGTGATAACCCAACTAAATACAGCCTTGAAATCAACAAGCGCCTGGCATGGTTTGAAACATGATTGCACAGGACATTTTCTGTAGAGCTCCTTGCCGGCTGTCCCCAGATCTCATTCAGCCTGACAACTATATTAGTCAATATCACAGACAACTACTGTGATGAATAATCAGAATTACCCCATTATCAATTTTGGTAATATTTGTGGCTTAAGGTATAAGGGATGGATCTAGTAATTGGATATGCAGTTACTGATGATGGACATGAAGAAGAGAACAAATTTGTGTCCCTCAGAGCCTCTGTGGTGCCACTATAAAGTTCTGGAAGCGATCCTGACAATCAAGAAAGTGTCCACGGTAAGAGCACTGGGCAGGTACAGCAGTTGGAACGGACATGAGAGACATGTCGTAGGAATGTGGGCACGGAGAAAAAAAGGCCTTAAGAGCACTGGTAGTAAGCAGTGATCACCGAAGAGTGTGGTCCAGCTGCAGTCGTGAGTGGTGGAGTCCTTTCAGGGTTGCTGCAGAGGAGTAAGGGAGGTTTGGGCCATTAGGTATAATTCTTGGGAAACTGGAGCACTGTCAGAGGAGTAGGCATTGAACATGGGCCACAACTCACTGGCTGAGGAGGACGAGACATAGCAACAAGATACCACTGATGAAAGAAAGAAGCAGAAGATCCAAGAAAGCAAATGAATTGGGAAAATAAGCCTAAACGAAGCTCCCAGAGACAGATGGACTGGTTCGGCAATCCGAACATGCATCTCTAAAGGGCCTGTAATGTGTAGTGAAATAATAAGTAGAGTAAGAATAGAAATACAATGCATGCCATAGTAAAGAAAGGCCAGTGTTTATGAAATTACAACATTTTAAAGACCAAGATATCACTTTAGACTTGGAGATGTTAAGGTAATGCTGTTTCCTGATTACACTTTAGCAGTTCAACAGCAATGGTTGTTCTTTATTGAAATCAAATGCCAGCTGCGAGACATAAAGTACACCCTCATATTTGAAGCAAGCCTTTCAATAAAACAATATTCTTTGAAGACACTAAGGATGCTTGAGTGTAGGCAGGGAGACAAGAATGCAGTACAGGAGAGTCACCTCATCGATGAACTCACCAGCCACTAGAAAGAGAGTGTAGAAAAGACTGGAGAATCCAGATGAAGTACAAACACATGAAGGCCCAAACCAAAAATGAGAGAGAGGTTCTGCATGCAGTTAACACCTTCCGACCCAGTGCTCAGCATGGACAGAAACTGAGGTAGACCATGACAATACAATCGAGGAAGGATACAAATAGAGTTAATATTTCAGGTGCGGAATAACCAAAGAGTACTCCCACCACAGCAGATGAATTCACATACTAAATTTGTTTCATCGTCTTTTCTGTGGGTCTTACAAGACTGGGTGAGATCTTAACATTATATATTTATGATTATAGGACGATACTTACACTGTTGCAGGCTAGTGGAAAGCACGCTCCGAAAAACTATTCGCCTAGTAATTCCTTCACCCTTGTTCTGGCCCAGGTTACATAGTTACCCAATTTTTGGTGTTGGGACGGAGAATGTTAGACTTCTGCCCGGGGTAGCAATGTTTTTTAGGGGAATAGTTAGTATTGTTTCCTTTCTACAAGGACTGAATGAACAAAATACACATTGATATGCTGTGTACGTGCACTGCAACACAATTGTACATACATGAATCTGGGGCTTGGGAAGAAGGCATTGAGGTGTTAGTGGCTACCTGATCAACCTTCTCCAAAAATGTTTTAGAAATGGTGCTGAATAATTATACATTTATAGTCTGGAATGTCAGCGGCCTGCATACACCTGAACAGGTGCACAGAACTAGTCCTCGTTACGAAGTAGGGGGTCATATTTATACTTTTTGGTGGAAAACTGCACTAATGCAGTTTTGCATCAAAATGTTTTGCACCGGCATTCACCATTCTTGAGCGCCAGCCGGGCACCATATTTATGGAATGGTGCAAGCCGGCGCCAAGGGTATGCTAGCATTAAAAAAATGACATTAGCCGGGTAGGAGTGGCGGTATGGGAGAAGGGGGCTTTGCACCCAAAAATTACGTTAGGCAGGTTAGAGTAAAAAAAAAAACATAAAAGCTATCTAAAATGTACCTGCTCATCGCCGTGTGTGATGTGGTACATTGAAAGCAACATTCTATCATATGGTGTGGAAGTGCCCAACACAAGCAAAATTATAGATATGAATGGTGAGGACTTTGGATAGGATCTTGGGTAAGCCTGATTTACTAAAGCTGAGGTGTGTCTCCTGGGCCTATACCCACACATACAAAAAGATGCACAGCCCTGCATTAGAAATAAATAAATCCGCTGGAGTATAAATAATGGTGCAAATTAACTGAATATTGGGATGAATATAGATGGAGAAGAGATACATGTGGACAATATTTGAGGAAAGGGACATAAAGAAGCTTGCATGGCCTAAGCAGAAATAATAATGTCTTTCAGCAGAGTGACTATGGTGCTTTGACTACAAATGCTGTTGTCAATGGGGAGAAGGCTGCTGCCATGACCTTCAATGGTGAGCAGAATTGTTGATGACCATGATTATATTTTACCTTTCCTCGATTTTCTCTGGATCTCTCTAAAGGAGTCCTTAGTGAAGAAAGGCTCAACAGTGGAAGCAAAGGCTTCCCTGGAGGCCTTGTCACTTTTCTTAGATCCTCAGAGTTTCCAACTTACCATGCTCATTCCTTCTCAGTCCTTTAAAGTTTTATTTCACATTGCAAGAATTCACCCAGACAGAATGGGAGGGTGGAAGGAACGCCACAGAAATTGTGGAAAGAAAAATGCTACTACAGACCCTCAGAAGGCGGCCACTTGATGAACAGTGAAAGCATGGTGCCAGGCCTGCAAACTCCTGGATCCTTCGAGACAGGGCAGTTTTTAAAAACTCTCCTAATTGTAGGTAGGCAAATATTTTATTGCATAATTTATATTGAAAATCAATACAATACTAAACAATTAACACCCATTCAACGCCACTTGTAATAAATACAATCTAAAATTCCACAATTAGAATGAATTTTTCAACTTTAAAAATTTAACACACATAAGAAATTGTTTCTGCTGGTTCGCGAAAAGCTGCGCATGTAAATTATTATTGGCTCAGAAACAGCCCCAAGCGTCCCCTTAATAATAAAATACGATGAAAAATATTCGGGGCTCGATAGGTAATGACTGACCTTACTGAGTTGTGCGGAGTTGCAAATCAAGTAACACCGCTACAGTTATAAGGCACACTGTTTCGCTTACAAGAGCATATAGACCAACAAATCGAGGACATGAAAGTGAACTAATGCAATGCAAAAATGCACTATTCATAAAAAGTCAACAATGTAATACTCCCAAACAAGGGATTTAATGTATGCCAAAAACACCCAAGTTATTTGTTTATTCTTCACTAGTTTAAAGCAGTGTCAAAAACAACTACCGAGAAAACAAGTAATAGAACCATGCAGTAACTTTGTATCCTTTAAGACATGAATATGACATGAATATGAATTTGTGTAACTTTTACATAGTTTATGTTTGCATACTCGGAATGAAATATTTATGAAAAATAGAAGAAAACCCAACTAAACACGTAGAGAAAAATGAAAACACCTACAGGTTCTAAAGAAAATTTAACTTCGTCTGACATATGACCAAATCAAATCTGTGTTTAGATTAGACTTTGGTAAAGTAATTTTAGCAGCGCCTCTCAAATCACACTCAGCCCACTGAAAGCCACCTTGCCCGCAACTGAAAGCCTGGCCCCTAGGTGGCCCGCCTTTAAACAAATAGAATCAGGTATCCCCCATTCATGGTGCTTTACACTGGCGTCCTATTGTTTCACGCTCCAAGATCAAATTGGGATACCTCACACACAAGACTCTGCATTTCACTAACCTATCTAAAATCTCCAGCTGCAAATGAGGCTTGTGTTCTCAGAAAGTCCCCCACTTTAAAGCATCCCTGGCCAGCTCTGATAATTCTCAGGGGCTGTCGGGATGTTATGGACCTCTCTCCCAGAGGACTTGAGAATGAACTAAGGCTGATGCCTTTCTTTAGATACACAAATCATCCTATTTTTGTGGTGCAGCATTTGTCCTGTTTGAGTGCCTGGTGAAGACTCACCTGATTAGGTTACATCGCCCTGATGTGTAGCCGACTAAATCCCCCGCCTCATTGTTTATACTACTCGTTTGTTTTATTGCACCAAAAGTTGATAGTTCCTGTAATGTTACTTGTACCAGTTTGTTTAATTGTACAGTGCTCATAAGTAACTGGTGCTTTAGAAAAGGTATAGGTAAATAAAATATTTAAAGAAGTTGATAGAACATCCCAAACGTTAGATTGAAGGGCCGCGAACCTTTAGAAAAGAGTGTGCCGGTATCTAAAGACACATGCTTGATTAATGAAGATTGCCAGTGCTTAGGGGCATTGTTAATTTTACATTTATGTTCTTTGAAAATACATTTGTATCCCAAAACCAGTTAGTGGTAGCTGGGAATTTTGGTTGACAGGGAACCAAGTTCCAACCAGTTTCCCAATAGCCACTGTGCAAATGGAATTTAGGGTAAGGCTCTAGATGCACCTTTGTGCCGCAATATTCTCAAGAAGGTGAAGGGTAACAAAAATGATTAGTAAGGTTGTGAAATCAGGGCAGCCTAAAGGGCACTACCCTATGACCTAGGATGTAAAACACACAAAATGTGTGGTGATGCATGCTCCCATAAAGTCTGTGCCGTCAAGTGACAGAATGCTTCCTACTTAGGGTTATGATGCTCCTCTCAACTCAGGGCAATGAAGCTCTGTACTTCCAACAGGGTGGATAATAGTACCTTCCCTAAATCCCTAATACCCTTAGCTTTATTTTATCTTCAGTGGAAACAGCAATATCGGTGTGCTTCTCAGATATCTCTGTCTCTCCAAGTTAGTGCTGTACATCACTTTCAGACGTCTAGACGAATACAACTGGTTGATCAAACGGTGAACATTTATCTTGAACTAGGCATTAGTTATCAGCTAGTACAAACCAAAGTTAGGGAAGATTTATCAAACTTTTACACAATGCGATGCAGCAAGACAACTTGATGAACTGTATGAAAGGGAGAGGGTAGGAATGTGCCATATTTACTGATATATGTCACGTTCCTGCTTTCTTCCTGTGCTGGCACACAATCTGCTGCCTAGTGCCTATGCAGGCACCCTTGTGCCATGGTGCAGGGTGCCTGCGTTGTAAGCGGTATACTTTTTGTGCAGGAAGGGGCACCTTCCTGCACAAAAACAGTCCTCAGAGGCATTTTCTTTTTCTAAGTGTGCGGCAGAATGTAGCATACAGAGAAAGAAGAAACAATGAGGAGAAATAAAAATCTGATGCCATGCAAATCTGATGCATTTTCAGGTCTACCAGTGTTGGTAAATCTGGGAATACATCAGAACACATTAATCAATGCAAAGGAGCACCCACTCTCCATCATGGAACACCTCCCTGGCAGGGTAACACAAGGCAACTACTTGTGCTGGCTTGCATTACTCCAAATTTAGCAAGCACTGGCGGGCCGTGGAAGTTGGCCTTGCATAGCCTGGTAAATCTGACTTTAGTGTTGCATTGCCCTTGCGTTACCTTGTGTGACCCAAGTGCAACGTAACACTTTGATAAATCTGGCTCTGAGTCTTTAAGAATCCTAAACTCAACCTTCTTCACAGGCTTTCAGGCTAGGCTTTTCACAAAGGAGGGTAATGGCAAGCAGGTCAAGAAAATGTGTATTCCAAAGGGTCAGTCCAGTCTCCTGAGGGTGGACTTTGGAATATGTTGGTAGTCCATTGTGTTATATAGGCAGTTCCTGGCAAAACAGAAATGGGGGAAGCTGGAGAAAGCCTTACAATGGGGAAGGAGTCAAAGGCACAATATAGACTTCCCAAGCAAGGGCACCTCATTTCTAGGTAGCCTTAGTGCAGAGCTGTCCTGCTAACAAATACATTCCATGAACACTATGGTGGTCATTCTGACCCTGGCGGTCTTTGACCGCCAGGGCGGAGGACCGCGGGAGCACCGCCGACAGGCCGGCGGTGCTCCAATGGGGATTCCGACCGCGGCGGTAAAGCCGCGGTCGGACCGGCACCACTGGCGGGGTCCCGCCAGTGTACCGCGGCCCCATTGAATCCTCCGCGGCGGCGCAGCTTGCTGCACCGCCGCGGGGATTCCGACCCCCCCTACCGCCATCCAGATCCCGGCGGTCGGACCGGTAGGGGGGGTCGCGGGGCCCCTGGGATGCCACTGGCATGGGCATTGCAGGGGCCCCCGTAAGAGGGCCCCTACATGTATTTCACTGTCTGCTGCGCAGACAGTGAAATACGCGACGGGTGCAACTGCACCCGTCGCACAGCTTCCACTCCGCCGGCTCGATTCCGAGCCGGCTTCATCGTGGAAGCCTCTTTCCCGCTGGGCTGGCTGGCGGTCTGAAGGCGACCGCCCGCCAGCCCAGCGGGAAAGTCAGAATTACTTCTTTCGACCGCGGAACGGTAACTTGACGGCGGGACTTTGGCGGGCGGCCTCCGCCGCCCGCCAAGGTCAGAATGAGGGCCTATGTCTCAATGGCAGTCCTTAACCTAGTACAAAACCTAGTGTGAGTTTTTTCCACCATTATAGACATGTAAAGGGTGCTGCCAAGAGAAGCTATGCCAGAAGGCATCAGTCAAGGAAACCTCTTTCTTGTGCTGCATCATTGTGTCCCCAAGGAGGACACCAGCCATAAGATACAAGTTCATCCAGCCTAGTGCACAAGAACATCAATGCACTAAGGGCCTGATTTAAGGAAAGTGTCGCTGCACCCAGTGCAGCGCCACTTTCCTTGCACCCCTTAGCGCCCCCCTAATGCCACCTGTTTGGGCCGTATCTAAGATACAGGGCACCATGGTGGTAGTTAGGGAAACTAGGGCCAGATGTAGGTAGAAAGCAAATTGCGAGTTGCAAATTGCGAGTCCTTCCGACTCGCAATTTGCAACTCGCAATTTGATATGCAGAAAGGTGTCTCAGACACCTTCTGCGACTCGCTATGGGGTCGCAAAGACCCACCTCACTAATATTAATGAGGTGGGTCGCAGTTTGCGACCCCATAGCTAGTCTAGGCACTCACGGGGATGGTGGCCTGCTGAAGACAGCAGACCACCATGTCCGTGACTGCTTTTAAATAAAACTTTTTTTTTTTTCTATCTGCAGCCCGTTTTCCTTAAAGGAAAACGAGCTGCAAATAGAAAAAAATACCGAAACCTTTTGTTTCGTTTTTTTTCAGAGAAAAAATAATTTTGTGATCATTCACAAAGGGGAAGGGGTCCCATGGGGACCCCTTCCCGTTTGCGAATGAGTTACCATCCACTTCAAGTGGATGGTAACTGCGAGTTGATTTGCGACCGCTTTTGCGGTCGCAAATCAACTTACATTGCGGTGCGAGTCGGAAATAGGAAGGGAAAACCCCTTCCTATTTGCAAGTCGAAACACATTTTGCGAGTCGGTTCCGACTCGCAAAATGTGTTTCTGCATCGCGTGCGGGCATTAGCGCCTCGCAAACGGCGTTTTTCGCCATTTGCGAGGCGCTAATGCCTTGCTACATCTGGCCCCTAGAGTAAAAAATCTTTGACGCTAGTTCAGAACCTTGCAGGATTAGCGTAGAACAACGTTGACACTAATCCTTCAAAGCCCGTTGAGGCCCATTGAAACAGTGATTACCTTCTTTCAATGCCTGCTTTGAGCAGGCATTAAAAATGCTGAATAAAATGATGCAAAGAAATCTCTTAGGTTTCTTTGTGTCATTTTTTCGGCCCCATCTAACGGTGAACGCCCCCTTTGCACACATTGTGCCTGATGCAGACACAATGTAGAACAAAGTGTTACAAAGTGGATCAATGCGTGTATTGCACCACTTTGTTAATTTGCCGTGGCGATTTTGGCCTCGTTGGGCCACATTAGAGACAATAAAATGACGCTAATGTGGCTCAAGGAGGCGCAAGGGGCTCTTAAATCTTCCCCTAAATGTTATGCTGTTATGTGTATAAAATATTTGTAGGGTAAACAATTGTCATTGTTTCTTTGTGTTATATAGTTCAACATAACTCTTACCACAGAGCAACTGGTTGCAAAAGAGAAAATTAGCTTAGAGAATCAAAAAGTATGTTTTGAGTAACTTTTTAAATACACATATATATTTTTTATACATTTGTATTCTCAGTTTGAAACAACACTTTGGCCATAACATAAAGTAATCCAAAACATATAAATATTATGCATTCTATATCTCTAAAATATGCCAAAAGTAAGTTGCCACATGATTACATTTAGCCGTTAGTGGACTATGGGCCTGATTCTAACTTTGGAGGACGGTGTTAAACCGTCCCAAAAGTGGCGGATATACCACCTACCGTATTACAAGTTCCATAGGATATAATGGACTCGTAATACGGTAGGTGGTATATCCGCCACTTTTGGGACGGTTTAACACCGTCCTCCAAAGTTAGAATCAGGCCCTATATCTAATGTGCCCAGCTTCCTATAACATCCTAACCATTTAACCTACTATACCTATGTCTTTAGAAGATTTAGTATTGCATCACTCCGGCCACTGTAGTTTTTTTTAAACAATTACATATACAAGTCAGGTATACTAGTCAGTTTTAAGCTAGCCAAAAAGGTGCAGCAGTCATATGACTATTCTGCAGTCCTTGCTCATGTACGATAGCACTGGTATCCAGAAAGAGAGAAAGTCTTCATTGTCCTTGACCAGTGTTTAGATAGCCACGCCATTGCCATGATGTCTCATGGTCTAACATCAGTACTGGATTTTGTTTCCAATGATATGCTATAATTGTTTGTGCAGAGGCCAATATGTGAAATATTTGAGACCATTCCTTGTTCTGTATGGACACCCTAGTATTGCTACCTTCGGATCATTATGAACAGGGAATCGTATTAGAGAATCATATTATTTATTTTATGGCTGCCAGACCGTCCTTCCAATAAAGGGAACCACACGGTTTCTCCAGTACAAGTAAATTGGATGGCTTCCCTTCACACACTCTCTCCAGTAATGATTGCTGTTGTCCTGAAATACTTCACACAACCTATCTGGGATGAAGTGCCGAAGTATCCTAACCCTAGCAGAGGATTCTTTGGGAAACACAGGCATGTTATTCTCGTATAAATCCCACCATAACACTGCCCACGATCAATCAGAGGCTTGATTACTCAGCATTATTTCCTAGTGGCTGTTATATCCCCATCTCCTCCGGGCACTGTGCACTATCAGTATCTTTTATATCTTTGAGACTGTCTCTTCAGTGTTTCCTAGTAACTTCACCAATTGTACAAACTGAGTAAGTGGTGTAGTTGCTGCATTTCTAATTGTTGAGTTTCTTACCCAAAGTCTCCATTGACAGTACCTAAAATGCTCTTGTTTAGTCACCCTTCTAAAAATAACAAATGTTTCTCCTTTCATACGCATCTGCTAGGTTCAACTATTACCATCCTGCCGGAGCATGTACACAAGCTAATTTGAAGCCTAGATGTTGATGGATAGGTTTCTGTCTGGGGGCGGGAAAGACTTCCACCCCTGGACTGCACCATGGAGTCCCAAATGTGTAGAGCAGTACTGGTGATTTGACTGAAATCTGAAATATAATCTCTGTGGCTTTGCTGATATAAAGAGGCAAAAAGCATCCAATGCCATGCTGCCTAAAAGTACACTATTCATAGGCCAGCAGTATCATCAAGGACCAACCACCTAAGATTCTTAAATGTCCAGCTGTGTGGAAAGACCTGGTGCAAAGGTACCCCAGCCCTCCCCTTTTCATTAGGCACCATGAGTACCTTCTACTGATTCTCACAGATCTCCCATACCACAAAAAACATAAGATACTTCTGAAGTGTCTTAAATACTACCCCATTGATCTTAATCTGTAGTGCTTGGAAAAAGGAGTACTGGTACTATTACCAGTATTATTGTCGCTATCCTCCTAAGCCACAAGATATACTGATTACTCCATCAATGAATGCTCTGCTTTATACCATGTATCATAGGTGCTATGATAGGCTTGAAAAGGTCAGAGAGATGCATGATCACACAGATTCCCAGATAGTTTGCCAAATGGTCTTGAACATAAAATTGACACTGTCTCAAAAGTGGTTAGAGACGAATTTCACCATTTGCAGAGATAGCAGTTAAGCTTTATCTGTGTACATTTTATATCCAAAGCACTTCCAATTAGTCCTAGAAATCTTGGTAAGTGAGGCACTGATCTCAGCAAGCCAGTTGGGTAACGTTACAACAGTCTGTGAGAACTAAAATATTGTGTTCTACTCCTCCAAATCCCAGACCTTTTATGTCCAGGATTGTCATACTGTCAATGCTAAAGGAAAGTTTGCATGCTGAAAAGCTGTGGTGATATTACACATCCCTGCCTTGTACCCCTCTTTATAATATAACTATCGGAAAGATCTCCTTAACCATTATCCAAGCAGTTGGTTTCATAAATGGTGCCATAACCATCCTGATTCAATCCTCCCCAAGTCTGAACTTTGACATTACATTATTTACGAAAGCCCGCACGCCCAAATGAATGCCTTTCCATCATCCAGTGCCAAAAGGGCGAAGGGCCTTTTCTTTCTGATAGACTTTTTGACAAGATTAACTGTTCTCCTGATGTTGTCAAAAGGCTTTGAGTAAGAGAGCAGGTAAGTCCACAGACTGTCTGCTGGCCACTACTTCAATGCAGAATTTAACATCTATGTTATTTGCACAATCTGTCTTTACAACACACATGCCATAGCCTCCTTTCTTGATTTAGCAGAAACACCACATCAATAGCACTCACAGAGCTGGCCACCTCTCTCTTGTTTGCCATAGATCTAAGAACATGTCTGAGATACTGTAACAAATAGTATACACATTTCTTATAGAATTTGACTGTGAACTGCTGAGGGCTATGTGATTCGAAGGAGTTTATGGAATTAATGACCAGCTTAATATTGTTTGCAGTAAAGATAACAATAAGGCTGTTCTTCTGGTCTGCTGTTATGGCCATGACATTTACTTACTCCAGAAGGGTGGTCTAATTCTCAGAAGATTCACCCATTTATATAGAGGTATTTGTAAAGCTCTTGAAAGATAACTTCTTTTCCGTTTCACCAAAGACCAGCACCATGTCTTGTTTTTAACCCTTTGTATAGCCTTCCTATTTTCCTTTGCCTGAAGGGCACTTGCCAAAAGAGATTTCTCTGACATATTGTCACGGTTGCACTAACCTGACATTCCATAGCCAACATGAGTGGTGGTAGCGTGCACACTTCCCCGAATCCACTAATGACCACGTAACGAATACCTGTGCCAGTTGGCACTAGATCAGCGAAGCTGAATGGAACAAGAGAGAGAGAGAACCAGAGACCCTGAATACCTTAACTTCACCCGTTCTTACTACTGGATTCAATCTTCACTACATAGGAATTCATATATACATAAAGAAACAAGGGCCAGATGTAGGAAAAATAAAAATTGCGAGTCGCATTTTGCGAGTCAATGCGACTCGCAAAATGCGACTCGCAATTTGGTATGCCAGGAAATAAACCAGTCCGATTTAGCGACTCGCATCCGGACTCGCAACGCTGTGTGCGAGTCCGCAGATTGCGAGGTCGCTGTTTGCGAGTGTGCAAAAAACGAACTCGCAATTAGCGAGTTGGAGTCGCAAATTGCGAGTTCCCTCAAAATTGCTTGCAGGTGCAGCAGAACACTCCAGAAAGCACACCAAAACACTCTGGAAACACATCCTGGCACATGATGATGACATCACAGCCAGGAAGTTAACAAATACACCTGGGAGGAGGCTGGACCACACCCTTTTACAACTGCCAGTCTGCACACAGAGCTAGCTGCAGCAGCCATGGAGGGAACCCCCCGAAAAAGGAAAATTAAATTCTCTGAGAGGGAGCTTGAGGTGCTGACCGAAGAATGTTGTCAGCACCATGATGAGCTCTTTGGGAGAGCTGCCCTCACTGTTCCAGAGGCCACCAAAAAGAAAATCTGGCAGGAAATGCAAGAGAAAATCAATGCCCTGGGGGTGAGCCACCGGACAATTGAGGACATAAGGAAGAGGTGGTATGACCTCCGCTCCCGGACCAAGGAGCGGGTGGCAGAAAGGCTCCGGGAGATGAGAGGCACTGGAGGGGGACCATCATCTGTGCCACCACCCACACCCCTTGAAGACAGGATTGAGCAAACCTTTGAGCCGGAGGCAGTGTGTGGATTTGGGGACCTGGACACTTCAGAGCCCAGCACATCAACCGGTGAGTACCATGTGATAAGCCTGTACCCCTATCAATGTCATACCCCACCCACCATGTACACATGTGCATGCACAACCAAATTAGCTCCATTTCAGGGTAGAAAAAGCCAGAATGATGCATTATGGGAAATGTAGTCCAATAGGCAGTGCATAGGCAAATGTTTATTAGGAATTGTGCAAAAGATACTAGACACTGACAGTGTGTTCCCCATGTCCCACAGGTCTCCAGCAAGACACCCCCTACACCCCAAGCACCCAGGCCCAGGAGGACACCCCAGGACCCTCCAGCACCCCCACATGCACAGTCAGCAGCATTCCTGCAGTTGTAACGCCTGCTGCAACAGCAACGCCAGGAGCTGCCCCAGCAACAGCCAGGGAGGATACAGGCGCGAGGACAGGGCAGCCACCACTGCGCAGGCGTCGCAGGGCAAGAGCGTCTGATTTCCGGATTCATCCTCCAACCAGCAGTGAGTCACATCTGCTGCGGGGTCAGCGCCTGCAGAACACAATATTGGGCAGGATCAGAGGGGTGCTGCACCGCATTGAAAGACAAAACCATGCAAGCATGCGGCACCTCAACAGGCGGATGGACCTGATGTGCCAGAACACTGGGGACATTGCCTCTGCCATCAGGGACCTGGCGGCCGGACTGCTGGGTCAGGCAGAGGCTGGGCGGCGCAGGGATCGGCAGATTATGTTAAGACTGGACAGGATGGCCACATCAATCGGCAGGCTAGCCATCAACACAACAGGCCTGTCGAGGAGGACAGTTGGCCTGCAAATTGAGATGGGCCATTTTGCTGGGGATGTTGCCAGGGGCCTGGGACGTCTCACACATATCATAGAACTAATGGAGACACGTGAGATGTCGAGGGCCACCGGGGAAACACCCCAAGATAGTGAAGAGGGCTCCACAGTGAGCAGTGTATCTGCCACTGACAGTAGGGTGCTAAGGAGTGGGAGGCAGAGCACCATAGATGCGGCTGGGACCAGCCAGGCGGGCAGGAGGGGCAGGAGAAGTTAGCCAACAGCCCGGACAAACAAATGTGGCACATGGCTTTAATGTGCCACATGAGTGGTTGGCATTTCCCTGCCCATGGACAATTTCATCTTGTATATAGTTCATGCATTACATTATTAAAACAGTTATTTTTCTTCCACTTAACAAAAGGAGTGTTTGGTTAATGGGTGAGTATGGTGGGAGTTTACACGTACCGTCCAAAATATTGCGTTGCAATGTGTTCCCGTCTCAGTCTGCCTTGATTAGCTAGACTCCTATCCCCATGATGGCGGTGTGGTTGTTCTTGCTCTTCCTCATCAGGATCTGGGTCTGCAGGGGTGAGAGGTAGCCCACGTCTGGTGGCTATGTTGTGGAGGATGGCGCATGCGACCACAATTTTGAAGGCGGTAATGGGGGTGTATTGGAGGGCGCCTCCGCTGCGGTGGAGGCATCGGAATCTTGCCTTCAGGAGTCCGAAGGTGCGCTCTATGAGGTTCCTGGTCCTCTTATGCGCACTGTTGTATTGCCTCTCTGAATCATTGCTGGGTGTTAAAAATGGAGTCATGATCCATGGCCTTAGAGCATATGCACTGTCACCTGTTGGGCACAAAAGTACACTGTTAGTAAGTCCAGATAGTCGTGCACAGTGACCTGTGTGTATGTCTGCAAGGTGTATGCAGCTCTACCTAGGAGGTATCCGTCTCCAAACTCCCCACGTTCCAGGCGTTGATGTATCCCACTATGTCTAAAAATGTATGAGTCATGGGTACTGCCTGGAAACTTAGCTACAATGTCCGTGATGACGTAATGGGCATCACAAACAACCTGTATGTTGAGTGAGTGGGTACACTTTCTGTTGCGGAAAATATGTTCCAGATTAGCGGGGGGCATATTTGAATGTGTGTCCCATCTACACATCCAATGACATGGGGGAAGTGGGCAATGCGGTAAAAGTCCAGCTTCGTGCTGTTAATTTCTGTCTCATTCCTTGGTAAGTATATGAACTGAGACCTGTGCGCTACTAAGGCATCTAGGAATGCCCTGAGGAACCTTGACACTGCACTTTGGGATACCCCACCTGCCACGGCAATGACCCCCTGATAGCTCCCTGAGGCCAAGAGGTGTAGTGCGCATAGTACTTGCACATGCGTAGGGATGGCGCAGCCACGCAGAGTCTTGTGTTCTAGCTGTGGTTTTAGTAAATCTATTAATTCTAGAATGGCAGCGCTGCTAAGGCGGTATTTATCAAAGATCTCCTCTTCAGTTTGCTGGAAAAGGGTCTGCCTTGTTCTATATATCTTCTCCTGTCTGTGGCCCCTCCTCCTCCTCTGCTGGGCTGCGTAGACTCTCCTCCTCACTGCTATCAGGTATATGTCCGCCATCTTGAGTGACCCAGATGCCTTCTGGGTCTCCTTTTATACTTTGGTAATGGTTACCACCTGCTTTGAGTTAGTGGTAAATGCGACTTGCAAACTGGGTTTTTTGCGACTAGTCGCAATTTGCGAGTTGCAATTGCATATGGGTTGCGACTCGCAAATTGCGACTCGCACATTGCGGGTCGCAAAAGGGGGTCGCAACGGGTGCGACTCGCAAACGGGGCGCATCGCTTTTTGCGAGTCGGAAATTGGCTTTTTGCATCCCATTTCCGATTTTGCACTGTCGCAAATTGCGATTCGGCCCGTTTGCGAGTCGCAAACGTTTGCTACATCTGGCCCCAATTCTTTTTGAATTTGGTCATTGGGATCATAGTTCACTATTTATAATTTGACATCTGATATACCTTGTGGAAATCTTTGTGCAACCCAATCCCTGGGGTTGCTAATAACTGTATGACTTTCAACAGCTGAAAAATATTGGTAACCTTTGTAAATATTGTATGGAATAACCTAAACTGCAGTGCACATTCATTTATTTATAACTACAATCAGCAAGTTAGAAATTAAGTCTGTGATTTGAATGATTCTCAATAATGAGTTAATGAGCTATAGCAAAATGAATACTCATTAGTACTGAGCTTTCACTCTAGCAAAATAGACTTACTTCTTCTCTCATGGCAATACTTTCATACCATATGTGATTCAAGTGATATAAACAACCACTGTACGATATACAGGATTCTCTAGATTCACTAGCTTCTCTCATTACAAGGAGCAATAGAGTTCATACTCATAGAAAGCGTGACTCTGATGTATACACCCCATCCCTGAGGTCTCTCTTTATAATAGGTGGGAGCCCAGGTGGCCACCCAGAGCACCAACCAAGCAACACATTGGGGGAGTTGGGGAAGCTCCAGGCCCCCTATGTCCCGAGCAAGCTTCCTGCATTGGCAAGGACGGGCATTGCTAAAGCAAGCAGGGAGCATCTATCTATGTTTGCTCCCTCCAGGTGGGAGCAATATATGTTCTGCATTTTTAAATCTCCTGCGGGCTGGGAGCAGACTTGTATGTTTGCTCCTGTTTGATGGGATATTTAAAAATGCTCATGCCAGGCAGGAGCAAACATATGTTTCCCTGCCCGCTGGAGTGCAGACATGGAAACTACTGTGTCCCGGGGGTGGGCTCCCAGGGACACAGTTACTGAGCTGCCCCAGGAGATGAGGTCCCTGTGGCCTTTAAAAAGGTTCTGGGTGGGGGGCTGCGTGGTCCCCCTCCCTTTTAGTAATTGTGATGGCCCCTGGTATGAGGTCCTGTGGGCCTTTTTAAGGGTCAGGTAGGAGGGCCCTAGGGCCTGCCTCCCTTTTTACATTTTACATTTTGTCACCAGGGATGGGGTTCTACGGGGCCTAATTAGGCTCTGGAAGAGGGGCCGGGCACTCCCACCCTTGCTTTTAACTGCAGCTTGGGGAATGGGGTCCCAGTGCCTCTCAGAGACTTGGCGAGGGGGCCACATGCCCCCTACCTCCCAAACAATGCATCACCCACCAAGGCCCACCCTAGGGAAGATTTTAATGAAACAAGTGCAGAGCCTCTGCTAGTTTTTTAAAAATGTTGCCAGAGGTTCACAAATTCTCCACAAGTTTGCAGCAAAATTAAAAATAAAACATTTTTGGACCCCAGATGGGGTCCATCTGGGACCCCACTACAGGCCTAGGGAACCAGGATATTCGTACCCTGCCTTCTTTGTCTTTTTTTTGTGCTTTTTTTTTAGGCCTCTGGACTCAGTCCCGAGTCCTAAGATGGCGGCCACCACTTTCTGGTTGATATGGTGACAGCTAATCAGGTTTCAGCATGAGCTATGTCAGCCAGAAGATCTTCCGCTGCATGATATATACACTTTTTTAACCTTAATTTCTCCAGAACCACTGAACAGATTTACACCAAAACAGAAAAAGCACTCTGGACCAGGAGATAGCTTTCCTCCAAATTTGGTCTAAATTCCTTTAGAGGTTTGGGATGTAGCTGTGTCTATATTTCCAATGAAAAAATGAACAGGGAAAACGCTTTTTGGGGCCCCTTTTTCTTTTGCCCCTGCATGATGGATCACCCCACAACTTTCCATGCCCAAGTTAGTCAAAATGTAGCCCTTTTTTGGAAATGTTCATGTATATTCATCAAACAGCAGCAACATTATTAGCAACACAAAAGATGCATTTCTTGGGGAAACACAATTCTAACTTCCTAACTACTGCTGGTAATATATATATATATGGAATTAAAAGATTCCTGACGGATTAATTATACGTTTTAATAGGTAAAAAATGCCTTTTTGTTTTCCATGATTATGGAGTTGCGAATCCATGAAGGGGCTCAGCACGGCCTCCCATGTAGCACTGCGAACAAGTCACGAACCCTGCCAATAAAAGAAAAAAAACATATATATATAAAACACTCTGTGACAGCCTATATATATATATATATATATATATATATATATATATATGTATATATATATATATATATCTATATAGCTATATATGTATATATATATATATATACACACAAACATATGCATTATAGTTATGAAATAGAAAAAGGTTAAAAATAAAGAAAAGGGGTCATGACACCCTGACCCCTTGTCTCTGGAGGTGGGGTCCCAGAGGAACCCCCAGGGCTAAAAAGCATTTTGAGACATTTTTGCCAAAACTTAAAAAAAACAAAGCACAGGCTTCTGCACTCCGTAATTCTAAATCTCCTGGTGGGGCCAAGTCCTGGAGGTATTGTTAATTTTAATGTGGAGTGAGGCAACCTGCCCCCCAGAAGCCCCAGGGACAACCACCTCCCCGGGGCCTCATGAATTGTAAGCTGTCAAACAGCTCTCCCTTCATCGGAGCAGAGGTTTTCCTCTGTTTGCCTGCCTGCAGAGATGCATGCAGGGAGACAGAGGAAACATTGCTGTCACAGAGAGGGAGCTGTTTTAGCAGGTTCCTCTCTGTGACAGCAATGCTGGCTCCTGCAGGAAATATTAAGCCAGCTGGGAGTGAGGGGGCCTTCAGGCTTCCCCCAGGGTCCCCCACATTAAGACTGGTTGCCCTGGGTTGCACCCAGGACACATGCTGAGTCCTCAGATGATGGGGTCCCTGGACTAAGATCGACCCCGGGGGAGGGGAGCACATAGCCTCCTTCCCCAAAAGGAAATAAACAATTAAGCCAGGCCACAGGGGATGTGGTCCAGTACCAATATCGGCCTAGGAAGGGAGGTCATGCAGCTCCCCTCCCCCAAACAAAATCAGGCCAGGACCTGCAGGATGGTATTTCCGGGTCCATGATCAGCCTAGGGAGGGGGAACATGCAACCCCCCCAAAAAAAAATATTAAATGTTTAGGCCAGGCCTCGATGGATGGGATCCCCGGGACTGAAATTGGCCTGGGAGAGGGCCACGCAGCCCACCCTCCCCAAAACAAATCAGATACTTATGCTAGGTCGCTGGGGATAGTTTCCCTGGGGCTGATATCTGCCTGAGTAGGATTGAGTTGCTATAGGGGTTGACCACAGGTACTGGCCACAGGCCAGGCTCTGCGGCCAACCTCCACTGTGCACAGGTGAAAGCTGTGCGCAGTGCTGGAATGGGTGGTTATAGGGGTTTGCCGCAGGGACTGCAGACAGTGCACATACCCAGGGTGCTGGTCGACCCCCTCTGTGCTACGAGATAGGACCCTTGTCCTTTAAGAGAGCCGAGTGCTATCTCGTAGCATTGTTCCTGGCAGTCTGACTCGCAGGGATGCTCTATTTCAAAGTTTCGGCTGGCCAGCCAGGTCAGAGCGGCAGAAAACTTGTAATAGGGTGGGGGGAACGCCACAGCCATGTTGGTGACATCCTCCCTGCGACTTTGGATTTCCCGCGTTGGGACCGCCAAACTCATAACCAAGCCCTATGTTTCTATAGAAAAGTGTTTTTTGACTTGCTTATATCTTTGGTGCCATTTGACAAATCTTGACAAACCTTTCCAAAATAAATGTTTGGTGATTCTTGTTGCGCATGGTAAGTTTCTGGACGATCTGTCAAGCGGGGGATGAGAAAAAGGGGGGTCAAAAAGCTGTGTTTTTCATTTTAATTGTCGTAGGACCTTCGAACATGACTACAGCCTGAACCATTGGATGGAATAACAGCAAATTTGGTAGAAAGATAGCTTTCGGTTTGCAAATTGTGCTTTCGTTTGTTTAGTGTAAATCCGTTCAATAGTTTTGGAGAAAGTAACGGGAAAATACATTTGGATATCTCTGGTTGTGAGACTTCGCAAATAATCCCTTGAGGAGCCATTGATGGCCCTGGGGACTGCCACCCCCCAGGGTGACCACCCCCGGGACATAGCTGTTTGCTTTTGCCTGGTGGGAGATGACTGCTCCCACCAAGCAAAAGCAAACAAAGTCCTCATTCTGAAAGCGAGAGCTGTCAAACAGCTCCCGCTGCCAGAAAGCAGAGTTTTCTTCTGTTTCCTTGCGTGCAAATATGAGTGCAGGTTAATCAGATGAAAATATTTCTCCCACAAGCAGGGAACTGCTATTTAAAGCAGTTCGCTGCTTGTGGGAACGATGCCGGCTCATGCAGGACGTGGGGAGCTGGCTAGGACCGCGGGGGCTTTGAGGCTCCCCCCATGGTCCATTCACTCTCTCTCTCTCTCTCTCTCTCTCTCACCCATTCCGTAGTGGGATAAAAGAGAGAGAGAGAGATTGTCATTACCATGGTCTTTCTATACAATGACTTCAAGGAGTAAGACTAGCAAGATATTTGGTTCCAATGTTATAGTTACGTTTGGATGCAGAGTGGAACAGCATCACTTCTGGCCTAATGATCACGGTCTTGTGCTGTCACTCAGGATTGTGAAGGTTCAAATTCTAGTATCCCTTCGCATTGTGTTTGTTTATTTACTGGTGTTTTGACTGTTAAACCTTCCTAGTGATGGAACACTCAAATTTCTTTCCAATCACATGCGTGGGTTGACTGTCATATGCATGGCTGGAAGCCTCACATTAAGGAGTCATCTATAGCCTAAAGGTTAAAGTCACAGACCCTTCTCCTGAAAGTTTAGGGTTCTACTCCAGACGTGCCTGGGGTCATTTTTATCCTTTAATTTCTTTTAAACTTCAAAGTTTAGGGTTCATACTGAAAGTTGATCTCACTCTTTTTTATTGACAAATACATTTTTCTTTTAATTTTGCCCAGAAATATCTAATTCGAAGAGTGCCTGTATAAGTGTGTGAGTGCCTATATGGGTTTATAAGTAGGTATGTGAGTAGCAGTGTGGGTGAGTGAGTGGTTGTGTGAGTGACTATACTGGTGAGTGAGTGACTGTGTCAGTGGCTGTATGGATGGGTGAGTAGGTGTGCAAGTGACTGTATGGGTGACTGAGTGGGTGCCTGAATGGCTGTATGAGTGTTTAACTGGCCATATAAGTGATTGCATTGGTGAGTGAGTGACGGTTTGAGTGGCTATTTGGTTACATGATTTGCTGTGTGCGTGGCTGTATTGTAGAGTAGGTGTCTGTGTGAATGAATGTATTGGTGAGTAAGCAGATGTGTGAGTGCTTGTATGGGTGCATGAATGGGTATGTGAGTGGTTGTATGTGTGTGTGAGTGAGTGTGTGAGTGCTTGTATGGGTAAATGAGTTGCTGTGTTGACTGGCTGTATAGGAGAGTAAGTGGGTGTCTAAGTAGCTGAATGGGTGAGTGTGTTGCTCTGAGACTGCCTCTACGAGTAAATGACTGGTTGTATGAGCAGCTGTATGGGTGAGTGACTGGTTGTGTGAGTGAGTGAATGGGTGTGTGAGTGGCTCTGTGGATGAGTGAGTGGGTGTGTGAGTACTTGTATGGGTCTTTGAATGGGCATGTGAGTGGTTGAGTCAGTGCATGAGTGGGTGTATGAGAGGCTATATGGGGTGTGAGTAGATGTGTGAGTGTTTCTGTGGATGATGGCATCAGTGATGTCATTTGAGATGTCATCAGTGATGACACAGACCATGTCATAAGTGATGTAATATGTGAAGTCATAAGCAGTGCATTGCGGGGGCGTAAGTTATAGTTAGTTCAGGCAACTATAACTGCTGAATTTCACTGGTTTTGTAAAAGTGAAATGTGAGCCTAACTATAATGTCCCTGTAACGTTTGGCTTTTCAGTGAATTTCTTATGTTTTTTGTTCTATTTCCTAACTATAACGTTCCTTAATCTTTGTTTTTTCAGTGCATTTTATAAGGTTTTTTTAATGTTGTTTCCTAACTATAACGTCACTTTAACCTTTGAATCTCTGAGAGGGTCTGTGAGCAGATGCGTGATTGTCTGAGTGGGTCTGTGAGTGGGTGCATGAGTGTTTAAGTGGGTGTATGATTGAGTGTGTGAGTGTCTGAGTGGGTCTGTGAATGAGTACATGAGTCTCTGAGTGAGTCTGTGAATGGGTGCAGGAGTGTCTAAGCACATCTGTGAGTGAGTGTGCGAGTGTTTGTGTGGGTGTGTCAGTAGCTACGTGAATGACTTGGTCACAAAGGAACCACACCTGCCCGTTTATCCAACAAGAGCCCACAATTTTGCACAAAATGTCTACCCAACTGAAATACTTTCTACTGGTTAGTTAGTAAGTCCTACCTCGTTGGGCAAATGTCCACTACAGCTGCATAATGGACCACAAGGAAATGTCTCCAGGGGCCTTGTGTGCGTTTGGCAATGTGATTGTACCCTGTGCGTCTTTCTCCAGAATTCTGTAATAACATAAATCCGACTATAGAGAGGCCAATAAGACTGCAAAGGCACAAATCTCCATTAAACCAGGGTCCTTCCTCTTAGCTATGTCACGTAAGTGCTTCTTTGTTAGGTGGGGATGTCCTCATATTCCTCAGCATCAAGAACACACCACCAAAATCGTCGGGAAATGCACTGGGGGCCCTTTGGTAAGCTGTCCATCATCCTGGGAAAAGGTGGGAAGACCTTTGCATGCCTCTAAAGTGGATGGTGTGGGGCCAATTCAATTATGGAGGGGGCCGTGGATCCAACTTCTAGGGGTTGATTTGGGCCCCAGGGACCCCATCCCATGGGACCTAGGCATGTCTCCTGGGTGCACTCCAGGGCACCCATTATGTAATGGGACTGCGGAGACCCTCAAGGCCCCACAGCCCCAGCCAACTTTCCACCTCCTGTAGATGCCAACATTGGTATTACACATAGCGAGCTGCTAAACATGTAGCTCCCTGTGTGCAAGAGTAATCTTTTCATCTCTTTCCCTGCCCACATTTCTGCAACAGGGAAAGAGGTGAAACCTCCACTTCCAGCAGGCGAGAGTACTTTGACAGCTCTCACCAGCTGTAAGCAGAGTGTTTGCTCTGACTTGGTGGGAGTTGTTAGAACTTCTGCCAAGTCAGAGCAAACAGCTATGTGCCAGAGGTGGGCACCCTGGGACATAGCAGGAAGGAGCTGGCCTTGTGGGGTGGTGGTTTCAAGGGAATTATTGGCTCTATGAGAGGGGGGTCATGCAGCCCCCCTCCAGCATTGACAGTTTGCCCTGGGGAGGCGGTGTTCCTCAGTGCCAAAGGGTCTGTGACAGACTCCTCCTTATTTTATTTATTAGCCCCAGGGAGGTGGTAGCCTCTGGGGCATGGAGGGCTACATACCTCCACTGCATACTATTATCTTTAAGCCCCAAGGAAGTAGCGGTCCCCAGGTAATGGGGCGGTCCACAGGACCCCCCTATTATAATTCACATATCTTGCCCCAGGGAAGTGGTGGTTTCTGAGGTATGGAGGGGCATATGACCCCCTCACACTATTTACTTTAATCCTCGGGGAGGTGGCTGTCCCCAGGGCAGAAATAAGCACTTGGAGGGGGCCCAGGTGCCCCCTCAATTTTTTTTAAAGCACTGCATGCCCCCAGTGTGTGGCCTACCCGGGAGCTTGATTAAAAACAAGAGCGGAAGACCACACTTGTTTTTTTTTTACAAAAAATGTCCGCAAATTGTGTGAGTTTGCAACAATTTTATTTTTCCAAAACTGCTTTTTTGCCCTTAGACTAAAGCTAGAGGGTCTAAGTATTCCTATCCTGCCCCCTTTTTTTTCTGTGTTTTGTTTTTTAGACTCAGCTGACGCCGAGTCCCAAAATGGCTGGCAACACTTCCTGTGTTGGCAGATAATCAGAGCTCTGCATTTCCTTGCACAAGCTTGTTATTATTCTTGAAGTCATCACAGAGAAACCACAGCCCTACATATGCAAATTAGAATTTACTTAAATTTCTTAACAACTACTGAATGGATTCACACCAAATAACAAAAAGCACAATCTGAAGAACAAAGTCCACCTTTCTGAAAAATTGGTGTAATTCCGTCCAGTGGTTCGGGCTGTAGCCATGTTCAAAACTCCTATAGGAATTAACATGAGAATCTGACTTTTATTTCACAGCTCCTCCCTCCCCCCTTTTTTTCTCGGCCCCCACTTGATGGATCAGCCTGAATCTTTCCATCCCCATACTGTTTTTGGAAAAGTTTGTGAAGATCCGTCCAACGGTTCCAAAGATGTAGGCAAGCCAAAAAACGCTTTTCCTATGACATGATCCTATCTATAACTACTTACTGGGGACCATATACTTATGATGTATGAGCTTTCCATATGTCTTCTTGAAGTGTTTCTATTACAAGTTCAAGGTCACTTGCTTACTTCCCCTAAAACATTATCAAATATGTGTTATTTTGGAGGCAAGCTGGAGATCTTTGGGTTGTTCTTTAGAGAGATACTCTTTGTCAGTCTATTTGGAGATCTATTTAGATACTTAGGATACAATCACCAAAGAAGCTCAGAAACATTAATCAATTTATCAAATAAATTATTTTTCACAATTTTTGTTTTTTAAATTTAACAAATATAAAGGGTTAATAATTACAAATTATTTTTTGTAAAGAAAAAAGCCCAGCCAAAAGCACAAAATAACATATTCATCTAATTGAAAAAATGTACATAGTACCATTTTAAAATTTAAAAATTACTTATAATAAAAGTAATATATTGTTTTTTAAATGTTTGCACAACTAATTTACTAGTCCATTATTCTCAGTTTATAAATATTTTATTTACAAAAAAAAACTACCTACCCTGTCCCTGGTATATCCAACACCCTATATTTAAAATATAGTATATATCTTAAAACTAAACTGTTATACATGATATTAACATACAAAACAAATATATTTTTTAAAATGACATATTAATTATGTATCAAAAATTGATGTGTACTATAATACCTGCCCAAACCCCAAACAAACAACACAACACAAACTGAATATGTCATTCATAAAAAAAAGAAGACTAAACAATTGAATAAACACAAATTAATTAATGAAAATATTTCACAACATTAACAAATGAATGTAGACACCTTAGTAAAATAAAATAATTAACTGACAATTGAATAAATACAGTACACTCTCAATCCCCAATAATAACAACAGTCTGAAATAAAAATTGAGACATAATTGGAAACTTATTAAACATTTAAACAAAGTGATAATTATTAGCAATGATAAATATATATTTAAAAAATACTACTGACCCAGTTCCCAATAAACCCACCAACCCAAAAAATAAACATTAAAATATATGTACGTACCCTATATAATAACATTAAAGCATATCAAATGCACTAAAACACCATAATAAACATTGCATTAAAGTAAGCAATATTTGAGACTTCAATATTATAATAAAGCACCTAAGTTATATACTGGATGTTGGAAATGTGTGCTCTAGCAAGGGTAAGTCAGATACATACCATAAATGAACCTGTGCTCACCCTCTGGTAGCTTGGTAAAGAGCAAGCAGACTTAGCTTAGGTGGCAATGTTTAAAGTATTCGTGGAACATGTAAAACAGTGGAAATGCCACACAAAAAGATACCACACCAGGTTAGCAACATAGAGCTTACAATAATGAACAAAACAAGACCAAAATGACAACAATCCATAAGTAGAAGTTGAGATATGATTTTTTTAAAGAACATCTGCATATATGGTGCTTAGAAACATAAAGCGCCAGTTGGGACTGTCTGGTTGCTCTTGACCAGGTGAAATCTAAAAGTTCAGGCCGACTGTGATGAAGCACGGGGCAGATATAAGGACCAAACGTGTCCCCCTACAAGAGTTTCTTTGGATGGAGGATGCATCAATGTCAAAGACCCGATGTGAGGAACAGAGGAGGCAATGCATTGGTGCTGATCTCTTTGGTTACGATCCATGCAGTCAGAGATGTATTGTCACCTAACCCTTTGCATGGAAGGTAATGTATCGTTGTTGAGCCGTGCAGGCGGTGATGTGAAGTCCTCACAGAATGATGCACTGGCATGAGACCGATGTAAAAGAGGTGATGTGTGGAATTTGCCAGCTGCAGCACTTTGTACCCACTTCCTAGGCCCTAGGACTGGATTGGCATGACTTGGCAGGGCAAGTCTTGCAGCAAGCAGAGTCTAGGCACTGTAGGTGATGATGAGTCAAAGTCTTTTCTGTCTCTGAGACTTCAGAGGAATAGGAGACAATCGAGCAAGCCCTTGGAGACACTCTGAGTTCAAGTGAGATGGGTCCAGGCCTTCCTCAGAAGGGGGGAGGGCAGCAGAAAAGCAGTTCTTCCAGAGCAGCGGTCTAGAGTGACAGTCCTTGTAGCAGCACAGCAGTCCTTCTTCCTGGCAGGCCCAGAAGTGTACTGAGTTGGTAGTGTCAAATTTCCAGTTCTTATACCCAGTTGTGCCTTTGAAGTGGGGGTAGCTTCAAAGAGGGGTCTTTGAAGTGCACTAAGGTCCTCCCTTCCTTCCCTGGTTTCAGACTCACCACATGGTGACAAGCAGTCCTTTGTGTGGGAGCCAGAAACTGCCTACTCAGATGTAAGTGTAAGTTCCTCCTTCCCATCTTGCCCAAGATGGCCCATCAACATGCAGATGGTCACTCAGCCACACCTACTCTTCATTTTTGTGAGAGTGTCTAGAGGATATGCAGGAAGCCAACTGTCACCCTAGCCCAGATGTGTGTTGGAGAAAGTATGCAGGCACACAGGGCTATGTACAAGAAAATGCCAACTTTCTAAAAGTGGCATCTTCAAAATTGTCATAATAAATAGAACTTTACAATTGAAGAGGATTTATCATTACAATCCCAAAGGTACTAAACAAGACAGATCAACTCCTTTTCAATCAGGTATTACACTTGGAATCTCCAATGTTATCCTTTGATAAAGGTAGGCCTCTCAATAGTGAAAAATGACTTTGGGAGTTTTTCCCTACCAGAGCATGTAAAACTTTAAAGTACATGTCCTTCCCTTTATTTACACAGCACCCTGCCCTATGGGCTACCTAGGGCCTACCTTAGGGTTGACATACGTAATAAAAGGGGGTTTAAGGCTTTGCAAAAAGGTTTAAATGTCAAGTCGACATGGCAGTCGAACTGCACACACAGGCTCTGCAGTGGCATGCCTGAGACATGTTTAAAGGGCTACATAAGTGGGTGGCAAAATCAGTGCTGCAGGCAAACTAGTATTTAATTAACAGGCCCTGGGCATATGGAGAACACTTTACTCCGGACTTCTAAGTAAATTAAATATGCCAATTGTGGATGTACCACTCAAATCATGTTTAGGGGAGAGAGCACATGCGCTTTAGCACTAGCCAACAGTGGTAAAGTGCTCAGAGTCCTAAGGCCAACAAGATAAAAAAGCACAAAGTGGGGGAGAAAAAAATGTAAAACCTTTGGGGGGACCCTGTAGAGAGGGCCATTTCCAACACTTGCCATTAACATTTTGGTCCATATTTTGGTATTTGTAATATTTTGACCGTGATAGTATGGTTGGACAATATGTTTTAATCAATATCTCACAGGAATACCATAAAGAACATCATCCTCAAAGAAACAAATACATTAAATGCATTGGTTGCATGTATGTACAAATGTTATCCAACAATAATGCACTCTAATAATAGATAATCAATCAGTAGATTTGTGGGGTGCTACTTGTCACCTGTGAGAGTGCACATGTGCTGGCAGGGTCCAGTTGATTAGCCAAATAGCCAGCTCTTCAGGGACTTTCAGAACTCTGGAAGAGATGGGAAGGCCCATTGATGAAAGGGTAGCATGTTCCATGTCTTCGCTACTAGGTAGAAAAAGGAGTGACAGCTGGATGCACGGTTGACTGTTAGAGAATGGGACACAGAGCGGAGGTGTCTGGTGGGCTGATAGAAGTCCAGGTGGTGGTCCAAGTAGGCGGATCCACAGTTGTGTGAAGCCTTGTATGCATAGGTCAGGAACTTGAACTGGCATCTTTTGTGTACAGGGAGCCAGTAGCATCCCTGAGGTAGGGAGTGATGTGGGTTCATCTAGGGCAATCTAGAACAAGTCTGGCTGCAGCGCTCTGTATGATCTGTAGTAGTTGGAGGAGGTGAGCTGGGATCCCTGCGTGGAGAGTGTTGCTATAGTTCAGTCGGCTGAAGATGAGGGCCTGGATGATGATGCGTCTGGAGCTTTGGGTTATCCATTTGAATTCCTTACGAAGCATGTGGTGAAGAAAACGAAGGAGGAGTAAACAGAGTTGACCTAAGTTGTCAGTGTTGGCTTGTTGTCCAGAATGATGCCTAGGTTCTTGGCATGGTCAGTGGGGGTAGGAGTAGGTCAAATCTCTTAGGGCCACCAGGATGCATCCCAAGGGAAGGTTTTGTTTCCGAAAATCAGTACCCCTGTCTTGTCTGTGTTGAGCTTTAGGAAGCTGTCCTTCATCTAGTTGGCGATGTCTGTCATGCAGTTGTGGAAGTTGGTGTTGGTGACATTATTGGAGAGGAAGAGGTTGAGTTGTGTGTCGTTAGCATAGGATATGATGTTGAGTCTGTGGGTTTTGTTGATCTGGCCAGAGGCGTCATATAAATGTTGAAGAGGGTGAGGCTGAGCAAGGATCCTTGGGGTACTTCACAGATGATTTCCTGGGGTTCAGAGATGAAGGGAGGAAGGTAGATTTTTGCGTTCTTCCTGTGAGGAAAGAGACAATCCATCTGCGGGCTGCTCCTTGGATGCCTATGTTGTGCAGCCTGGTGATGAGTGTGAGGTAGAAGACTATATCGAAGGCTACTGCGAGGGACAAGGGATCAGAGCTGCAGTCTTTCCTCGGTTGAGTAAGGCTCGGATGGCATTGGTAGCCAAGGTGAGGGCTGTCTCGGTGTTGTGGTTGCTGCAGAATCCAGATTGGTCAGAGTTGAGTAGGATGTTCCATTCCGGGTGTGAGGAGAGTTGTTGGTTAATGGTCTTTTCTAATACTTTGGCCAGTAACGAGAGCAAGGAGATTAGTTGAGTATGCTGGGGTCTGCATATATTTTCTTTGGTAGGGCATTGACTTCTGCATGTTTCCAGTCATCAGGGAAGGTGGCTATGGCACCTGAGGTGTCGAACAATGTGGCAGGTACGTGGCTGATTCTGGTTTCACCAAGGTTCAACATGTGGTGAGGGCATGGGTCAGTTGGGGTCCATGAGCGGACCAAGTTCATGATGGAGGTGGTGCCCTGTGGGGAGAGCTGGCTCCATTCGGCTAGTCAGATGTCTGTGGTGGTAGTGGGGTAGTTGTGTTGCTTAAAGAAGACAGTGGTCTTGGGCTTGTGTTTGAAGTTTCTGTAGATGTTCGCAATCTTGTTTTTGAAGATGTTTGCAAGGTTGCCACAGAGTTCCAGTGAGGGGGTAATGTTGTTTGCTGCAGCTGAGGGGATGGAGGAATTCTTTGATGACATTGATGATTTCTTTGCTGTTATTGTAGCTTGTTTTTATGTGTGAGGCTAATTCTATTTTCTTTGATTCTCCCAAGTGTCTGTGATAGAGGTTGAGAGCTGTCTTGAATGCAGTGTTGTTGGTTGTATGCTCGCTGGTGCGCCTTCTCCTTTCCAGTTGTTTACAGTGTTGTTTAGCAGTTCTGGTGCCTTCCATGGGTGTTGGTGCCAATAGGAGTGGTACTGTCAGTGCAGTTGGTGATCCACTTGTTAATGTTTCTGACATTCTGGTCTATGTTGTTGGAGATATGTCCTTTGAGAGTTTGCTCCAGCTGCTCTAGGGGACTTAGGGCAGACTGGGGATGGAGGTCCAGGAGCTGGTGATGTTGAAGTGGACAATGGATTGGTAGATCCAGGTGAGTTTTGTGGTTTGGCTGTACCTGATGTCATCACTCAACATGAAGACGGGGTGTAAAGTGTAGCCTGTGTTGTGCATGGAATAGTGAATCAGTGGCACGTGTCTGATGTTGTTTATGCTATCCAGGAGATTGATAGTGTTGACGTTATTGTGGTTGTTATGATGGAAGTTAAGGTCGCTGAGGAAAGTGTAGTTGACGGCGGTTTTGCTAAGTATTTGGAGGTGAGGTGTTACATGGCTGGGGCGATGACATTTTTGGTATTGCATTGGAGGGATTCCTTGTGTATGATGGCAAACCCTCCGCCAGACTTGCTGATGCGGTTGCAATGGGTGGTCTTGTATCCTTCCACTAAAGAGGTGGCAATGTCGGGCGGAAGTGGGATTGAGCCAGGTCTCATTGAGGAAGAGGACATCAGGTGTGAGGGTGGAGATGAGGCCCCCAATCTTAGTGATGTGTGCGTGAGCATGTGTTGAGAAGGACACATGTGAGTTTGTGTTTTTGTTCAGGTTCTTCTTTGGTGTGTTTTGGATGGGGCTGGCTGGTGGGCCGGTGTGTGTGCTTTGGCAGGTGAAGTAGCAGTGGGGGCAGGTGAAAGGTCCTACCATGGATCCGCGTGGTGGCAGTGTATTGTTGAGACACAAATAATGCTGATCATGTTAAATTTCACAACAGCATTCATTTTAAAATGTAAAAGTCACAGCTTGCTACAGAACATGCAGGTGCTTTTTGTCTCATCGTAACTGTTTTTTTCTTAGTCATGCAGACAATGTTTCATTAAAAATCAGCAGTCCTGTTGAAAACTGCTGATGGCCTTCTTTTAAAGAGAGAGGATGTCCATTTCTCAGTTCCTAAAAATATTTGCCTAGTTAACCCTTTGTCTGCCAAAGTACTTGTTCCACATTTTATCATTAAAAAAAAAAATCTTTCTATGGTGTGCTACAAATACCATCACATATTGTTCCTGAAAGTATACCAGAACTAAATGCACCCAATTTTTTTGCCACAAGCAGGTCTTTCTTTTGGAACTCATAGTAAATATATCTAGTGAATTGTTACTCATGCTGGCTACAACAAAAAAAGCAAAGTGATTGAAACACACCCTTTGCCTTTTTTCAAGCTCATAAATGTAGGCAATTTTCCTGAAGTCTCTAGCCATTTTCAGTAGGTGCTTATATCTTACTTTTCGGGAAAGGAATTGCTTCTTAGCATCAGCACTGAGCTTTCATATAGTATCATGACCAAGAAAAATAATCTTGATTTAACACGATTACTGCCAAAGTACTTTTCTATAATACAAAGGTAGCATATGCCTTTACAAATTTTCAACAGGTACGGCTCCTCCACTATGGCCGAGGAGTGTTGTCCCCCAGCCAACAGCAGGAGCTGCATAACTTTTATAGGAAAAAAATGATAAACTCAATGTATAATGTTTTTACTCTAAAAGTGGGTGGGCCACGGATGTGATGGGGATGCAGGGTCCAGCCAAACATACATGCACACTAGGGAAGTACGGAATTTTATTGAGGCCAACAACTCCCTGGACAGCTCCCAGTCCGGCTTCCGCAGCAGTCACAGCACGGAGACAGCGCTCCTAGCACCCACCGACATCACCCGATTACTCCTAGACTGCAGCCACACTGCAGCACTCATACTACTTGACCTCTCAGCAGCTTTCGACATTGTCTCCTACAGCACTTTGTGCACCAGACTCCACAACATAGGAATCCGTGGAAGAGCCCTGGAATGGATCCACTTCTTCCTCTCTGGGAGGAAGCAGAGGGTCAGACTCCCGCCCGACACCTCCAGACCCACAGGAGTCAACTGTGGAGTCCTCCAAGGATCCTCCCTGAGTCCCACACTGTTCAACGTATACATGGCCCCTCTTGCTGCCATCATCAGAAGCCACGGTATGAACATTGTGTCATATGCCGATGACACACAACTAATCATTTCCCTCACTAAAGACCCAGACACGGCCAAAAGGAACTTTCACGCAGGAATGGAAGCCGTCGCCACCTGGATGAGAGAAATCTGCCTGAAGCTCAACTCCAACAAGATGGAACTCATCTTCGGAAACACCACCTCAGCTTGGGACAACTCCTGGTGGCCCTCATCCCTCAGCACCTCCCCTGCAATGACCGAGCACACCCACAACTTAGGAATCATCCTCCACTCCTCCCTATCCATGACCCGCCAGGTAAACTCTGTCACCTCCTCCTGCTGGCACACACTCTGCAAACTCCAGAAGATCTTCAAATGGTTCCCAGCAGACTGTCGCAAGACAGTCACCCATGCCTTAGGAAAGCTCGACTACGGCGATGCCCTCTATGCCAGCACCTCAACTAGGAACATCAAAAAACTTCAATTCATCCAGAACGCTGCCGCCAGACTCATTCTGGACCTCCCTCGCTGAGAACACATCGCTCAACACCTGAGGACCATCAACTGGCTACAGGTCGAGAAGTGAATCACCTTCAAGTTTCTCACCTACATGTACAAGACCATACACAGGACCAGCCTAAATGAACCATAGCATCGCCTTCCACACCCCTGCCAGATCCCTCTGCTCCACCCAGATGGCCCTGGCCACCATCCCTCTCATCTGCAAAACCACTGCTGGATCTTATACCTACACTGCTGCAAAGAGCTGGAACAACCCACCCCCTTGCACCTCAGACAAAGCCCATAGCTCACCATCTTTAGGAAGAACCTCAAAATGTGGCTCTTTGGATGAGGCCCCTCCTCTCCTCCCCAGCACCTCGAGACCCTCAAGGGTGAGGAGCCGCGCTTTACAAATACTGATTGATTGATTGAGGGTATTTCCAACCCAGTAATGCGTTGGCGGGTTGGAGAGAGCAGGCAGAGGCTCCCAGTCTTCCTGGGAGCACCCTGACTGGGCGCTCCCAGCCAAACCTAACACTGCTTTAGCAGTGTCAGGATTGGCCTCAGAGCAGGCTGGGAGCTTGTGCCTGCAATGACGGAGCACAGCAAAGCGGATAGAGCGGCGTGGCACTGAAAAAAGGTAAGTTTTATTTTTATTTCTTTATTTTTTTGGGTCCCCCCTCACCCTTCCCGCCATGTGCTGCACCACCCTGCCCCTTTTCACTTCCACGAGCCGCGGCTGCTTTTCAATGGCATCACCTTCCAATAAGAATCTTCCATTAGTGCCATACAAAGTTCGGTGTCATATCTACTTCTTACAATTCATTTAGGATCATATTGCTGTTCTTTCAAACTCCCTCTACCAGTTCTACAATCTTTCTTACTGCAGGGCTTTTAATACAAATTAGGCTTGTTATGCAAAAGGCATATGCAGCTACTTTGTGGGCACCCAGCCCAGACTGGAATCACAGAAGATATTGTAAATGCTACTTCATCCACTGCTGTTGCAGTGCTGCGTTAGTGGCTTCAGAAATATCTTGAGATGACATTCCATCATTTTCATGTGGGCATGTCATCATTGAAATGAAGTGTTGAGGATTGTCAATCACAGTGTGTGATCTAAAATAATTTTGGAAATGACTGTGTGCCTCGTGAGGGAGACCTTTCAAGTTGATAAAAGGTTTTTTATTGTCTCCGGCAGACATACCCAACCAGGTGGTTCCAGACAGGATGCAATTTACAAGAATTATTGTAATTTACTAAGCCATGAGAAGCCACGTCATGTGGCTTGGTGTGGTATATTAACAATATATTACTGGAAGCCAATGCCTAGCATTTCCTTTCATTAGGAAGGACTTGCACAGGAAGTAGCATGGGACTTCACATGCATCCACCCATGTAATGTTTTTTCTTTCTCAAATGCAATGCAGGTAGATTTAACAGGGAAGACAGAACTCATGCTCAGGGGCATATTTATACCCCATTTGTGCCAAATTTGCATCATTTGTTTACACAAATTTGGTGCAAAACTAACTCCATATTTATATTTTGATGTTAGACCCATCTAACGTCAAAATATTGGAGTTTGTACCATTTTTTAGATGCGTGAACCTACCTTGCGTCAATGAGATGCAAGGTAGGCGTTCCCATCTAAAAAATTGTGCTAACACCATAGCCCCATATTTATCCCCCCGTGCTAAAATGATGCACGGGTGGGAGGAGGGGCTAAATAATGGTGCACAGCTTGCTTGGGTGAGACCAGGCGTTAAGGGACCTGTGGACCCATTTCCAGGGTTAAACACCTTGGAATGGATCCACAGGTGCCCTCCTCAAGCCCCAGGAACACCCCCAACCACTCCAGAGAGACACCGGAGGATGGGGGACCCCATCCCAGGTAAGTAGGGTAAGTATCAGTGAGTCATTTTAAAAAATAATTTAAGTGCCATTGGGGGCCCAACTTGGGGACCCCTGCATGGCACAGGGTGCAATGGCCATGCCCAGGGGACAGTGGTCCCCTGTGCTGGCCATTGGGGTGGTAGGCATGACTCCTGTATGGATGGTTTTGCATCAGAAAATGATGATAGGCTGGTTAGAGTCATCTTTTTTTACTCTAACCAGCCTAACGTAATTTTTTAGCGCAAAACCCCCTTTTCCCATACTGCCAGCCCCACCCGGCTAATGTAATTTTTTCTACGCTAGCCCACCCTTTGCACCGGCTAGCGCAATTCCATAAATATGGCACCCTGCTGGTGTTCAGGAATGGTGCAAGCCGGTGCTAAACATTTTGGTGCAAAACTGTGTTAGTGCAGTTTTGCACCAAAAAGTATAAATATGCCCATCAGTGTGCTGTAATGTGGATCAATATGTGTAATTTTAATGCACATTTTCTCTTTGTAGATAGTGCTGCAGAAAGCTGCACCTCTACTAAGAGGAAAATGGTTCTAATAAATGTTGTTGCGCAGGGACGTGGCCCTTATAGGCAAAATATTATCATGGCCTTAACATAGACATCTTTGCAGCATGGTGTTAAGGGGCCTTAATTAGTGGTAAGCACCATAAAGTGCACAATCGCAGTGACAGAGGTCAATGGCTCCATGACTTTGTAGGTATGTGGATTTTCAACTCCACCCTTATTATACAGCACACCAACGCTTGCTGCACTGCACCTGTTTACATAACTGCAGTGTTTACACATACAATACAATGTGATGCTTATCTATGTGATGTTAGAGTCCACAAAGTCATTTACTTCTATTAAACAATCTTTTATGTAGTGACACATGCCTTCAGCTGCCGGATCAGAAAAGCTCACAATTTCAGCATCACCAAAAGACCGTTGTCCACCTAAAAAAGGATATTTTGCATGCACATAACAGTTAGATGCATAATACACAAAACATATTTGTATTGAATATCATAATCATTATAGACAACCCTTAAATATTATCAGGTATTATAAACAGAACATTTAAGATAGTGCTACCAATATTATACTGACCTTTCAATAACTATTCTACAATGTAGACATTGTTCTAAACAGGTAAAATGTTTTTACATTTAACGTTTTGCAATAACAAAAGGTCCAAACAAGCACAAGGTATAGTTTTGACTTAGTCAGCATCAAGTGGGCTTACATAGTTGCTACATGTGGTTTCCTGTGATGCCAGCCATGCTTTGTATAGCCAAACGTTATTTATTAACAGAACTAGAATTAGCCCCAACACAAATATTAACCCAATACTAAGCAGAAATTACAATGGAAGAAATATTAATTTCTGCTACTTTTTAGCACTTACCATGTGTGTGTACAGCATACATCCGAAGTCTAGAAAAGAAAAATTGTAGCCCTATTATTTATTACATGACAGGTATCATAAAATGACAACACCTTTGGTATACAAACCCAAACACTGCAGTACTATGTGGCTAAGCTGTATAGGTGGATATTGCTTGACAAACTGTGTTGCTGCACTAGGAAGAGAGCAGAATAGCAGCATAGGGCTCGAAATATGGTTCTGTTATCTAACTCTCACACAACGATGCCCATTTTTATTATACATTTTACAAAAAAGAGTGCTTATCCGGATTAGTGAAGATACAAAATTCAACTGTTCGACTTGGCCTCCATGGTGTGGTCCGTTGGGGCCTGCCAAATACCTTAGCACCTTTGACTAGAAGTCTGGGTATTGGCAGATTGACTTAACTGAGGGGACCAAGGAGAGGACAGCATTTTCTACCCCAGATGGTCACTTCTAGTTTAAAGTGATGCCATTTGGGATGAAAAATGCCCCTGTCACCTTTTAGAGGTTGGTCAACCAGGTGTTGACTGGGCTGGATGATTTCAGTACAGCGTACCTGGACTAAGCTGCAGTGTTCAGTTCCACTTAGGAGGAACACTTGCAGCACCACTGCAGGGCTCACTATTAAGGCCAGTAGGTGTCAGTTAGGGCAGGGTTCAGTGGTGTATTTAAGACACCAGGTACGAAGTGGCCAGGTGACACTACTACAGCCAAAAATTTACACCATTCTGGCTTGGGAACCTCTAGAAACACAGACTGAGGTGAGGGCCTTTTTGGGCCTCACTGGCTATTACAGACGTTTTGTCAAGGGATATGGCACCATTGTTACTCCCTTGAATTACTTGACTTCCAAGAAGCAACCAAGGAAGGTGATCTGGACAGAGACTTGCCAGATAGCTTTTAATTCCCTGAAGACTGCCATGTGTACAGAACCTGTGTTGAGAGCACCTCATTCCTCTAAGGAGTTTATTGCACAAACTGACGCTTCAGAGCATGGTATAGGAGCAGTGTTATCACAGCTAAATGAAGAGGTCCTAGATCAAACTGTACCCTTCATTAGCAGGAGGTTACTCCCCAGGGAACTTGGGTGGAGTGAAACTGAGCGTGAAGCTTTTGTTGTGATCTGGGCTCTGAAGAAGCTAAAACCTTACTTGTTTGGGAGTCACTTCCAGGTTCAGACAGACCACAGGCCCCTCAGATGGTTAATGCAGATGAGGGGTGAGAATCCAACACTGTTGAGATGGTCCATTCCTCTACAGGGGATGGACTTTATGGTGGAACACCCTGGTACAGAACACACCAATGCTGATGGTCTTTCCAGATTCTTCCGCCTTAGTGATAACTCCCATGAGGTTGGGTAGTTGCTCCCCACTTTCAGCTTGGGGGGACACGTGTTAGACTTGGCATCCTTGTCGTGGTCTCCCCAAACTTTTTGCCTCTGCCTCCCAGGTTGTTGATATGTGCTGGACTCTGTTTTTGCTGTTTTTGATACTCTGAGCACTTTACCACTGCAAACCAGTGTTAAAGTGCAAGTGTTCCTATTTAAAATGCATGTGTAAATTGGTTTAACTATGATTGTCATATTTGATTTACTAGTAAGTCCCTTGTGAAGTGCACTAGAGGTTCCCAGGGCCTGTAAATCAATGCTACTAATGCACTGGTTGTGCCACCCACATAAATAGCCCTGTAAATATGGCCCGACCTGCATCGGCAAGTGTCTGTGTGTGCAGTTTTAAACTGCCAGTTCGAGTTGGCAAGTGTACCCCTTGCCAGGCCCAAACCTTCCCTTTTTATACATGTAAGGCACCCCTAAAGTAGGCCCTAGGTAGCCCCATGGGCAGGGTGCTGTGTATATTAAAGGTGGGACATGTACTGATGTGTGGTACATGTCCTAACAGTAAAATACTGCTACATTCAGTCTTCACTATTGCAAGACCTATCTCTCTCATAGGTTAACATGGGGGCTGCCTTTAAATAACTTTAAAGTGCAGATTTCCTTTGAAAGCAGATAGAAATATGGAATTTAGGGTCTCTGAACTCACTATTTAAAAATAGGTCTCTTAGTGAAGTTGTGTTTTTGGATTGTCAGTTTGAAAATGCAAATTTCGGAAAGAAGGCATTTCCTTGCTTAAACCATTCTGTGACTCTGCCTGTTGTGAATTCCCTGTCTGGGTCAGTTTGACAGTTGGGCTGTTTGCACCTCTCCTCTAGACAGTGACACAAAGGTAGCTGGTGTATAGCCTGCATATCCTGATGAGCCATCTGTGCTGGGAGGGGAAGGAGGAGTGGTCACTCACACCTCAAAGGGCTGTGCCTGCCATCACTCAATGCAGTCTCCAACCCTCTGGTATGTGTCTGTGGCCTGGCCTGGGCAAGGCAGGATCTTGCAAACAAGTGAGACTTTGCTTTGAAGTTTACCAACTTCAAAGGCAGAAAGGTATACAAGTATTGGACCCAAAACCCCTGCAAATCAGATTACTTCAAGGATTCAAGAGGACCCTCTGCCTGGAGAAGAGTTGATGAGCTAAGGAGAAGTGCTGCCCTGGCCTGTGATTGAAGCCTCAGTGTCAGCAAAGACTTCACCACCCAGTTCTGAGTCTGACTGCTGTGGACTTTAGCTTGCCAGAGGATGCCATCCCGTTCCTGGCCCCTGGAATTGAATTTCTGGAGAAAAACCTGTCTAGCGACGCCAGATGACGCCATGCGACTTCTTAAAGGAAGCTGTGCCCAGAACCGTAATGGCCCCTGCCCTGAGGCGTGGACCTCACAGAAGTGCAACAACCCGTCAACCCTGTAGGATTTGCGTCATTGCAGCCACTGATCCCTCCTGACTTCGCTGACTTTGGAGTGTTGTAAGTCCGATGTCTGTGACATCTGATGCCATTGTAGTGCCTGCGACCCTGTGACATCATCGCAACCCTGTGAGGTTACCCCGCAGCATTGTGACTTCACCGGACTTCGGAACCAAGGGACCGACTTCACAACTGACACTGCTTCACCTTGACCACTCTGCAGTAAGAACCCAATGCTGCTGTGCAACGCCTCAGCCTTTCTGCCCCATAGCACTGGAACCAATGCCTCATCAGATCCAGCGATGCCTCGCTCCCCAACTCAGTGCACCAGCCTGCTTTCTACTTGTTTGCTAAGGTACTGTACCTGGGGGTAGAATGACTCTGTAAACGGCGCCATTGGCATTGTATTGTAGGAAACAACTCTGTCACAAAGCCTCTCAATAACAACTTACAGCAATTGTTCCTTTAGGCCCTATTTATGTGCTTATAAGTGCTAAATTCATATTTTTATCTGGGTATTGTGGATTTTTGTCATATTTGGTCTTGTTTATATAGATAAAATAATAACTATTTTTCTAAACCTGTTTTGTGTCATTTTGTAATGGTTCACTGTATTACTGTGTGTGTTTGTACAAATACTTAACTCATTATCTCTGAAGTTAAGCCTGCCTGCTTGTGCCAAGCTACCAAGGGGGTGGAGGGGGGTTAACTGAGTGTGATTCTCATTTATCCTCACTAGAGTGAAGGTCCTTGCTTGGATAGGGGGTAAGCTGACTGCCAACCAAAGTCCCCATTTCTAACATCATCAACATTATGAGGTATATTTAAAATCCTAATCAAACTTTGTGCAGATATAAGAAAAGCATATAAAATATTTGGTTACATAAAAAATATTAATTTCAGCTGGACCAGCAACCTCAAGGCCTATAAGGTCCTGCAGGTCCGTTCCTCTCAAAACAACATCGTCCCATCAGTGCTAGAGTTGGTAGACTGTGCGCTCCACCAAAGTGACTGGGAGAAAGTGTTTCCGGATCCAGTCTCATCGCAGTGTTCCCTTAAAGGGCAGCCCTGGCTCACTCTGCCACCAGCCCCAAGCATACAAAGGAGGTAGAGCATATCAGAATTTGTGACCTACTCTTCTCAGACATTACCCTAAGAACATTAGTAAGTATATATAACTATAATACAACACCCCTAAAAACCAGTGAACAACAACACAATTAATATACTCAAAACAGATAATCAAAACCCAGTGGAACCATGTTTAAATCTGCCGCCCGGTTAGAGCAAACATATATTTCCCTGTCTGCACTGATGCACAGCAGGAAAACTATTTAGTTCAGGCTGTTGGCTCCCTGGGACAGATTAATAGAATTGGCCCTGGGGATTGAGTCCCCAGGGTCCGTTTAAGGCTTAGGGCCTACTTCCCTTTTAATGTAAGTTCAGCCCGAGGGAGGGAGGCCCCAACTAGCGTCCCCAGTGCCTTCAAAGGCTCAGGGTGAGAGCTGTGGGCCTCTTAGAGGCTTGGGGAAGTGGGTGCAGGCACCCTTTACAAAGATCTAAGCTCCAAGGGATGGGATCCCTTGGACCTTTATGGGCTTGGGAGATGCACGGCCCTCCTTCATTCAAATATTCAACCTGGTCCTAAGATGGCTGCTGCTACATCCTGGTTGATGTGGTGGCAGTCAATCAGCTCCCAACAGGGGATCTCTTTGTCAAATCGCAAAAAAACACTCTATCTGGACCAAGATCTAGCTTTCTGCTAAATTTGGTGTAAATCTGTTTAGCGGTTTGGGCTGTAACTGTGTCTAAATTTCCTATGGAAAAATGAATGGGGAAAATGCGTTGTTGGGACCCCACTTTTTTCTCAACCCCCTCTTGGCAGATCATCCCAAAACTTTCCATCTACAAGTTTTGAAGTGATTTGTCACACGCTGGAAAAGTTATTAGCAGCACAAAAGGCATTTCTTATGAAAACACAATCTTCACTATGAATACCCATTGGTGACTGCCACTGGGTAATATAAACACATTATTTGATCATTTAACAGTCAGACTTGTACATTATAGACATGTTGATGTTTGATTTAATGACCTGTGTTGCTTTCATTTTTATAACATTAGATAGTATGTTGTTATATGATATTAGTATTATCAGCAGGGGTTATACAGATATAAATGTAGTCACAGAACTAATTATCAAAATATTGGCCATAATCCAAACAGGGGGGCTGTTGTGACTGATACAAAGGGCCACATGACAGGGTTTCCCTTTAACACTGTTGGCATTTGCATTTGCAGTGGATAACTTGCTGATCCACCTCTGAGATGTCTTGCCAACCTGGGGAATGAGGTACATATAATGTACATGTGTGCTGGCAATATAATACATTAATTGAAGATCCTGGATGTGTTTGTCTGTCTCCTCTTACTGGCCCAGTAAAGTTTTGGGGTTGCCTCGAATTGTGTCTTCACTAAGTGTAAACATTGATAGTCTCATGTGCGCTTCATGGGAAAGGACATGATGAAGATCTCTGAGGTTCAATTGCCTTTGGAGACACTTGCTTTAGCCTATTTGTGGATTTGAGTGGCTCAGACCACAGAGGAACAGTATGGGCCAAACAAGGGCAGGGTTAAATTGGGCATTTGAGCCCAGGTGGAATTCTTGAGTAAAATCTCCTTCGTGGTTATGGGCAGGATGGCCCTAAGCAACATGGTGGTAGTACCTCATTGTTTAGTTGCTCCTCGTCAGTGGCGTAGCGTGGGGGGTGCAGGGGGGGCCGGCCTCACCGGGCGCAACATCTTGGAAGAGACTAAATCCATGGGTTAGGGGGCGAAAATTACTTGCCTTGCCCCGGGTTAGGGGGCGCAAATTACTTGCCTTGCCCCGGGTGCTGACAACCCACGCTATGCCACTGCTCCTCATCACTCAATGTGCCTGATAACTACATCATCCTTTGCAGGGTCCAAAAACTTAATGACTACCATAATGTGTGCAAGCAACAGAAGTATAGTTTGACTGAAAATTAATGACAGTTGTACTTTGTTCCACTTATTGCACAGCTTGACTGTATGGCAAACGTACAGCAGTATGATGCTTTGTGTTGTTCAGATGTCATGACCTAGGACTATGATTTACTGATTGGCCTAGTTTAAGACAAAACTGCTCTTTGGAAACTTCTGAGTGGTCCATGAGGTACAACATTCCTTAATTTCTTAGTGCTACTATTTACAGAATACGGGGAAAATGGGGGGCTGACATGTCTTGCTGAATACACCATATGCCCAGCTCTTCAATATATATGGTGCCATAGACACCTAGAAGAATTACAAGAGTTCGTGACCTGGCAGATGTGGAGTGATGTGATCTGGCATACCCAAGCAGAGCTGTATGTATAGCTAATAATTCGTACTTTTATCAGTGGAAAGCATATATGCCGTTTGTAATACTAACAGTTGTCAATTTTTCCAGAAGGGAATGTGGCTAAGAACAGGAATCAGTGTATTTTACACCTATCTATCTGATATTTGACATGGGGTCTGACAGTGAGATAGTAGTACACCTGTGTGCCACCATAGCATTTAATGTTACATACACAGTCCTCAAGCTGTATATAAGTGCACCCAGAGCACAACACAGTCCAGTGATGATCTGCTACCCAAGGCATATCCAATTTATTAGTAGCTAGCCCAAGAACAAAAATGACTGGTCCAATAACAAATTGCATTTCCAACATTATAAGATAGGCAATAATGTGTCCAATAACAAGAAGACAGCCAACACATGTTTAGTCTTAAGACCCCTTTTTCAAGGCTGAAGTATGTAATTATAATTCTGCAATAACGTCAAATTGATTGGAAGTCAAATTATCAAGCTTCAATCTTTTGGGTAATGTGATGTTGGTGAGCTACTAAAAGAAGCAGAGTTTCTTAGGACATGTACCTTGTTCCAGGGGGTGATGCCTTTTGATAGTTTGCAGTTGGGCCTTTTGAAATACCTAGCTGTAACCTATTTTACACCTCAGAGCCCTAACACTATATTATAGGTTATATCAGACTAAATGCAGGGATGTGAGGACCCACCAGCATCCTTTATCCATACAACATGGTCCTGGCCTTGCTTAGTCCACTAGCAGACCACAGTAGAGATAATATTTGTTAATGTGACAACAGTGTCCTTAGGGGTCACCATTATACAATATTTGGTGTGGCTCATACCTACGTCTAAGCATGGCCAAAAGTTAAGGAATATTATTCCAATGTTGGGTATAGTACTACAAATTGTGAAATATATGTATTAATTATCTCAATTATTTTGTGGCACAACACCCGTCCAGGGAGTCCTCAAATGCTTTAGGAAATACAGTGTTGATTCACACACTAGAACAATATTTCTATTTTCACACACATGCACTGCAATCAATAAGATAAACTGTATACTTATAAGTGTTTAATGCAACATTTGATTAGAGTTACACAGTAAATTCACATTTAACATGCTAAATATGTTTACTACAACATTGAGGCATATAAGGAACAATGATCAGTATTAGAATAATTATGAAATAGGGAAACAGTATTACAAAACCTAACTGTTTAATACCATATCAACTACTTATAAGCAATACATTATGAGAGCAGAGACTACAATATGTTGCTTATATTTTTAATTGGGAAACTGCATACATATTTATAGCTAGGTTTTGTGGTCATCAGGAGGACAGTAAGTAACTGGTCATTAAAAATATAACTGCAACACCAGCCCTTTCCTCTTCTGTTGTTGGTGCATTATCAGCCTTCAGCACTATGACAGTATAGCATGTACCATAAGGAGAATTTCAGGCAGCATGTGCTTTCGACATCGGATGAAAATACGCCTCCAATTTAATGGCAATTTCAAGGGTTTTGTAAAAGATATTAACCTTTATTACATGACTCAACTGACCAAGCATAACTCTACCACACATTACAAACACATATGCTGAGGCAGACCAGGAATTTAGTAATGATGATTTAATTGTTATGTTACAGTTCTTGAGCTAGAAATAATATATTCTGTTTATTAGCTCATCACACAAATATATTAACAAAGATTGTAGATCAAATTAATTGTTTTTCAGCATGATTACATTTTATTGCTTTTTTGGAGACCATGATTTTAATTATTATTTTCTATAAGGTTCTATTTATGTACACATCATATTCTTTCTATATGCATATTGTTGGGTGGAGAAATGCTCCACCAAATAATCTTAACAAGTATGGGATTATACAACTCAATTATTTCATCATTTTCTATCACATTCTCTTCATCTCCATTTTCTGGATCATATTCCCATTGCAGCTTTGAGTGTATTCATATATTGTGCAGCACAGGATACACAAGTTTAATTTTGCAGACCATAGGTGGGGTGTACACCCTTCTATCTCCTGACTGATCCAAACATTCGCATTTTGATTTTAAGAGCCAAAATGCATGTTAAACTACATTGCATGTTTTCTTTAATAAAGTATTGAAACTCTTTCCTGCTTCAGGTTTCAGTTGGCTGAAAGGAGTCACCATTCATGCCTGGAGGCCATAACCTTGATCCACTGAATATAGAAGTTGGCAATGAGAATAAGAGTTTATTTAAACTTGCATATGCATGATATATCAATTATGATAAAGCAATATTTAAGGATTGAACATTTTCGGCCTGATTATGAGTTTGGCAAATGGTTTACACCATCTGCCGAACTTCCAACATACTGGCTAACTCCCCACCGGGCCCATTAAGTTTCCTGCTAGGTCAGTGGGAGGAAACCTGAGTTTCCACCTGCTGACATAGTGGGAAACAGCCTACAGCATTGTCTTCGGCTCGTAATCGAGATGGTGGCAATGTTGTACGATGCAGGGTGCACCAGCACTCTCATAATGTTTAATGTCTGCAAAGCAGACACTGAACATTGTGATGGTGCTGGGCAAGGGGGACCCCTGCACTGTCCATGCCAAGTGCATGGGCGGTGTAGGGTCCCCCCTGGGAACCCCTGCACCCGTTCTCCACCAGCCTTTTTATGGCGGTGCTGCTGCCATGAAATGGCTGGCAGAAAACAAGGTTGTAATCCCCAGGGCAGTGCTGCTTGCAGTGCTGTCCTGGCAGATTAAGATCGCCGCAACTGCCAGACCACCGGAATCTCTGATCCTGAGGGTGCTGGTGGTCCCACCACACCCACATCTGCTAACGTTAAAATATGGTGCTCGGACCACCGCATTGGCGGCAGTCCAACCACCATCTATGAGTCAGACGGTCTAGTGACCGCCAGACTTGTAATGGAGGCCTTTACGTACTCTTAGCTGTGCTAGCATAACATTATTCAAAAGTAAAATGTTAATGCTACTTTTACTTGTAAACGTAAACATATATTTTTTAAAAATCAACAGTTTTTATATTGTACCCGTTAAAGCAAAATGTGTCAAACAATATGTTGAACATCTCTAACATTGTACTTCTTAATAATTCTGCAGTTGACACACTATTGCTTTGATTTGCCATATTTATATTAAAACACAAAACAGATAGTCCTATGTGTGTTTCACTTATAGTTCATTAATTCTGTAAATTTTTGTAGCATGACTTGTTTCCGAATATTAGTAAAACATGGGTTGATATTAAAGGGCATTGAGATCTTCCTCAACACAAAATAATTACCTGAGGGTAACATGGAGCTTAGGATCTATTCAGAATAACATTTCTGAAAAGCAATAGTTATACTGAGTTATGTATATTGTATTTGGGTCTAGTTGTTATGTCACAAAAAAATTTAATGCTAATAATGAGACAAATGTTATAGAGACTTTAGGTGGTGTATTAAGCTGCACTTGTGTAAAGAGGGATTTGCCTTACAAGTGTCATTGTTCTGGTGTACAACTACCATCATTCCTCAGTAACTGTGGTTAACATTACACACTGAAAACTATGTCATGGTACAAGGGTGTATGAGTTACTGTTACACACCCATGAGTGTACAGCCATGGTGTGATATGAAGTTATGTAACAGTTTTAATAAACTTTAAAGTGAAAATATGGTTTGTTCCAGTGACAAAACACAATAAAACATGTGGCTGATGCATTGATTTTCATGCTTTTAATTACATAATTTGTGGTTTTATTTACATAAACTATTTACCTATTGATTTTGTGATTTATTGATGTTTTTGCTTCAGGCACACAATGTAAGAAAATAAACATGTTACGGTTACATAGTAATGTTACTTTTATTTCACATTCACTTACAATTGGCTTCATTATATGTATTACTTACCAATTGGAAGATAGGTTCCATGTATACCATTCTGTAAATGCCGTTTAATGGTGCAGTGTCTAACTATGTAGGCATCATGTGCACTTTCTGGGTACTTGGCTGACCGATTGGTAAATTTCCCTGCATAGTCCACAATACATGGCACATTAATTAAGTAATTGTGTTGTCAATTCTGATAAATAAATGCTGTTGGCACTAATTGCACACAAGTGCAATCAATAGCCTCCAAACCATGAGGGAATGTGGCAATTTCATAAAATCCTTGCTTAGTGCTAAATTGTTCTTGCCTTGTTTTTGGAAAATAAAGATATTTTCATGATAGTTTAATACGTGCATCAATGGCAGCTGGCAGAAACGATGATAACACACCCTGAGCTATACCTGCCAACCTGGAAGAAGTGCTGTGAAAGATCCAGATGGAACATGTGCAGTATTGCAATCAGTTTGACATGTGAATGAATAGCATTTGAATGATCTATTGATGATTGAAGACTTGACCCAATCTTCTACAGTATGTCCAAAATACTCTCCGTTTTCAATTGATATAACTGCATCACCTCCTCCTTCCGGGATCAATGAGGGTGATTCTCTGATGAAAAATCCTTTCCTTCCTCTTTCGCTGAAGCTGGTATTGTTGCAGAGGATGGCTGAGTTGCAGTATGACAATTTCCATGGCTGAAAAGTTGTTACCATAGATTGGTAGGTAACATCTTCTTGTGGTGAAACCATTGCATTAGTTTGTGCATCCTCATTGAAAATGTGTAACATTCTGATGCTTCTCGATCATTGGATTACAAGTGTGACACTGAGGCAGACACATGGTTTAGACCACACTTTCTAGGTTTTAATGAGAAATCTAGATTATTAGTGTTTTTCAAATGTATATGAAGGTATAAGGCAGTTTAGAAAACTCTGTTGAGGTAGGGACAAATATTTTTATTGATGTATATATTTTCTAAAATGTTTACAGAGTACAGTGGTACTTTTGAGAGAATACCTCTAAAGTACTGCAGTATAAAAAATAAATAAAAAACAATTAACTAATATGGGGTGGCTTTTAAAGGAACCTTTGTTTTTGTAACTAAACGTTAGATAAGTTGCCCTTCACGGTAGCAGAGAGTCCTTCAACTATCTGGCTCTTACATGGCATAATTAATTTACCGATTTCGACCTTTTGTTTCTCAAGCTGCCTGAAACATCTTGCAGTAGGAAGGTACGAGCAGCTAGGAGATAGCTATATTAAGGAAGAGTGGGAGTTGCCCTTTGACTACAAATGTCTGAACGGCGAAACAGAGGTCTTTCTTAGCGGAAGCGAATGTGAGACTGCTGTTAGTCATTCCATTATATGTAAGCAGGTGTCCCTTCACGTTTTTTGCAATGCGGGGTTCGTGAATTTGGCCTGTTTGCTGAAGGGTACTCCCGTCCCTTTGATTCGCCCGGTATTTCATGTACTTTCCAATGGAAATTATGTGGTATTGAACGATCAAAGCTGTTGCGGCATGTGACCAGGAATTGCCTACGCAATCTCAGTCTCGAAGGTCGTAACGTGTTGTGGACATGTTTTGTTCCCCCCCCACACGAGAGATAAAAGTATCTGACATGTGGCCCCACATAGATACGATTAATGTGAACTATGACAATATGAGCAGGCTAAAGGTGCTATTGTTTCAAAAACAGGTTGCCTTGACATCCGCAAAAGAGACGTATGCTCTCCAGATTGTGAGATCATCAGCTGAGATACAATCCCTATTAAATACCAATTTCCCCAAGCATTTTGGAGAACTGGTATCCAGAATATTTAGGGGCATATTTATACTCTGTTTGTGCCGGATTTGCGTTGTTTTTTTTAACGCAAATCCGACGCAAAACTAACTCCATATTTATACTTTGGCGTTAGACCCGTCTAGCGCCAAAGATCTTGGAGTTTGCGCCATTTTTTAGTGTGGACACCTACCTTGCGTTAATGATATGCAAGGTAGGCGTTCCCTTCTAAAAAATGACTCCGAGGCATGTGCGCTGTATTTACACTCCCGGGCAAAAATGACGCCCAGGAGTGGGCGGGTCCAAAAAAATGACATCCAGCCGCTTTAGTGTCATTTTTTAACGCCTGGTCAGGGCAGGCGTTAAGGGACCTGTGGGCTCGGAAGGAGCCCAGAGGTGCCCTCCCATGCCCCCAGGGACACCCCCTGCCACCCTTGCCCACCCCAGGAGGACGCCCAAGGATGGAGGGACCCATCCCAGGGAACTTAAGGTAAGTTCAGGTAAGTATATATATTTTTTTTTTGGGTGGCATAGGGGGGCCTGATTTGTGCCCCCCTACATGCCACTATGCCCAATGACCATGCCCAGGGGACATAAGTCCCCTGGGCATGGCCATTGGGCAAGGGGGCATGACTCCTGTCTTTGCTAAGACAGGAGTCATTTAAATGGGGGTTGGGAGTAAAAAAAAATGGCGCAAATCGGGTTGAGGCGAAAAGTTTGCCTCAGCCTGACTTGCCCCATTTTTTGACGCCCAAGCTCCATTTTGCCCTACGCTGGCGCTGCCTGGTGTAAGTCATTTTTTTTTTACGCACACCAGGCAGCTCCGCCTGCTAACGTCATTCCATAAATAAGGCGCCCGCATGGCGCTTTGGAATGGCGTTGGCGCAGTTGTGCGCCAAAAAGTATAAATACGGCCCTTAATGCTTCGAGCACCACTGGGATTGTTCATTTCTTTAAGGCTGTCAGGTCTGTTTTCGTGTCCATCTTCCAGACTGTCTTCGGAGTCATCCCGTCAGCCATCCATTCGCTCTTTTCAAGTGTGTTTGGTGGCTTTCCAATTATTTTGGCTTTGATTGGTGGACTACTACTTCTATTTCTTCTGATTCGCAGTGGTTGTTTCTTTCCAGCTATGCACGGCAATGGAGCCGCTCTCACTAACTCCACTGTGCTGTGAGTGCATGGTTCGGATCTTCGGTGCACCCTTGCTGGTGGAATTAGAGCATGACTGGTCGTTGTCATTTCGACCCCTTCTCTGGTGCGTACAACCAGTCTTCCACTGCATATGGTGCCTCTTTGAACATCTGCCTATGGTCTGTCTTGCTGTTGCACCGACATCTCCTGTGGACCACGAACTGCTGATGTCCCCGATGAGGGTTCCTACATGGTCATGCCCCTATAGGCTGAGGTTGCTCCCCGAGGCCACCTACAAGCCTTCCGTTTTGAGATCTACCATGGATGAGGGTACTGCAACAAATGGCGAAATGACAAGAAAGTACTGCTCACTACTGCTCTGTGGATCCGTTTGTCCGCCCTGCACTCGATTTAACATCAGATGATGTTGACTAATTTTTTAGGTCATTGGTTGGTGACTTCAATGACACTCTTCAAGATCATGCGTACAGCAAATAATTTGATGAATTGACTTGCCATTCCCGATTCAAAATTATGCATTTAAATTAACATTGCCTTGGCACGCTGTGCTTGTCATGGTTGACATTAACATCTCTGTATGTGTTTTAGCAGATTTGTTTTTAATATCTTTTTTAACACATTTTCAAAGATTTTTTAGCTGATTTTATGCTTTTAGCTTTTTTGAGTTCAGAACAATTTTAGCATTTGGGTTCCTGTACCTTCGTCATACCTGTTACGGCAATGGGGAGCGTGCAGTGAATCCTAGTTCGTTTTAATGGGCAACAAAGACAAACAAACAGTAGGTGTTCACACTTAGGGATTTTCCCTTTCTATACTTTCGAGGGATTGTTTATATTAATTGCCGTCCCAAGCATGTCTGTTATCTATTGTTTGGGAATGCACCTACGTCAGGGGTCCTTGTAGATCTGTATAAATACATTGCACTTTAGACAGATAATCAGAGGGATTCGCCACTATTGCAGATATCGATGCTGCACGTCATCGTGACGCTGACCCAGTCTTCGTGTCCCAACAGAATCTGTGATTGAGACCTCATTCCAAGGTAACAAGGGTTAGGGGCTCCTCTCATGAACATGGCATTGGCAGATTAGGTTTAGCAAACCCAGCTCTCCTTTAGGTAGGAGGTTAGGCCTCTCACATTAGGGTAGTAGGGCATATTACATCTTGTATGTCTTTTCTATGCATTGCAAGATTGTGGGGGTCTTTATAATAATGACTCTCGTCTTCACAATTCCGTTTCTTGCATTATTCATTATCCTAATCATTGCAGCCCATGCAATTTATCGCAAATTGCAGTTACGTTGAATAAAAACTATTGAAACTTTACTGCATCTTTGTCATTGCCTGTGTTTGTATGAGACATGGTATGTCTGTGAGAAAGGGGTAATCTCAGTTTAACCACAATACTCCCTGAGATGTCTTATTCTCGAGTCCATGCGTAAAGGTTGCCACAAATCACCTTTTACTATTGTGTTTCTGGTGAGGTGCTGCTAGTGAGCCGGTAAGGTTGGGACAACAGTTGCGACTTGTTGTAGGAAAGGCTTAGTCGCCTACAAGCAAAAGTACTGTCATTCTTTAACCAGCAGTCTTGCCCAGAGCAAGAGTCCAAACTACGACAATATTTGCAAGGACTGAGAAATACACACCACCTGTTACATGACTGGCCATTATGTAGCTATGTCATACCAACAACTTCATTTTGAAAGTAGGACAATTAGTAGCTGTAATACAATTGGGCTCCTAATGTGGCACAAGACTATCAAAAAACAAAATGAAGTAGAAAATAAGTTAGTCTGCAACAATCAAATGTAAAAAGTATAACAAAGATGTGAAACACACATTTCAGGTCACATGACAATGAAAATAAAAATGAATCAAAAAGTTAATAAGGACTAACATTAAGAAGCAAAGCATTATGTCATTGGTCAATAACAGAAGGTAAGCTATGAACACAGACCAATGCTAATAAAGGACACCAACAACCATAGACACCCTGCTGAATGTTGGAAAGGAAAACAGCACTACAGAGAAATTGAAAATTATACTTCATCACCTTCTTCTATACATTTCTACATAAAACAGGTACAGAATACTGTTACTGAAATAATAGAGGGGAATAAGTTGAAAACATTAACATTTCTATTTTGACAATTAACACTGTAACCAGTACTTCTTTACATATTTTCTAAAATAGATTTGCCACACTGAACACAATACTAAAAAGCATTACCTGGAGAAGCAAAACATGTAAATTGTACTACAGAGGGAGGAACAACAACATAATTGAGCAGAGCAAAGGAGGATGCCAACAGAAAAATAATAGTACTGGTAAGCATATATTTTTTTTAATATGTTGCTACATACCCTAGTATTCCTAGTAAAAATATTAATAGGAGGTTGATCAAGAGAGCACCTTTAAAATACTGTCCTCAAAATCTGGCTCAAACAATTCCTTTCACAAGTTCAACAGCTCATTTCATTTGTTCAACATATATTTGAAAAAATATTTCATGTGAAAAGAAAACTGGTAATTTTCATAATGAATCGTTTCAAAAGCGTTGAGCATTTAATTGTTACATAAAAGTACAGAAAATATGGGAGAATCAACTAACCAAACTAAACTTCTGTAACATTATTGAGGAAACGTGGAGTCATACCTCAAGCTCTGAACCATACTTTCATGAAGAGAGTTACCTTCAACAGATTAACTGTGTGCTTTCAGTCACACATGAAGGCCAGTGTTATAAAGTCTTATGTGGAAATGTAGTAGAGAAAGAAAAAAACAAGTCAAATAAAAAAAAAAAAACAATATCTAGTTAAAATTGCCAGGAGAAGAGAATACTATATGCAGTATATGAATGAAACTTTGTTTATTATCAAAGACACATCCATTTAGAATCTAAGAACTTCTCCAAAACTTTGTTATGTGCCCATTCGGTCCATTACTAACCTCCAAAAACATTCTTTAGGATTTTTGAGAAATCACATGTGTGACACCACATTCCATCATGTCAAAATGCTTTCTACAGATCATTTAACAGTAAGAAACGTGTGATTACGTTATTCTTGAAGAAAACACCATCATTATGATTAGAAGAACTAAATTATACTATACGTCACTCTAATCCAGATGTTGACTTTACTTGGAAAGAATCTGTGCGTCCATCGACTTAGTCAATCACAAAAAAGATATTTTAGATTTTCAAGAAACGCTTTCTGAAATCCCCAATCAGATTTGCATTTGTTGCAGAAGAACACATTATAAGAAGCAAGTAGAGATAATTTACCTCCTTGAAAAAAACAAAAGTGAGGATAAACATGTGAGGAGAAATCTAACTCTCTTTTTATTTGCAGAAGAAAGATACAATCTCTTTAAATACCATCTAATCTGCAATTACTGCCTTGGAAATCTAGTCTACAACTTGATGCCTTCATGTGCAATTCACAACAATTTGGAAATCTATCCAATCACTCCAGAACTACAGCAACTGAATCTATATGAATGCACACCAAACCTGGTAAATTTGAGTTGCATGAATTGGTATGGGCAATGAAAGGAAAAAAAAAAATCTCTCTTTAGATTTCAATAAAAACATAACCACTGTTGGAATTGAATGCAAACTAGAGGAACCTTCAGTGGTTTTAATCAAAGGACTACCTATAAAAGACAAACAAATTTGGCAAGAATTAATTGGGCTGGAAAAAATTCAGAAAGCACTACATTACCTCTTACAGGTTTTGACATTGCAAACTACATCTCTTCGATATACTTATTTGCAAAAGAAAATCAAACATGACAATTTAAAAGGGTTATTGAAGAACAACTGAACAAACATATGAACATCATAGTATACACTCACTACACTAAAGGGACATGATGGCTAATGCTTTTAAAAGCACTGGAAGCAGGAGAGCCTATTAGTGTCTGGTAAGAAGCACTAGAAGCAAGATGTTATCCACATATATTCCCCATTGGAAAAGGTAGATGATGATATGGTGATCGTACAGACCACATTTCTGCATGTAAGTAATGAGCTACAAGATTATATTCAGTGATTCCATGCTTTTGACTAGATATTCCTTATATTTTCACACTACCATATGAAAGTGATCTTTTTGTTATGTTATGCCAATTGGAATTAGCTTTACTGATATAACAGCACAGGATTTTTTTGAAATGATGCACAAAGAAGATGAAAATCTAGAATATAATATATTCAACTTTACGGCATGTCAACAAGCAACAAACCAATATTGAGTTCGAAGACACCGAAAGTTTAAATGTATGATCAGAAATTTAGGACTGAGTACACCTGGGATGATCTGTGTCAACTTTTTCTCGAAGCTAAGGCTAACATTGTTGACATGAACTGCAAAACACCCCGCAGAAGTTTGTTCTTTCGATCCTGTCAATGTTTGTAGATATTTTGAACACAAATTCCAAATGTATGCTTCACCATTTAACCAACAAAAAAAATTCGAATTGGAGAAGTACTTGATTACTTTTGTTGAAAAGAGTATCAAGCAAGAGGTGCACTACAAAGTCACATGTTCTCTTGATCAAAGATGCACATAAGTTTGGACATGAGTCTGATGAATCAATTGAAACTTTTATTGATCGTTATGTGACTTGTGACATCCCAATAAAAAGCTAACAACAAGGAGCTATGCAGGCATGTTTTATACATTCAGTCACATATATGCTGTTAATTCTGCTTTCAAAAATATTGGAGAAAATGTACATACTACTCAAAATGTCACTGTAGATTCCCAAGACCAATTGTACAGAAAAAAAGAGTCAACAATTTAATGTCATCTGTAAGACATGAGGTTACCGGCAAATCACTGAAAAACACATACAGTTTTAGAAGACCATGAGCATTATAATGTACAATGACTACAATCGTTCAGTCTACATATGTGGGATGCTAACATCGCTATACAATTTGTTGCACATACCTCAACCGTGGTTACATGTTATGTTACTTCCTACATTACAAAGGCAGAAAAAAAGATATGAAGGATGTATGGGAGGAAATGTCCGCCGAGCAATCCTTAAACTTAAAGATTATACAGATTTAGCCTACAAATGCCATCCCACCCTGAGATCAGTAGGTATGAAGCATATGACCGTTTAAATTCAACAAACGTTTACGCAAATCAAGGGCAATCATGTGGCTTAGTAAAGGCTTGTCAGCATTATGTTGAGGAGTTCTATAACCTCTGCAGAAATTGAAAACTTAGGCACATTTTGATTCCAAAGAGAAAGACATTTTGAAAATAAATATATTGAACACACACTACCCAAAGACAAGCCCATTGTTAGAAAAGCGATCTCTCTATGAAGTTTCTCAGTTCTGCACATATAGAAACCATGTGGCAGACAAGATCAACACTGGCAAATTGTGAGTTGAAGGCACCAGTGGTTTAATACATTATTTATACCTACTCTTTTTAATCATCATAAACTAAGTTGTGACACTGGAGAAAAGAAATATGGTTACTATTTAACTCTTCTTCAAATATTTCAACCATGACGCAAAGAAGAAGAACTTACCACGTCCATTTCAATGCTATGAAGATGCATTTAATGTTTATAAAAATTACATGGTATTACATGAATTTCCAACATACGTAAAAATGTTCAATCATTAAATAGAAGAAGAGAACAATATTAATGCAGAAATTCAACATAATACTCTATCTACTAATAATACTTCTACTTCCAGGACTGCTGGCCCACTTTGACAACCAATTATTGATACTGAAGATGTGGTTGCCATGTACGAGGTGCAAAATGCAATGGACCAAGTCAAAAATGGCGTACATATTTAGATTACTTTGTGTCTCAATTAAATAGTGAACACCCACAAATTTATAAATACATAAAAAGAGTCAGTGAATCATGGACTTAAATATTAAATGGAATATGTCAATGTAGTACTTATGAACCTACGTTGCAACATGTGAGTAAACAGCCTGGAACAGGGAAAAGCTTTCATACTAAGGTAATTACTCCTTATGTGCATCAAGTTACTAGCTCTAATTTACCCTAAATAGTTACTCCTTCTAATGGCTCAGCAGTACATAACATCAAAGGCATTTCCTTCCATCACCCAATTTTACTACTTGTGGACCACGATAATAACCTGAAATACTTAAATTCAAACACTGATACATGCCAAGAACTTGGTAGAGCCCTTACAAAATGTAATGTTTTGATTATAGATAAAGTTGGTATGGTTTCTAACTTAATGTTGGAATTTGTTCATCTTTTTAGGCAGGAGGTACTCAAAACTTTTTATAATGTGATGTTTGGAGGCAAACATGCAATTGTGTTTGGAGACTTATTACAACCAACTTCTATACAAGGTCAACAGATTTTCAATAAACCTTTGCAAAAGCAAACTTAGAATTGTTTGTGAAGAATAGGGAATGCCAACCTTTATTTTCATTTCACATATACAAAATTAGGACAAAATATTTGAGGCATAATAACGATGAAGAATATGCCAAGATATTGAAAAATATTCATTTTGGAATTGTCACAAATGAGGCAAAGATTATGCTTATGAAACAAAATACATGAAAGTTATTTCCTAATCTTCATTTACCTGCTGAAGGACACCTTCTCTCAAAATCACAACCTGTTGTTTGTTTAATGCCAAGTGTGAAGAATGTGCACAGTTAAACTATGAGGTGCTGAATCTGGCAAAGGAAACAATTGCACATCTTCCTTCTAAAGATAAAGTGGAAAATGATGCACTAAAAATACCAGTAAGTAACACTTTAGCTAACAAATTACAGAAGATCAAAAAATTGGTTTCACATGCAGTGGGATTGGAGACAGATTTGTAGCTATGTAAAAATTGCAGTTTAATTTTACATCAAATTTTACATGTAGAAGAAGCACTAGTAAATGTAGTCATGGGATTTGTTGTGGATTTTGTTCTGGTATGAAAACAATTAAGACATTGAATTTATTGTGATCAGATTTTACTACATTAAAAAGAAACAAATATCTCTTGATGTGCAGCAAGATTCTTACTTCTGAAAGACTTAAATAGACGTAGAGAACAGTTGGCTCTTTATTTGGCTTTTGCGGTAACAATACACGCATTGCAAGGACTCAGCTTAGACTACACACTGATTAACATTTGGACAACAGTATTCAAAGAGGGTATGGCATATGTTGTTTTTTATGAAGTTAAAAAGCATACAGGACTATATATTACAGATTTTGATGAGACAAGGATTAATGTAGACAGATGCTGTGTAACAGAATATGATCATTTGCGAAGCAGATATTCTCCTCATTTTGGTCAATATCCCAGTTTGTTAAAACCAAAAATGACTTTTAAAAGAAAAATGTAAACAAACTACAATAACAAAGGAGAACTGAAATAACCTATAAACCCACATAAAAACAAACAAATTGACATTATAGGTGATGTGTCTCAAAATCATGCTATAAATTGTTACGACAATGAAATTGTTAATCTTCTTTTTCACCTACCATCTCTCAAAGAAATAATACACCAGCATACAGATCAACACTTCTGCAAAACCTTGATAACTGTTCATGAAAGGATTTTGTCACAGAACCACATATGCCAGTCTACAAGTGCCATAAGTGATATGGTAGATATGTATAGAAGTGTGATTTTGTTTTTTATCAATCAACAATAAGATGTTTGTGAATTCTGTATGGCTATTCTAGAACTAATACCTACAGAAACACACTTGAATTGTGACCTGTTCAGTATAAGCTACTCTTGCAAACATGAAAGCTTCAATTTTCTAAATTCAAGGTCCGCTCTTATAAACTTTGAAAGATTTGTATTTCAACCAATACCTAATTGCCAATCAATTCCATTTAAGAATGTAATACCTGCAGCTGTGCAAAACAGCCTATGTCTACATGAATAGACATAGGCATAAAACTCTGCTCTGCTGGCGGAGTTTGAGGAATTCGGGCACTTCACACTACATGGAGTAGCACAGGGTTCCCGAATTCCACACTCCTGTGCGAGTGGAGTTTGTTCGCGCTCACAAGATTGGGTTTTGGTGCTCTCTTGTGAGCAAGATGATATTCCTGGGTCACTAGCGAGTGTGCACAAGACTTCGTGTTCTCTTGCGTTGTTTCCTGCCACGCCGGTGGCCAAAACAGGGCAGCTCGAGAGCACAAACTCAGTTCTGAAGAAGATTTTCTTCTCCAATGGACCTGCAATTTGCTTTTCAGTTTGGGAAGTCTTTTTATCAAACAGGAATGAAGTATATCAGAGACTCCAACTTTCTGTTCATGCCCAGGAGGCTCCTCCCAGTGCTTTGTCATTCTATGGCCACCTTTCATGTGGATTTCAAGGTGGAAGGATCACTCTCTTTATCCTCTTTATCTAATGGATATACCTTTGGATGAGGACTATTTTTTTATTAAATCGCACAAGTAAGTTCAGAAACTATTGTATACTCTATCCCCCTGACGACAGACATGTGGACCATTTTTCAGGTGACTGGTTACATGTGCATTGCTGCACACTGGATCTCTTTTCTGGGGGTAAACCAACAGCTATCCACATGTCTTGGCCCTTGGTCTTGGTTTTTAGGATTCTGGGCTGCAAAATAATTTCTTCATTAATACATTGAATAAACTATTGCATAATGTCAGTTATTGTTCTCACATTGTGAATACATTTCTATGAGGCTCTTCCTTTTTTACAATACTGAAGCAATTTCTGAAGCAATGCCCAAATTCAAAACCAATCAACTTGACTAAAGGGCTTCTTTATGTTATGGCGTAATCTCTTGCCAATAATAGTTTTGCTAATCTTGCTCTATTTCTCATCTCCTAATTCTCAGGGGAGAGCTTGATACAGGAGACATGTCTTTCCTTAATGTCTCTTTAGAAGTATCTTGGATTTCCACCCAAATGATAAATCACATTAGTTGTTACTGTCACAAATTATTTAAAAGACGGAGCACTGCTTTGTTTCACTTAAGCAATTTATCTTTCTTTACCTTGAAATGAAGTTACTTGCTTGAAAGTTTCAGAAGAACCCATAACAGGTTTTTTCACCTTTCTTATTTTCTCTCTTTTGCAGGAAATATGGGACCGTAGACAGAAGATGGAAGAGGAGAGTTGGGACTCTGCAGGAAGCCGACAGGAGGGTGAGGATCACCAGAACTCGACTGGAGGATGTTTAGAGGATGGGAAATGCTGGAATTTGACTGCAAGCTGATCGGAGAATGGGTAACACTGGAAGTCGACTGGAGTAAGGTGGAGGACAAGGAACTTGACTTGCACTGGAATGCCACTGGAAGCAAGCTGGAGGACAAGGGACTTGACTTGACTGGAAACAGGTGAGCAGAGCAATAGGTACGAAGCCAAACAAGGCCTCAGACTCACAAGCATCCTTAAATGAGCAAATGTGCACATGTGCTTCTTGTCAGTTGATTGCTTGTTAATGAAATGAGCAATTACCCTCCTGAGTATGGCACCTGCGCAATACAGATCACATTGTGAAGAGTGCATGTTTTGGCAGTTTTAGTTGGAGTAGGTGGGAAGGTAGTTGGTTGCTTGTTAATGAAATCAGCAATTATCCTCCTGATTGTGGCACATGTTTAATATAGATCACAATGTGACAAGCACATGTTTTGGCAGTTACAGTTGCCACAAGTTTAGCAGGTGGAATACAATGTGTATAATCAACAAGCATTGGTTATAATAAATGCGACGTTTAACAAGAATTGGTTATTGCAAACTTGATATTCAAGGATGCAATGAATCTACCCAAATAAGTCTGAATGTTGTAAGCAACATCACCTTATTGTAATGGAGCTCTTGGATTTGCTAGTGTACCCACCACAATGGGCAAGAGCAATATGACTTACCAGCACCCGTCCCTGCTGCCGCTGGTTCTCCCTCTCTGACCGCTGCAGCATCTGGCTCCCTGATGCTGCCATTGGCCCCGGCACTGGTGGTCAGTGCGGCTGGAAAAAACATTACACAATTTAGCTCCAACAAAACAAATGCAACCACAATAGATCATTACAGTTCTATCTTCTTCTATCATTCACTTTAGGAATTTTGTCGGTTGTTAGAAATGTTAGAATACTGGAGCTGGTCGGAGAACAAGGAACACTGAAACTCAACTGGAGTCAGCCTGGAGGAGAAGGAACTTGACTTGCACTGGAACTCCACTGGAAGGAGGCTGAGGACAACAAACCTGACTTGACTGGAAACAGGTGAGCAGAACAATAGGTACAAAGCCAAGCTTGGCCTCAAACTCACAAGCATCCTAAAATAGGCAAATGTGCACATGTGCTTTTTGTCAGTTGATTGGTTGTTAAGGAAATGAGCAATTATCCTCCTAACTGTGCCACATGTTCAATACAGATCACATTGTGACAAGCACATGTTTTGGCACAAGTTGGCGGGCGGAATACAATGTGCATCATCAACAAGCATTAGTTATATGAAATGAGACATTTAACAAGCATTGGTTATTGCAAACTTGATATTCAAGGATATAATGAATATACCCAAATAAGTCTGAATGTTGCAAGCAACTGCACCTTACTGTAATCGAGGTCTTGGATTTGCTAGTGTACCCACAACAATGAGCAAGAGCAATATGATTTAAAGTAGAAGAAGAATGCTAGTACAGACAGGAAGAAGTCAGGTACAGAAGAAACACGTAAAATAGATAAATGCAGGGTTAACAAGAATTTAACAAAGCTTACGTGGAATGGAAATTAGTACAAAAAAAGGTAGACAGGCACAGTAAAACTAAAAGAAAAAATATTTGAAATGAGGAGAGGTGAAAAATAAAAATAAAAGTAGGAAAATAAAAATAATATAACAGGAAGACTTACTGGGGCCAGCTGATCTGCCAGCATCTGCACTGGTAGTGGCAATAGCACAAGCACCCTCTCCTCCTGGATCCACTAACAATGTTGCCCTCTTCTTCCCCTGGGGTGCTGAGGTAAGAAATAAAGAAGAAGACAAAAAAAAGATTAGTGTTACAGTTAATCTCCCAAAAAACATTTTATGACGTTCAGAGGAACAGTAATGTTGTACTTTTCTAAATCAGTTTGCCTGGTATGATGGACTCAACTTGAGTTGACCTAATACTTTTACTTCCTAATTCCTACACCTAAGCCCCACCCAAAATGTCCTAAACTATGAGCCATATTTACAAACTTTTGATGCAGTCCAGTGCTGCAAGCCTTCTTAAAGCACTGCCCTGTGTCAAAAGGAGAGGGCAATAATGTGCTGTATCTACAACAGATATGGCACATTCCTGTCCTTTTCCCCTGCATTGGCGCACAATGGGCTGCCATGAGCCAAGGCAGGCACCCCTGCACCATGTAGCAATGGAACCTACATTCAGGGGATGATTGTTTTTGTGCAGGAAGGGACAGTTTCCTGCAAAACAACAATCACAAGAGGAGTTTTCCTTTATCTATGTGTGCTGCAAATTGCAGCACACATAGAAAAAATGAGGAGAAATAAAGGTATTTCTTCTTGTTGCGTCTCCCTTATGCCTCCCCTGGGGAAGCGTAGGTGATGCATTCCCAGGTTTACAAAACATTGTAAATCTGGGAATGTGTGAAATGCCCTGGGTGTTATGCGGAACACGGACGTAGCACCCATGGCATGCCTCCCTGTCGCAGGGTGAGTCAATGCAGCAACTTGCGTTGTGGAACAACAACACACACAAATAAATAACTAAATAAATAAATATTACTAACCAAGCCCTGACATCTCAATGCCCAACAGATCGAGCAGGTCATGTTGCCGGTTGATGATGTCCACCCAATGGTGCAGCAACTGCTGTTCGGTGTGCTAGCTCCCAATGTGCTGACAAAGCAGCCCGCACCCCCCCCCACACCAGTCAATGTTCCTAAAGGGTGTAACCTCTCTCAGACCTGCTGCTTGCTGCCAGCATGGAGGGGAGATGCCCTGCACAAAACAAACGAGTGCTGCCACCTCCTCGTCGTTACTGAAAATGGAGCGAGGCTGCACCCCTTGGAGGTGCCGCAACTTACAAGGTAGGGGGCTGCTGCTACCCTGTCCCTGATCGGCCTTGGTGCTGGGTGGGTTAGGGTGAAGAAGGGAAGAAAAAGAGAATGAAGGAGTGAAGAAATAAGGAAAAAATAAACGAAAATACAGAAAGTTTAAAAAAACTGGATTTTTTTTTAAAACAGTAAAAATAAAGATTCATTAATAGACGCTAATAAAATAAATAAAAATTAGGGTAGATTAATTAGGAGGGTGAAGGATTACAAGGATAATACAAGATGGAAAAAACAGGCACAGCACCATGAACAGAGTGTAAACCAACATGGCCTCGTCCTGAATCGCGTGGTGTGATTTGTGTGTGATTTTTTTATTTGAGTGCGTACCTCACATAGTGTTTGACGTTAAATGCCATGCGATCGGGCGCCACAGAGAATTGCTCCCGTTCACACATCTCTGCATAGTGTGGCAGTGTTTTTTACAACTTTGCAGAGTTCCGCGTAGAGTGACTCCCTGCACTCCGCCCACCCCTATTCATGAATAGATTTTGTCACAGATCCACATAAGCCAGTCTACAAGTGCCATATGTGATTTGGTAGATATGTACAGAGGTGTGATTCAGTTTTCTGTCAATCAACAACAAGATGCCCACAAATTAAGTATGGCTGTTCTAGTAATAATACCTACAGAAACTCACTTGAATTGTGACCTGTTTGGTATAAACTACTCTTGCGAACATGATTGCTTCAGTTTTCTACATTAAAGGTCCACTCTTACAAACTTTTGAGAATTTTATATCTAGCAGTGCCTGATTGCAAATCTATTCCATTGGAGAATTTAATGTCCACAGCCCTGAAAAATAGCTTATGTCCAAACTGTAAATCAGAAATTGTCTCCACATTAAATGTTCCAATGGTCACCAAATATACAATTTTTATAATTCAAAGATGTACTGTCAATAACAGAAAAAAATATTTTTATTTCTAACTTTACTGCTTCACACATTTTCATTTCAGGACATACAACTGATGCCATACTTTTTCATCGAGGAGAGACTGCAGTGTATGGGCACTGCACAACCTACTTAAAGAATAATACAGTTTGGACCAAATGTAATAATACTACTCTTACTTCTAAGCACAGAATGACTACATTATTTTGCATCAAAAATTCTAAATAATAATGTTACCATTGTAATAAAGCTAAAATGGTACTTATGAGTTGTACAATAAAAATTTAGGAAATGTGTCATTATGTAGCCTGGCATGGGCGATGGTAATTGCAAACATCTTCACAGACTGCCTGAAAAAATTACAAGGCAGTTACCTTCTTATTTTACATCAAAAGCTTTAAGTAAATATTTCACCATTGTTATAACGCTAAAATGGTAATTATGAACTTATGAGATGTGCTTTCCCAAGTTACTAGATGTGTCATTGTGTAGTCTGCAAGGGTGATGACATTTGTAAAAAACTGGCTTTAAGTATTGCTGTCTTCTATGCTTTCACATATATGAAATTACTTAGGGCCTGATTTTGAACTCAGTAGATGGATTACACCATCACAACTGTGACGGATATCCCGTCTGCTGACATTTAAATGCCATCATATTCTATGAAATTTAGATTTCAGTGGATGGGATAGCTGTCATCATTGTGATGGGGTAACCCATCCGCTGAGTTCTAAACCAGGACTTTAGTTACCTTTATTGATAGTTGGAAATGCACAGCATCTATGGTTTTTTCACAATCCAATTGATTAGTTTTCCCCATTGATTCATGATAACTACTACCATATAATAATCTTGAATGATGTGTTCTAAATGCTGACAATGTAGTCTAACAGAAATTGTAGTTCTGTCTGAAAATACATAAAAATGAAAAAAATTATGGATCGACTTTGTGTAATGTTTATTAAATAAAATCACATATCACTGTAGTACTGTATTATAAACGTAACATGTATTACAAAAGAAAATAACTTTATTATATAGGTTGAATGTACCAATGTTTGAGTTCACTTTTTCCCCTCCAAGAGGCAAAATAAAAAATTAACACACTATGGAGTCCTTCAGTTTCTTCCTCCATGCCACTTCTTCTTCCTCCTCTTGCAACTGCACAGGTGCAGCCGTTGCAGTTCTTCTAAATCTCAAAGGTGGCTTCTGAACAGAAGAGTTTCCCTCTTACAAAGAACACAATCTTCACCTTTGAAGATATCAATTGAAAATGGGAATACGGGTGATAATTTTCCTGTTTCCTACAATTGACAGAGATATAAGTCAATAAAATGCAGTTTTTCAAAACATAAACTACTGCAGTATTATCTCAGTAGTATTGCAGTACCCGATTAATTTACAAAAAGGGCCTACGGTTCCAATATTTACACATATACCATTAAAAGATAAACTAGCCATCAAACAATTGATCTGTTATTTTTAATAAACAAAATAAATCTTTGCCATCAGTTTCATTTAAAAAAATTAAGGATGTGTTGTGATACTTTTGAGGAACCACTATTGAAAGGAAAACAATGATGCAAATAAATTCAATATTCATAATTTACTTTGCACAATGTCAAAAGTACGGCAGTACCAAAACAAACATTAAACACACAAATGTACCCATACCTTCACACTTAGGGCCTCATTATGACCCTGGCGGTAGAGAACCGCCAGGGCCAACGGGGGCGGGAGCACCGCCGACAGGCCGGCGGTGCTCCCTTGGGCATTCTGACCGCGGTGCTTTGGCCGCGGTCAGAACGGGAAAACCGGCGGTCTCCCGCCGGTTTTCCACTGCCCCTAAGAATCCTCCAAGGCGGCGCAGCTCGCTGCGCCGCCGAGGGGATTCTGACAATCCTTACCGCCATCCTGTTCCTGGCGGCTCGCCCGCCAGGAACAGGATGGCGGTAAGGATTGTCGTGGGGCCCCTGGGGGCCCCTGCAGTGCCCATGCCAATGGCATGGGCACTGCAGGGGCCCCCGTAAGAGGGCCCCGCTAGTATTTCACTGTCTGCATAGCAGACAGTGAAATACGCAACGGGTGCAGTAGCACCCGTCGCACCTTCCCACTCCGCCGGCTCGATTACGAGCCGGCATCCTCGTGGGAAGGGAGTTTTTCCCTGGGCTGGCGGGCGGTCTTTTGGAGACCGCCCGCCAGCCCAGGGAAAAACTCATAATACCCTCCGCGGTCTTCTGACCGCGGAGCGGTATTATGGAGGGCGGCATCCTGGCGGGCGGCCTCCGCCGCCCGCCAGGGTCATAATGAGGCCCTTAATGTCTAACACTCACAAAAATGCCTAAAAACATACACACTTTCACAATCACTGAACCTCGCTCACAACTGCTGGTGTACAGGGGCACTGGTTTGAACTAACTGGGTGTTCTGCTTTATTAGTGGTGCAGGGGCAGTTGCACCAGGGCCTCTGAGTCCTGGTGCAACTGCACCTTTTGCACGATTGATAGAGGAACCCCTATCTCTCTCCCACTCCCTCTCACATACTCCCCCTCCCTTACTCATTCTCACTCACTCACTCACTCACTCACAGTGCTTTGCTCACTCCCTCATCCTTACTTTCACTTATTCATACTCACTTTCAATCATAAATTCCTTATCGATTTTTGAATCTTGTTTGACTCTTTCAAACACTCTAAACTAACAAACTAACACACACACTCTCACTCAATCTCATTCTCTCTCAATCATTCACAAACACAATTTCACCGAAACATGCACAGAGAAACAGCTATTTATTTATTTTACTTGCCTTTCTTCCTTTGCTGGCAACTCAGAGGCTCTGTGGCAGCAGCAGGGCAGGAATTCGACACTGGACATTAAAAACAGCAAGCCATGATTTCTAAGAAGGAGCTGGACAGAGCAGCATGGCCAGGTTTAAGAGGAAGACAGACCTCAAGCATACTCCCAACTTCTTGGTAGGAATCCCAGCTTCTTGGTAGGATGGAAGCACATACCTATTAGAAGCTGTGCTGAGGATCCTGCATCTGCTTCTCTTTGTGCCTCCTCATTGACCTCAGGAATGCACTGATGTGCACCCTGACAGTCCCATTTAAGCAGATATAGCGTGCTGCCTGAGGCATGCGCAGTATGTCTGTTAAATAAAAGGATTGTGCCTGTGTTAGGGGGCTGTACTTAAACTATGCCCTTTGCATGTGCAATCCAAACATTCATCTACATTCGTCTACAGAGTGTTGCTGGATCGATAGCTGGATCATTACTTGGTCTGCTTAGCCCTCACCTCCTCCTCCTTGTATCGGGGTCCTGATAAAAAGGTTGAAAGGGCTGACCTACGCACAGCTAAGTTAATGTAAACACTAGTTGCTTGAACACTACTAAATTAAAGTGGGCAGAGCCTCCCTTTATTATGTAGCCTTCACATACAATTTCTCAGGGAGTTATGGGTATTGCTCATAATAGTATGTGTATGCTTTCTACTTGAAAAAAACTGAATCTGTTTTGAGTTGGTTCACTTTCTTGAATAGGTGTTTATTTCTGATTTGTTGCTTTTGTTGCTTCTTTTCCATTTTTTAAAATGCATCTGCACATTTAAAGATGAATGTATTACAACACCTTCAGAATATTTGGATTTTGTGGTGTGGTTGAACAAGTATCATCAGTACTCCCAGGTGAAGTTAATTCTAATTAGATCCAAACCCTTTCCTGCTCTTGGATTGTATAGTATAAGAATGGGGTGTTTTTGTAACAGCAACAAACGTTTACCCTTAACAGTACATAGAGTACTGTCTTTGCCAAGCTGAAGGTCTGCCCTCCTGATTTACAGTCTGGAGGACCTCAACTGTGTCAGTGACAGCACCTACTTCAACTCCATTTGTGACATATTCCTTGACAGCTTGACGGAGTAAAGGTAGTTGGAGGCCTTGGCACTAGATTACCCACCCAATTTAGAGTTGAAGGGCGCATAGCCAGTTTTTGCTATCTCTTATCATCGAGAAGAACCTGACAGAATGGCACAGTAGAAATGTTTAAACAAACACAACGCCCTGGAAGAAAACTCCCAGTGAGTGGGGGTCCATAGTGTTTTTTTTTAAAAACAAAATCTTGCTTTGAGATTTTGTCTTTGAAGAAAGATAAACAAATTAAAAGTTTGGCAGGCAGTAGTCATATTTGATAGAGTAATCCGTGAAACATTTAACTAAGTGATAGGAATGGCGGTTCACGGCAATGACTAGGGATGTTCGCTGGGCAGGCAGACATCTCTAAATTTGGAGTAGAGGTACTCCATTAGGGCAATAGAATATTTTACAATATGTGCTGAAAACTGTAAATCAGTCCCTTAATACCTATTGTGGAACCTTCCTCATTGGACATGCACTACTGATTGCACAAAAACAAAATAATAATGTTTCATCAGCTATATCAATATGCATAAATCTCAAAGAATGTCAAGGTAAACCATTCAATTTGTTAATATAAGGCGTGTTCCACTATGTCTAGTTTATAATTTAAACAATCTTTTTTTCAGTGCAAGTCTCATTTTCTTACTCCCACTTCTTGTATTCGATTGTATTAGCTCAATAACTGTCCATTTTGGTCAACATTCATATGATAACAAGTCATGAAGTGGTTCACCAATAGTGGATTTAAATTCTTGTATCAAATGAGAGACCTGTGTTGTGTTACCTGTGTCTAGATCGCTTGAGACATTTATTTCCGTGTAGACAACCACCCAGGGATGGGCAGATATATGAATGGCATTTTCAGATGCATAATTGTTATAGCACTTCAATCATACAGTGATATCATTTTGTTGTAAAATGTGGATGTTGGCTGTGAACATACACACTGAGAAATGTGCAAACTTAAATATGCCTTCAATTGGAGGAAAACCCCATGAGGTTGTTTAGGTGGTGTTTTTCTTAATCGACTTGCATTTTTGTACTAAATGATGGCAAAGGTTAGATTGCTTTTTAAAGACAAATAGAGGTTTCTCTAAATGTCACCCATCTCCTATCAGGCTATTGCAATACCACAGTATCACTCTTTTTTTAGTTTATTGCTCATTGTGCTAAAGGGCATCAAACAAGTAACTCTTTTCATAATTGTGCCTGTATTCGGAGGGGTTTAGCAGTGCCTTTCTGTCATATAGCGGCTCCCTGTTTCTAGGCATTTCCACCTGTGATCTAGAATAACCTCTAAAGATCCATATCCACATTTCTAAAAAAAACTGCTGAAATCCTTATATGTTGAGAGTGGATGCTTTCATTTTTCAGGAGGGAGTTTTTGTCTGTTGGTTTTCAATAGAGTGAGTTGTAAAATTTCAAATTTTTCATTTCACATATGTGCCCAGAAAACAGTGTTTTATTTAAAGACATCGTAAGTTTAAATTAAATTGTTACCCTTAATCTATTAGACACTTTTCATTACCATACCATACCAGAAAAAATAATCTTAAGTAAATACTTTTTGCAAACTATGACTTGGACCGCACAGTTAGACACGCACAAGATGGCCACCGTGTTGCAGAGCTCCTGCTCCCCGGTCAGGAGTTTGCCTACTTCCCTCAACCAGAATGCTCGCACGCACTAAAGACTGAAAGACATTGCTTTCTGAAGGTGGGGGGGAAGCGGGCGGTGAGTTATTTTCTTGAAGTGAATGTAGCGTTTGCTCTTCAACAGACTGGTTCATATTTCCTCAGCTGCTGAGCATGCACAGAGATTTCCTGCCATCTTTTCTGACAGGAATTGATGGCCTCCCAATGTATTTATTAACATGTTTCTCCCATAAGTATTATACTACAACTGGGTCTATGTTTGACTCATTCTTTCCATCAATGAAGTTTAAGTTATGCTTTTCAGTACAATAACCACCTGCTTTTCAGCTGCTCTCCACAGACTTTCAACTCAAGTAGTCCATTAATTGCTTATTATTATTCTGCTGGTTTCCTTAAAATCTGTTTCTCCAGTTTACTTAAGGGAAGGAGTTACATTTTTTATATAACAAACTTTCATACTTTCTTCCTTTAATTGTATATTCCTGGTGCAATATGGTGGAGGTTGGTAATATAGCCTTGAAAAACAGTTCCTTAAATGTATCTTCTACTAAGCGCAAGGAAAACGTGGGTTGTGATAGTGCTTCCCCTAGTAAGTCAACTCTCCCTGTTACCATGGAGGATTTGATGGAAGAACTAAAAATGTTGAGGCCTTTCATATTGGAAACCACCACTACTCTTCAATGTCTCAATGACAAATGGTCCTCCTCCAACGCAAGGGTTTCTGACCTTGAATTGCACACACCTGACTTCAGTGAAATTTCTTCCAAAATAACCATTATGACCAAGGAAATTTCAATCCTCAGATGCCAAATGCAAGTACTGGAAAATCGTAATCGGCGCAACAATCTGCTTGTTTATGGAATATTGGAGGGAGCAGAGAGCGGTGATATGATTGCCTTTCTTCAATTGAATCTTCCCAAGATAGTGGCTCTTAATAACACCTACCCTTTGAATATTCAAAGAGTCCATCATCTTGATCCAAAACTTTCTGGTGTCAACTCCACTTCCAAACCCAGAGGAATCATCATCTTTTTCCTTTAATACACTGACTCATTGCAAATTCTCTCTGCATCGAAACAACATAAACAGATGTTATTGTCTTGTCGTCAGATTTACATTTCACAGGATGTCTCCTCAGTCACTGCAGCTCATCACAAGGAATTCCTGGGTCTGTGTCCTTCTCTACATGCCATGGGTGCCAGATATGGTCTTCTCCATCCCTGCACTTTCAAAGTTACCTGTAAGTACAGGACCACCTCCTTCGAGTATCCAGCTCGACTTAAAGATTGAATTCATCTACATAGGAAAGAAGTTATAGACACTGGTGGAACTTGAATTCACACTTTGATTCTTTTGTCTGCTTTTGTCAACTACAGTTGAGCGTTTCTTATTGTATTATTGTACTTTTTTTCTTAGTTACTTTCCTCTTCTTTTTCCCCCCAGTTTCTTTGTAAATTGATGTAGACGTTATCTACCTGTTCAGTGTTTAGCTGATGTTTATTTCCCTTTATTGAATTGTTTTCCCATGTCTCCTAACCTGATGGGGAAGTTCAGTTCATATATTGTATATGTTTTTTGTGCTGCTCCTCTCCTCCTTCACAGTCTTTGCTCCTATTCTATCTATTTTTCATCTTACTTTATCCAGTCATATTCCACGTTCATCCTTTTTCTTTCTTTATCTCCAGACTGGGTTCTACGGCTGGTTCATCTTTCATGGTATTACCCAGCACTTGATTTTCATTTAATCGTTCGATTTTGTGTTTTTTTCCTCTTTATTTCTCTCTTATCACACAACATAAGCTATCTACTCTTTTCTCCTTTTCCCCCTTTTCCATCTTTTCTCTTTGTCTTTCTTCCTTTCTTTATATTTTCTTCTTTATAATATTTTCCCTTCTCTTATATTCTCTCCTGTTTTTTGGGCTTTATTTATATTCACTTATGTATTAACAAATGGGTTTGTTTTTATCGTCTATTGTTCGACCTTTTTTTATTGGTGATGTTGCTGTTATTTATTTGATTTTACAACAATACTTTCATGAATACACTTAGAATTATTTCATGGAATGTTAAGGGTCTTCGTAGCCCTGTTAAAAGACACAGGATTCCTACTCATATCTCCAAATCCTCCTCTCATGTAGCTCTGCTACAAGAGACTCATCTTCTTGCAAAAGAAATTTGTTTACTTAAAAAAAGTTGGGTTGGTTCTGTTTATTGCTTCTCTGCTGTTCAACACAAAATGGCATAATCATTTTATTTCATAAATCTTTATCTGTTAATGTTTTGAATCACCAGGTTGAAATTGAAGGGAGATGTCTGTACTTAGATGTCACTATTAATGGTTTCCCTTGCTCCTTTGTTAATTTTTATGGTCCTAATGGCAATGATTTGCTTTTCTGGGACTCCTTTTCAATCAAACTGTTCTCTTTTAAAACTGTAAATCTTATTCTAGAAGGAAATTGTAATCAACTGCTTCATCCATTTATAGATAAAAAAATCTACTTTCAAGTACATAAAATGCAAAAGGATTTTTATAGAACTACAGTATTTCGGATAGAAGTTTTGTCAATGCCTGGCGTCTTTACAACCCAGACCTCTGTGAATATTCCCTATTTTCCCCCACGAATCACTCCTCTTCTAGCATAAATTATATTTTCCTGGATAAAGACCTTACACAAAACTGATTCATGCTGAGGTGGGCCCCATATTGATTTCTGACCATGCTTCAGTAATGATTGACCTTGAATCCTCCCAGCTCTCTGCCCCCTCAAGTAGATGGCATTTCAAAAATTACGTGCTGCAAGATCCACAATTTGTTACTGGCATTGAACAATTTATTAATACATTTTGGCCTTCATTATGACATTGGCGGTAAATCCCGCTTACGTCCAAGCTGACTGCCGCCAACATACCTCCGCGGCGGCGGTTATCCATTCACCATATTATGACACACACACACACCAATCCGTCACTAATCAGCCACATACACAATTCTGTCACACCGAAGGTCGGTGTTAAACTGGCGGTATCCAAACCCACACTGTTACGCGAACAGAACAAAGCCCACCACGTTATGACCCACGAATCACCACAGTGGACATTCAATGGTGGTAAACCATTGGCAGTACATACTGCCGCACTCAAAATACACACACACATACAAAACAACACCACATTGGACAATTCAAACAACATACACCTGACTTCCATACACATACCACACCCACCCACTCACACCACTATAAAACACACACCCACATTACCCACAACCCTTTACCATTACAAACGATTGCCACCAGAGAGAGACAGCAAGACCACAGATACAACCAGAGCCACATACTACTCACACCTATACACCACTCACGTACTCCACAGCACACACCCCAACATATTACCCAACACACCCTCACCTACACACCTCACACAACACTCATGGCACCACAAAAACACCCCCGATTCAGAGAGGATGAGCTAAGGGCCATGGTGAAGGAAATCATCAGGGTAGAGCCTCAGCTATTTGAAGTACAGGTGCAGCAGATGTACATAGCTAGGAAGATGGTGCTATGGCGGAGAGATGTGGACAGGGGCAATGCCGTGGGACAGCACCCCAGAACTAGGTATGACATCAGGAAGAGGTGGAATGACCTATGGGGCAAAGTACGTTCCATTGCAGTAAGACACCAGCTCGCTGTACAGAGGACTGGCGGTAGACCCCAACCTGCTCCCCCACAACTAACAGCATGGGAGGAGCAAGTCTTGGCAATCATGCATCCTGAGGGCCTGGCTGGAGTAGGAGGAGGACTGGACTCTGGTAAGTCATCTCTTTACGACTATCACCCTTCCTATCTGCATGCCATCACATACCCCCACCCTCTTCCTCACCCTCACTCCCATCACTCCACCACCACCAATGCACCCCACCATCACATCTCACTCATCCCAATGCCGAGCCCTGCATGCCATACCAATGCATGGACAACACTCACAACCCTACATGGACACCTATCACTAAAGCATGCACACTAGAGAGAATTAGCTATCCCACCACATACCAACTTACACAAGTGAAAGCTGCCGGGACAAATACAACCAAAGAGGGCAAGCCTCGGATGCACAATATGTCAGACACAGAAAAAATAACACATCATTTACATCCCCACAGGTACCCCAGCCAATGTCACTGGAGAGGAGGTGCCAGCATTATCCAGTCCCTCAACTGAAGAGGCCCACAGTGATGACAGCAACTCTGGTCTTTTGGATCTGGATGACCAACCTGGGCGATCAGGGACTTCTGGACAGTTGGTTTGCCAGGCACAGTCACATACCACCACAGAGCCTCCCCCACCTGGAAACACCACCACAGCACCCACCCAGCATACCCACACCTCAATCAGCAGTGTATCCACCTCCACAGGCACCCCAGGGCACACCTCATACCCAAGGCAATCAGGGACCTGGGGTCAGTGGCAGTGGGCACACGGTTCAGGGGTCAAAGGCACAGGCCAACAGGGAAACTGGGAGGAGTGCTGTGTGCCAGGCAAAGGACAGGCCCAGGGAACCGATGCTCCAGGAGGCACTTGCAGAGATCCTGGGAGCATATCAACATTCCCAGGACACATTGGGCCAGATGCTGGACAATGTGCAGGAGAACAGGCGGCTGCAGGAGGGACAGTACCAGGGGATCAGGGAGGATTTTCAAGCCATCAACACCACCCTGGTCTCCATAGCAGACATGGCCAATATTATGAGGGAGGCAGTCACACAACAGTGGGCCCTGCCATTAGCCAGACATCTGAACTTCCTTCCACCTCCGCTGCCGCTAGTAGACAGGAGGCCAGGAGGCCCCGCCACAGGACCAACAGGCCACCAGCACCCCTCCCCCTGCATAAGGAGAACCACCCTGCAAAGGTTCCCTGCGATCCAGACAGAAGCTAGAGACACTTGCCAAGACCCCCGCTAGGAAATGAGACTCTCCTGATTGTCACCCTTGTGTCCCACTCTGTCACCCTGTCCACCTTGAACTGCCATTGCTCCCCTTCCTATGACAATGCACCTGTGCTACAGACTAGAACAATACCCTAGGATTTCCTCCATCAATACCCCATCACACAGCACTTCAATAAAGAGCCTTAGAAAAAATAGCACTTCAATATTTTAGCACTTCAATAAACACCCTTAGAAAAAATAGAAGTATGGAGTATGTCAAAAAGTTTTAAGTATGTATTCGTTTAACCAGGTTTAAACATTGCAATTCAACTGTACAGTAAATGAGCATATGTTGATGCCCTGTAGCTGGCTGCAGTGATCACACCAGGAGCTATTGTGAGGCACCAACATCTGTAAAATGAATTGCCAAAGGGCACAGTTAGTGTGCATAGAAGTGGGAAATAACAGCATGTCAGTGCCATAGAAATTCAAAATAATTACAATGAAATGTGAAGGAACACTGTCTTACCTGTGTGTCATTGGAAGTAGTGTCTGATGACTGCTGTTCTGTTGTCCTCATCCTCATCCTCTCCTTTCTTATCCTCACTGTCCACAGGGTCCACTGCTGCCACACGGGCATCTCTAGCCTCCTCCTCCTGCAGAACAGGCACATGGCATCTCAGGGCAAGGTTGTGCAACATGCAGCATGCCACTATTATCTGGCAGACCTTCTTGGGTGAGTAGCACAGGTATCCACCTGTTAGATGGCGGCACCTGAACCTGGCCTTCAGGAGGCCAAAGATCCTCTGTATAATCCTTCTGGTTCGCCCATGTGCCTCATTGTAACGTTCTTCTGCCCTTGTCCTGGCAATCCTCATAGGGATCAGCAACCAAGATAGGTTGGGGTAACCAGAGTCACCTGCAATATTGGGGGACAACATTTAGCCAATCACTATCCTATATGGCCCACACCATACCCATACACCAACATATACTGGGTGGGGGCCAGGGCTCACCTATTAGCCACACCCTGTGCCTCTGTAGTTGGACCATCACTTTTGGAATGCTGCTATTCCTCAGGACAAAGGCATCATGCACCGACCCAGAATACTTAGCATTGACGTGGGAGATGTACTGGTCCGCCAAGCACACCATCTGTCCATTCATAGAGTGGAAACTCTTCCGATTTCTGAACACCTGTTCATTTTGACTGGGGGGACAACAAATGCAATATGTGGTCCATCAATCGCCCCAATTATGTTGGGGATATATCCCATTGCATAGAAGTCGGCCTTCACTGTGGGCAAATCTTCAACCTGGGGAAATACAATGTAGCTGCACATGTGTTTATTCAAGGCAGACAACAATCTGGTTTGAGAACATTGGCTGTGACATTCCAGTTGCCAAACCCACTGTCACTTGGAAAGAATCAGTTGCCAGGAAATGGAGCACAGATAGAACTTGCACAAGAGGGGGGATATCAGTGGGGTGACGGATAGCAGATATCAGGTCAGGCTCCAGTTGGGCACACAGCTCTGTGAATGTGGTCCTGTCAAGTCTATAGGTGAGGATGATGTGCCTGTCCTTCATTGTTGCCAAGTCCACCAGGGGTCTGTACACGGAGGTATGTCTCCATCTCCTATTCATCTGCAGCGGTAGCAATCTATGGGCAAAAGAGTGAGGAGCCGGTCACAAACTGAACAATGGGGCTACAACAGTACATTGCATGTTGTTAACTTGTGATGGGTCAGTGTGAATTGTCCAGTATGTACAAATTTAAACAGTGACACAGCAATTTTTCAGGGCCTGCCCCCCGAAATGGCATCCGCCTGTCCTGTGTGGAGGGACAGGTGGAAGTGAGGTAATTCCGCTGATGTTGTGCGCCATTGCGGGAGGCGGTCGGGAACCGCCGTGCAACTCCTGATTGGTTATAATTGGGCCCTATGGGTTACAGTGGCCAATGGTGATGTACGCTGGCGATGACGGTATGCACCGCCGCGGACATGACCACCATTTTCTATCAGATTCCTCACTTGCTACCTGACCTTCAAAAGGAGAGGACCTACACTGCATGTGCTGCTGTGACCTGTGTCTGGAACCTACCATGGCCTGTATGACTGGGGAAAGGGCCCCTGCCTTCACTTTGGCGGAGTTGGAGCAACTGGTGGATGGGGTCCTACCCCAGAATGGACTGCTGTATGGGCCTCCAGACCAACAGGTGAGTACACTGTGGGCACAATGCATGTGGCATGAATGCATGGAGTGGTGTGTGAAGGCATCGTGTAAGGGGTGGGTGGATGTCCCTTGGGCGGCGTATTGGTTGTGTGCTGGGCCATGTGTGTGGAAATGGTGATGTGAAGGGGTATGGTGGGACATAAGTGTAACAGGCAGGACTGTCCGACTAATACTGTTTTCCTGTGCGTATTTCCTCTGCAGGTCAGGGCATATCAAAAGAAGGGTATATGGTGTGATATCGCCAAAGACGTGTGGACCCTAGGGGTCTACAGCAGGTGGAGCACCCACTGTTGGAAATGGTAGAAGGACCTGAGACTCTGGGCACAGAAGATGGCGGAGGTCCAGCAGGGGATGGCCTCCCAACGAGGAAGGGGTGCCCATTGAACCCTGTCCCCCCTGAAGGCCTGCATACTGGTAGTAGTCTATCCAGAGCTGGATGGGCACTTGAGGGCATCACAGCAGCTACAAGGAGGTGAGTACAGTGCCCATCATTACTACTAACACCTGGTGGGGTGGTATCTGGGTGGTGGATGTGTGTCAGTGGGTGCCCCTAGGCCACGTGTGACATTGCAGCGTAGGTCCCCTGGTGGCTAGGGTTCTGAAGGGATAATCCTGCTACCTAGCTCGTTGGCATCCTCTACTGGTCAGGGCTGCGTGGGTCCCAGGTGTGCTGGATTTGCCGGTGTGTGCCCCTCCCCATGCCTTGGTGGCTAGCAATATCACTGGTAGTGCAATGCACAGTGCGTAGGCCTGTTCCCTGTGTGTGAGGGTGCTGTGTATGCAACCGGTGATGTTGGTGCAGCCATTGCCCAAGTGTATCCTTTGTCTCTTCCCCACCTTCTTTTTTAGTCACCCTGTCCTTATGTGCATTAGCATCATCTGGCGGGGGAGCAGAGGCACTGGCGATGGTGGGAGCTGCATCCCACAGGACCCAGGAGGCAGAGTCCACTGACGGCGAGGGCACCAGTGGCATAGAGGGCAAGGGGAGCCCCACGGCGGAGACTGGAGGGGACAGTTCAGACACAGATACCTCCTTTGATGGAACCTCCCTGGTGGTGGTGGACACTTCTGTGACCACCCCAGCTACAGGTACAGCCGCCACCTCCGTACCAGCACCGCCCTCCCAGCAGCCCCTCATCGAGTTGCCCGTGCCCGCTCACCCAGGAGGGTGGGCATCTCCTTCCCCCCAGGCACCTCAGGCCTGGCCCCAGTGAGCCCTGCTGCCCTGAGTGAGGAGGCTATTGACATCCTGAGACCCATCTCTGTAGGGCAGTCAACCTCCTCTCTGATGGCAGCCATTGTCCCTGTTTCCACCTTCCCCCCTCCGACTTCCTCTTCCCAATCCCATTCTCCTCAACCCCAACCTATCCCAAGCACACAGACAGACAAGCATGCACACAAGAAAACACACAAGAGTGGCACTGGCAAACACAAGCACCACACTTCTTCCCACAGGCACTCACACAAACACCATCCAGATGCAGGCATACTAACATCCATGTCTTCCCCTCCTCCTCCTCCACCTTCCTCCCAGTTCAGTCTACATTCACACCTACATGCACTACACCATCATCCACTACTAGCATCACCACCACACCTAGCAGAACACACACCTCACTGGCAGACACCTCCACAACAGCCGTGCACACGTCCTGTGTCCTCTCCCACTGTGTCTGTCCCCCTCCCTCCCAAGGTACACAAACGCAAGCACACAGACACCCAACAGCCATCCACCTCACAACAGCATCCAGCCCATTCACCTGCACCCAAAATCAGCAGACACTTTCCACAACCACTCCTTCTTCCTCCACTCCCAAACCTTCTCCCTCTTCTCGCCCAAATGTCCATAAAAAACTTTTCCTATCCACCATTGACCTCTTCCCTACCCCTCCCCACATCCTGCACGTCTGCCCGCGGTGGCAAAAAAACAGCCAAGCACCTCAGCCACCCAGTCCATGAGCCCAGTCGTCACCACACCCACTCCTGGTGGAAAAGGATCCAGAGCACATGTCCTGAAGGTGAAAGGAGCCTTCACCAGGTAGCCTCAAGGGAAAGGAGCCTGCCACAGCTGCTGCCAGGAAGACAAAGAGCCTGCCCCTGCTGCTGCCAGGAAGACTAAGGAGCCTGCCCCAGAGGCTGGTAAGAAGTTAGAGGAGTCTGCCCCAGCTGCTGGTAAGAAGCTAAAGGAGCCTGCCTCTGCTGATGCCAGGAAGACTAAGGAGCCTGACCCAGCTGCTGCCTGAACGACTAAGGAGCCTGCCCCAGCTGCCAGGAAGAGCAAGGAGCCAGCACCAGCAGGCCGGAAGGGCAAGGGGCCTGGGGCGGGAATTGTGACGGAGCCTCCACCACCAACCATGGTTCTGCAGCCGTCTGAGGTTGCAGGGGATGGGCAGGAGCCTCCCCCCACCAGCAGCAGCACCACCACCTCCAATGGGCAGCCGTCCGAGGCTGCAGGGTATGGGCAGGAGCCTCCCCCCACCAGCAGCAGTACCACCACCTAAAGTGGGCAGCCGTCCGAGGCTGTAGGGGATGGGCAGGAGCTTCCCCGCAACCAGCAGCACCACCACCTCCAGTAGGCAGCTGTCCGAGGCTGCAGGGGATGGGCAGGAACTTCCCCCCATCAGCAGCAACAGTCCCGCCACCACCATTGAGCAGCCATCACTGCCGGCGGATGGTAAGTAATCCTGCCTCCATGGGCTGCTGTGCGGCCTGCCCCCTGCAAATCCAGTGGGTATGACACCCACCTGAGACTGTGACCTTCCACTCCCAAGGATCAAGAGCACAGGGCATAATGCCCCCTCCAGAACCAGTGGGTAAGACACCCACTTACCCCAGCCTCCCCAGGAACAAGAGCACAGGGCACGATGGCACCCTTTAGAACTAGTGGGTATGCCACCCACCTACCCCAGCCTCCCCAGGAACAAGAGCACAGGGCACAATGCCCCCTCCAGAACCCGTGGGAAAGACACCCACCTACCCTAGCCTCCCCAGGATCAAGAGCACAGGGCATGTTGCCCCTCCAGAGCATGTGGGCAAGTCACCCACTTGAGAGACTGTGGTCTTGAACTCCCCAGGACCAAGCACAGGGCATGTTGCCCCCCCAGAACCAGTGGTCCTGTTCCATCTGCCGGCTGAGATGCCCCCCGTCTCCCATCCCCCTGAAGTGCCTGCATATTTCCAAACTGATGCCCCTGCAGTGTTCTCTATGTGTTGAGGCTGGAGTCATGTGTGGCCTTGGAATTTGGCCTATGGCTATGTGGACGACGTACATTGTGGACTGGGCTGTGTCACTTTTTCTGTACATATGTATATATCTATTATCTTGCCTCACTTATTTATCTTGATGTGTTGCTCTCATTATATTCACTTTTTCTAAAACATTTTGTCCTTGCATTATTCATCCGAGGTACGGAGTAAATATGTTTACTACTGCAGCTGATTGTGTGTATGGTATTGTGCGTGTGTTTGTCACTCTCTTTTTCCTCCCCCCTCCCTTGTGTGCTAGGCGGCTGTACTCACCGTCGCCGTCTTCGCCTTCGTTGGTGTTCATGGTGGAGCAGCACATATAAGACCATGGGGAAGACATGCAGCTCGGGCTCCATGGCGGCGTGGTTGTTCCCTGTGTCTCCAATGGTGAGTCCTTACCATTTTGAAGGCTGTTTCCGCCAGGCTTTAGATGTTGTTGGTACCGCCCCGGAAATGGTGGTGGTTTCCTAGGTCATAATATGGTGGGTGGAACATTGACTTCAGGCTGGCTGTAGGCGGCTACCACTGTGGTGCCTGTTGTTTCCGCCCTGGCGGTCGGTGTGGTAATGTGGCTGTCTATTGGAGATCTATCCGCCATGGTCAAAATTTGGCGTTAATTACCGTCAGCCTTTTGGCGGTATTGCCCCCACTTTTGCACCAACCGCCAGGGTTGTAGTGAGGGCCTTTGTCTCACTAATACAACTCTTGACGTTAAATTCCACCTTGTTTGGGGCTCCTTCAATGCCTCCACTTATGGTCACATTATTAACTATGTTTCTCAAAAGGAAGGAACTGCTGCCAAGGAGTAGTCCATCATCTTGCAACATATTAAATTAGAAAACAAATATTATTCTTCATTTCATACTCACGTTCTCGACCAACTTATTATTGCGAAACTTCATTTTAACAAAACTTCCGTTAGCAATGCATGTAATGCCCTGTTCAAAGTCAATGCAAAATATTACGGCAGCTCCAACAAAGCAGGGAAAATGTTAGCCAATTACCTAAAGGTAAAAAAAAAAAAATCTAAAGTTGAAGTAATATGCGATGCACTAGGTAATCAACTACTTAAAGATCAGGATATTTTAAATTTATTTGCAGAATTCTAGTCTAATCTTTGTACTGAAGACACTCTTCCCTCTCATGAGTCACTTGATTATTTATTTGATACTATTAAAAAATCTTGCACTCCACAATGTGATTTTTCTGACCTAGCAGCTGACATTTCTGACACTGAGCTTTGTTGTGCTATATCTAAACTCCTTAAGGATGAAGGCCCAGGACCAGATGGTTTCACAATCAAATTATAGTCTAAATGTTCTAATCTTTTGGTTCCAAGCTTCTAACTTTGATTCTGCATTTTTTTATCTTCTGATACCATAGCTGGCTCCTTTTCTGAAGCTATGATTTGTTTAATTCCAAAGAAGGATAAAGATCTACTGGAATTAAAAAATTACAGACCAATAATCTTGATTAACACAGATTGTAAAATGTTCTTTATAGTTCTGCACTTCGTGCCAATGATCTTATCCCTACTTCTATTGGTATTGAGCAGTCTGGTTTAATTAAGGGTTGTAATATTTCTGACAATTCTCACACCATTTCAAATATTATTCATGGGGCTTCCCATTCAAGTAAACAAATCCTAGCTGCTGTCACCTTGGATACTGAGAAGACTTTTGATTGTGTAAATTGGCATGGCTTCCAACCTAAATGTCTCCAATTTGTCAAAGTTCTCTACAGCTCTCCCTCTACCTCGGTCTTCACTAACAATTTGCAATCTCAGTTTTTTCCCCTTTCTAGAGGAACCAGACATGGATTTCTCCCATCTCCATTACTCTTTATTCTCACTTTGGAACCTTTTTTTAGAATCTATCAACACAGTCAGTCCCTAACAAGATATACCCCAAAACAGCTTCATATCAAATTCATGGCTTATGCTGATGAAATATTACTCCAACTTTCTAATCCTTATGAATCTGTTCCTGTTTTTTTTCTAATTGTCTCTCATTACTCTGCAGTCTCCGATTATAGACTAAATATTGATAAGTCGGAAGTCATACCACTTAACAAGTTCTGGATCAAAGATATGTTCACGGATACTGATTTTCTTTGGAACTCTTCTAAAATCAAATGTTTGGGCATTCTATATTCCTTCTCCATTAAAGATACTGTTAAACTGAATATAGAATCATTAAAGCATAAGATTGCTACCCTATCTGATCATTGGTCACCTATATTTCTCTCCTGGTGGGGTAAATTAGATATGATTAAAATGATGATTTTACCTATCATTATTTTTTATTTACAAATGTTCCCTGTTCAGTTACCTATTTCTTTTTTTTAAACCATTGATGGTTTATTATCTAAATTCCTATGGAAAAAGTGACATGCTTGGATCTCTCTTTCTAAATTTAAACTTTCCAAAACTCATTGTTAAGTTAATTTCCCTAATTTTACTTTATATCTATTCGCTTTTACTCTTAAACAGATTTGGTCTTCGTTTAGCTCCTCACCTTCTCTTTCTCTCTCATCCCCTCTGGCGATCCCTTTAATTGTCGTTAATTGCGCCTTTTTCATTTTTTGAATTCTCTCTGATCGTTCAGAAACCCAGCTCGATGTCTTCTCCTCTGTTAAGGCATTCTAGTACTATTCTTAAAAAGTTATTACCCAGATATATATTTCCTCACAGTTATCATTATTTGGTTCAATCATAATTTCATCATAGCTCAGAAAGTCCTCAACTGATCTTCCTGGCCTGCTAAAGGTATTAGCTCCATATCTCAAATCATTCAAAATAATCACTTCAATTCCTTTGAAGAATTCCAATCCAGGTTTCATATTCTATCCTCACATCGAGTTAAATATGATCTCCTCTTAAACATTTTAAACAACAAGACTTAGACCATTCCTTGATTCCAAATGTACTAGCTTCTGATACAAGCTCCTAGTATGACTTCTCCATGGAAGTATCGGCTTCTTACATATATAGGCAGTTCTGTTCTTTAAATTCAGACATTATTAAATGGTCGATTGAAGTACCTTCGGAACAGGATTTGCAACTCACCTTTCCTATTTCTTTATGAAATGGAATATGGCACAAACTTTATCATATCTCTCGGTCTGCCAGTTCTACTCAGACATTATTTTTCTCTTACAACCGGTTATTTTTAACCCCTTGTGCTCTATTTAAAATGAGATTATTAACTAATATTAATTGCTGGATTTGTATTGGCCCAATGCAGATTTTCTCCATATGTTCTCTTTATGCCCAAGGGTTTCCTCTTTTTGGCAGTAGGTATGGAGAAAATGAACAGACATATTCTCTATTAACATCCCTTTTGACCTTCTGCAGCTTTTGTAAGGCAGTTGGTCAGATCTTTGGTCTGGAAACAAAGTTAAAGGAAAATTGGTTGATCTTCTTTTGGCAGTGGCTTTCCAGGTCATTACCTATAATTGGAAGAATTTTAACAATATCTCCTTTCTTACATAGTGGAATTTGATTTGTCATAGTCATAGATTGGACAATGCCCATTCTTCCACACTTCAAATTGCCACCAAAATAGATATGTTATGGCTACCTTTGACTTCTTAGCCATCTAGCTATTACACAATTAACATTAAGAATAATAAAGTCTCTAAACCTCCAGAATTTAGCATCATTTCTTTACTACACTTCCCTCACATTTACCTTATTTCTCTTAGCAACCTCCTTTTTTCCCCTCCCCTGTCACCCATTATTGAATATTCATACATTTTTTATTTCTTATAGATTACAAACATACATTCCTTTGTATCTTAGGTGAGATGTACTATACTTGGTCAAGATATGATTTATGTGTTATAATCTATTGTTACCTCTCCTCATTATTATTGTCTTTATATTTTTGACATATTTCATTGTTACATATAAATTTCAGTCTTTGCTTTTCTTCAACTTGTTTAATAAAGCTTTTTAAACTCAAACTAACCTGTGACCACAACAATTCATCCCGCACAGGATGGATTTTGTAAATCTTGCACCTTCCTGCATGGGAAAAACTATCACTTTGTAGGGAGTGGAACATATGGTACAGTGAGAGGAATACTCATACACCACTTTGTTGTTCTGAGACATCAACCTGGCTATAGAGCTGCAACTATCATATGTGTATGAATGAAGGAAGACCCCAACAAAGATGAGTGATTGAGGGGCAGTCCACTGCACACAACTTGAGTGTCAGGCCCGGTTCAGGAGGCCACAGGTCAAGTGAGGTTGCTGGGCCACAACTGAGGGGATTGCAGTCTTTGCCACTACTGTTCCAGTACCTGCCCTAATACGGCTGTGTAAACTGAGCTAAATACAATCCTTTCTCCTCTTGGAGTAGCAGTGAGGGCAAGCAGTCACAGGCTTCTCAGGGAGCTTAGTGTGGGGGTTACTCAGGATCCTGAGTCAATACCCCTCCAGCAGTTCAATAAGATTGATGTCCAGCCCAGTGCCTCTCTTTTTTGGAAAAACATGTCCTTTATTACACAGAAATCATAGAATTCCACAACACAATCAATAATAGACAAATCCTCAGTTCACAGATGCAAGCCTTTCTGCTCTTGGGGCTTCTGCTTACTAGACCTCTAACCACCCCTTATAGATCCCTCTGCTTCTGGGGTCTCCTCCTTAGGTTCAGCGTTTGAGGTAATTTGGTGGGTGCAACTAATACTCCTCCGCTTTTTAGTCTTTGTTTCTAGTCTGTCAGGCCTACGCCCGTTCAGTCTCTCACCAAATTAATAGAAGCAACCCAGGACAGCATTCAGTCTTTCTGTGACAGCGGGATCTCACCAGAAACAGGAGCCTCCAGGCACCACACGGCAGTCTACTTTAAAGCCCTGTAGCACCCAGCAGCACAGTGGGTCACTCAGAGGGTCACAGCCGGAGCAAAGGCTTCTGGCAGGGCTCCTCTTCTGGGTGGTGGGCTGCAGATCATGGCTTGCACCTTTGGGTACTTGATTCATGACAAGGCTTATTCTAACAATCTTGGAAGTACTTGGTGCTTCTTCTTTAGTACAACGGCCCTACTCTTGCAGATGATGATTCTTTGGTGCTGCAGATGCCAGGCTCTATCTTTGCCACATACTTCCTCTAGGCAAAGATTTTGATTCTTCATGAGTTGCCCCTAGGGAACCTCTCGGCTCATTTATTCTTCCAGACTGGCTCTGAGCCAACAACACACTTGGCAGTGTCATGGTCATGCAGTCGTTTTATAGGTTACAATCCTTGGAAACTGTCCGGTGTTTTTATTTAGCTTCAATCAGGCCTACCACATGGACATATTGTTCAAAGTGCCAAGCAGCTCTGAAGAAGTAAATATTCAAGGTTGCCCTGATTGATCAAGCAGTACAGCAAGTCTTTCGGTGCACTTGTTTAGTGAGTCCCTGTCAGATGGACCCCACGCCAAGCTAAATTGCTGCTGTTCTTTCCATGATCAGCTCCTCCTGCAGGGTTGGCTCGTCTTTCCCTCACTCACAGGTAGGATACCTTGGCACCCTGGACAGTCCAGTAATTCCTCCTTCACATTGAACTCCAGGCAATGTTCTCTTACTTCTAGTGAGTTGGCTGTCAATGCGCCACCAACCCTTGGCTGTGTCATAGTCCCTGGGTACTCTGAGGACTACTTCACCCTTGGTAGAAGAGACTACAAGAATTATGGGTCTTGCACTCCAATCTTTATACTGGTTTTGCAGATGGAGGATGTGTATACCAGGTTTACTTCCTTGGAATTAGTTTGAGCCAGGTCCCCTTTCATGTGCCCTGGCAAGGCCACCTTCCAGGACTGCCTTGTGGCTGCAAGGATGCTCTGCCCAGCAGAACAGACTCCAGGCGCACCACTGAAGTACAAAGAGGTGAGAGCAGGCTGCACCCAGCTATTTATGAATCATCTTACCAGAGATTAGGAAGAGAACATAGATTCTTTCCCCTTTCCAAGAGATCCTTTCTCTAACAACAAATACTCCAGGCCTATCCATGTAACCCCTGCCAACTACCTAATGGCAGTACATCAAACACACAAAAGGTGAAGGTAGATATGCTTGCAATAAGTTATTCTGATGCCTACCATGCCACCTCAGTTTAGAACAGTCATATGCAAATCAGTCTTTTCCCTCTACCAATAGGAACAGTCCAGCCCAAACTGCCAGACCAGATCCTCCCTGAGTCGGCACACATGCAACCCAAGAGTGCTTTCATCAGTCGGTGTAGCTTGTTTCTGGTGACACAGTGAGCATGGGACCCATGTCTGGGAATACCTGTCACACTTAGGGCATCACATTGAAGCAGAGGCTTGGGGTGGGCTGGAAGATAAAATACTCTGAGCTCCTGTCTCTATAAAGTTTAGGCTGACACCAGAAGATGTTTATGAAAGTGATTGGAAATCTCCTCTACAATGGGCTCTAAATGGTTGGATATATATGTTACCTTAGGGAGTGGCATGACTTCAGCTCTGACTCACGACCATGTCTCAGGCTGTTCTTGCTAGATTGGGGACCAAAAGCCTTTCCCCCTAGACTTTAAGCAGTTAGAAAATTCCTGGCTGCAGCAGCACTATCATTTGGGCTACATTGTAGGTTGAAGTGTTTAGGATTAGGAATCTAAACATGTTCTGCTCATAATCCTGGAAAACTCATGATGCCTGTAAACAAACAAGAAGTTCTCTCTCAGTGGGATAACCCATTGTAAATATGGATGATGCTGCACTGCCCCCTGTCTAGTTTGGCAAGAGGTTTATGCTGACAAACATGGGGAAAAAAAACAATTGCTTGCTTTCAAGCAATATTAAATGCTATGGCACGTCCGTGTTGCTATTGTTGTGTTGGGGGGTTTGAACTTCACCTCTCAGGCATCTAAGGGTTTGAGGAGAAACTGCTGAAGCAGTCCATAGTGCCACCTCGCATTCAACTGTATGGGACTCACCTGTGTTCTGCTGCTGCTACCTGGGAAACTTTGGATTTCACCAGCAAGGACTCGGGGAGCAGATGAAGAGGATGAAAAACACCAAAGCACTACATATCTCCACCTTCCATCTGATGCATGAGACACACCTGTGTGGTGCTGTTAACTCAGAGGATTTCAACTCCAATTCTCAGGCCTCGAAGGGATGGAGTAGTAGAAGGAGAAATTCCCCAAGTACTACATGGCGCCATCTTGCATTCCACTGCCCAAGACTAAGTGCCAATGTTGTTGCCTGGGAGGGTTAGCACTTCACCTCCCAGAGCTCCAAGGCTAGAAAATGACAAGGAGAAACCTCCAGAGCACTACATAACACTACTTCACAAACTGCTGTGAACTATATTATGTTATATTATATCTATTTTACATATTTTTTATAGTGCACTGTCACCCGTGAGTGTTTCCAGGTGCTTCCACTTGTGTGAAGCTCGCCTCATGGAGACTTACTTGCAGAGCCATATCTTCAGCTTCGGCGGAATTCAAGAAGAGATGAGGAGGCTCTAATGTGGTGTGGAAGGCAGTACCCTGCTTTGGGAGCAATGTATGAGAAGGGACTACTTCCTGAACCTATGCAAGGTGTATGCATTGGATGTGTGATAGTGAAAGTCCAGCTGAGTGGGGGTGTCTGGTGGGTTGGTGGAACTGCATGCAGCTGACCAGGTAGGTAGGGTGTGTGTTGTGTAGTGCTTTGTGTATGTAGGTGAGAAGTTTGAACTGTGTGCACTTAGGTATTAAGAGCCAGTGGAGTCCCCTCAGGTGTGCTGTGATCTGAAGGTGTAGTGGGGTCAAGGGCCTGATAGGGTCCTGGAATTGTTGTTGTTTCCTCTGTGGTTCTGGCATTCCGTGCGGGTAGGATGTCACCTTTGTTTGATACTGGTTGCAAGGTTGCTGGGATCCGGGTGAGGGTGATTCATCTCATGTACTGCTGTTGTTGTGTGGGAAAGATTTGATTTCACCTCCTATGTCTGCAAGGGTCAGAGAAGGAGAATGAAGATGAAAAACTACCAAAACACCACATAATGCCACTTCAAATCCTGTTGCAAAGGACTTGCCAGGTCTACAACAGGGCTAACACCGGACCCATCTGTGCCCATCGTATCCTGCTTAAGGCTGTGCTGGGCTATTTTTCTTGGCTGTTCTGTGAGGTCCAACCACCTCCCTGCCATGTGGAAAAGTAAAGCTCCAACTGTGTCTTCTGATGGTAAGGATAAATCCTTCCCAGACACGATTGTCAATTTCTCTAAGTAGTGGGGTTGATCTCATCAATGATGAAAATGCTTCTGTGAAACAGGAGTTTTGTATTAAACCTTCTGGGTTACCTCACTCTGTTCCATCCAATGGCAGTGCCCAGCCCATCTGTAAAATAAGGGGAGGATTAAATTAGGGTATCTAACATACTTCCTTAACTATTGAAGCAGATATTCATGTGCCAGTACAGCGAATTACCATTAATCCCCTTCACATCCCCTGGCTAAACAAAAAATCATAAAATGTTTAACATAGGACCTCTTTTAAAAATTCATCCAAGTCAGGCAGGAACACCTAAAGTCCCACCAAGTCTGTCACTGTGGGTTGAATGCCTCGAGACCCATCTCTGAAAACGTAATTAAAGGCCTTTTTGTCCAAATACAGCAAAGGCTATCTTCAGTCAAGAACACAATTAAGTTGTTAGTTTCCATACTAAGGGCCACATGTAGAAATATTTGGATTTGCAATTTCCTAATTGCGATTAGAGGCAAATTTAATATTAATGAGGTAGGTCGCAATTTGCGACCCATCAGGAATTGCAAAAATCACAGATATGGTGACCTGCTGTTGGGAATTGCAAAAATCACAGGGATGGTGGTCTGCTGGTGTCAGCAGACCATCATGTCTGTGATTGCTTTTAAATAGAGCAATCTTTATTTTTAAACGCAGCCCGTTTTCCTTAGAGGAAAAAGGGCTGCGTTTAAAAAGAAAGAAAATTAAACCTATCAGTTTCCTTTTTGAAGAGTAGGCAGTGGTCCGTGGGACCACTGCCTGCTCTTCAAAAACGTTTTACATGCATTCACAAAGGGGAAGGGGACCCTTGGGGACCCCTTCCCCTTTGTGGATGGGTTAGCACCAATTTGAAATTGGTCCTAACTGCAATTGTTTTACGACCACATTAATGGTCACAAACCAATCACACATACCATTTAGATCCCGGTATTAGGAAGGGACGCCCTGAACATGCCCCTGCCCTAATACCGAATTGTAAAACCCAAATTGCGATTAGGTAACAAGTTACCGAATCACAGTTTGGGCCTTGTATATCCCAAAAACTATTTTTCTAGTAGCAAAAGCTTTGTACATGTGGTCCTTAGGGCCACATGTACAAACACTTGGATATGCGATTTCCTTATTGCGATTCCATGCGAATCGTAATTAGGAAATCACAATTCCAAATGTAAGAAACTCCACTGAATTTCTTTTGCGATTCCCGGTGGGTCGCAAATAGACCTGCCTCTTTAATATTCATGAGGCAGGTTGCAAGTTGCGACCCATCGGGAATAGCAAAAATCACAGGGATGGTGGCCTGCTGGTGTCAGCAGACCATCATGTCTGTGATTGCTTTTAAATAAAGCAATCTCTATTTTTTTTAAACGCAGCCCGTTTTCCTCACAGGAAAACGGGCTGCGTTTAGAAAGAAAAAAATGAAAAGTTTCAGTTTAATTTTTCAAGAGTAGGCAGTGGTCCATGGGACCACTGCCTGCTCTTCAAAAATGTTTTCGCATGCATTCACAAAGGGGAAGGGGTCTTTTAGGGGCCCCTTCCCCTTTGCGAATGGGTTAGCACCAATTTGAAATTACTGCCAACTGCAATTGTTTTGCGACCGAATTCACGGTCACAAAAAAATCATACATAAAATTTAGATTCGGTATTATGAAGGGATGCCCTGGACACGCCCCTTCCTAATACCGAATCACAAAACCCAAATTGCAATTTGGTAACAAGTTACCAAATCGTAGTTTGGGTTTTGTACATCCCAAAAAGCATTTTTCCAGTAGCAAACGGGCCAATTCACAAAGGCCTTGTACATGTGGTCCTCAGTGATTTACCTTCTAACATTGCACAAAGTTATTCTTTTAACATGTGGCAAATTTCTCTGCACAGTGAAAAGCCACCTCCCTATTCCAATTAAGGTTACCCCAACCCCATCTTTCAGCCAAAGTATTGTGCACTTCTAACTTGTAAGAATGTTATCCTCTCTGTTATTCTGACACCACCACACCATCTATTGGCATTACGTACCATCTTTCTGGTATGCCTATTGAATTTAAGTTTGTTCATTCACAGCACAGTCATGCCCTTCCCCCTTCATCTCTGCCACATCTCTTGACATTACAGCTGCCTCCAGAAGCTACCTTTGTGTTCTGATTTTGGGTGATGATACCTCTCTTGGCCCTAATATTCAATATCCTGTTCTAAATATAAACAAGTTTGTCTATTGGCTTAATTCTAAAATTGACGGGAGTTGCAGCATGTTCTTAAAACATAATCATGGTTAGACGGTCCGTTGGTAAAAGAAGAGCCCAAAGTTTTGGGAGGGAAATCACATCGCTGTCAACTTTCACCAAATATAGATAGCAGGTAACATTCTGTGCAGATTATCCCAAATTCCGCTTTCTTGGGGTATATTGAAAGTTCTTTTCTGTTTTTTGTTTTCAGAGCTCACTACAGGGAGATTCCTTCCATGGATCTAACAGTGCTATTTCCACATCAAACAGATTTTCTCTTTTGAACTCGATGAACAGTTGACTTTCTCATCTTCATTTATCTGTCACAACACCCTCAAACAGCTCTTTATTGGGTCTTTCCAACCTAATACCCAAATTGCGCTTTCCCAAGGAATAACTCAATATTCTCTCTTGTAATGTTGCAGGCTTTCAGTCTAAACAAGACAACCTGTACTGGTCTTCCTCTGTTAAGCAGTTTGACGTTACTTATTTACAGGAAATCTGGTTAACCTCACATTTTGCATTATATGGTTACTCTTCTCTTACCATCCTTGCAACTCCCTTCTCGGAAAGAGCTAAGGGTGGTCTTCTAATGTTGGTTTCTGTGATGCTTAGCTGTAAACTATCTTTTTAGACACTAAGGCCCATATTTATACTTTTTAGCGCTGCATTGGTGTCATTTTTTGACACAAATGCGGCCCAAACTTACAAAATACAACTGTATTTTGTAAGTTTGCGCCGCTTTTGCGTCAAAAAGTGGCGTAAATGTAGGGCTAAACAAGAATAAATATGGACCAAATGCCCTGATTTATACTTTTTTGGAACCGCAGTTGCGTCATTTTTTGACGCAAAAGCGACAAAAAACTTACACAATTCAATTATATTTTGTAAGTTTGTGCCGCTTTTGCGTCAAAAAAGTATGCAAATGCGGCGCAAAAAAAGTATAATTCAGACCCTAATTTTAACTATGTTGCTCCATTTTAGAAATACTTCTTTGCTGGTCGTGAACTCCTACAATGATACATTTAATAAAAAGTGTGCTTGTCAACTTAATTTACTTCTTGCTTTTGAATGATTTTGTTATTTTACCTACCCACATAATTTATTGATTATGGGGTACTTTAACAGACATGTCACACAGTTTGTTTGAATAATGTATGTTATGTGCATGATCATCTAGATGGTAGTTCATTCCATTTTGTGAACCACCAGCATGGTAGTGCCCTTAATAATCTGTTTTTGGACTCTAATGTTTTTGAACTAGCATGAAACCACTTCCTCGGATTGTGATTTAGCCCCTACTTTTACTGGGAGAAGTTGCACGAGTCCTATTGATTGCATTTTTTGTCTGCCGTGCTAAACAATATTGTTAACATCTTTAACATATCTGTCAATGCTTTGTGTGACCATGATCCTCTCTGCATTTCCCTTGTTGGGCTTAAATGTAAAGTTAATGACATCCTTCCTCACTTGTGGGCGAAGCAGATTATAGATCAAGGTCATGGAATTAGAAGGGAATTCGGGTACCCTAGCTCCATGGTCAAAGTTATGTTAATCTTAATCTCAGAAACTGTAATAGTGATATTTGTGTTGCCTGAACAGAGATGGACATCTTATTTTGAAACAATTTTTTTTTTGGTATGGCTGCAGCTTCTTTTAAGAAGTTAGTGAGTGCCAAGCCCAACCATAAGTGTAATAATTGCACAAAATGGTTTGGTGCTTTGTGCACCCATGCACTCCAAAAATTACATGTAGGGGGATTTAGAGCAGGGCAGGAAGTCATCTTGGCAGGAATGCACCATATCTAAGGCATACGGTGCCTTCCTGTCCTTTCCCCCTGCACTGGCACCGTTTCAGCAGCCTAGAGTCAACACAGGCACACTTGCACCATGGTATCCCATGACACCTTCCTGCACATAAACAATCCTGAAAGGCTTTTCCTCTTTCTATGTGCGCTGCATAGAAAACATTAAACTTGTTTGAGTCTTTTTTGTAACATTTTTAAAAGCACAAAGTGCTAACAGACAAACCACAAAGGATCTCTGCACTGCACATGAAAAGCATACAGCTCCAACATGAAGTACTTCAAAAATGTGGTCATGGATTCAATGACCCAGGAGACTTACTGTGTTTCTTTTTTCAGTGTTGCTAGAGGGCTTCTGCACTTCCTGCAGGCCCTCACAGCATTATAAATAGGCTGGCGATGCCCTTGCCCCTTTTAGGGACACCAATAGGAATAAAAACTATTATAGAAAAATGTCGTAGGGCATTATGGGGTGCTCCTACAATGGAATGGAATAGTGAATAACAAATGAGTGCTTAATGACACTCATTTAATATTTCCTTTTTCCTTTTTTTTTTGCTAACTGAGTGTAAAGGTGCTAAGGGTATGCCTGCACTCTTCTGGGCAGGAAACTGCAGTGTCCTGGGGGATGTGGTGCTTGGGAATCTGCTTGGATCGGGCCCCAGGCAATCCAGGCTCAGGGAAGAGAGCTGCATACTCCTCTCCCCTCAAATTGATTATGGCCTCGGGAAGTAGAATCCCTGGTGCCCTACTGTGTCTCAGGGAGGGAGAGCTGCATATCACCATCCTTCTAAAATTCCTAATGAAGTGGAATAATGGACTCCCTGGGTTCTCATAGATTCTTGGGGAGGAGGCTACACCCTACCTAACCTTAATTTAAATGTTCAGGCCCAAGGAATGGGTTCCTGTGACCTCTAAGAGGCATGGGGGGGGGGGTCGAGCGCCCACCTTCCCATTATATGATTAGCATTCCCAGGGGATGGGGTCTCTGGGGCTCCCTACTCTGGCCCCTTTTCTTATTTTTTATCTTTTTCCAGTGACTCGACTGAGGCTCAGTCCCAAGATGGCTGAAAACACTTCCTTGTTGAAGTGTTGACAGCCAATCAGATCTCAACACGAGATCGGGAGGTTTTGCCGGGACATCGTGTCCCTCTATAAACAAATTTGTTTTTTTCTTAATATTCCAACAAACTACTGAACAGATTTACACAAAATAACAAAAAACCTCTTTCTGGACCAAGATCTAGAATTATGTCAAATTTGGTGTAAATCCGTCCAGTGGTTTGACTGCTATTTCTGTTCAAAATCCCAATGGAAATTAACATGGAGAAAAAACGTTTTGGGACCTCCCCTTTTCCTGGCCCCTGCTTGATGGATCACCCCAAAATGTTCCAGACAGCAGCTGACATGATTGTCGTAAACTTTTGTGAATATTTGTTAACCAGTGCCAAAGATATAGACAGGTAAAAAAACGCTTTTTCTATAGTAACTAGGTCCTAACTATAACTACCTAGTGACAACTGCCACTAGTGTATATATATATATATATATATATATATATATATATATATATATATATATAATTGTCATTTCATGTAGCAATAAAGAAAGAGAGGTTTGATAGTAGTATAAATGGTCAGATGGTGAGGGGAAGAAAGGAAAGAGCTGTGAAACAGTAGTGTGGGGAAAAGTGACGGTGTAATTCAGAGGGAAATTAAAAAAAGTGAGGAGAAAAGCAAGAATGTGTTGGCGGAAGTTGAGTTTGATAACAAGGACATACATATATATAATTATATATATATTTAAATATGTATATATATTTATCAATAAATGGATAATTCTAAATGAATGTTTTTAACTTCCTTCAAAGCAAAAGAAATCAGAAATAAGGTTTGAATTACACTGCTCAATTTATTGTAAAGTTCACCGTACCTGAAGAAATTAATCAAGGACTCTACCACCAATTTTTTATGGGAGCATAAAACGCTGTGAACTTCCATTTTTAATAATGGCGCACAGCACTTTTATGAAGGTGGACTAATAAGATTATAATGAACTTAAAAGGAAGTACAGTACTTAGTATGCAAAGGTTAAGGCGGATATTTCACAAAGCTCTCATTTCCAATTGAGCTCCTTAACACAAATCCCCCAAATAGACAGCAGAGTTGTAATAACACACTGTACCCAAAAGCCTACTTTATTCACTTAAACCACATATTATGGAAGTTGTTCCATGCATATTTTTCTTTGGACAAGTCTTCTCATGTTTTATCTTTAGGTGGTTCAGCCTGTTTGGGTGTGAGATTATGATGCATTTTTCCAAATGTTGAAATGAGGACAGGGATCTGGAATAAATATCAAACACACCTACAACCACAAACTTTATACCTTTTGTCAGCCCTGATAATATGTGACCAGATACGCGTAAAGGTAGTTAGTGCAACAAGTAAATAGTGACAGCACAGTATTCGCCTTTTACTGAGTACCATGAATACTTCCAATCCCGAGTTTTCACCATGACAATAGGAATTACATGTGAAATTTAACCCATTTAACACCTGTCAAATTTCAGCAGGTATAACCAGCCAGAATATGCAAGAGAAAATGGTAGTGGTGTTGTAATAATCTAAAATTTCGCAATTCTGATTTGAGTGTATTGGACAGTGACAGTAAATTACCTCATCGGTCATAATCAGGGCGTAACACCTTTTCTCCTAAACTGTGTCTAATTCAGAAAACTAAAATGGGATTCAGAAATGAAGAAATCATCATGCATAATTTGCTACTGTCAGATTTCTATTGCAGTGTTTTTGGGTTGGGAATTTCACTGGGGAACGATGTTAGTACATGATAACAGCACATGGCACAGAAAAAAAAATGTCAGTTGTAAATCCCATACATCATGGCTCATGACTTTAGACCCTCTGATTAGCCTGAACCTACCAGACAGCACAAGTGATCCGGTTGCAAAAGACCTATTGTCAGCTTACCAAGAACTGAGAGTGCTCTTTAAACCCTTCCATTCCTTACTATTGGTTAGCTTTATTGTCACTTTTATTTGCTTGCGTATTATTCAAATCCATGCTAGGTCCATCTTCTGTTTGTGCCTCCCCTGAAGCATAGCCTATTTATTTGTTTCCTTTCAGTACTTTTAAGAAGCAATTTATTTTCTTTTTGCTTAAGCACTCCATGAGAGTGCATTTGTTTTTTATCTGTCTCCCTGCTTCTAAGCCCGCCTGGGCTCTGCTTTACTTTTCCTTGTTTGTGAACTTCTATCTGTCCATGCTCCGTGTTGCTCTCTCTTTCACCTATGTGTTCTCAGTCGGTTTGAGTTCCGCAAACCCTACTGGGCAGATGTGTAGCCAATGGATTTCCTTAAACCTTGATAAATGTGTTCTGTCTCTAACCCTCACAGGACCGAATGAAAAATTGAATAAAGCATTTTCCAATCTATATTACTTACATAAACATGACACATTTATGCAAATTCAGTATATTCCATTACGGTTGAATTTATGAATGAGGGGTGGTGCTGTACTTTGGTCAGACAGTCTCTTGCTTTCCTGATGCATGCTGTTATCTGTAGTCACAAACTACCTTTTACTACTGTATAATGCTGTTGCTTGCATGGTCAAGCACATCCCAGTGCTTTATAATCCTTGAAAGACAGGTCTTGCTGCTGTGTTATTGTTATTCTTGTATTAGTACCAGGACAGCTCCCAGGTGCTAACCCCGAGCTCTCCTGGGGAGCTGTTGGCTTGGTTTCTGGAGCCCTCTACTACAATCTGGGAGTTGAGCTGGCATTACTCCATGAATAGCACAACAGCAAGCACCCGCTTAGAGGCTAAGGCACTGCTGAGCTAGTCATTATCTGATGGTATCGTTTCTTGGATTACAGTAGAAAATTTAATGACCCAAAGAGAAGGTGTGGAAAAAAGGTCTCTCTATGAATTGCGTCCATACAGAAATGAAATTAAAACAATTATATTCCATATGGTATGGGTTACCTAGCCCCTTTTGATTGAATTATATAGTTTTTGATGCCAGAAACAGTTATATTGGTCACAGATCACTGAAGGTTCAGTTCATTTTACCACTTTAAAAGCTAGTATAATGAGGAGTTATGATTTATCAGAGTTAGGTGTACACATAGAACATTGCATTATAGCATATGGAGCTCTGTTAGTAAGGCAGTTAACACAGTCAATGTCCCATCTTCCCAATGTGTCAACTTTAAATTAAGAGATATGCATTTGTTTGTTCATACCAGCAATCACTACTTCCCATTCTGCAATGGCCTAGGAGATTATAGAAAATATCTTCAGCTGCAAACTCTTAAATATTATTGACTGACCCTTTATGGCCGCTATTTAACCTTGAAGGGTAATCAAATACGGGTGTTGGAAGTGGATTTTTTAAATTTTCCTTTGCAACTTTTTCCTAGACTTCATTCCAAATTCCACATATGTAGAATACCAAAGTTAGTGCAAGGTATTCATTTGTTTGTGCACCAAATTTCCCCTTTCCAATTTTTTGGCCCACTGCTCTCTTCCCACTTCCCATATACCACCCATGCAGAGGGTTACCTTTTTTTCCCAGCCAAGTTATTAGCCCTCCGGATTAACCAAACCAAACAGAGGCAAAAGATAAATCTACTTCATAGTACTCATGTGAAAGAGAGAGATAAGAGTGAAACAATGTAGAGTAGTAGTTCCCAACCTGTGGTCCGGGTACCCATAGGTGTCCACAAAGCCTCCTCAAGGGGACCGTGACTGCTTTGAAAATTAACTAATATTAACAGAATACTAAAGTGTATATAAATAGAGTGGCTAAATGTGCAATTGAAAATTTAAAAATGTACTGTAAATGTCAAGAAATTTGAAATTGGAGGCTAAAAATTAAATTAGTATCCTCAGATTGATTCCTGGGTGCAATGCAAGTACATCAAACAGAATATAGTATGAACGATGTGAGGCTTCAATTGAATTTAGAAAAACTCCAACTTTCCTATTAAAATTAAAAAACGTATTTTTTTTATTTTTATTTTGTTTGCAAATTAAATAACACTGTTTACAGCTAAGTCCCCGACTTCCAGTAATAACTCCGTATGGGGTCCCTAGATTCGAATAATGAAACAGTGGGGGTTCTTGGGTTTCAGTAATGACAAAGTGGGGGTACACAGAAGTCAACATTTTGGGAACCACTGATGTAGAGTGTTACAGTGATTCATGTAAGATGACACCGCCGAAGTAGCAGGAACTACATAAATTAGGCTATACATCACAGGTGCATAATGCTGTACCAGAGAAGAGCCAGGTTTAGTACTCACATAGCGCCAGATTTAGTACTCACTCCACACCACCCGTAACCACCCAGGTGTTAGCTCAATCAGCCAGTCTCAGTCAATCATCCAAACAGCCTCCCCTTTTTGTGATAGTCTTTCAATTGGTTTGTAAACAAATATCACAAAGTTTTATTTTGCTCCGCTTCTGTGATACAATTTTATAATGCAGTGCTGCACTCTTTGTAGCCTCTTGCAGTGCAACTTCTGTGCCAACTTATTGATATTTTACTTAGCAGGTGCGTTCTCCATAGCCCTGTCAAAGTTGTTATGTCAAAGTCATGGCATACAAAATAAAAATAGCTGGTGAATTCAAGTGGCTTATTTGGTTGTGCTACCCATCAAGTACCCCAACATGATGACATTCAGAACATTTGGAAGTATTGCAAGTGGGTATTCAGAATTCATGTGTGGCTTGAATGGTATGTAATGTTCTCACTGAATTCATACTTAAAATCTCAGTAAGGCCAATAAAGAAAGGACTTGTTCATGGGGTCAAACGAGCAGCTTCTTAGGGTCAGTGCCCTTCACAGTATCAAGTGTACCAAATAAATGAAAATTGTTGCATCTCTGTCACTTCTTTAAGTTTTTCAACTTGTTCTGTAACACTATTAATTTACCTGCTGTTTAGTTGACAGGGGTAGTGGCCGACATCAATATAGCATCAGACTCAGAGATCCTGTATTCCATCTAGGAAACCCAAGGGTCAGGATCAGTAAGGTGTTGATTAAGAGCATATGGAGATGGTTGTATCGAGAACTGATTATGACAATCTGGGAAAGGTGCAACGTAGCCTCCTTGCAGATATATCAACAAATAATTATATTGAGTATCTTCATTCCTCAACTGCTAGCATGCATCATCCTTCACACTGCTATGAGGTATAACTGCTTGAACGCTGCAAGCCCTGTTTAGAAAAAAACTCTCTGCCATTGCTTCCCAGTCTAGATGTTTCAGGACATCTGTAGGTAAGTTAACCATGGCAGCAATACCTTCTGAACCTCAGTGCAGTCATAGGAACACAAGGCTTAGAGCTTGTCTCTACAGCAGTGCTACCCAGCCACTGCTCAGCTGCTTTCACATTCTATGAGATAGCAGAGTAATGGGAGGTGAGACTCTAGCTAATCCCAAACCTTCTCTCCCATTTCTGATAAAGAATCACACTGTGGATACGTTTCCACTCTATTAGGATCTGGATAGACCTGGGGAGTCCTATGTTTGATTCCATTTTTAAAAATGATAACAGAATTTGATTGCAATGTTTAAATATGTTTAGGCATATTTAAATATTGCCAATTTTATAGAACTGTTGCGAAAAAAGTTTTCATCATAAAGGGCCCAAAGGTTTCTGTTCCCATTGAGGAGGCGCAACACTAAAAAGTTTAAAAACTTTTTAAAAAGTTAAAAAGTTCTAACCCCATTGTGTTAATGTATCCCCTACGCACCCCTGTAGTGATTGCCAGTCAATAAATGGATACAATTTGAATCACTGTGTATCAAGTCAGCCGTAATGCTGCTTCTTTTTTCTTGATAATCGGTTTCAAGCCTACAACCTGAAAAGAGGTTTACATTCAAACTCACTTCAGCAGCTCTAGAATTGTTAAGGCTTTAGAGGAGAGGTGAATCCTTCATGATCTCATAATAATCTGTGCTTTCACTCGATTGGGTCTGTTCATTTATTAGCAGTTTTACTTTAAAGTTTAAAGGTTATGTGAATAGCTGTTAAAAGCAATGGTGGCAATCCACCAAACATTTTGCATCTTGACGAGAACTGCAGTGACAGCGGCTCTTGTCAAGGTACGGGGATGACCGCTGGGCAGGCAGTCATCTCTAAATTTGGCTGATGGTATTCCATCAGGGTGCCAGAGGTAATGTCCTCGGCCAACCTGATGGCCAAAGAACTGTTTGTCAAAGTATAAATCAGGTCCATAATTTGTTTAACCGCAATATGGAAATTACAACTGTCTGGCACCCAATACTTTTGCCCTGAAACAAGTTTGCTACTAGCATTCACTAGAAATATTTACTGTAGGACACAAGTATGGAGATATGCCCCAATATGTTCCCTAATAATCTTGAGCAGAGGAACCCCCAGGACTAAGCTCATGAAGCCATCATACTAGTAGTCAGGTGCCAGTAACACCACCTGGACCTCTGCCCAGTTGTAGGCTTTACTGACAGTTGTTTTGCAGCTAGCAACTCAAGATACTCATTGTCTGTTTTTACTGCTGCTAGATGTGCCATGAGAAACAAATAAAAACTCCTATTTGTGGATGGGACGGGCCTATTGAGGATACATTTTCAAGGTATCATTCATATCCAGCATAGTCAATGCTTGCTGCTCAGTCTTGGGTACCTGTGAAAACTCAGCTTTAAAATGCTCCAAAAGATGATGATGAGGAAGACATCTAGGGAATTCCTCTTCATCTGCACATTTGCATTCCTTCAATAGAGTGCCTCAACAGCAGAGTGAAGTGGGAAGATCCTAGAATCTGCTGTGACATACGGACCATAGAAGTCCTGCTCCACAGTGCATTGTTCGGGCTCCCAAAACATAATCATGTTTCATATATATGGCCTATCACAATATCCAGTTGGACGTCTCGATTAATTAACCTATGAGTAAAAGTTGTGCTTTTCCTTTTTAGGGTCGAGTGGCTGTTCTAATCTCTCTTTGGGCTTTTAACCACACCCATGTCACTCCTGTCACTTTTATTGGTCCGTGGGCTCGCCTTTTAAAATCCCCTTGATATCATTAGTGAAAGGCATGCAGACGTCTTGCCTTTTCTGGTGTTTACCCCTCCACGAGCGCACCAGCCTACTACTGAAAACATACAAAGCTCCACGTTTTCAGCCTGGTTTCTGGACTACCTTATGTTTTTATTTCCTACGCAGCACAATCATGCTGGGTTTTACATTCTTTCAATTTATGTGGCAAGAAAAGTTCAGTCAGGAGTTTACAATGCTAATAGCTGTAACTCGAGCAAATGCGAGACCTGCTGCATTGTGTTGTGATCCAGGAACGCGATGAAGCGAGGTAAGAGTGGAAAATGAGTTTATTCGTAAATCAAATACAGGAGCCACCACAACGCGTGTTGTTGGCAACATGCCAACCGCCGATCTCATTCCCCACGAGCTTCCCCAAGCTCTCTGTTCCAAATTCCACCACCCCGAGCCCTGTATACTAAATTCCAACTACACAGTAAACATAACATAGCATCTCTCCCTTTTTTTTTAAAATGAATAACAAACATAACAAAAAAAAACAAATATATAACTGTTAACATAAATATTGAACAATTTCTGAAAACACTCTGTTATGAGCACAGAGACTAAACCAGCAACCATCACTCATCAGACCTCAACTTCCATGGTAAAAACTTTTCCAGGGAAGATCTAAGCAAACACCCTTCTGTAAAATTTGTAGCTGAATTTTGAGTACTAGACCTATGTGAATTTTGGACATGTACCTTCGAATTACCACTTTTACACTCCTCACCATAATCACACTGACCACTAGCACTTGGAGAAAAGTCCTTGGACACCTTCACAATCTTTGACATATTCCACCACCGACCATCATCAAGCATGATCGCACTTCCACACACTTTTCTCACCCTAAAAGGTTTACTGAAACTAGCACCATCTTTTTTAACAAACATACTCTTTTTTATACGTACTAAGTCTCCAGGACAAAACACCTGCAACTTAGTGGCTTTAATCACATCGTATCTCTTCTTCATGCGTTGCTGTCCTGACTCCACATTCTCCCAACTGACACCACCTTTCATTACACTCTTTCCTTTATTTTTCAATTAACTTGCTAACCAAGATGGAAACAAGGTGGAAGTAGGTTTGCAACCTCTTAACGCTTCAAAAGGAGACACATTAGTCAAGGAATGAGGAGTGGAACGATAAACCCACAACATGGTGCTAATCGCCTCTTGGATGTCATAATTATTGTGTCTAGCCCATTTTATGCAATCCCCAACAACCCTATTCATTCTTTCGACCAAACCATTAGTTTGGGGATGATATAATGAGCTTCTCAAAATTCTAATGTCAGCTTGCTGTAAGAAGAGTTCCATTTCAGAATTAACAAACTGTACCCCATTGTCAGAAATAATAGTATTCGGGAAACCCTCGCGCATAAAAACCTCTTTAAGAAAATTGACCGCATTGGTCGCTGACGGAGCGGCACAAAAATAAACCTCTGCCCATCTGCTGTGATAATCCATGAGAACAAAGGCATAACACAAATTATGAGGAAGAAAATTAAATGGCCCAATCATATCAATACCAAGTTTAGACCAAGGTCTTTCCGGAACCTGAATAGGGTGTAAAGGCGGGGTACAAACTTTCAATCCCTTCTCAGCAGAATTGCAAATGACACAACCCTTAACCACAACATCTACATCTTTATCCATAGATGGCCACCAATAACTCTCTCTTAACCTCCTCTTGGTCATAGTAGCTCCAAAATGACCTTCATGTGCTGAATTAATCAACCCAGAACGAATACCAAACGGTGGAATGCACCTCTCACCCCTCAAAATTATCTGATCTTCAATTGAGATCTCATCCGCAACCTTACAAAACGGTTGTAGCGGTAAAGGAACATTTTTCTCTTTCGGCCAACCATTAGTCACGAATTCTTTAACTTGAACTAAAATCGGATCATCCCGGACTGCTATCTCCCAATCAGTTTTGCTAAAAGTCTTGAATACTGGAAGATCCACGCTGGCAACGAAACAATCCTCTCTATCATCCTCAGAATCAAAATCATCCAAGTCCTCAATGGGTAATCTAGAGAAAAAATCAGCCCTTACATTAAGTTTACCCGGTAAAAACTTAACCTCAACATTGTATTGCAACAATTTTGTAGCAAGACGTGCAATGCGCGGGGTAGTATAATTAGTTTTGTCACCACTCAAAATATAAAGCAGCGGTTTGTGATTGGTCACAATCACAAACTTCCTTCCCCAAACATAACTTCTGAACTTTTCACTTGCCCAGACACACGCCAATAACTCTTTTTCAATAACAGAGTAATTCAACTCTGCCTCTCTCAACACTCTAGAGGCATAACCGATAGATACTTCTCCTTGTTCAGTATCTTGGACGAGAACAGCCCCCAACCCATATTTGCTGGCATCAACCATTATTTTACACGTTAACAGGGGATCGTAAGGACGTAGGGCTTTAGCATTGGTCATTTCATACTTCACTAAATCAAAAGTGTCTTGACAACCTTTGTCCCAAACAAACACAGCACTATTTTTCATCATGTTAGACAAACACTTCATCATAGAGGCATAATTAGGAATAAACCTGGAATAAAACTCGCATAAGCCCATAAAAGAGCGCATCTCGTCCTTATTTTTAGGGGAGGGACAATTCCTAACTGCATCGACTAGACCAGGTCTTGGTTTGACACCCTCCGATGAAACAACGTGTCCCAAAAACTCAATCTTCCTCTTCCAAAATTCACACTTCTCATCTTTTACAACAACCCCACTCTCCTCAAAGACTTGTAACACTAATTTAAGTATTGCGTCGTGTTCTGTCAATTGCTTAGCAAAAATAAGTACATCATCCTGGAACACCAGAATCCCTTCAATATCCCTCAATAGTTGTGACATGATGCGCTGGAAAACTGAAGCTGCGGACGCAAGACCGAAAGGCATCCTGCGAAACTGAAAAGTACCAAAAGGAGTGTTGAAAGCAGTACAATGTTTAGAGTCTTCTTCAAGAACAACTTGGTGGTACGCTGAAGCCAAGTCAATCTTGGAAAACCATTCTGCACCATTGAGTTTACCCAACAAGTCGTTAATACTGGGCAACGGAAAAGAGTCGACCCATATTTCCTTGTTTAAACTCCTTAAGTCAACGCATAAGCGCATTTCGCCACTGCGTTTGCGAGCAACCACAATGGGAGACAACCACAAACTAGACTACACCGGTTCAATTACCCCAGACAATTGTAATTTATCCAACTCTAATTTAAGATCCTCTCTCAAGCTGAAAGGAATTGCTCTCAATTTGTGCTTAATGGGAATGGCGCCCTGTTTGATTTTGATCCTATGTTTGAAACCCTTGATACATCCCAGTTCTTTTTTAAACACACCGGGGAATGTCTTATGCAAGATTTGCAGATTTAGACCACCACAATCTTTAACCACCATTACTTGCTCACTGGTACCCGGTCTGAGTACCATACCAAAGAGGCCTTGGTGGAACCACCCTAATATGTTAAGACCCTTTACAGCAACATACACTTTTCCCCGGATTTTGCGCCCCTTGAACTCCAAAATATCTTCAATGAAACCTTCAAGTTCTATCCTCCTTCCTTCGTAGGGGACAGGAGCACTGTAAGGTGGAAATAATTTCCTAGAACCCCACGTCTTCTTAAATAAGTCTGATGTCACCATGGTGATACGTGCACCAGAATCAACGAGCAAATGAAGAATCTTGCCACCCACAGCAATGTCCACATAGGGGTCAACACACCCTTCAGGATTACCTGAAACAGCCTGTTCATCCGTGACCACAACAATCATATCATGGAACTGACTTTCCAAACTTTGTTCTGATACTTCACTGGCTTCACACACACTGTTAACTTTGATATTCTTGCTCACACTACTCTGACACACCTTAGCGAAGTGGCCTATGCGACCACATTTATGACACACAACGCTCTTGGCTGGACAACCTTTAGAGTCTTTGGCATGTGGAAAATTCCCACATCTAAAGCAAATATTTGTTCGTTTGAAAAATTGATTGGTCACAGATTTAAGTTCTTTACACGCAGAGACAACATTGATATTGACTTTCTCTTCTTCCTTGCGCTAAGCTGATAGTTCTTTAACCCCTTCGCTGCCAGGCCTTTTCCCCCTCCTGTGCCGAGCCTTTTTTTGGCTATTTGGAGCAGTTCGCGCTTAGGCCCTCATAACTTTTTGTTCACGTAAGCTACCCACGCCAAATTTGTGTCCTTTTTTTCCAACATCCTAGGGATTCTAGAGGTACCCAGACTTTGTGGGTTCCCCAGAAGGAGGCCAAGAAATTAGCCAAAAAACATTGAAAATTTCGTTTTTTTTAAAAAAATTGGAAAAATGGGCTGCAGAAGAAGGCTTGTGGTTTTTTCCCTGAAAAGGGCATCAACAAAGGGTTTGCAGTGATAAAATCACCAGCTTCCCAGCTTTCAGCAACAGGCAGACTTGAATCAGAAAACCCAATTTTTCAACACAATTTTGGCATTTTACTGGGACATACCCCATTTTTACGATTTTTTGTTCTTTCAGCCTCCTTCCAGTCAGTGACAGAAATGGGCATGAAACCAACGCTGGATCCCAGAAACCGCACCATTTCTGAAAAGTAGACAAAATTCTGAATTCAGCAAGGGGTAATTTGTGTAGATCCTACAAGGGTTTCCTACAGAAAATAACAACTGAAAAAGAAAAATATTGAAATTGAGGTGAAAAAAACATAAATTTTTCTCTAAGTTTTACTCTGTAACTTTTTCCTGCAATGTCAGATTTTCGAAAGCAATTACATCTGCTGGACTCTTCTGGTTGCGGGGATATATAGGGCTTGTAGGTTCATCAAGAACTCTAGGTACCCAGAGCCAATAAATGACCTGCACCCTGCAGTGGGTTTTCATTCTATGCCGGGTATACAGCAATTCATTTGCTGAAATATAAAGAGTAAAAAATAGCTATCAAGAAAACCTTTGTATTTCCAAAATGGGCACAAGATAAGGTGTTGAGAAGCAGTGGTTATTTGCACATCTCTGAATTCCGGGGTGCCCATACTAGCATGTGAATTACATGGCATTTCTCAAATAGACGTCTTTTTTACACACTGTCTTACATTTGGAAGGGAAAAATGTAGAGAAAGACAAGGGGCAATAACACTTGTTTTGCTATTCTATGTTCCCCCAAGTCTCCCGATAAAAATGATACCTCACTTGTGTGGGTAGGCCTAGCGCCCGCGACAGGAAACGCCCCAAAGCGCAACGTGGACACAGCCAAATATTTGAAGGAAAACAGAGGTGTTTTTTGCAAAGTGCCTACCTGTAGATTTTGGCCTGTAGCTCAGCCGCCACCTAGGGAAACCTACCAAACCTGTGCATTTCTGAAAACTAGAGACCTAGGGGAATCCAAGATGGGGTGACTTGTGTGGCTCGGACCAGGTTCTGTTACCCAGAATCCTCTGCAAACCTCAAAATTTGGCTAAAAAAACACATGTTCCTCACATTTCTGTGGCAGAAAGTTCTGGAATCTGAGAGGAGCCACACATTTCCTTCCACACAGCATTCCCCCACGTCTCCCGATAAACATGATACCTCACTTGTGTGGGTAGGCCTAGCGCCCGCGACAGGATATGCCCCAAAACACAACGTGGACACATCACAGAAAATAGACCTGTTTTTAGCAAAGTGCCTACCTGTAGATTTTGGCCTGTAGCTCAGCCGCCACCTAGGGAAACCTACCAAACCTGTGCATTTCTGAAAACTAGAGACCTAGGGGAATCCAAGATGGGGTGACTTGTGTGGCTCGGACCAGGTTCTGTTACCCAGAATCCTTTGCAAACCTCAAAATTTGGCTAAAAAAACACATGTTCCTCACATTTCTGTGGCAGAAAGTTCTGGAATCTGAGAGGAGCCACAAATTTCCTTCCACCCAGCGTTCCCCCACGTCTCCCGAAAAAAATGATACCTCACTTGTGTGGGTAGGCCTAGCGCTCGCGACAGGAACTGGCCCAAAACACAACGTGGACACATCACATTTTTTCATAGAAAACAGTGCCTACCTGTGGATTTTGGCCTCTAGCTCACCCGGCACCTGGGGAAACCTAGCAAACCAGCACATTTTTTAAAACTAGAGACCTAGGGGAATCCAAGATGGGGTGATTTGCGGGGCTCTGACCAGGTTCTGTTACCCAGAATCCTTTGCAAACATCAAAATTTGGCCAAAAAACACTTTTTCCTCTCATTTCGGTGACAGAAAGTTCTGGAATCTGAGAGGAGCCACAAATTTCCTTCCACCCAGCGTTCCCCTAAGTCTCTCCATAAAAATGGTACCTCACTTGTGTGGGTAGGCCTAGCGCCCACGAAAGGAAATGGCCCAAAACACAACGTGGACACAACATATTTTTTCACAGAAAACAGAGGTGTTTTTTGCAAAGTGCCTACCTGTGGATTTTGGCCTCTAGCTCAGCCGGCCCCGGGGGGGGGAAATGCCCTCAAATAAATTTGACCCCCCACCCCCCCAAAGCCCCCCTGCCCAGGAGCGACCCTTGCCTACGGGGTCGCTCCCCCTGCGTGACATTGGCGCCAAAAAACAAATCCCCGGTGCCTAGTGGTTTCTACCCCCTTGGGGCAGATTGACCTAAAATCGACCAATCTGCCCCCAAGGGGGGCAGAAATGGTCTAAATACAGTTTGCCCCCCAGGGGAGCGACCCTTGCCTGATGGGTCGCTTCCCATCTCTAAAAAAGCCAACATACAAAAAAAAAAACACACCAAAAAAATTTGCACTGGCGCCTAGAGGTCTCTGACCCCCCCTGGTGGCAGATCGGCCTAATAATAGGCCGATCTGCCCCCAGGGGGGGCAGAAATGGCCTAAAATAAATTTGCATCCCCAACCCCCCCACCAGGAGCGACCCTCACTTACGGGGTCGCTCCCCCTGTGTGACATTGGCGCCAAAAAACAAATCCCCGGTGCCTAGTGGTTTCTGCCCCCTTGGGGGCAGATTGACCTCAAATCGACCAATCTGCCCCCAAGGGGGGCAGAAATGGTCTAAATACAGTTTGCCCCCCAGGGGAGCGACCCTTGCCTGATGGGTCGCTCCCCATCTCTAAAAAAACAAACCTACAAAAAAAAAAAAACACACCCAAAAAATTTGCCCTGGCGCCTAGAGGTTTCTGCCCCCCCTGGGGGCAGATCGGCCTAATAATAGGCCGATCTGCCCCCAGGGGGGGCAGAAATGGCCTAAAATAAATTTGCATCCCCAACCCCCACCCCCCCACCAGGAGCGACCCTCGCCTACGGGGTCGCTCCCCCTGCGTGACATTGGCGCCAAAAAACAAATCCCCGGTGCCTAGTGGTTTCTGTCCCCTTGGGGGCAGATTGACCTAAAATCGACCAATCTGCCCCCAAGGGGGGCAAAAATGCTCTAAATACAGTTTGCCCCCCAGGGGAGCGACCCTTGTCTGATGGGTCGCTCCCCATCTCTAAAAAAACAAACATACAAAAAAAAACACACAAAAAAAATTTGCCCTGGCGCCTGGAGGTTTCTGCCCCCCCCCCCCCCGGTGGCAGATCGGCCTAATAATAGGCCGATCTGCCCCCAGGGCAGGCAAAAATGGCTTAAAATAAATTTGCATCCCCAACCCCCACCCCCCCACCAGGAGCGACCCTCGCCTACGGGGTCGCTCCCCTTGCGTGACATTGGCGCCAAAAAACAAATCCCCGGTGCCTAGTTGTTTCTGCCCCCTTGGGGCAGATTGACCTAAAATCGACCAATCTGCCCCCAAGGGGGGCAGAAATGGTCTAAACACAGTTTGCCCCCCAGGGGAGCGACCCTTGTCTGATGGGTCGCTCCCCATCTCTAAAAAAACAAACAAACAAAAAAAAAAACACCCAATTTTTTTTTGCCCTGGCGTCTACAGGTTTCTGTCCCCCCTGGGGGCAGATCGGCCTAATAATAGGCCGATCTGCCCCCAGGGGGGGCAGAAATGGCCTAAAATAAATTTGCCCCCCGAACCCCCACCCCCCCCCGGGAGCGACCCTTGCCTACGGGGTCCCCCTGGGTGACATTGGCACCAAAAAACAAATCCCCGGTGCCTAGTGGTTTCTGCCCCCTTGGGGCAGATTGACCTAAAATCGACCAATCTGCCCCCAAGGGGGGCAGAAATGGTCTAAATACAATTTGCCCCCCAGGGTAGCGACCCTTGCCTGATGGGTCGCTCCCCATCTATAAAAAAAAAAAAACACAAAAAAAAAATTTGCCCTGGCGCCTAGAGGTTTCTGCCCCACCCTGGGGGTAGATCGGCCTAATACCAATAGGCCGATCTGCCCCCAGGGGGGGGCAGAGATGGCCTAAAATAATTTTGCCCCCCCCTACCTCCCCCCACCCCCCCCCAGGGAGCGACCTTTGCCTACAAGGTCGCTCCCCTTGCGTGACGGCGCAAAAAAAAGATCCCTGGTTCCTAGTGGTTTCTGCCCCCCTTGGGGGCAGATTGACCTAAAATCGGCCGATCTGCCCCCAATGCGGGCAGAAATGGCCTAAATACATTTTGCCCCTCCAGGGTAACGACCCTTGTCCAAGGGGTCGCTCCCCATCTGTAAAACAAAAAAACAAAAAAAATCCTGGTGCCTAGTGGTTTCTGCCCCCCTTGGGGGCAGATCAGCCGAATCAAAATAGGCTGATCTACCCCCAGGGGGGCAGAAATGGCCTAAATATAATTTTCCCCCTAGGGGAGCGACCCTTGCCTAAGGGGTCGCTCCCCACCTAAAAAAAAAAGAAAACATAACAAAAAGAAAAGAAAAAAAAGAAATGATCCCTGGTGCCTAGAGGTTTCTGCCCCCCCAGGGGCAGATCGGCCTAATAATAGGCCGATCTGCCCCCAGGGGGGGCAGAAAAGGCCTTCCCAAAAAAATGCCCCCCCTGGGAGCGACCCTTGCCCAAGGGGTTGCTCCCGTTGCGTGAAATTCGCTGAAAAAAAAACTTCCTGGTGTCTAATGGTTTCTGCCCCCCTTGGGGGGAGATTGGCCTCAACAAAATAGGCCAATCTGCCCCCAAGGGGGGTAGAAATGGCCTAAATATATATTGCCCCCTAGGGGAGCGACCCTTGCCTAAGGGGTCGCTCCCCACCTAAAAAAAAAGAAAACATCACAATAAAAAAAGAAAAAAAAAAAAAGCTCCCTGGTGCCTAGAGGTTTCTGCCCCCCTGGGGGCAGATCTGCCTAATAATAGGCCAATCTGCCCCCAGGGGGGGCAGAAAAGGCCTTCCTAAAAAAATGCCCCCCCCTGGGAGCGACCCTTGCCCAAGGGGTCGCTCCCATTTGACAGTTTCATTAAAAAAAAAAAAAAATCCCTGGTGTCTAGTGGGGTTTCAAAAGCCGGATTGCAAGCAATCTGGCTTTTGAAACCCTGTGAGAGACTTCAAAGGGAAGGAAATACATCCCCATGGGATTGAAAGAGAAATGCAAAAGCATTTCTCTTTCAATCGCGCTGGAAGCTCTGCTTCCAGCGCGATGGGGAAGACCCTGTGACTAATCAGCGCGCGCTCGCGCGCTGACGTCACAGGGGGGGTTGGGGGGGTTGGGGGTGGGAGGGGAAGTAATTCCCCTTCCATCCCTGACTTTGGGGGGGTGGGGGGAAGCACACAGAGGGAGCGAGAGCGCTCCCTCTGGGCTGTGTGCCGAGGACGTAGTGGTTACGTCCTCGGCACAGCAGCACTGTGCCGAAGGACGTAACCACTACGTCCTCGGCACAGAAGGGGTTAAGAGATGCTTGAGCCAATTCAATACTCTTTGCTTGCTTAATCACATCTTCGAGTGAAGGGTCCCCCATTGTAAGTAGTCTTTGCTGGATGTGTTTATCAACACAATGTCCTATCATCTGATCCCTGACAAGTTGATCCCGAAATGTGCCAAACTGGCATTGTGCGCATAATTTACGAAGTGCACGGACAAATTCATCAATGGATTCATTTTGCAACTGGGCCCTCTTGAAAAATTTGTGTTGTAAAACAACGATGCTTGGTTGCTTATCAAATCTCAGAACCAGTTTTTTTACTATTTCTTGATATTCATCCAATTCTTCGCCTTCTGCAATCTCGATATCTGGGAGATGTTTCAGAATTTCACGGCCTTCAAAACCTAGAGAGTGTAACAACAAAAACTTTTTCCTCTCAGGTCTATAACGTGAGGCCCCAATTGCCCCTAAATAAGTTTCAAAAGCGTCAAACCACTGAGACCATAACACAGGTGGTTCTCCAGGTGTTTCCAAGAATGGCGGGGGAGCAATAACAGATTGCATAATAGAAAACAAATAGACCTTTAATGTATGAAGAACAAAACGTGGTGAATAAGAACCAGTCAATCCTAGAACTTTGATTGATTTTAGATACTGAGCAGTGAAAAGGAAACAGACAATTACTGTCTAATTCCTGTCTAACCGCACCACACCTTTTAAAGTACAAATATCAAGTTAATATTAAGCCGCCACAAGTTCCATAAGGTAAAATCTGCCTTTTTTGTAAGCCTTGTACAGTAACTTCAACAGTAACGTGAAAATCCTCCGGCAAAGAAAACAGTCCGTTGCCTAGCAATCGTTCCGCAGACGAAGGCTCATCCAAATGAGCTTTCCGGTTGCTAGGAAACAAAGTAAACTTGAATCATCCGATCGGCGAATAGACGGACGCGCGCACACCCTGCTCACGTGCTCGTTGGTCGTAGTGCGGGCTCGTGCAAGTTTGTATCGAGGCGTAGTAAAAAAAAAAAAGAAAATACGACCTTCGTGTCCAGCGATTGTAGGATCGCGGCTTTCTGACAGAGAAAGTCTTCAGCTTTGTAGACGGAAACAGGAAGGTACACTGAAGGCTCGCGCAGGTTCCGCAGTGGCTCCAGCAGTATGAACTCCTCGTTGCCAAAATTATGTTGTGATCCAGGAACGCGATGAAGCGAGGTAAGAGCGGAAAATGAGTTTATTCGTAAATCAAATACAGGAGCCACCACAACGCGTGTTGTTGGCAACATGCCAACCGCCGATCTCATTCCCCACGAGCTTCCCCAAGCTCTCTGTTCCAAATTCCACCACCCCGAGCCCTGTATTCTAAATTCCAACTACACAGTAAACATAACACATTGCAAATGCTTGTTCTAAATACTCTTGGTCCTGCTAGTGTAGCAATAGGGCTAGGGTCCTGCAGCTCTCTGAGCCTCTGGCTTTGTACTTAGCAAGAGACTCCGAGAGCTTTAGTACCAGAGCTATTGTACTTTTCAGTCCTGTGCACGTCATTCAGTCTTCGGTCACACATAACCACATCATGTTTGGGCTAGGCAATGGTTTGCAGCCAATATCCTCATTGCTGTGTGACCCTGGCTCCAGAAGCTCCACAGAATCCTAATTCAAGTAGACGAGCCTTGGTGAAACTGAGGACGGAGGTTGCTGCAGTGAGGCAACTCTGATGTGTATGGACCATAAGCCCTGGAATCCACCCTACTCTAGCTGCACCACTGAGCCTGAACAGATCAAATTCCCCGTCATGTTTCCCCTAGCTTGCAAGGCAAACGGGCAGCGATAACAGAAAGAAAATAATCAAGAGAACAAAAATAATTATGCTAAACATATTGGCTGTTCTCTCCAACTCAAGAGGACAGAACAGGAGATGTGATACAGGAAGTAGGGATTTATGGATATTAAATGGGATTTTAAATAAGTTTAATACAAAGAAAAAAGTTATAGAATTTAGATTGAAAGTCTCAGGACTAGGACTCATGTATCTCACTGAGCAAGGGCCGTGACGAGGACTGACAAGGTGACAATAAATGGATTAACTACGTTGCGTGTAAAAGACAGCCCCTGACTGGGCAATAATGCCTTGTGTTTCTTCCGACTAGCTCAAAATATTGCTCTTTTGCCATGTCCATTCTGAAAATAACGAATGTTACTATTTTCCGATTATTAGTACTCAATTTATCCACCTCGGAAAAATAGACAGCTCACACTGCCTTGTGGAGGTTTGAACTCATGACCGCCAAATATCTGCATTTTTGTATTTGCAAGTGTACAGCTCACTGAGACATCCCCAGAACGATAATCATGCAAAATCATTCACTTTTCATCTACGACCTTTAGCACACGAGAAACACGGAATTCACACCATTAAGGCAAATGCTGCCTACCTGCTGGTGACTGGCATCCTAACTCCCCTTTCCCATTCAAAGGGAAATGCAAAACTATTAAAAAGATGCCATTTTTATGCAGTTCAATCGAGAAAGAGCCGAGGAAATAATAACCTGCAGCGAATTGTACATAGCAAATTCATGGTTTAAATTACTGATTTATTCCTTAAAAGACAGCACAGAATCTATCACAGGCACGATAAGCAACATCCTCTCCTCTATCTGCATAAAACCTATGTACCTGGCCGTATCTGGCGGGAAGTGAAATCAGATTCCCCTGCTTTCAGGCGCGCATCTGCCTCCCGTGAGATATGCCTCCTTTATCACTGATAATAGGCTAACCTAAATACAAGTGGCAGGAAGTGAGAAAGCATGTGCATTACCAGTCTGCACCACTTTCCATATTATTTAAAAAAATATAGAAAATATGCGCATGTTCGTGTAGGACCTCCACTGCAAACACTACTTGGTGCGTACAAGGATACAGGACGTGATAGAGAGGATGATTTCATCAAAATGAACTGATTAGAAAGCAGACTTTTGGCCTGATTTAGAGGTTGGCGGATGGGTCACTCTGTCACAAACGTGACTGATATCTAGTCTGCCTTATTACGAGTGCACTTTATCCTAAGGCACTTGTAATAAGGCGGACAGAATATCCATCATGTTTGAGACAGAGTAACCCCTGTGCCAAACTCTAAATCTGGCCTTTTGTTCGTTTGAGTTGGGATTCAAGCTGTCCTTTAACTGTTTGTTGTGTATGTTGTCTTTAAAGGCTGGTCTGAGAGAAAATACATATTTTAAAGCTGTGCAAAATGCAGTGTTGCTTTATTTTGTCCCAGGGAGGGGTTCCATGAGTGTTGTGTGGGTGTTCCCACACAAAACCCATGAATTTTGATGCATTCCCGATTTACCAGAAGTGGTGGACCTGGGACTGCGTAAAAACCTACACCTACCCAGGTGAGGTATAACAAGGAGAAATACCTTTATTTCTCCTCTTTAGTTATTCTGCAGTACACATGGAAAGAGGAATGTGTCTCAGGGGATTGGTTTTTTGCAGGAAGATACCACCTCCGATATGAGAACAATCCTCTTTACAACAGAGGCACCCTTGCACCCAGGGTGCCTTCATTGGTGCTAGACTGCCAAAATGGCATCAGCACACGGACAAAGGCAGGGATGCGCTGCATTCTTTTAAATACAACCCATTCCTGCCCTTTCCCTGCGATGCAGTGTAGCAAGGTGATTCGCTGCGCTGCATCCAGTGCTTAATTTGTAAATAAAGAGGTGCCGGTGCTCAAAGCCCTCCTCTTAAACACGAGACTGCTGTAATTAAATCTGCCAGCACTGAATACTGAGGCAGCGTAATCCTGAAGCCATCTCGGGCCTCTTCAATCCATTTACGGCCACCCCTGGCCCATCAGCTCATCCTGCAACTTTCTACTTTCTCCCTTTATGACGGTTTTTAGTTTTTTCTTCTTCCGTCTTTCCCGTATGTGTCTTTTGCGGGGAGCAAATGCTTGAGGCATAAGAATAAGCCCCAGCCCTCACAAATAAGTGCCGGTGCTCAGCACCGGAAACAAGAAGCACAAATTAGGCACTGGCTGCATCACTTGGAGTAGAAGATACTAACTCCTGAGGCGAATAGCCGGGAGCACGCTTGCTTTTTTTTAAAAACAGAATTGTATTGAATTGTGTGTTTTTATCTGACAAGCACTTCCCCCTGAGCACTCCCCAGCCCTTCCTGTTTTTGGGATTCCCCGCGCAGTCGAGCTAAGGGCTGACGCGGGTTTGAAATCTCTTGGCGCCTTTTCGCCACTCAACTCTGGCCACGCCCACACCCGGGAGGCCACGCCCACTGAATCCTCTACATAAGGCGCGCTGAAGCCAGAGCCCGCAGTAGAAGATACTAACTCCTGAGGCGAATAGCCGGGAGCACGCTCGCTTTTTTTTAAAAACAGAATTGTATTGACTTGTGTGTTTTTATCTGACAAGCACTTCCCCCTGAGCACTCCCCAGCCCTTCCTGTTTTTGGGATTCCCCGCGCAGTCGAGCTAAGGGCTGACGCGGGTTTGAAATCTCTTGGCGCTTTTTCGCCACTCAACTCTGGCCACGCCCACACCCGGGAGGCCACGCCCACTGAATCCTCTACATAAGGCGCGCTGAAGCCAGAGCCCGCAGTAGAAGATACTAACTCCTGACGCGAATAGCCGGGAGCACACTCGCTTTTTTTAAAAAACAGAATTGTATTGAATTGTGTGTTTTTATCTGACAAGCACTTCCCCCTGAGCACTCCCCAGCCCTTCCTGTTTTTGGGATTCCCTGCGCAGTCGAGCTAAGGGCTGACGCGGGTTTGAAATCTCTTGGCGCCTTTTCGCCACTCAACTCTGGCCACGCCCACACCCGGGAGGCCACGCCCCCCCCTCCCTATAAAATCATGTGCCACCCCCGGACGCGCAGCGGACGCGTGCTGCGGGCGCGCCGAAGGCGCGCTAAAGGCACGCCCGTCTGCGCCCGTCCGCGGCCGGACGGGGACAGGGGCCACCCCCCCTGTCCCTCGCCCCATGATTCAATATAACCCAGCTGACCTTCTCAAACATAATCCTCCCAGGGAAGCTCGCTGCCTCCACCGCTACCACCCCCTAAGCCTTCCATCCGTCTGCCAATCCTGCAATACCAGACTAAACAGCACTCAGCAGACATCGGACCAGCAAAATTATTCCTTATTACTTTTAAACTGTAGATCTCTGCCAAAACATAGTGCAGATATCTCCCTATTAATAGAAGACCGGGCACCTGATGCCATCTTTCTGACAGAGACTTGGCTGACTCCGGATTGTGACCCCGACGTGATCCAAGCACTACCCTCTGGCTACAAGATCTCACGCAGAGATCGCACGCAAGGTAAGGGAGGAGGTATTGCAATTATTCATAAATCCCAGTATCATTGTTACTGTACCCCAGACCCACTTCAGGACTGCGAAAGCATGGCTTTCTGCCTGAAATTTACCCCCAATGACAGTCTAACAGGAGTTCTCGTGTATCGTCCCCCAGGCTCACTTTACGACTTTCACTCCCTACTCCCTCCGCTAGCAGCAGAATACGTAATGTCATCCTCCAACTTTACGATTCTTGGAGATTTCAACATGCACTTTGATAATATCAATGACGGCTCCACTAGGGAGCTAGTCGGAAGCCTGGCTGCGATTCAACTGGAGCAACTAATCCAGTCTCCTACCCACGACAAGGGCCACCTGCTTGACCCTGTCTTCACTAATTGCCCCAACCTTTCGGTCGGCACCATCAAACATCTTCCCAGGACCGACCACTTTCTTATCCCCCTTGACTGGAAGATCCACAAATTCACTCCTCCCATTCCTACACCACGTAAAATGAGGAAATGGTCTAAGCTTCCATTGGTACAATGGTCAAATCTATTATCTGACACAAAGCCGTCTCTATCCCAAGACCCCATACTTGACAATAGCAAAGTCCACAAATGGATCGAGGACTCCATTGATTCCATTCTCCCCATGAGGAGAACCATTCTAAAAAGAGCACGAGCAACCGTTCCGTGGTATTCAGACAAGCTTAGGAAGAAAAAACAGCAGTGTAGACAATCTGAAAGAAAATGGCGCATGGGATACGACCCCGTAGAAAAAATCAGGTATAGAGAAGCCATTAGGACCTATAAACTGGAAATCAATATAGCCCAATCCATCTACTTTAGAGAGAAGATTATGGTGGTCATTCTGACCCTGGCAGTCTTTGACCGCCAGGGCGGAGGACCGCGGGAGCACCGCCGACAGGCCGGCGGTGCTCCAATGGGGATTCCGACCGCGGCGGTAAAGCCGCGGTCGGACCGGCACCACTGGCGGGGTCCCGCCAGTGTACCGCGGCCCCATTGAATCCTCCGCGGCGGCGCAGCTTGCTGCACCGCCGCGGGGATTCCGACCCCCCCTACCGCCATCCAGATCCCGGCGGTCGGACCGCCGAGATCCGGATGGTGGTAGGGGGGGTCGCGGGGCCCCTGGGGGCCCCTGCAGTGCCCATGCCACTGGCATGGGCATTGCAGGGGCCCCCGTAAGAGGGCCCCTACATGTATTTCACTGTCTGCTGCGCAGACAGTGAAATACGCGACGGGTGCAACTGCACCCGTCGCACAGCTTCCACTCTGCCGGCTCGATTCCGAGCCGGCTTCATCGTGGAAGCCTCTTTCCCGCTGGGCTGGCTGGCGGTCTGAAGGCGACCGCCCGCCAGCCCAGCGGGAAAGTCAGAATTACCGCCGCGGTCTTTCGACCGCGGAACGGTAACCTGACGGCGGGACTTTGGCGGGCGGCCTCCGCCGCCCGCCAAGGTCAGAATGAGGGCCTTTGTCCGCCAAGTCCAAACCAAAAGAAATCTATCAAATAGTTAAGAGCCTTTCCAAGATCTCCGCTCCGGCCGCTCCAGCCGAAAACCCCACAGATAGATGCAACGAGTTAGCTGAATTTTTTTTACTAAAAAATAAATAAAATCTATTCATCATTCTCAACCCCTGTACCTGAACCCATAGCCACTGAACCTTGTTCTCCTACGCTGAATGAATCCCCCGCGCAAGCAATGCTAAACAAATTCCCACTAATGGACTCAGACTCACTTCAATCCCTGGCCTCACAAATAAAGTCTGGCTCCCCCCGTGACCCTGTACCCCCGTATGATGAACATGGTTAGCCAAGTCATTTTCCCCACTATCTTGGAATTCCTCAACGGCTCTATATTAAAGGCCGTAGTGCCCCCAACCTGGAAACAGGCGATGGTGAGAGCACTACTCAAAAAACCTACCCTCAACCCGAATGACCCAAATAACTATCGTCCCATCTCCCTGCTACCCTGGATAGCCAAAATTTTGGAGAAACATATTAACATTCACCTCACTAAATTCCTTGAAGAGAACCAGCTTCTGGATTCCACCCAGACCGGATTCCGTCCCAAACACGGCACAGAAACAGCCCTCCTAGCCGTGACGGAGTAATCCAGGAGGATCCTGGATCAGGGGGGATCAGTGGCAGTGGTCCTCCTGGACTTAAGTGCCGCGTTCGACACTGTCTGCCACAAAACTCTTCTTTGCCGGCTATCTCATCTGGGACTCGCCGGGGCCGCCCTTGACTGGCTGAGCTCCTTTTTGAGCGGAAGGACTTTTCAGGTCTTTGATGGCGACTCCTGCTCCACCAGTAGATCCCTGGATTGTGGGGTGCCCCAGGGCTCCTCCCTAAGCCCCACGCTGTTCAATGTGTACATGAGACCGCTGGCTGGGGTTGTCCGCCAATATGGTATTAAAATCATTTCTTATGCGGACGACACCCAGCTGGTGGTCTCCCTGGCACAGAAGAACAGCGGGTCCCATCGGGACAATCTGGCGGCCTGCATGGAAGAGGTGAGGAAATGGATGACAGCATCCTCATTAAAATTAAACGGGGATAAAACCGAGGTCATGCTCCTCGGCCCCTCCACCCTCACTGACTTCGACCGGCTATGGCCCCCTAGTTTAGGCCCACCACCTACTCCGCAGGAGAATATTAAAAGCCTGGGAGTGTGGCTTGACAACTCACTCACTCTGAACACCCAGGCCACTAAAACTTCAGCAACTTGCTTCGGCATCATCCGGATGCTGAAGAAAATTTTGCCTCTCCTACCTTTCGAAGCCCAACAGGTGGTTATTCAGGGCCTCATCCAGTCCCGGATAGACTTCAACAACGCTCTCTATCTGGGATCCCCTGAATTCGTGCTGCAAAAACTACAGCAAATCCAAAACTGTGCTGCATGTACGCTACTTAAGATACCGAGAAGAGAATCTGCCAAAACAGGAATTCGATCACTCCATTGGCTCCCGGTGAGGGATAGAATAAAATACAAAGCCCTATGCATATCCCATCAAGCATTTCACAGAGCATACCCAGAGATCAATCATTCTCTTCTCACTCCCTATCTCCCCGGGAAAATGCTGCGCTCATCCAACGCATTTCTAGCCACCGTACCTAGAATTAAGAGGTCAAGAGCAGGAGGCAGGGCATTCACCCTCAACGCCGCCAAATTATGGAATTCACTTCCCCTATCCCTTAGATCCAATCCCATCCTCCCTTCCTTCCGCAAGGAATTAAAAACTTTCCTGTTCAGGAGCTAATTCCCCATTGACTCCCTCAGTGAACCGGTTTTTTCTACTTAGCGCTTGGACGCCTTAGGGCAGCAGTCGCGCTTTATAAATCCCCTTTCATTTCATTCATTTCATTTCACTTGGCCATCAGTATGGCCCCTAGTATGTAATGTCTAAACTACTAGTAACCTTCACTAGTCCAACTTTTCCTTCCTTGTCCCAATACTTACTTCATTGAGGAAAGACTTGCCACCACCAAGGGGCACCTCTTATCCAACCTTCTTTTTTTTCCTTCCTCTCGTAAATTTCCCTTCTGGCTGCACTTCTAATTAGTGTCTTTAAAGGATGCATGAATGCTTCTTTCACCCTGTTTTTCCCAAGGCAATTATTACATTGCAATAAGAAGACTCAATGGGTAGAAATTTGGGGAATTTAGGTTCTGGGATGAGAATGAGAGAATATGAGTAACGTAAGTTAGTGGTAAGTAATCTAGACATTACCTTATCATCTCAAGTGTCTTATTTCTTTTCTGACTTTGTTTAGAAAGTACCCTAGTAGCTGTCTTTGTCTCAAGCCAGGCAACATATAAAAACACACCCAAACTCAAAATAATGTCATACTCTCATCTTTATTATGACACTACTCCTAAATGAAATAACAGAAAAATATTAAGGCGCAAAACCTTTGACAATATACTTCTGCCCGAAACCAATTAATCTTCGTGAGTCATATCAGTTTTGTAACGTGTAATAAACGTAGAAGAATTGGATTAGGTTGCACATGCAGAAATAGTAGCACCACCCACTCAGCCCAAGTGGTGCCCTTCTCACCGTGGATCCTGGCTGGATGCATCACAGAATTTCCAGCCCAGCTTGACCATAATCAGCATAAATAACCTTTCTATTCATCAATAAGACTTGCAACCCCTCTTTTCTGTTTCAAAATACATGCAAAGTTTGTCACATTGCCTGTATTCAGCAAGTCTACAAAAGTAAATCTTTACAGCTCTAATAACATCAATAAAATGTAACTGAATCTCTTGCTCGATTAGGATACAGTACACGCACCGTTGATTCCTAGTCCATGAAAAATAATGAATTTATATTTTTAATAAGTCTTGGAGCCATTGGTAAAACCATACAATCGTCAAAGACCCTCCACAAAGGAGGACAATTAATCAACGGAACCTAATTCCTTTATTCAGGCATAAAGCAACCTTAAGTGACCGAAATGTCCCAGATATTTTTTCAAAAGGTTCAAAAGGAGGAGTCTGCAACATCTTTAAATAAAAGGAAGGCCACATGCATGAGCTAAACTCCAAATTTTTGGTCTAAACAATAAGAAACCATAAAATGAGTGTGCAGTCAACGTTTCTGTCAATGCCAAACATCCCCAAGGAGACATAAAGCATCAGAGTGCTGCCCATTGCAATTTTAATGTAGAAACTACCAGATTTCAATCAGAGCCATCCTGCAAAAATGTAAGAATCAACCTCAGGCACACTGAATCAGAGACAAATGTCTTGATTGTTACCTTTGCACGAGGAGTCCAGTGGTGATCATAAGATGTCCTAGAGAATAGTCATGTTCATGCTTTAAGAAAGCCAATACAGACAGAGAAATTCCAAAATCCAAAAGCCCTCATCACTCAACCTCCTCACCTGTAAACACAGGCAGAGGGTTGACGCCACTGCTAAAGGTGGATCATGTAGAGGATACAGAACTACCGGAATATTCTATTCCTTCTCCATTGCCAGTTGTGAAGGAAAGAAGACATGGCCTTCTGGGCAATATGACAGGGCTATGATCAATGTGCTTGGTCTCTTTGTATGTTTATCAATAGTCTTGCAATTAATCAAACCGGGGGGAATGCAAACCACAGTCCTACCAGACATGGAGAATTTAAAGGATCTGCCCCTATTACTAATGAATCGCATTATATGTATAATAATAATGAGGGACAGAAGGTGACTGGCAATTTGATCGTCAGGAATCAGCCTCAGACTCTGAGTTTTCTGCTGGCTAGGACAACAGAAAAACAGCTACAGCAAATCAGGACATCCCTCTTAAAGGGGCCTAGCAATTGCAGCAGTGGCACAAAGAAACACAATCCTGGAAACTCTGGAAGATGGCAAAGTGGAACCTGGAGGGGCCTTTTACAGCTGGGACTGAAAAGCTTCCAGTGAAGCCAGGAACTTGTTTCACTTCCGGGATATGAAATGTAGTGACAACAACAATTGAGGACTGCACTTGGCAACAGCGGGTGTTGGGCTTCCTCCACTTCCATTTGGCATTCTTACGTTTCTTGTGTTGTTCCTTTCCTGGATTCTCTTGTCAGTTAGTCCTCTCTTAGGCAGGACTCCACCATTTTCCTACTACCCTCCATTTCCCTGCCGTCTTGTACTACTTACCATTTGGCGTTCCTCATCACGTTTGCTCTTTTGGACCTAGGATTCATAGACTGTAGACTCGTTTCATCAATGCTTCCTACCTTTTTGGTTCTTTGGCTGTATCCTGGTAGCTGGGATGGCTAGTTACAGCACTTCTCCTTCATGAGTCTAGTATGATCCTAATGTGCTGTGTGCCTTCGATGTAGAAGCCCAAAGATCTAGGAGGTCCTTGTGAATTCACAGGATGTGCTGAGCTGCATTTCCATCAGGACCATGTTTGTCTATCACTCCTCTGACCCCTGCCAATACTAGTTACTAAATACAGAAGTGAAGATTGTAACCCAAATGGCAGCACTTGACATTGCCAATGATAACTTTCCACTAAAAGCCTGAGAATCCTGTGATGGCTAAGAGAGCTTTTCATGAGGGAAATGTAAAGGTCTGCATATTGCAGATATATAAACTATGAAAGTCCCCTTGATACATTAGAGGCATTAGCTTGAAATGAGTTGTATTCACAAAACAATTTATGTCCTTCATATTTGTATCTGACATTTTCTGAACCTTTGCTGATTATGACCTTTTTTGTACTAATGAGCTGATGCTTTCTTGGTAGGCCTGAACTCTTGTTATGTCCTGCGGCAAAGGGGTTATCATGGTACCTGAATGAAGTAAAGTTTATTGTGCATCCTACTAATTTCACCTCCGACACATTAGACATTGTTGCTAGACCTCTCAAGACAGACTCCAACTGGATGAGACGCCAATAGATTCGTAGCATAGCCATGGATGCTGGTGTGTAATCTCTTTAGTCTCCACAGGTAGATGAGAAGACCCTGAACTATTGATTAATAACTTACCCTAATCAATGACTATCTCCTCTGGCATGGACATTCATATGTTTTGCACTCTTCAAAGTATTTTAAATGATGGCAGGATGACTAAGCATGCTTCTGATTCTTGAAAAATGCAGGTACATCCATAGTTAATTGGACACCAAACAGCCTATAATAGAAAAGAGCATTTTTAGTACACAGGCCTTTTGAGTTGCATAAGTCTTCCATGCTCTAAAATGTAAATGAGGTATTGCCGCAACTACACCTCCTGATGCGTTTGTCAAAGTCTTTAAGTTATAAACAGAACATCAGGTAAAACTTTGCTTGTACTTTCATCTGAGTCAACAGCTAAGAACAATCTTCCCCTTTCTGGATTGCCAGAGCTAGGTCCTGAAACTGATTTACTAAAGATTTATATGCATACACTATATATATTTCTGCTCTGAAATACTTGGGCCTGCATACACTCTCTTAAGAGCTGCCTCAGCCTTTCTGTGTACAGGATTTGCAATAACTTCTATCACAACATGTTCTGTGGTCAGTGCTGTTTGTCTTGTTAAATTTACCAGCACAGGATCAATTATTAAAATGTGACGAATCTCTGTATCACCTTTTCGATAGAGGATACACATGACCCAGAAATTTAGGTGCCAAAGAATGTTCTTGATCTTTCCCATCCCTTTTCATTGGACACTGAACTTGAGAATATATCTGCAATTTTGTAGCAGTGGGTCTATGAAATTGATGGGACAATTTCCCACTTTGTCATTTTTCACCATCTGGCTGCAATTAAAAGATAGAGGATAAACACAATACTACACCATGTAATTTTAATGTCTGAATGTATTTGCCTCTAAAAACCACGGGGCCTGATCAAAATCATCTCCTTCTTCATCATACTCATGAGAAGGCCATGAAAACTTCACAGAAGATGGTGAAAAAACAGACAACCAGGGAACCTATTCACAGGCCTATACCCATACATATGTGAAAGTAACCAAGACTTTGAAGCACGAACCGGACTGCCTAGCCGGCCAAACTGCTGTGAAGCCTTATAGAAAAGGATTAGTACAGGACATTTGCCCGCTTCATATATATTCATTTCTACAAATGTTAGCTGAACTGGAGTCAGAATAGTAATTGTGCCCCTCCTCTCCAAATATAGGTATCTTTATGTATCTTGGTTGTATTATGGTACTCTCCTGTCCCCAAATACATGGAATTTCCTCTATGTTTGTTGATCTGGTCTCAGAATAACAAATATGAAGCCCCTCCTCCCTCCATTAAACATGTGTACTTTCCACAATGCTTGTTGGCTTACAGAAACAATAGTAAAAATCACCACCTAAATATATGCACTTCCCCTCAGTGTTTGTTGTGCTGCTGTGAAAATGATAAACTGGAACAAACATATGCACTTTCCCAAATATTTATTGGGCTGGAGCAACATAGTAATTCTGCCACCCCATGCCCAATTTCTGTATTTTTCTTAATGTTTGATGGATTGGAGTTACAGCAGTGCATTCTAAATGTTTTTAATGTATACAACATCAATTATACATTTTGGACTGCATATAAATTAGTAAAGAGTACTTACTTTTGAAATTTTAAATGTAATGGGTATTTTTATACCTATATATATAGTTTAAGTTTGAATAATCTTTTTTACAAATACATATACATTGTTACTAATATAATATAAGTATTACTGACCACAATATTTTTGTAGTTGATAATTTGGTACTTTATATTATAAGTGTGTAAAGCCAATATTTTTAATGCCAACATTTTCTCATCAATATTTTCATCCCACAATAACAGCCATGAATTATTACTGAATCCTCAGAAGTTGATGGGGGTCCATTGTACTGCTAAAGAACTTTTGAGTGTGCATTTATTAAAAAAGTACCAGTGTTAACCCCTTCGCTGCCAGGCCTTTTCCCCTCCTGTGACAAGCCTTTTTTTGGCTATTTGGGGCAGTTCTTGCTTAGGCCCTCATAACTTTTTGTTAACATAAGCTACCCATGCCAAATTTGCGTCCTTTTTTTCTAACATCCTAGGGATTCAAGAGGTACCCAGACTTTGTGGGTTCCCCTGAAGGAGACCACGAAATTAGCCAAAATACAGCGAAAATTTAGTTTTTTTTAAAAAAATTGGCAAAAGGGCTGCAGAAGGCGGCTCGTGGATTTTTTCCTGAAAATGGCATCAACAAAGGGTTTGTGGTGCTAAAATCACCGGCTTCCCAGCTTTCAGGAACAGGCAGACTTGAATCATAAAACCCAATTTTTCAACACAATTTTGACATTTTACTGGGACATACCGCATTTTTACTATTTTTTGTGCTTTCAGCCTCCTTCCAGTTAGTGGCCAAAATGGGTAAGAAACCAATGCTGGATCCCAGAAAGCTAAACATATCTGAAAAGTAGACAAAATTCTGAATTCAGAAAGGGGACATTTGTGTAGATCCTACAAGTGGTTCCTACAGAAAATAACAGCTTAAATAAAAAAATATTGAAATTGAGGTAAAAAAAACAGCCATTTTTCTCCACGTTTTACTCTGTAACTTTTTTCTGCGATGTCAGATTTTTGAAAGCAATATACTGTTACGTCCACTGGACTCTACTGGTTGCGGGGACATATAGGGTTTGTAGGTTCATCAAGAACCCTAGGTACCCAGAGCCAATAAATGAGCTGCACCTTGCAATGAGTTTTCATTGTATGCAGGGTATACCACAATTCATTTGGTGAAATATAAAGAGTCAAAAATATTTATCAAGGAACCCTTCATAGTTCCAAAATGCGCACAAGATAAGCTGTTGAGAATCAGTGTTTTTTTCACATCTCTAAAATCCCGGGGTCTCTATACTAGCATGTTAATTATAGGGCATTCCTCAAATTGACGTCTTTTTTACACACTGTCTTAAATTTGGAAGAATAAAATGTAGAGAAAGACAAGGGCAATAACACTTGTTCTTCTATTTTGTGATCCCCAAGTCTCCCGATAAAAATGGTATCTCACTTGCGTGGGTAGGCCTAATGCCCGCGAGGGGAAACACAACATGGATACATCACATTTTCCCAAAGAAAACTGGCCTGTTTTTTGCAAAGTGCCCAGCTGGGGATTTTGGCCTCTAGCTCAGCCAGCACCTAGGGAAACCTAGCAAACTGATATGTTTTTGAAACATAGACACCCAGGGAAATTCTGAAAGGGGTGACTTGTGGGGCTCTCATCAGGTTCTGTTACCCAGAATCCTTTGCAAACCTCAAAATTTGACAAAAAAACACTTTTTCCTCACATTTTGGTGATAGAAAGGTCTGGAATCTGAGAGAAGCCACAAATTTCCTTCCACCCAGCGTTCCTCCATGTCTCCCAATAAAATGGTACCTCACTTGTATGGGTGGCCAAGGTGCCTGCAACAGGAAAAGGCAAAAAACGTGTAGAGATTGAGGGGATAGCACAGCGAGTTGATAAGCACAATTTTTTCTGTTATGCATTTTTAGGGTGACTCTGCTTTGTGGACCCACCAAGTGAGATATCATTTGACTTGGGAGACTGAGGGAAATGCTGGGTGGCAGGAAATTTGTGGAAGCGCGATGATTCTACAAAGAAAAGTGTGGAAAATTTGCTTTGTTAAGTAAATTTAGAGGTTTGAGGAGGATTCTGGGTAATAAAATGTTAGAGAATCCATGCGAGTCACACATCCCTGGACTCTTCCAGGTGCCTAGTTTTCAAAAATGTCTGGGTTTGGTAGGTTTCCCTAGATGAAGGCCGCACGCGGGACCAAAAACGCAGGTGCCCCTCCCCCCAGAAACACAGGTAGTTTTGTAATAGATCATTTTGATTTGTCCACGTCCTTCTGGGATGTTCCAAACACTAAAATTGTGAAAAGAAATGCACTAGGGTTATGTTAAAAAGACCCCTAACCCACCATCCAAGTTGGTGGCATGCTTCATCATCGGGGTCCCACCCGAGACACCTAGCATGTCACAGGGGTGCTGAGACACCTGATTACAGCGGAGCAGTTTTTTTTTTTTTTAGCTCACATACTGGTTGGATTTGGCACAAGGGTGTGTGATCGTCAGTTGATCAAATTTTATTAACAAGAGATTTCACAAAAATTAAATGCACTGTCAATAACTGAAAGGTCAACAAACTGAACCAATGACTCACAGCTCATGAGCTGTAAAGCCCCAACAAGGCACCAACCACTTTACAGTCCATTCCCCCGCTTTCATACATGACATGCACAAGACCATTCATGCCACCAGCCACGGGCCCAGCACATTACAACACTCGCATCCACAGACTGCGCCATTCAAGGGCCCATCACTTTTATGCAACCACATGCCTGACACAGCAATCACACCAGCTGATAGGAGTGTGTGGAATGGCGTTTGGTTAGCAGTGTGTTACAGTGGCCAACAGCAAGTCACTATTTACACCGCCAGCCAAGCGCCACTCCACGCATACTGGCAGCCAAGCACCACTCCACACACACTGCCAGCCAAGCGCCACTCCACACACGCTGCCAGCCAAGTGCCACTCCAGGCACACTGCCAGTCAAGCGCCATTCCAAGCACAATGCCACCACTTTTTTTTTTAAACATCAAGGAAACCACTAACTAATTAGAAATAAGTACAAAACTACAAACATAAAAGCTTTAACTAAATGCATGACAGTAATGCCAACCGAAAAACTAAGTTTATAAAAACAAATGAAAATATAAAACAGGCAGTTTATGCTCAGGGTTTTTACCAATAATATTTTTGAGTGTGGTAACTGCTGAAACAGCCACCCACACACAGCCCAAGCTTTGAAGGACATTCAGGGCAGAACATCCTAGTCTCCTTCCGGATACCTTTTCAAGCACAGACTCTACATCTCTTAGCAGGAAAATCTTTTTGGGCCCTTGGAGGAGTGTGCTCACCACAGTGGCAATCTTTCAATCCATCCACATCCACCTCCACCACTGCTTCTCCAGGAACTCTTGCCTATTCCAGCACAACAAGGCTCGCTATGACAGACTCCTGAAATTTCACAAATGTCATCCTTGACTCTGGAGAGCTATTCATGAACACAAAAAAAGCATTAAAAGTTGCCAAGTGGAACAAGTAAACTGCTAATTTCTTATACCAAACATACTCCTTATGAGCAGCAGCGTAAGGTTCCAAGCTCTGATCTACTCTATCAACACCACCCATGTGCTTATTGTAGTCTAAAATGCACACAGGTTTGCGCACTTAAGCAACTTGACCCCAAACAGCCACAGATAAAGTACTCTCATAATTGATGGTAGTTAGCATGTACACATCCCTCCTGTCTACAAATTTCAGAGCTAGCAGCTCATCATTCCCCAAGGCACTGCACTGTCCCTTCTCAAGTTTTTTACAGACAAGCTCTCTTGGATAGCCTTTCCAATTAGAGCAGATTCTGCCACAAGCAACAGTCTCCACTCTGAACAATTCCTTGAATAACTGAACTCCAGTGTAGAAGTTATCTACATATAAATGGTGACCTTTGTTAAACAGTCGTCTACCAAGTTCCCACATAATTTTGTTACTAACTCCAAAAGTGGGCGGACAACCAGGTGAGTCAATACAGGAAATATAGCAGTTGCCGGACTAGCAGTAGGACCAATATGAAGATAGTGATGGCTTCCTTATCAGCCCCATCAAAAAAGTTAAACCCAAGAACTTTTTCAAATCTTCAAGATTTGTGGGAATCCACCAGCTAGCTCTAGAGTGTGGCCTAAGTCTGGCAGCGTTGTCCCTCAAATACTGCTTCAAATACAAATTAGTCTGCTCAACTAGCTCTTCCAAAATTACATCGTCCATAAACAACTGAAAGAAATTGATAGGCAAAAAGTTTTCCGTATTCACTCTTCACCCTGGGAGACCAGTGAAGGCAGACAACTGTGGCTGCTCCATGTTTGGGGCAACCCAGAGTTCAGGTCTTCCAATGGGAAGCCTTTCAGCTGCTGGCTGCTGCACCATTGGCACATCACTGTCTTCCTCTAAAGCAGGCACTTCATCAGCACTAAGAGTCGCTTCTTCATCAGAAAATTCCCTGCTGACAGAAAATTCACTTCCAGAATCTTGCACTTCCTCCTCTGCCTCAGATGCAGAGTCAGTCTCATAACCATGGTCAGAAGACGACTCAAAAAGCACACCAACAACCTGCTGAGCGGTCATCCTACGTCTAGCCATGGTCCTTCCTACGAAAAGTAACTGGACAAATGAACCACCAACAAGCAGCACTGTGTAAGATAAGTAATAAACAAAGTGTGGCTTTATCACTAAGTCCCTGATTTATACTTTTTGATGCTAAACTGCGCTAATGCAGTTTTTACATCAAAAAGTTTAGCGTTGACTAGCGCCATTATTTAATACCACCCAGGTGTCATATTTATACTATGATGGTGGGTGGTGCTAAAAATAGCCTAGAGTAATTTTTCCCAGCTTTAACCATTGCACCTTGTCGTAAGGCAAAATTACATTAACAGAGGAAAAATTACTATAATCCGTTCTACATGTGAACATGTCGCAAAATGGAAATGCACTATTTTTGCCCGCAATAGCGTCAAATACAGACTCTAATGGAGAAAATAGTGCAAAGGAGTGACAAAATGGACCCAGGAAGCCAGGAGGGACCCCAGGGAGACCCCAGTCACCAGGAATCAGCCAGGAGGACACAGACATGACCCAGAGGAGGGAGAAGAAAAAGAGAAAGTGTTGTTTCAGTGATGAGGAGCATGAAATACTGGTGAGAGAGGTGACGGAGCATCAAAATCAACTATTCGTCACCTCAAAATTGCCAATTGGAAGGAGAGAGGCAATTTGGCAGCAGATAATAGACAAGATTAACAGTGTGGCAGAGGTCAGGAGAAATGTAACTGTGCAAGAAACGCCGGCATGACTGCAAGCGAATGACAAAGGAAAAAATGACAAGGAACAGGAAGTCAGCACTGCAAACTGGAGGTGGGAGTCCAGCAACACAAGAGGACTTGGACGAGATGGAGGAGATGGTTGCAGTGGTCATCCCGGAGGAAATTGTTACAGGAATCTTAGGACAGGACAGCGCAGACTACTAGGAAACCCCACAAATGCAGGGTAAGTTGCATGGGGGAAATTTATGCTTAAATGTCAAGTGCAAGAAGGGAGAGGCACATAGGACTCACACAATGCATGTCAAAGGAGCGCAGAGGGACACAATGCACATAAAGCAAGTTGCACCATGCTGACATAAGCTACACATGTACCTATGCCTTGGTAGTACCATACTCCATAACACATACACAACCTGGACATATGTTGAACACCAGGCTTAAATACCTACATATACATATGCAGCATATGGGATGGATGGCATGTATAATCACTGTGTCTCTGGTTGTGTCGTCACAACATCCCTTGCATATAGTCATATCAACCCTACCAACACGACCAAGACCTCAGAGACTAGGTAGTCAGTCAATACCGTTTCTGGGGTGACCTCATGGTGGTGTCCCTTGCAGTAACACCTTGCAACTGCCTTGCCCCATTGCCCAAACACATGTGTGCTGCATCCAACAGCACAGAAGTCATATCAATGATCCCAACAGTACCCAGACATGTGCCGGTAGTACCACCACTCCACACATTGACAACACATAATTCAGCCACCACTCCATCATGCAGTCAGAGTGCAGGGAACAATTAACTGAACCGGCGCTGGGGGAAGAACAGGCTAGTCCTGTGTCATTGTAACATGTTACTACCCAGACCAACTAAACTGCAGTAGTGTTGATCCACACATCTTGATGCTGAACTAAAATCGCCACTACAATAAATATGTACCACATATAGCAAACAGTAGGTCACAACAGTCACAAGCTGAGCCCACAACTACTCTGACACAACCATGTGGGACACATATGAATGGGGAAATAAACACACGCATACAACACATGGGGTATGACTGTGAACATAATGGCATATAATTCCACATTGACGGGTGGGGGGTGATGCATGGGCAAGTCCGGTGTTGGTAAGACTGCCAGTGCAGTGACCCCTTTGCAGTTGGCAGTATGAGTCACATGTTGGGATGTAGGCTGGAAATCTTGCTGCTCATGGTAGCTCTGTGGGGCACTTAGTGAAACATTGTTGATGGATCAAATAGATTTAGTGCCAGTTTTGAGGTGCTCTTTGTGTGACAGGACATGCTGCACTAAGCCCTGCAAATAAGGCAGTGGAAAGGGCAAAGGGCCAGGGCACGGGACCCCCGGCACTGCCCATGTCAAGTGCATGGGATGTGCAGGGGCACCCAGGGGCACACCACACCACATCACCATCAACCTTTGCATGGGGGTTTCACCGCCATGCAAAGGCTGGTGGAAATGCGGACACAGACCTGGAAGGTAGTGTTGAAGGTAATACTGGTCTGGTGTCGCAGGACAGGTGGCATAGCCAGTTTGTAAGGTGCTGGAAACCTGTCAGTGCCAGGCCATTGGCCCATGGGGCATTCCACATTGACAACAGTTGTCTCTACCACCTGTGCTGTTGAGGGTGGTCAAATAGACAATGGCAGTCAGCTGCCCATAGGACTGATGCACTTGAAATGAGGGACCAGTATGACTACCTGCAGAATCACCTCAAACTAGCTTCAGGCCCTGACCTAAGTAAAACTCCTGTTAACTGGTGTCCACAGACTCATTTAACATCAGGCACTGTCACATACATAATGATGTATACAGCAATGTCATATCCATGCTGGCCATCCCTTGGTCAGCCCTGTGCCTGTGTCAAATTAGCTGCACTGCCACCATGCTGCACTCATGTATCATAGTGCAAGGAGGGATGCATTGAGGGGGAGGACATAGGTGTGTAGGAAGGCAAACACACCTGCACAGACAGAAGATGAAATTGAACTCTGCTAGGCCATGAGTGCTATGCAATGTAGCACACATACACAAACATCAACATGAGGAGCCATCATTGGTAACAAGAGCATAGTGTCCTGGGTACACCATCCCTGGGGTGGTGCAAGGTCTCAGAACCGCATAGGTGTATGTGAAACATGTAAGACTGGGACAGGGAAAAATTGCCATGTGTGGTGCTGTGGCATGAACTCAGCAACACCCATTGCAAGGCCTCACCAGGCAAATGGATGCATAGGGATTGTTGACAACGACAAGATGGTGTCAAGCCACAAAAAGGATATACATCACACCTAGGAGATATGATGCAGCCAATTGTGCCAACTGTGCTTCCCTTCATGTTATACACAGTTGGGGGATAGAGCTTATAGACTGCAGCCATAATGTAAAGGGAACAATGTTTTGGAACTAAGATGACAATGAGCCTCAAATATCAAGTCAGTGACTTGACATATCAACTGCCACAATACAGATAGACTGATTTTACATAATCTCATTACAGAGGATGATGTCTCTTCTGTGGATCTGCCTGTCCTGGAGTACCCTGACGACCTGGATGACCAGCTGACAACCATCAGCCAAGAGACCCTCCAAGAAGTCCTTGTAACCCTCCAGACACCACCCCCAGTCACAAGGAAGAGTATTAATGTAGCAGCCCCAACTAACACCTCAATAGTACGACCTGCCTGCACCGACACAGCTGAGGACTCTGAGGAACCAGGGACCAGCTTTGAGAGGACAGTGGTAGGAATCCAGCAGGAGCTAGCCAAGGAGGTGCAGGTGGGGATGCAAAGTATGGCAGCCAGTCTAGAGGGTATGCGTTGTGCTTTGTAATGGCCACTGAACAGACTGCAGCCAACAGAGGCACACATTCCCCAATGCAAGGAGTCCAGCAATGTCTGAGGGACATAGCTGCTGCCATGAGGGAAAGGCCACAACAACTGCCTTCCCAAACTGGTATCAGCATGCTTGAGAACAAGATAGACTCCATGCACCGGGAAATGTCCTCCTTCAGGGCAGACATGGCTGCCTACCACAGGGATGTTGCTGCTATACTAAAAAATCAGCAGTTCCTCCTTGCTGCAGTGATGCCATATGTTGTTCCACAGATGGCAGCTGCTGGGAATTGGGAGTCCACACCTCTAACTAGTGAAGTGTGAGTGGCCCCCTCTACCTCCCCACTACCACCATCAGGGGCAAAGGAGACACCACACATCGGAGGATGAAGATGTGGAACAGATCATCTTCACACGTCGGAGTTCCTGATAGCACCAGCCCATGCCACATGGCCAGTGTTTTCCTTTTTCCTGTGCTTGAGATCATGCCAGTGTTAGCACAGTTGGAGATGTGCACTCTTCACCGACACACTGTTGACCTTTTTGCTATGGACTGCAATTGTCTCTCACTTTTCAATTGGCAATTCATGTTCTCCTGCACTGAATCACACTTTACCCAAGCATGTCCCATGACATGTACCTCAAGCCTGGATTTGTGTTGTGTCACAATTGTATGGACTTCACTAATGAGGTCACAGACCTGGACATTGTAAATATTGCACTACGACACTTGTATGTAAACACCACCTACACCAACCAGCATGTCTTTGTGTATTGTGACACATCTGCTATGCTTAGGAATTGTGAAGTGTGTTACATGTCTTTAGTTACAGAGTGTCAGTACAAGAGTGCAGGAATATAGGGGGACATATCTACGCACAAGGTACCTACATGATGAATGTCGATGCTGGTCTCATCCCCTACAAGCAATTCAATGAATATGTCAAAAATGTTGAACATATCTATGCTTCACCCACTACCTATGACAGGAATGGCTGTGAAACAGTTCTCGGGCAATATTGTCAGCTGGGAGTACCAATAGAACACATTGGTGTGAAACAGAGGTACTTAACCTCAGCTGTAATTGCCACTGGTCAGTTTAGCAGGATAGATATTAAATGTAGGCTGTTGTCAGATGTCCTACAGTACCCAACATTCCTATACAGGACCCAAACAATGACAGCTGAATTACCCCACCTACCTGTCCAATACAAAGTTAACATAGTCACCTTGAGTGGTAGGTACACTGGATGGCAGATTCACAGACAAGTAGATGTGTTTTAGCTGCCAATGTGACAGCTCAGTTGTCAGAGGGTGATGAACATGTCAACAGAGGAATTTGGAGGCAGGACGGAATCCCTAGGCCAACACACAATTTTCACTGTACACTCATAGGAAGACCCTGAGACTCAAGTATATATGACACATGAAGCGAGGGAGTACCTTAAGATTTTTAATAAGGATGAAACCAAACTAAAAAGAATGAAGAACACCTATTCTCACCTAACCTAACCTAACCTATCCTAACTATACATAACCAACAACTGACCGTAACTACCCTATGCTAAACTTACCTAACACATTTAACAACACACTCTAAACACTGGCCTCCCACACCCCTTATATTACGAGACACATGCAGGACAACATATACTAAACTACACATATACTACCTATATCTAAACGAATATATATTTTTGGTATTTTTTAAAATTGTTTATATATATATATATATATATATATATATATATATATATATATATATATTTTAATACAACACATAACTGCCCCAACATTACCCAACAAAGTAACAATTATAAAGTAGAAAACTCACCCCAACACCCACTCATCCTAACTAAACTACTAACCTAATCCAATCTAACACTAACCCCCTAAAACCCACTATAAAACATTAAAACAAATGAGGAGGAAGGGGACAGAACTAAAGCTATTTCCAGCTTGGCCCTCTTGAGTTTTTTTTTAATGAAGTTAAGTCTCTTTGCGTTTGTTTCTACCTCCTTCTCCAGATTGTCCAACTTTTTAAGGACCAGTGTTACATCCCTCTGGAGCTCCTTTATCACATTCATGTCCATGGCAGAAGGTGGTGTGGGCTGTGGTACAGATGTTGATGGTGTAGCAGCTGGGGCTGTAGTGGTGGTGGCAGCTGTGACCCCTGCACAGCTGTGGAGCTTGGTCCTCTCTGTGTGGACAGTGTGGGTCCCCCTTGGGTGAATGTCCGTCATTCCCCAGTGTATCTCCCCCTGCAATAGCAGCGTGCCATCCTCCAGAACCCAGATTTCACTGCCAGGATGTGCCTATAGCAGACTGCCCTCTTCTGAAATGCCCAGCAGTTCCTCATTGTTCATGTTGCCAGCTGTTAAAGTGATACAGGCAACCATCAGTATCAACATAGTATGGAGTATGTACAGATTATTAGCTTACACTCTACATCTAATTGCACACGCACTTCAACTCACATTCCGGATAAAATAATGTCCCTAACTAATAAAACGACAACGCCTTAGCATCATTTAATTGACACCAAAGCGATGCACAAAAAGATTAGGAACCAAACCAAATTTTGTGTACATTGATTTTGTGCCAGGTGTAACAAAGGGAAGGCAGCGTCAACTTCACATATATCAGGTCCAATATTCCTCATCATCTGTGTCAATTTTCTACCATACATCAACAGTAACTTCAATATGTTATTGGGAGTATGGGATGCAGTCAGGTAACCATAAGAGGTCAGTGTTAATAGGTACACATGCAAGCCTGATCAATATGACTGTCACCTACACTGTGAGCATCACATCTACCTACAAATCTGTTGTTCCTCTTCCCCTGTCCCTCAGGAGGGATGGCCATGCAATCCATAATCTCAACTGTCCTGGTCATTCACCAAGGCATGCCCACTCATACATGAAGTCAGGGAGTGGACCATATGTTAGGAAGGCTGCCATCTAGGAAGTGGGATCCATAGGTCTATCACATCTACATTCATGTGTCCAGGTGTAGACACCCATAAATACCTGGTCTGCTAATACTATTCCTTATACACCCATATCCATGCCAGCAGACGTCTGTCCTTGACCTGCATGCACGCCTATTACATTCCACATAAGTGTCACGTAAATGGAGTACAAAAAATGGAGCACCATGCTGGGAGACAATTGCTCACCCAGTCCTACATATTCATTACAATTCAGGGATGCACTAACTTGTGTTCATAATGGTACATCACTGTGTTGCGAGAATGACGGTGTGTCCCAATGCCAATATTCTCACAGCGGTGCACTTCTTAATCACATATGGACCCCCATGTGGCTTGTCATCACCTTGTTTACACAATCCTGCCCACTGAGCACCACAAGTCTCACAAGATATGACTCTCTGCTCATGCATGGGGAACCTTTAAATGGGACACAATGTCACCATCCAGCCTACTTTGATATTTGATCATTTGACAGCTTATCACTTCTAGCATTGTGTGCAACACACATGATTCACTCATACCAAACTGTCAATTACTACACAGGACAGACATTATCACACTTACTGGATACAACTGGGTCCTCAAATCCTGCCACTTCACCAATGGTGTAGGGGGCAGGTCCACCTGTAAGATATGGATGAAAACCATGCTTAGTGTCATATCACTGTCGTTACTACTGGACAACATATTACAGTGTGTGCTTGCTATTTTAGAGGAATGAGCTAGTTATCCTGGTGTAAAACTGTGCAACAGAAACACCATTGCAAACTCATGATGACAATGACACTCAGGTGAGTGAGAGTCACACATCTGCACACTTACACAGGGCCTGTGGCTCATGTAGTGCTACACCCTGCAACAACCATATGTGGCCAATCTATAAAAGATGGAACTCCATGGTATGGGGGGTTGGGTAACAAATACATGACACTACCCTGGTGCTTCGAAAGACAATTGACTCAGGTATTCTGGCTTGTCCTGCAAGGCACCCAGAGGCACTTTGTGATTAACATGCAGCTCAATTAGTGGTCTGCAATGATCATGTGTTGAGTAATCCGTGACTGATGCGGCAAAGTTGTCTGATGGTATCAAATGCCCCATTTCCAGTGCCCCCCTAAGGCGGGTAAGCCCCCTTTGCTAACATAATGGCAGGGATCATGTGTGTGAATGCTGACAATGTAGCACTATATATGGCTTGCCATACTTTGTTGACACAATCCAGTTAAATATGGTAGGCTGGAGGTGTCTTGGAGTATCATACATGACACTATGCCAGGGCACAGGTGTTGCCATGGCCCCTGAAATGTGTGACTTAGTGATGGTTGTGCATGAGTCACCAGCCATCTGACCTGCATTGGTAAAATGGTAGGACATATGAACTCCATGTCTAGACTGGCGCAGTTACACTTCATTCTGGTTGCATGCAACCTGTCCACAAGCATTGCATGCAGCACTCTAACACATCTGCTACTGTAATTGAAGAGTGGTGAACAGTAAATAGTATGCCAAGGTGAGACTCACCAACAGGGCCACCGTTCACCACACCAAGATGGTGAAGCAGATCCTGCTCCCTCGCCACCAGATCTGCCCAGTGATGCATGAGCTGGTGCTCATTCTGGGTGCTGCAAAAGACCCTATTCAAGTGGTGGAGCACCTTGGCCCACCGCAGCCGTCCAGTAACATTGGATTACATGGCCCCCCCATTCCCAAAATTAATTGAAGGTAGTGGGCTACCAGCCACACAAAGCCTCCCAGCTCCTCCTCTTCTATCATTGTCAACCTCCCCCTTCCAGACTTGTTTAACAGGTACAGATTGCCGGAAAAAAAAAAATGAATAGAAAGGAAACTTAAGGCCCAACAATGTATCCCAACTAACCCAATTTATCAACTATCCCGGACAGACACCCCATAGTACAAGTACAATGATAAACAAAAAACACACACATTTACTGACACATGGACAAAGTACAGTCAAAAATATGAAAAACACAACAGGAGGGACACCACAAGATACAATACTGAGGAAAAACACACCACCAGCTCCAGGACACAACCACACAGTCAAAAGAGGCACAGACTGTAAAGAAAAAGTAAAAGTACACCCACTGTATCATGCCTGTAAACAGGATTTCCTATTACATCACTTCCTGTCCCCTCACTTCCTGTCTCCGTGCGTCACTTTTTCTGTTATGCGTGTATTTATTTGACACATGAGATATTTGCGTGAGTATTTTGGACGCATGACCTATGTGCGTCGTTTTTTTGACACATTAGCTTTATGCTTCAAATTAACAGAAAATCAGCATTGAGGTGAGTGCGAAAGTGGAATTCACGCTAAGGGCCATTGGATCATATACTTTACATTTGCATATGTTTTAAACGCATCAATGCGTCAATTCTTTGGACTCTATTCCTGAATGCGTGATTTTGTTCCATTGTCTAAGGATGCACCCTGTATCAACATACAAATGGAATGGGCTGTGCTGCAGTGTAACATATTGTGTATGGTCACATGTCCATGGAACAATGTGATTTGGGTGTGATTGGTCTGCTACACCGATGTGTGTGTTACAGAGTCAACAGTATGCAAATATTCGTTCATACGTATGCATGTGTGACAACAGTGTATCCACATATGTATGGCAGTCAGTACTATGCAACAGTTCTGGTTTGTGATTGTGAATTGTGTTTACTTATGTGATGTGTGTTGTTGTATTACAGAGCATAACATTTAAGCCGACATACTCAGCTCGGGCATTGTTGATGATGGCTGATGAATACTACCTAGGAAATGTTACCCAACAACTGTTTCCATATGTAGATTTTGAGTTTATGGTGACTGGTTGTGGACCACACATATGTCTGACATGTGTACATATTTGGTACATACTGTGATTGACACACTCTACCTACATTCTACCCATACTATGTTTTGTCCACAAATGTTTGATTAAACTCATTACATTTAGCAATGGTTGTTGTTTTTGTGTGGAAGACCTGCATCCCTAGCTTCATATGTTCTCATCCATTCTGATGTGCATTCCACAGAAGTGTCCGTGCAAAGTGTAAGGTCATGTGTAGCCTGTGTACCCTGTGTCAGGATTGGGCCTCATGGCAGTGGCAGGAATGATAAACATGAATGTACTGCCCAGGCCCAAATAATTCCATTGCTTGTCATGCCTGGCTAATTATGATGACCATTTGTGAGAAGGTAGCCTCTTTCTAGCCTTGTTACCCCCACTTTTGGCCTGTTTGTGAGTGTATGTCAGGGTGTTTGTCACTGTTTTCACTGTCTCACTGGGATCCTGATAGCCAGGCCTCAGTGCTCATAGTGAAAACACGATGTTTTCAGTATGTTTGTTATGTGTCACTGGGATCCTGCTGGTCAGGACCCCAGTGCTCATAGGTTTGTGGCCTATATGTATGTGTCACTGGGACCCTGTCACACAGGGCCCCAGTGCTCATAGGTGTGCATGTATATGTTCCCTGTGTGGTGCCTAACTGTCTCACTGAGGCTCTGCTAACCAGAACCTCAGTGGTTATGCTCTCTCATTACTTTCAAATTGTCACTAACAGGCTAGTGACCAATTTTACCAATTTACATTGGCTTACTGGAACACCCTTATAATTCCCTAGTATATGGTACTGAGGTACCCAGGGTATTGGGGTTCCAGGAGATCCCTATGGGCTGCAGCATTTCTTTTGCCACCCATAGGGAGCTCTGACAATTCTTACACAGGCCTGCCACTGCAGCCTGAGTGAAATAACGTCCACGTTATTTCACAGCCATTTTACACTGCACTTAAGTAACTTATAAGTCACCTATATGTCTAACCTTTACCTGGTAAAGGTTAGGTGCAAAGTTACTTAGTGTGAGGGCACCCTGGCACTAGCCAAGGTGCCCCCACATTGTTCAGAGCCAATTCACTGAACTTTGTGAGTGCGGGGACACCATTACACGCGTGCACTACATATAGGTCACTACCTATATGTAGCTTCACCATGGTAACTCCGAATATGGCCATGTAACATGTCTATGATCATGGAATTGCCCCCTCTATGCCATCCTGGCATTGTTGGTACAATTCCATGATCCCAGTGGTCTGTAGCACAGACCCTGGTACTGCCAGACTGCCCTTCCTGGGGTTTCACTACAGCTGCTGCTGCTGCCAACCCCTCAGACAGGCAGCTGCCCTCCTGGGGTCCAGCCAGGCCTGGCCCAGGATGGCAGAACAAAGAACTTCCTCTGAGAGAGGGTGTGACACCCTCTCCCTTTGGAAAATGGTGTGAAGGCAGGGGAGGAGTAGCCTCCCCCAGCCTCTGGAAATGCTTTGTTGGGCACAGAGGTGCCCAATTCTGCATAAGCCAGTCTACACCGGTTCAGGGACCCCTTAGCCCCTGCTCTGGCGCGAAACTGGACAAAGGAAAGGGGAGTGACCACTCCCCTGACCTGCACCTCCCCTGGGAGGTGTCCAGAGCTCCTCCAGTGTGCTCCAGACCTCTGCCATCTTGGAAACAGAGGTGCTGCTGGCACACTGGACTGCTCTGAGTGGCCAGTGCCACCAGGTGACGTCAGAGACTCCTGCTGATAGGCTCCTTCAGGTGTTAGTAGCCTTTCCTCTCTCCTAGGTAGCCAAACCCTCTTTTCTGGCTATTTAGGGTCTCTGTCTCTGGGGAAACTTTAGATAACGAATGCATGAGCTCAGCCGAGTTCCTCTGCATCTCCCTCTTCACCTTCTGCCAAGGAATCGACCGCTGACCGCGCTGGAAGCCTGCAAACCTGCAACATAGTAGCAATGACGACTACTGCAACTCTGTAACGCTGATCCTGCCGCCTTCTCGACTGTTTTCCTGCTTGTGCATGCTGTGGGGGTAGTCTGCCTCCTCTCTGCACCAGAAGCTCCGAAGAAATCTCCCGTGGGTCGACGGAATCTTCCCCCTGCAACCGCAGGCACCAAAAAGCTGCATTACCGGTCCCTTGGGTCTCCTCTCAGCACGACGAGCGAGGTCCCTCGAATCCAGCGACACCGTCCAAGTGACCCCCACAGTCCAGTGACTCTTCAGCCCAAGTTTGGTGGAGGTAAGTCCTTGCCTCACCTCGCTGGGCTGCATTGCTGGGAACCGTGACTTTGCAAGCTACTCCGGCCCCTGTGCACTTCCGGCGGAAATCCTTCGTGCACAGCCAAGCCTGGGTCCACGGCACTCTAACCTGCATTGCACGACTTTCTAAGTTGGTCTCCAGCGACGTGGGACTCCTTTGTGCAACTTCGGCAAGCACCATTTCACGCATCCTCGTAGTGCCTGTTTCTGGCACTTCTCCGGGTGCTACCTGCTTCAGTGAGGGCTCTTTGTCTTGCTCGACGTACCCTCTCTCTGCAGGTCCAATTTGCGACCTTCTGGTCCCTCCTGGGCTCCAGCAGCGTCCAAAAACGCCAAACGCACGATTTGCGTGTAGCAAGGCTTGTTGGTGTCCATCCGGCGGGAAAACACTTCTGCACGACTCTCCAAGGCGTGGGGGATCCATCCTCCAAAGGGGAAGTCTCTAGCCCTTGTCGTTCCTGCAGTATTCACAGTTCTTCAGCCTAGTAAGAGCTTCTTTGCACCAACTGCTGGCATTTCTTGGGCATCTGCCCAGCTACGAGCTGCTTGTGACTTTTGGACTTGGTCCCCTTGTTCCACAGGTACCCTCAGACAGGAATCCATCGTTGTTGCATTGCTGATTTGTGTTTTCCTTGCATTCTCCCTCTAACACGACTATTTTGTCCTTAGGGAAACTTTAGTGCACTTTGCACTCACTTTTCAGGGTCTTGGGGAGGGTTATTTTGCTAACTCTCACTATTTTCTAATAGTCCCAGCGACCCTCTACAAGGTCACATAGGTTTGGGGTCCATTCGTGGTTCGCATTCCACTTCTGGAGTATATGGTTTGTGTTGCCCCTATCCCTATGTTTCCCCATTGCATCCTATTGTAACTATACATTGTTTGCACTGTTTTCTAAGACTATACTGCATATTTTTGCTATTGTGTATATATATCTTGTGTATATTTCCTATCCTCTCACTGAGGGTACACTCTAAGATACTTTGGCATATTGTCATAAAAATAAAGTACCTTTATTTTTAGTATAACTGTGTATTGTGTTTTCTTATGATATTGTGCATATGACACTAAGTGGTACTGTAGTAGCTTCACACGTCTCCTAGTTCAGCCTGAGCTGCTTTCGTAAGCTACCATTATCTATCAGCCTAAGCTGCTAGACACCCTATACACTAATAAGGGATAACTGGGCCTGGTGCAAGGTGCAAGTACCCCTTGGTACTCACTACAAGCCAGTCCAGCCTCCTACACCATTGTTACCAATGATGTCCCCCACTTGTCACACATGCTCCATGCAGCCCTTGCAACTCTCACACTGAGTTGTGACAGTGGTCTGTTCAAACATTACTGTCTTAGCAAATTTTGACATCCACTCCCTCATGAGTGGGGTCCTTGTTTACCTCCTATTTGGACATATTGTAGTTGTGTGTGATGAGCTATTGTTGTGCAAGTTGCCAACGTGGAGGTAATTCATATGTTGTGGTCCATAGATTGTGTCCTTCAGTTGTCACATTCAAGTGACAAGGCTATTTGTGGTGTGTGTGTGAAGGTAGCAGTACAATCTTACACTTCACATGTGATGTAGGAACAGTACTTTTCAGATTAGAGTTTGTAACATGCTCCCTGAGGTTGGACTCACAATCCTGAGGTATATGTTGTGGAGACTGAAGAGACCAAAGGCGGATTGTGTGAAAAAGTGAGGTGTTTATTGACAAAACGTATAAGGTGAGTTAAGTGATTGTAAGCATAGAAGTTACTTCATCAAACAGGCGGACTAGAGGTTCAGGTTCATTATTTTCTGATTATGTTTATTTCTTGGTTGTATTGTGGTGAGGGTGGTTACTATACATTTTTAAGGTTCTTATGTCTTATGTCTTGGTCTTCTTTTTTTGTCTTTCCTCTCTAGAGGTTAACTCTGCTCTTCTCCTGTCGCGTCCTGCTGGCTTCAAAGTGCCTCAGTTGAAAAGAAAAGAAAACAACAACAAAAATCCTGGTTTCAGGGAAGTGGGATACTGTAGTCTGGGACGGGTTCACCTGTGAAGGAAGGGTGTGGAAGTGAGGGAGGGATTACACTGGTGTCACAAATATTAAATATACATGGATGCTCGTGACAGTGTGTTCTTCCTTGTTTTTTCCTTCTTTACGCTCTCCCTTTCTCTATACGGTTAAGTCCTTTGATTGCTCCCTCACCCTCCTCTTTGCCTTTTTTCCCCCAATAGGAGATTTTGACCTCAAATATGCCCGTACATTGTGCAGCTACGTCCCTCCAAGAACTTGGCTGGGTTGTGGGCAATTAGGCTCCCCTCTTCCTTCTTCCGCTGGCACTTTCCGTCCTCCTCTTTCACCTCTGCACTTTCTGTCCTCCTGCTGCCTCAGGTGTCCTCTATGTCCTCTCCTCTGTGTCTCTTCCTCTCTGCCTTTCGTAGTTTTTCCTCCTCCTCCTGTTTCTGAGCCTCCTCAGGTTCCTCTTGCCGTCCCTCTTTTTCTCTCTCACTTTCCCTCTCCTCCACTTGCACGCCATCTGTCTCTCTCTTGTCTCCTCCCTGTACTTCTCCATGACCCAGGAAGTGTTTCCCAGTTTCTGATTCTTCTCTCTTGAAGGTGCCCCTGGGGCACCTTCCTGTATAGTCTATTCTGGTTGCCCCGGCAACTGTTGTTGCCGGTGGCGATCGCGTAACGGCTTCCCCGTTACAGAACTCCCCCACCCAGGATGGTCGATTGGGCCAGAATGGACCAGACAAGCGGGACAAGTAGTCAGCCTTAATCAGATGTTTCCCCGGAAAGTGAATGGCCTGGAATTAGAAAGGTTGAAGAGCTAGGAACCAACAAAGAATCCTAGGATTTGTGTTTTTATGCTGGGCCAGCCAGGTTAGAGGGGTATGATCCATGTGGATAGACAATGAACAAGTATTATTGCAGAGATTCCACTGCCCACTTTTTATAGCCAAGCATTCCTGTTCTATGATCAGATAGTTCCTTTCAATCAATCAATCAAAAAATTTATAGAGCGCGCTACTCACCCGTAAGGGTCTCAAGGCACTGGGGGGGGAAGTAGGTGGGGGTTGGGGGAGCCGATTACTGTTTGAAAAGCCATGTCTTGAGGTGTTTTCTGAAAGACAGGAGGTCCTGAGTCTTGCTGAGGTTGGTGGGGAGGGAATTCCAGGTTTTGTGGGTGAGGTAGGAGAAGGATCTGCCTCCGGTGGTGGCGTGATCGATGCAGGAGACTGTGGCGAGTGCAAGGTCAGCGGAGGTGGCGAGTGGGAGTGTGGAAGTTCACTCTTTCGTCTAGGTAGACTAGTCCAGTGTTGTGGAGGGATTTGTGTGCGTGGATGAGTACTTTGAAGATGATCCTTTTGTCGATCGGAAGCCAGTGAAGGGATCTGAGGTGAGAGGAGATGTGTTCATGGAGTGGGAGGTCCAGGATGAGGCGGGCGGCTGTGTTCTGGATCCTCTGGAGTTTTTGCTTGAGCTTGACTGTAGTGCTATTGTAGAGGGCATTTCCGTAGTTTAGCCTGCTGCTGATGAGTGCATGGGTGACGGTCTTTCTGGTCTCCATGGGAATCCATTTGAAGGTTTTTTGCAGCATGCAGAGGGTGTTGAAACAGGAGGAGGTGATGGTGTTGATTTGCTGGGTCATGGAGAGAGAAGAATCCAAAATGATGCTGAGGTTGCGTGCGTGCGTGGGTGGCGGGTGTTGGGGGTAATCCTAGGGCGGTGGGCCACCACGATTCATCCCATATTGTTTTGTTGGGGCCAAAGATGATGATTTCGGTTTTGTTGGAGTTTAACTTGAGGTGGCTTGCTGTCATCCATTTGGCGGTGTCAAGGAGTCCGGTGTGGAGGTTAGTTTTGGTGGTGGTAGGGTTTCGGGTGAGAGAGATGACGAGCTGGGTGTAACGGGGTAACAACTTTCTACTGATGTAAACTACCAGGTGTAATTCATTGTGCTCATCGTGCTAAAGAAAAACAGCACCTAATCCCTCAGTGGAGGCATCTGCCTGAAGTACAAAAGGCTTGGAAATATCTGGACAACGGAATATAGGATGGTTGCAGAGACTCAGTCGTGAGATATCAAAACTAGCTATCTGTTGATCAGTTAAAGCAGGGATGTTATTGGGACATTTCCCTTGCAATAGATTGGTCAATGGGGCACCCTTCTCTGCAAAATGGGGTATAAACCTCCTATAATATCCAACCACTCCCAAAAAGGAACGTATTTGTTTTTTTGTAGTTGGATAAGGTATCTCTTGTATTGCCTGGATTTTAGCCATTTGTGTACGGATATTGCCCTGCCCAATTTCATACGCTAGATATTGAATAGAAGTTTGGGCTAACTTACTCTTACTTGGATTCGCCGTAAGATTAGCCTCCCTAAGGATTTTCAAGACCTTGTCTAAATGTAACAGATGGGTCTACCACGAGGGACTGAATATGACAATATCACCCAGATAGGTGGTGGTGTGTTTTTGGTGTTGTACTAGGAGTCTATCCATAAGCCTTTGGAAGGTGGCAGGAGCATCATGTAATCCAAATGGCATTACTTTGAACTCATAGAGGCCTGAAGGAGTTGAGAAGACAGTTTTACATCTGTCTTCTGTAGCAAGAGGTATTTGCCTATAACCCTTGGAAAGGTCCAGAGTGGACATGTATTTGGCAGATCTTAGTTGTTCTACCATTCATCTATCCTAGGCATGAGATAAGCGTCAAAGGTCAAAATAGCGTTAAGTTTGTGAAAATCTATTCAGAACCGATGCTATTGTCTGGTTTCGGTACTAAGACAATGGGAGAACACCACAGACCAGTAGACGGTTCTATAATGTCTACTTCCAGCATTTTTTTACCTCTTCCTCTACAAAGTTCCTTCGTGCTTCGGGAATACGATACGATTTTAGCCTAACCTATTTCCCAGGTTCGGTATGGATGTGATGTTGTGCTAGGATTGTTTTTTCCGGTTGAGCGGAAAAGACATCTTGATACTGATGGACAAGGGCTAATATTTGTTCTGTTTGCTTCTGAGAAAGTTCTGTGTCAAAGGCAGGGACAGAAGTCTCTTTGTCCCCACCTAAGGGCGGAAATTCTATCTGCAAAGGTTGTGAGGTGGTGATAAGGGAAACAGGGGTAGGGTTTTCTGGTTCTCTCCATTCTTTCAACATATTGATATGATAAATGTGTTCAAGTTTTTTCACGTGTGACACTGCTACCCTATAAGTGACTGGGGTGACCTTACCAATGATCTTAAAAGGTCCCTGCCATTTTGCTAACATTGAATTATCAGAAGAAGGGAGTAAAAGAAATACTTTGCTCCCCACTCGTAGGTTCCTCAATTGTTTTTTTCTATCATAATATTGTTTTTGTGTTTGTTGACTGTTCTCCATCTGTTCATGGACAGTGGCCCACAATGTATGCAAAGTGTCTTTGAGCTGTTGAGCATATTCTAAAAGGTCTCTCCCTTCTTCTTCCTCCTCCCACTCTTCTGCAGCCATGTCTAATAGGCTTTGGGGCAGCCTACCAAAGACTAGTTCAAAACAACAGTATGTGGTGGATGACTGTACATGACTCCGACTAGCATAGAAAACCAGGGGCAGCTTCTTATCCCAATCTCTACCGGTGTCTGAAATAGTTTTCTTGAGTAGAGATTTGATAGTGCAGCTATATCATTCTACTAGGCAGTCTGTTTGAGAATGGTAAACCAATGTTTTCAATTGCGTAATACCTAGTAAGGGGCATATTTGTTTAATTAATTTAGACATAAAGGGGGTTCCTTGATTGGTCAAGATTTCCTTTGGAAATCCTACTCTTGAAAAGAATTCAATCATTGATTGGGCCACCATTTTAGTGTTCATATTCCTTAAGGCACGGCCTCAGGATATCTAGCGAGGCAGTCTTCCAATACCAAAATATATCAATACCCCTGGAGGATGGGATACGCGGTCCTTCTAAGTCCATACCCACCTGGGGAAAAGCAATATCCACAATTGGTACGGGATATAAGGGTAAGTTAGGCAGTTGTGGGTGTTGTGGGGTGTTAGAAAGTTGACACCTGGTACAGGTGGCACAATACTTTCTAAAGTCAGAGAAAACACCTGGCCAATAGAAACGGGATAACAGGTAGGACTCTGTTTTTTCACGACCATAGTGACCTCCCCCACATTCACCATGGGCCAAGTGTATAACTTAAATTCTAAAGGAACCTGGTAGTAACAACTGGGTCTTTTTTTATCTGAGGTTTTTACATGCCTATAAAGCAAACCTTTTTTTTCAAAAAAATAAGTTCCTACCTGAATGGGTAGCTCAGGAACAACCTGCTCCCAGGCATGCTTAAGTGTCCCGTTTCCCGTGTTCTTTCTTTGTTTCTGGCCGTATTTGCACGGCACTTTGATTCTGCAGCGCTTGAGAAAAGGATTATTACAATTTGTTACTAATACATGTCTGCCTCATTTCGCGAGCCTTGAGAAAGCCCCGGTCTATATATAGCCAGAGGGGGCGAAACACGTGTTGGCTGATCTTCTATTCATCCTATGTTTATCATATTTGGATTTTGGACTTTGTTCTCTGTCCTACTAACCAGTGACTAACTGTGAAACTGGGACTTTAATGTTTGCACAACAATAAAATCAAGAACTCTCTGAGTGGGACTTCATCTCTTTTTGTTTACATGCTTAAGTGTGGGGTCTTCTCTCTGACATGTGCGGAAGCTCCTTGCAGGGTTAGCCGTGGAGGATACTGTAGGGGAGAAAGACACGTTATGAGTAAGGAATCCAAGACAATAGTGTTTCTTATTCTCCCTCTTTTGTGTCCAGGTTAATTTTCTCCTCTCCATACCTGACTCTAGTTCTTACCCATAGAAAGACCCCTCTGACAACCATTGTGCAGATTTTTCTTCTGCGATGGCTTTCTCTAATAGGGATGTAAGGTCAGGGTAATTGGTGCCAAGGATTAGGTCCTGCATAAGGTCGGGTATCCCTCCCACCCGGAGAATCTCTGCATCACCCCTACATTCTAAGGTGACTTGGGCAAGAGGATATGTACGTGTCTCGCCATGTATACATGTTGTGGCTGTTTTCTGGTTGGGCATCCATTGTTCTGGTGTTACTCTTTCTACCTGGATCACGGACTGGCAACATCTCGAGTTGATTAAGGCCTGTATAGGTTTTCCATTGACTTTCATCTTAATAAGATACTTCAACGAGTGCCCCTCCCTGCATAGAACCCTTCCTTTTGAAAAAACAATTTCCATGGGTTCAGGGCTTTGAACCCATCGGGACAATTTCGGGTGATATGTGCCCCACTCAGCACAATTAAAGCATTGAGGTTGATTGTTGTTCTCTCGGCCTATGGGTCTAGAAAGCCGAGGAGTCTCCAAAGGTTCCCATACTGGGGGATTTTTGACTCTCAGCTTCCCCTCCGGAAATAATGCCCTGTTATTTTGGGACAGATGTCCCTTACACTCCATGGTTCTATGATAGGCATTAGCTAAGTCTATGGCTTCGGTATTAGAAACGTTTGGGTGTTGTTTTATCCAGTGCCTAGTGGGACTAGGTAAGACCTCTAAATACTGTTCAAGTAGGATCTTTTGGATTATTTCCTCCTTAGTGGATTCCTCTGGTTTTAACCATTGTAACCCTAAATCCTGAATCCTGAAATATAACGCTCTAGCATTATCTTGGGCACACCAGTTCTCTCGCCTACATTTTTCTGTGTAGTATTCACTGTCATACCCTAGCCTTTCTAGAATAGCTTTTTTAATGTCATCATATGGAGTAGTCCCTTTGGAGTTGACAGCCTGATAACACTTCGTAATTGGCCTGACAACAAGGAGGCATCATATTGGCCCCGTCGTTCACGGGCCATGTGGCTGAAAGAGCGACCCTCTTGAAGTTAGTAAAAAATGAGTCAGGGTCTTTCGCTTGTACCTATTTTTGGAGGACCGAACTAGGTACATTCGGATGTACTTTAGCATTGGCTATGGTCTCCGTTAGTTTTTGTATGGCGGTTTCATAGTACTAATTGATTATTTGCAGTTATGGTAGCTTGGCTTTTCAAAGCTGCCTGTAATTGCTCTTGGTCTTTTACAGCATTCTTCAATGGTTCCTCAAACATTATCTGTAATGTCTCTGGCCTTCGGCTAATTGACGTGTCACGTCCATTAGGCTTGTGTCGGTATCCATTCTCTTCCTGGGTAGGGATGGGTTGGTTAGAGTTAGTAAAGTTATTAGGCCACTTCTGACACCACTGTAAGCATAGAAGTCACTTTATCAAACAGACGGACTACAGGTTCGGGTTCATTATTTGCTGATTATGTTTATTTCTTGGTTGTATATGGTTCGGTGGTTAATATACATTTTTAAGGTTCTTATGTCTTGGTCTTCTTTTTTGTCTTTCCTCTCTAGGGGATATGTCAGCTTTTAAAGTAAGCGGGTTACTGTAGTCTGGAACGGGTTCACCAGGGAAGGGACGGTGTGGAAGTGAAGGAGGGATTACACCGGTGTCACAAATATTAAGGGGCATATTTATACTCCGTTTGCGCCGAATTAGCATCGTTTTTTTTGACGCAAATTCGGCGCAAAACTAAAGCCATATTTATACTTTGGCGTTAGACGCGTCTAGCGCCAAAGTATGGGCAAATAGCGTAATTTTTTAGCGTGAACGCCTTCCTTGCGTTAATGAGATGCAAGGAAGGCGTTCCCGTCTAAAAAAATGACGGCGACGCAAATGCGTCGTATTTATACTCCCGGGCAAAAATCACACCCGGGAGTGGTCGGGTCAAAAAACCCTGCATTTGCGCCACTTTTTAACGCCTGGGTCAGGGTAGGCGTTAAGGGGCCTTTGGGCTCAAAATGAGCCCACAGGTGCCCTCCCCTGCCCCCAGGGACCCCCCCTGCCACCCTTGCCCACCCCAGGAGGACACCCAAGGATGGAGGGACCCATCCCAGGGACATTCAGGTAAGTTCAGGTAAGTATAATTTTTTTTTTTTTTTGGGTGGCATAGGGGGGCCTTATTTGTGCCCCCCTACATGCCACTATGCCCAATGACCATGCCCAGGGGACATAAGTCCCCTGGGCATGGCCATTGGGCAAGGGGGCATGACTCCTGTCTTTACTAAGACAGGAGTCATGTAAATGGCGTCTGGGCGTCGTTTAAAATGGCGCAAATCGGGTTAGCGTCAACCTGACTTGCGCCATTTTTAAGACGCCCTAACACCATTTTTCCTTACGCCGGCGCTGCCTGGTGTACGTGGTTTTTTTCCACGCACACCAGGCAGCTCCGGTCTGCTTGCGCCGGCTAACGCCATTCAATAAATACGGCGCCCGCATGGTGCTTCAGAATGGCGTTAGCCGGCGCAAAATTTTTTGACGCTAAACTGCGTTAGCGCAGTTTAGCGTCAAAAAGTATAAATACGGGCCTAAATATTCATGGGTGCCCCTAACAGTGTGTTCTTCCTTGTTTTTTCCTTCTATATGCCCTCCATTTCTCTATATGATGAAGTCCATTGTTTGCTTCCTCATCCTCTCAATTGTTTCCCCAATGGGAGATTTTGACCCCAAATACGCCCGTACATTGTGCATCCACGTCTCTCCAGGAATGTGGCTGGGTTGTGGGGAGTCAGGCTCCTCTCTTTCTTCTTCCGCTGGCACTTTCAGTCCTCCTCTTCCACCTCTGCACTTTCTGTCCTCCTTCTGCCTCACGTCTCCTCTCTCATCCTTTTGCTGCTCCTCTGTGCCTCTTCCCTTTCTGCCTTTTGTAGTTTTTCTCCTCCTCCTCCTGTTTCTGAGCCTCCTCTGGTTGCCCTCGCCATACCTCCTTTTCTCTCTTGCTGTCCCTCTCCTCCGCACGCACGCCATCCGTCTCTTTCTTGTCTTCTCCCTGTGCGTCTGCACGACCTCAGAAGTGTTCAGAGGTTTCTGATTCTTCTCTATTAAAGGTGCCTCTGGGGCACCTTCCTGTATTGTCTCTTGCGGTTGCCCCGGCAACTATTGTTGCCGGCGACCATTGCGTAATGGCTTCCCCGTTACAGTGACTTTTAAGTGAAGGAGTTCTCAACTATAAGCAGGCTACTGCGTATCCCAGCAACTGTGTTGTGCTGTTCCCCCTTATTTTCTGCACCACCATACTCCTCCTCCTTCTCAGGCAGGTCATTAACCTGCTCATAAAAGGGGACTTTTATCCGCATACGTATGTTGTGCAGGATAGCACATGTCATTATGATCTTGCAGACGATGTTTGGGGAATGTATAGGAGGCTGCCTCCTGTGATGTCCAGGCACCTGAATCTTCAGGATGCCAAATGTCCTCTCCACAATAGTTTGTGTCCTCTAATGTCCCTCATTATATGCACGCTCTGCTGCTGTGCTTGGATTGGTAAATGGGATCATTATCCATGGCTGTATGACATAACCCTCATCCGCTGCGAAAGATTAAAGGAGTAAGTTGTTGTTAAGGCTTGCAACAGGTTTGTCATGTAGCATGGCAGTTGAGATAGTTGGTTGTGACGCATATGTGTTTGTGGTATGGTGTGAGCTCCTGGCCTTGTGTAAGGTCTTCTCAGCACTGGGTTGTTGGACATGACAACCTGGGACATATGATTTGGATTCCTAACTGATGGTCAGTATGTATGTACCATGCGTTGTGTATTGCACCTTTGTATCAGTGTGCTATCACTAGAGGGGACATGACACATCCTCACAACACCATGGGGTCAGATGTGGTGGCAACATGGTAGCACTACAGAGCCTTGACATCCCATCCATTTTGACATGTGTCATTACAGATGATGTGCAACACGTAGGGCCATTGAAATGGGGAAGTGACAATGCACAAAACATCTCCAAAATAGAGAGCACTGTCCTGAAACATTTAGACTATCCAAGAATGCCACCCTTTGTTGTACCCTGTGCCAGTTGCTCATATGCAGTTGTGCACCTACACTATCTACCTTGCACCAGGGTACTTGGCTAGCTGCCCTGAGGAGGTGGATGTATCTGTGCAGGAAGGGACACCGCCCTATACATATGGGGTTTTGATGGCCAATTGGCTCTTGCTGTGTGTGCAGCAGTCTACGGGTGTGTATCCCATTGTTACATGATGATCAACATAACTACCAGTGTCTCTCCTATCTTCAAACACATGATTCAGCATTTATACTGCCGACACAAGCACAGTGCAGGCTATGAGATGGAGCTCAGCTACTTAGCAAATGTGTCCCTTGGCACAGAGCATGTGAGGTCACTGATGTCCTGTATTCTCCTACAGGGTCCCACTATGGCATCCATGATCTGCACTGTCTGACATCGACTCTGCCCCATGATCGGCCATTTATTGTATCGGGTACAGACATGATGGTGTTGTGGGTCAGTAAGTGGTGCATGTGAAGTGGAACTACAGTAGGTATAGTACCACTTATCGTACATCTGGCACATGGTATGTGATGGGTATTGAACTTGTATTCCTGTGTGTGTTAGCCAATCCGTCAGACAGATGTCTCTGCACACTACAGGTAAGCCAGGTATGTGTTGATGAGATGTAGTTGGTATAGGCAGCAGTTGTCTGGTATTTGATGTTTTTTCTGACAGTGATTTGCACAGCATGATTTGAGGGATCTGTTCCTGTACAGAACTTACATAACATGGGGATGGTGTATGCCATTGACATGGCTGTGCTATACTTTGTTTGGTGTATTATGTGTGAAGTGTATGTAGTAAGCAACCTGTGGGCACTTGTAGCAGACTGTGTAGTTCTTCTGTTAGCAAAGGGTACATATCTGCACCTGTCCTTCACGTGGTGTGCCTGTCAAATAGTGGGGGTGTTACATACATGTGGGTGTATGTGTTTGTGGTGTGCACTGATTGTGCTGTACTCTAGCATGATGCACATGTGTTTTTACCTGCACATGTGTGTTACCCAGGCCATGTGTTAATATAGTGGTGTATGTTTTTGTGTCCTACAGGGTTGGTGTGTTGTGTGTATATTGCTAGGTTTGTTGACTTACCCACAAGTAGGCCATTTCCACCTTGTCCCTCCTGGAGTTGTTCATTGATCCTGCTTTGCCGGAATATGAATGCGTCATGGACACTCCCAGGATACTTGACCAAAATTTTCATGAATAGTCCCCGGTGGTCCACTATGAACTGCACATTAATGGAATGTGTGCTCTTGCAATTCCGGTATAAGTGCTCGGCTGCTGCAGCTGGTACAAGCCGGACATAGGTGCAGTCAATTGCATCAAGCACATGTGGGAAACCATGGATTTGGTAGAACCCCTATATTGTTTCCTGCTGCTTTTGATGAGGGTTGGGGAAGCTGATGTGGTGGTGTGTCAGGGAGATTATAGCATCTAATACCTTTGACAGGAATGCAGAGAATGACGGCTGTGGGACACCAGAAACCAGGGCACCCGTTGTTTGGAATGATCCACGTGTGAGCAAGTGCAGGACAGCTAGCAGCTTTGTCACAGGGGGTATGTTGTGTGGGGTCTGCAGGCTAGCTGTGATTTCTGGCTCAATGTGGTGCAGCAGATGTAGTATGGCTTGCTGGTGGAGTCTGTAGGTCCTAATGATGTCCTGGTCCCTGAGGCCATGGAGGGTTGTTCTGGTTCTGAAGACCCTGTCCTGCCTTCTGCGTTGCCTTTGTGGGCTGCGTTGTGGTGGTGGTGATTCCTGCAGTTGTTGCTATCCTCTGCGTCGTCTCACAAGCTGGAACAGTATCACCTCCATCTTCTCCTGTGGGTTGGTAATGTTGCTTCTATGGTTTCTGCTTAACTACTGATGAGTTTGCCTCATTTTAATGTCTGCCCTGACCCAGGCATTACTTTTTGATGCAAATCAGAGTTAATGTCATTTTTTGGGTCCGCCTCCCACCTGTGCCTCATTTTTGCCTGAGTGGATAAATATGGTGCTAGGGGATTATAGTCATTATTTGGACGGGAACGCCTATCCTGCATCTCATAGAGGCAAGAAGATTTCACACATCTTAAAAATTATGGTAACACCAATATTTTGACTCTAGACGGTTCTAGCGTCAAAATGTATAAATGGTGTTGAGTTTGTGTTGAATTAGCATTAAAAAATGACGCAAACAGAGTATAAATGTGCCCCTAGGACTTATAAACTCAAAAACTATACCACTCACTTGCCTGAAAAGCTAGACTCACCAGCAACTACTCTGCACAGCCACAGCAATCATAATATATCCCACACAAAAAAAATACACATAAGACAACACAAATATCATTGTGCACTAATCTAAAGACATCTAAAGACAATTTCACCCACATCCCTGCATGTGGTACACCACTTATAAAATGTCATTCATGCATGGCAACAATAGTAATTTGGAGTAAATTGTTTTTACTTCCCTAAAACATGCAACTACATAAACCACAGGTCAACCACTACCAAAACCACAACGAGCCACAGCAAAGGAAGCAAAAGCTTTGAACTAGAACAAAAAGGAGAAATAAACTGTTATAATCACAAATGCAAACACTTCACCAGTTGACAAACACCCCACCAACAAACATTAAAAGAATTCCCCTGGTGTCTAGTGGTCTCTTCCCACCTTGGGGGCAGTTGGGCCTAAAATAAATAGGCTGATCTGCCCCCAAGGGGGGCAAATATGGCCACCAGTGCTGTGCTGAATCCCTTGCCCACATGGCCGCCCCCCCCCCAAAAAACAAAAATAATCCCGACACCTTAGTGGCTTCTACCTCCTTTAGGGGCAGATGGGACTAAAAATAATAGGCTTGGGGACAGAAATTGTGTAAATAATATTGCCCCCCCTTGGGGCGTGACCCTTGCCCAAGGGTGCCCCCCACACAAAGCACACACACACAAGATCCCTGGCGCTAAGTGGAATCTGCCCCTTTTGGGAGCAGATGGACCTAAACAAATCAGGCCAATCTGTCCCAAAGGAGGGCAGAAATGGAGTAAAATATATTGCCCCTTTGGGGGCCAACCCTTGACCAAGGGCCCCACCCACACACACACAATATCCCTGGCACTAATGGGCCTAAAAAACATAGGCCGATCTGCCCCCAAGGGAAGCACATCTGCCAAACAGTCCTTTGTCCCCTTTGGGGGTGACCCTTGCCCAAGGGGCCGCCACCCCCCCAAAAAAACACACACAAAAAAATCCCTAGTTTCTAGTGGCTTGGCCGATCACCCTAAAAAAGAGGCTGATCTGCCCCAAAGGGGCAGAAACAGCAAAAAACATTATGCCCCCTTAGGGGAGTGACCCTTGCCTAAGGGGCCGCTCCCCGACACATAAAAACACACACCAAAACAAAATCCCTGGTGACTAGTGGGCATTTCTGCTGCCCGATCGCATTGCATTGTGATTGGGCACCAGGATTGGTAAAAGAGACATCGAGGGAAAGGAAAAGCATTTCCTTTCCCCCGATGCCTCTTTTTCAGTAATCCCCTCCGCTGGAGGAGAAACTCACCGGTTTACTCCTCAATGCTCTGGAAGCAAATGGCTTCCAGCGTGTCCGGCACCGTCTGATGATGTCAGTGCGCTGATGTCATTGGGGGGTTGGGGATGAAAGGGAAGGTGATACCTCGTCCATCCCTGCCCATGGGCGGGTGATGGGAGGCTCATGGGGGGAGCGCTAGTGCTCTCTCATGAGCCAGTCTATGGAGGTAACGTGTACGTCCTTGGCGCCTCAGTGCCGCAGCCAAAGATGTAACCATTACGTCCATGGCGGGGAAGGGGTTATTAATTTGGCATCAAACAGTACAGGCTCCCACAACAAAGCACTTTCACTTTGCTGGATGAATAGCAAAGAGCTATGGAAAGGGCAGTCAGTAAATTAATCAAAATTTCCATAAATGGACTATGAGAGCCCAATGTGAGAACTACTTTATCCAGAGTTAGTGCTGGAGATCTTTCAGACGTTGCAGACATGCACCAACAGCACAAAACCTGCCTTGATTTATGTCATTGTACCACATGAATGTTTCCGTATTTTGGGGCTCATTATGAACCCTGGAAGTTCAGATCGTCATGCCGGTGGCGGCGGCAAAGACCACCACTGGCACGGTGGTCTGAACTGCCATATAATAATCACTGGAGGGCTGCCTGTGGCGGCCCTTCTCTACCGACAGGCTACCGCTGACAGGCAGCCTGACGATGAAGGAAATCATTATCCGACATAATGGTCCCTTTTCCTCCAGCCTTTACCTGGTGGGTTCCCCTGCCGGAGACAGGCTGGTGGAAGGGGTACCCATGCAGTGCCCCTTCGCGCTGGTCACTGCCCAATTTACGGGCAGTGATCTGCGTGACGGGTGCTGCTGCACCTGCTGCGCACCAACATTGGCGGCTGCTCCATTTGGAGCCGCTGTCAATGTTAAGGCCCTTTTCCCTGTTGGGCTGGCAGGCAGAAACACTGTTTCCGCCCGCCGGCCCAGCAGGGAAAACATTGTACACCTGGCAGGGGGGCGTCACGCTGGCGGTCTTCTGTTGACCACCAGCGCTGATCTTGGCGGTTTTTACAGCCAAGATCATAATGAGGGCCTTTGACTGTCTATCCTTTTCCATTGACAAGGAGTCTCGATCAAAACTAATAGGATTCAAGGCTGGCATTGGAACACTTCTGCAGTCATTCACAGGTAAACGTAGTGATCGGTATAAGAAGGAGACAACACTCAGGATAGAGGTAAATTGAAGACTGCATATTTATTAATTAAAGAAGCATAAAAAGAGCTGTCACAAAGACTGTCAGGGTACCCTCACCACTTCCCTTCTTCAACTGCCAGAAACCTTCTCATTATTGAACCACCAACATTCTTCACTCTGTTATCATTCCTTTCTAGAGTCAAGAATGCAGGCGTCACAGGACAGTTTGCATCACTCTTTCCTTTACAATGCAAACCAAGAAAACATTAATACAATACCCCAAAATGGGAATTAAACCATACTAAAATACAAAAACAAACAGTCACACACCAATAAACACAAAAAAGAATACATACATATTAAATAATGGAACAGATTAATAGTGCACAGAACTCATGATCTAAATGCCTATCTGTAACGGATGGGTAAGCGCCTTGTGTGGAAACAACTTAACACTTAACCAGATTTGGATGATGACAGGATTTACTCCGGCAGGTCCAGAGAGACTTGTGCACAATGTACTTTCAGCTAGACTCCTTTGATACCTTGATTGGGGTTCATCACATCCTTGCATTTCACTACCCTTTCTGCATTCTATCATTGACTACCATTTACTGTGATCGCATTCCCATTCCCATTGTCAGTGACCATATTTCACTTCTCCCTTCTTCACAAACACAGCTTTTTATAAGACGAGTCACACCACCCACTTTAAATACTTGTTTGGGCACCCAATTGCGTCTGTTGAAAAACTCTTTCTGTTTAGCCTTTGCCTCCATCACCCAAGACCTCACCACCGTATCTACTTCTTCCAGCAACACTATTTGCTTGACCCACCTCCCCATTCAACTGGGACAACCTTTTGTTGCAGGAATCCCCCCTCTCAAAAACTCAAACAGTGACACCTGGGTTAAACAGTGAGGACTAGTACAATAAAACCAGAGCATGCTACAAACAGCATTGCTCACAATGCACTTATTTGCCACAGATCACCACACACACTGTACCAACAAACAATTCACACTCTCAAATTGACCACTGGCCTGGGGGTGATATAACGATGTTTTAAGGTGGACTATATTTCCAGATCTAAAAAATTCCTCGACTTCCTCATTCACAAATTGGACTCCATTGTCTGACACCAGAAAATGAGAAACCCTTCACGAACTAAAACATCTTTTAAAAACTCAATAACAGCTTTGGTGCCGGGTTCAGCCACAAACCTGACCTCTGCCCATTTAGAATTAAAATCTGTCAACACTAGTGCAAAATGTGAATATACTGGTAAGATATTAAATGCTCCCACCAAATCTACCACTATTTTTTCCCACACTCTGCCAGGACACTCAGTAGGTTGCAAGGGAGCATTTCTCACTACCAAAGTTTTTATGCTGAGGCACAAATAAAACATTCACAAACAAACTATTCAAACTCCACATCCAGGGCCGGGCACCAGAAAGTTTTTCTTATGCGACGTTTGGTGAACGTATGCCCCAGATATCCTTCATTGGTCGTGGTGATGATCTTATGGTTGATCCCAGCAGGTGACACCAACTTAAAATTCCTCATTAGCACACCATCTTCCACTGACAACTCATCATTAATTTTCCAAAACAGCTGGCACAAATGCTCTGTTGGTTTCTTTCTGCAGGCCAACCACTACTTACATGCACCATGACTTGCTTTAAAACCTCATTGAGTAACAACTGTCCCCTTTATTCAACCTCACAGACAGCACACAAGTCTTCAAAGTCCACCGAAGCAATCAAACAACTCTCTTCACGTGAGTCCTCACTGTCCTCATCACACTCACCACCAACAGCAAATCTGAACAGATATTCCACTCTAACATTCTTTGCCTCTTGTATGTGCACAACTCCAAAATGAAACTGAATCAGTGTGGTAGAGAGTTTGGCTACATTCAGGGCTTGGTCTTTGATCCTCTCACCGCTCAGAATCAACACCAATGGTTTGTTATCAGTTTTTAAACTGAATCTGGTTCCCTATACATATGGTCTGAATTTTTGGATTGCCAACTAATATGCCAACAGTTACTTTTTAATAGCGGAAAGTTAATTTCAGATCCTCTGAGCACACAGGAAGCATAACTGACCATAATTTCCACACTCCCTCTTGCTGAGTGAGAATGTCATCAAATCCAAAGTTACTCGCATCAACCGTTATGCAACAATTCAAGTTAGGATTCACAGGCTTCAATATCTTGGAACACACCAACTGCTTCTTAGTACATTCACAAGACTCTTGACAAGGGGAATCCCAAAGAAACCCATTATATTTTTTTATTAACACAGTGAGGGGTTTCATATGCATGACATAATCAAGTAAAATTCACACATGCCCATAAAAGATTATAGGCCATCTGTTTTCAAACGTCACAGGTGCTGAGGCATCTATAATAGCTTCTCCTAACCCAGGTCTGGATTCAATTCCTTCACCTTAAACCAAATGCCCCATATATTCCACTTTTGTTTTTGAAAACTCACATTTATAAATTTTTAGAACAACCTTTTCTGCTGGGGAATCATGAGCACTCTTTCAAGAACAGCATCATGTGCTATCTCAGTATATGTGAAAACGAGGACATCACCTTGAAATACAGTGACCCCCTTTAAACCATGAAACATAATCCTCTGAAATACGGATGTCGCAGATACCAAGCAAAAAGGTATCCTGTAGTATTGGTAAGTGCCCATAGGAGAAACAAAAGTTGTGTAGTGCCTCGAACTCGGTTCCAGTACAACCTGGTGGTAGGTGGAATTCAAATCCAACTTGAAAAATACTTTTCCCCTATTTATTTGGGAGAACAAATATGGTATTTTGGGCTAGAGTTGTGAATCAGTCCAAGTAGCCTTGTTCAGGCTCCTCAGATCCACACAGACTCTCAATTTGCTACTGCGTTTTTTAGCAACCACCAGTGGAATCAACAATGTAGAAGACTCTATGGTTTCAATAATATAAATCTTCCCTGACTGAAAATGGCACACAATCCAACGTATGTTTTACTGGGATAATTCTTTCTTTGACGCTAGTTTTTTGTTGAAAATGTTAATGGCGCCAAGCTCATATGTGAATACCGAGGTAATCTGCTTCTTGAGAGCATCAGCTATATTTTCCAACACCACTGACATTAGAAGATTAGTGGCCGGGCTCAAAACCATACGGAAAATACCCTGGTGAAATCAGCCCAGAACAAAGCCCTTAGATCACAAAATAAAATTTACCAAGGATTTTCCTGCCACTAAAACCCATGACATACTCCAAAAATCCAGAGAGGTCAATTTTCTTTCCTTCTTTCAATACAGGAGCACGGTCAGACAGTTCTAAATTCCTGTCAGTCCACAATTCCTCAAACAATTCTTGTGTGACCATTATTGTGGCCCCCAGAACCAACTAAACATATAACCACTTTGTCCCCAACAGTGATATCTGCCTAGGGATCAACAGAACCTAAAGGATTCCTCGTGACCACATCATCTTCCCTGACCACCAAAATCACATCTCTCAGATCATCTTCAATTTTGTAAAGGTTGAACTCCAACTGTGCATCAGTCTTCTCCACAACCACACTTGCCACTTTGTCAATCTGTTTCCTCTGACCTCTCGGCCAAATAACCCTGTGACATAGTTTGGAGCCAGCACTGGTGGATGTGGTCCTCAGGGCCCTTAATGGCTCTGAGAGGGGTGCCACATGCCCCCCCCCTTTTGTGTCCAAGCTTAGGCCCAGGGCTTGGAGTCCTTGGAGCTAAAATCAGCCCAGGAGAGGGGACACATGCATCCCCTCTCCTTACTATTTAAAATATATTCCCCTCAGGACTTGGCCCTCCCATGCCCCAAACAGATCAAGCAAGGGTACCCATGCTTGCTTTTATAAAAATGTTCCCATGAATCCGTGGATCCTTGGATTCATGAGAAAAATAAAAAAGTGTTTTTGGCCCCCTGTTGGACTCCACTACCAGGCCTAGGGGGTCAGAGTATTCCTAAACTGCCCCCCTATATTAGCACCATTTTTTCTCAGGGCTCTGCTGAGTCTAAGTCCTAAGATGGCTGCCATGACTTCCTTGTTGAAGTGGAGGCATGCAATCAGATCTCATTTTGAGATCAGTCAGATCTGCAGACCGTCCTCGTCCCTAGATATACATAAATCTTTTTTCTTTAATAACTCCTAAACTACTGAATGGATTTACACCAAATTACAAAAAGAACTCTTTCTGGACCAAAATATAGCTTGCTGGCAAATTTGGTGTAATTCCATTCAGCGGTTTGAGCTGTAGTCAAGTTCAAAGTCCCTATTGGAAAATGCATATGGATACACATTTTGGGACCCCCTTTTTCTTGGCCCACGCTTGATGAATCACCCTGAAACTTACCAGGCAGCAGCTGAAGTGAGTAGCAAATTAGTTTAAAAAATGTTTGTAACGATTAGTCAAACAGTGCTAAAGTTATTACTAAAAAAACAACACATTTTTCCTATGGAAACTAGGTCCTAACTATAACTACCTTCTGACGACTGTCAGTAGGTGTTTTATACATATATATATATATATATATATATATATAGTGACCTCACATCAGCTGCTATCTGGAAAGTTTTGGAGTGATCCGTCAAGTGAGGCTGAGAAAAAGGGGGGGTCTCAAAACGCTTTTTCCCCCATTCATTTTTTCATAGGGATTTTGAACAGTGATTGCGCCCAAACTACAGGACAGAATTACACCAAATTTGGCAGAAAGCTAGGTCCTGGTCCAGAAAGTGACCTGCTTGTGATTTGGTGTGAATCTGTTGAGTGGTTTTCTTGTAATTAAGTGGAAAACAAATTTGTATATGTAGGGATGCGGATCTGTTGTGACTCCTGCGCGAAGGGTCGCAACTCCGCATGCCAGAAACAGTATTATGATTGGCTGGCTGCAACATGTGCAGAACATTGTGGATGCCATTTTATGAATGGGCAATGGTCCCAGGGGATGGACTTTGAGACAGAAAAAAATAGAAGGGGTCCCCGTGGGGATTGTTCATGGGTGTCTGGAGATCCACTGACACACTCATGCACTCACTCACAGACCTAGTGACAGTCATTCACCCAGTCAAATGCCCACACAGATATTCATACACCCACCCAAAGGCCCATTCACTCAGACACCCACTCACAGACCCACTCACACTCTCATACATCCACTGACAGATGCACACAGACACTAATGCACCCACACACAGACCCACACTGACACTTATGCACCCACTGACAGATGCACAGGGACTCAGACATCCACTCACAGACCCACTCAGACACGTATACACCCACTCAGAGACCCACTCACAAACTCATGCACCCACTCACAGACCCATTCGGACAGTTAAGCACACGCTCACAGATACACTGACACTCATACACCCACTCAAAGACCCACTCAGGCTCTCTTAAAGCCACTCTCAGACACACTGATATATCAACTCGCAGATGCACACAGACACTGGTATATTCACTCAAAGACCCATTCACACACTCATGCACCCATTCACAGACCTGGTCATAGACTCATGCACCCACTGATAGACACACTGACAGTTATACATGCAGTAAAAGACAGAGTAAGACACTGACACACCCAGTAGACATCCACTAGCACACTGATGTACCCGGGCATAGACCCACTGGCGCTCATACGCCCACTGAAAGAAGAACTCAGACTCCCATACACCCAGTCACAGACACACTGGGGGTCATTCTGACCCTGGCAGTCATCGACCGCCAGGGTCGACGACCACGGAAGCACCGCCAACAGGCTGGCGGTGCTTCCTTTTGTATTCCGACGCGGTCGCCCAGCCGGGTCCGGCGGTTTCCCGCCGGATTACCCCCGGCTGGGAGAATCCTCCATGGCGGCGCTGCTTGCAGTGCCGCCATGGGGATTCCGACCCCCTTCCCGCCAGCCTGTTTCTGGCGGTTTTCACCGCCAGAACCAGGATGGCGGGAACGGGTGTTGTGGGGCCCCTGGGGGGCCCTGCACTGCCCATGCCACTGGCATGGGCAGTGCAGGGGCCCCCTAACAGGGCCCCAGAAAGATTTTCACTGTCTGCATTGCACTCACAGACATACTCAGACACCCAATCACAGTCACTTACACTCATGCAGCTATGTACACACCCACTCATACTCTCACACATCCACTCACAGATCCACCTACCCACTCTTGCACCCATTCAAAGAACCCATTAGACTTTCACTGATGTGTTCAGAAATGTATTGCTACATGGTGAGAGTGAAGCAAAGACATATGAACAATATGTTGGGTGTTGTGCAATAAATTTGTGCAGTTGCTTTGGGAATCCGCGATGGAGTCGTGACTCTGAATTTTTTGCTAGGAAAAAAACAGATTTTCTTTGAAATTTAATTAGTGTTTGGTATAAAGGGTGGCTCTAATAAAAGCCTTTGTGTTAATGGTAAGTATATGATTAGAACACATGAGAGCAGATGCAGAGTTTCAAGTTACTCAGAAAAACTCTGTTTCCTTCTTCTGTAAAGGGAACACCATCTCTTCTATATATCCCATCCATGTCAAAGTGCAGGTTATTATTGTGGCTACAGCTCATGTTTCCTGACTGTCTATCTGTGGACAGAATACAGTTGACCACCTCCACATCTGCCTCTGACATATGTTAGAGAACACAAAGGCAGTGTGAGGCAAAAGTTGTCAGGGCCCAACAACTCTGCCTAATTTGTCAACATCCTCAGGGGCTTTGTTTTAATCAAGGGTGTGTAGCACCACTGGGTTGCTTGTAATGTCATTGTACTGTCTGCATTTCAGGATAGATATTGCTAATGTTTAATATGCACAGTGGACTGGCGATGCAGCCAGTTCACTGCCGCAGTCATTATTGGCGATCCTGCACTTCACGCTGTCGGCAGTCTGACCGCAACCGCAGGCGTGGTGGGGCAGGACTACCAAGGTCATAATGACTGCCTTAGTGTATTGGTTTAAAAGCAAGCTGTGTCTGTAAATAAGAGTTTTAAAAGTGTATATGATAAAGATCAAAATATATTAACTCAGCTACAGCCAGAGAGGTATTGATACTTTGATTCATAAAAGTAGTAATGTATTTATCATTTTAGAAAATGATTAAAAGTACAAGATTTAAAAGCATGTCTTTTGTGTAGTAGTATGGATTTTATGTGCATACTTTAAGTTGCAAATGAGTTGGTATTTAGAACCACTTAGAAAGACTTATAGTTCGTTTTTTCCTAGATACACGTTACTTCTAAAGTAGGATGTATATTAGTTATAGGGAGGGTGGTATGTGCTTATAATATATGACATATAGGGCCTCATTTATAATGACAGTGGTGCAGGGTGGCGCAGAAAGTGTCTTGCTGTACCGCCCAGCACCACTGGGAAAGGACAGAAATGCACCATATCCACAAGATATGGTGCATTTCTGTCCTTTCCCCTGTGCTGGGGCAGAATGTGCTGCCTAGCACCAATGCAGGCACCCTTGAACCATGGTGGAAGGCTGTTTGTGTTGTGCAGATGATTGCTTTTGTGCAGGAAGGTTCACCTTCCTGCACAAAATCAATCACAAGAGGCGGCTTCCTCTTTCTCTGTGTGCTGCAGAATGTAGCACACACAGAAGGAGGAAAAAATGGAAAAAAGCAAAGATAAATCACTAAATAAATAAATAAAGGTTGCTTGTAAATCTGGGTATGCATCAGATTCCTTTAGGTTTCACACAATAAGACACTGATAGATCAAATGACAGATTTATGTACTCACTAGCACGTATAATGACACATATATTCATACACTGATACACCCAGTCATATTGTAATGTATACAGAAACACAGGGAGGCACATAGTTATTCATACAATTACACACCCAGACATTGATGGACACATATGCTGACACACCCATGGTCACAGTAATGCATAGACTCGTATACCTGGGGAAACACTGATGTATCTGCTGGGATACCCTAACATACACTGATACATACCATAATGTAGCCAAGTACACATTCAAGGACAAAGTGAAACACTGAGTGAGACACACATGCCTAGGGTAGCACAGAGAGGCATACTCTTCTTTAAACATGAAAACTGACACATGTAGAGTGTGAGAACATAGTGATGCGATTGTTTGTATTACATTGAAATGCTTATGATATAATTGAACAATATATAATGAAAATGTATACATTTCACTGTTTTTGTAATTTCAAAGATCTATTCCTGTATTATAAGAGATATCTAACATGCCAAAAAAACAAAAACAAAAAAGAAATTGAGAAAAATATACTATCTATTTGCAACAGAGAAACAAAAAGAACAACATGTGGACGATGTCACTAGCGAGAAAATAGCTGCTGTTAAGAAAACAAAAACATGTTTTAAATATTTATGTGGGAAACTGAAGTGTTTGCACAATGAAGGATATAACAAGGAAACACTTAAATCAGACAAACAAAGGAATAAAAATGTCAGATAACAATCAAGAAATCAATGAAGAAAGCAGATAACTTATCCAGAAGACAGCAACAGTGCAAAGAAATTAGAGTGAGAATGTTTCATGCCAGGTTAATTCAGAATCTTATTAAAACTATGAAATAATACAAAATAAGAAGGGAAGTACTGAAGCAAACAGAGGACCTGATTTAAGAAAAGTGCCAGTGCACCCAGTAGAGCACCACTTTTCTTGCACCCCTTAGCGCCCGCCTAACCCCACCATGTGTGTGCCGTATCTAAGATACAGCGCACCAGGGCAGTAGTTAGGGAAACTAGCATCAACATTTTTGACGCTAGTTCTGAGCTTTGAAGAATTAGCGTAAACATTTTTGACACTAATCCTGCAAAGCCCATTGAGGCCCTTTGTAAACAATGGTGTGTCTTCTTTTAACCACTTCGCTGCCAGACCATTTCCCCCTCAGGTGCTGAGCCTTTTTAGGCTATTTGGGGCAGTTTGTGCTTAGGCCCTCATAACCTTTTGTCCACATAAGCTATCCACGCCAAGTTTGTGTACCTTTTTTCCAACATCCTAGGAACTCTAAAGGTATCCAGAGTTTTTGGGTTCCACTGGAGGAGACCAAGAAATTAGCCAAAAATACAGCAAAAATTTAGTTTTTTCAGAAAAATGGAAAAACTGCTGCAGAAGAAAGCATGTGTTTTTTCCCTGAAAATGGCATCAACAAAGAGTTTGTGGTGCTAAAATCACAATCTTCCCAGCTTTCAGGAATGAGCCGACTTGAATCAGAAAAAACAAATTTTCCAACACAATTTTGGCATTTTACCCAGACATACCCCATTTTTACTATTTTTGGTGCTTTCAGGCTCCTTCCAGTTAGTGACAGAAATGGGTGTGAAATCAATGCTGGATCCCGGACAGCTAAACATTTCTGAAACGTAGACAACGTTTTTAATTCAGCAAGGGGTAATTTGTGTAAATCCTACAAGGTTTTCCTACGAAAAGTAACAGCTAAAATAAAACAATATTGAAATTGAGGTGAAAAAAGAGCCATTTCTGTCCACCTTTTCTTCTATAACTTTTTTCAGCTATGGCAGATTTTCAAAAGCAATTTACTGTTATGTCTGCTAGACGTTTCTGGGTGCTGGGATGTATAGGGCTTGTAGGGTCATCAAGAACCTTAGGTACCCAGAGCCAATAAATGAGCTACACCTTGCAAAGGGTTTTCTTTGTATACTGGTATACAGCAATTCATTTGGCAAAATAGAAAGAGCGAAAAATGTGTATCAAGGAAACCTTTGTATTTCTAAAATGGGTACAAGAGAAGGTGTTGAGAAGCAGTGGTTATTTGCATATCTCTGAATTCCGGGGTCCCGATACCAGCATGTGAATTACAGAGTATTTCTTAATTAAACTTATTTTTTACAAACTGTCTTCCATTTGGAAGGGAAAAATGTAGAGAAAGATAAGGGGTAATACCATTTGTTCTTTAATTCAGTGTTCCCCCAAGTCTCTCGATAAAAATGGTACCTCACTTGTGTGAGTAGGCCTAGTGCCCGCAACAGGAAACACAACATGGACACATCACATTTTTACATTGAAATCTGACCTGTTTTTTGGAAAGTGCCTAGCTGTGGATTTTGGCCTCTAGCTCAGCCGGCACCCAGGGAAACCTAGCAAACCTGTGCATTTTTTAAAACTAGAGACCTAGGGGAATCCAGTATGGGGTGACTTGTGGGACTTTCACCAAGTTCTGTTACCCAGAATCCTATGCAAACCTCAAAATTTGGCCAAAAAAAACAGTTTTCGCACATTTCGGTGATGAAAAGTTGTGAAATCTGATGTGACACACAAAATTCCTTTCACCCAGAATTCCCCCAAATCTCCCAATAAAAATGGTACCTCACTTGCTTGGGTAGGCCTAGTGCCCGCAACAGGAAATGCCTCAAAACAGCGTGGGCACATCACATTTTCCCAAAGAAAACTGACCTGTTTTTTGCGAAGTACCTAACTGTGGATTTTAGCCTCTAGCTCAGCCAGCACCTAGGGAAACCTAGCAAACCTATACATCTTTGAAAACTAGACACTTAGAGGAATTCAGTACGGGGTGACTTGTGGGGCTCTCACCAGATTCTGGTACACAGAATCCTTTGCAAACCTCAAAATTCATCTAATAAACACTTTCCCCTCACATTTCAGTGCTGCAAAGTTCTGGAATCTGAGAGGAGCCACAAACTTCCTTCCACCCAGCTTCCCCCCAAGTTTCCCAATAAAAGTGGTACCTCACTTGTGTGGGTAGGCATAATGCCCCCGACAGGATGTGCCCCTAAACATCGTGGAACATCAAAATGATCTATTACAAAACTACCTGTTTTTGCAAGGGGGGCATCTGCGTTTTTGGTCCTGGGTTCAGCAGCCATCTAGGGAAACCTACCAAACCCAGACATTTCTGAAAACTAGACACCTGAGGGAGTCCAGGGAGGTGTGACTTGCGTGGATCCCCCAGTGTTTTCTTAACCAGAATCCTCTGCAAACTTCAAATTTAGCAAACAAATCACATTTTCCTCATATTTCTCTGTGGGATCACTGCACTGGCACAAATTTCCTACCACCCAATGTTCCCCTCAGTCTCTCGATGAAAATGATACCTCACTTGTGAAGGTGGGCAAAGTGCCTGTGATAGGGAAGGGCCAAAAAATGTTGAAATTGAGAGGGAACCAAAGTGGGTCCAAAAGGGCAGTTTGAAAATACAGTTTTTAGGCTGACAAGTGGGGCAGACTTTTTACTGACATGGATGCGACAATGCTGGGTGGTATGAATTTTGTGGATTCCTGCAAATTCCGGAAGGTTCCATCACAAAAATGTAGGAAAAATGCATGATTTCAAACAAAGTTGGAGGTTTGCAGGGCATTGTGGTTAAGAAAATGGTGTGGGGTGCATGTGAAGCACACCACCCTGGACCCACCCAGATGTTTAGTTTTCAGATGTGTGTAGGTCTGGTAGATGTTTCTAGGTGGCAGTGTCCCAAAGTCCAAAAAGTGCAGCTGCTCACCATTCTAAGTGGGATGATATTGAGAGTTAGCCATGCTCCCTTGGTCCAAATGTAAAGTCAAGACCCAAAATAATCAAATGTCCTCCTGCTTGCCATTGGGTCAAGATCCTTTAGTTTGCATGGGGGGGCTGAAAGAATGTTACCCCGTTCAGTTGGGGGGCATAAGCATGCCCATACTGGTTGGCAGCTCCCACCCCTCTATGTTTTTTTTTTTAATTCCCTGGCAACTACCAGGCTTTCTGCCCCCCCCCCGGGAGTGGACTGGGGTAATTGCACCATCTGCCCACCGGCAAGCAGGACCACTTTGTCCCCATTAATTTGAGATGGGGGTATGGCCATACCTCCACCCTCTTTTTAAAAACAAAAATTCTTCCCTGGCGTCTAGTGGGCTTTCAGCTCCCTTTGGGGGCAGAAGGGCCTAATAAAAATAGGCTGATCTGCCCCCAAGGGGGGAGTAATGACCAATGGTAATGGGTCCACATGGGGAGCGAACCTTGCCCAAGGGGCCGTCCCCAACAAAACACACACATACAACAAAAATCCCTGGTGCCTAAGTGGTTTCTGCCCCTCTTGGGGGCAGCTGAGCCTAATAGAAATAGGCCGATCTGCCCCCAAGGGGTCCCTTCTCTTATGTAAACTTGAAAAAACTATCCCTGGTGTCCAGTGGTTTCTGCCCCCCTTTAGGGCAGATTGGCCTAAAAAAAGTAGGTCGACCTGCCCCCAAAGGGGGGGGGGAGGCAGAAATGGCCCAACAGAATATGCCCTCCCGAGGGAACGGCCCTTGCCTAAGGGGTCATTCCCCTATGAAATTATAAATAAAAAAAAAACTGGTGTCTACTAATTTCTGCCTCCCTTGCAGCAGATTGGCCTAATAAAAATAGGCCGATCTGCCCACAAGGGAGACAGAAATGTCTTGAAATAAATTTGGCCCCCAGGGGAGCGACCCTTGCCTAAAGGGCCACGTCCCCCTTAAAAAAAAAAAGATCCCTGGTGCCTCAAGGTTTTTGCCCCTCTTGGGGGCAGATGGGTCTAATTAAAATCCAAGGGGAGCAGAAATGGCCTTAAAAAATGCCCCTCTTCGGGAACGACCCTTTCCCAAAGGACCGCTCCCCTTATTTGCTTAATACAAGTAAACAAACTCCCTAGTGTCTAGCTATGCAATTGTGCTGCAGAAATGGTCAAAGAGACATCGGAGGAAAGGAAAAGCCTATCCTGTCCTCCGATGCCTCTCTGACTGCCCCCTCCCCGTCCAAGGAGAAACAAATCAGTTTCTCTTCGGGTCGTGGTGGAAGCCATGCTTCCATCGCAATGGGGGCGACTGCTGATGAGGTCAGCGCATGATCGCACGCTGAGGTCATCAGACGTCACTGGGGGGATCGGGGGTGGCAGTGGATGCCTTTCCCCTGCCATCCCTGCCCAGGGAAAGGGGGGTTGGAGGCCGTGGTGCAGGACGTAACGGTTACGTCCTTGGTCAGAAATGCTGTAGCCGAGGAAGTAACTGTTACATCCGGGGCACCCAAGGGGTTAACTCTGGCTCTGAGCAGGCGTTAAATGTGCCCAAAAAAATGATGCAAAGAAATCTCTAGGATTTTTTTGATCCCCCTAATGGGGGAACAACCCCTTTGCCTACCGTATGCCTGGAGTAGGCATAATGTAGCGCAAAGGGTACCAAAGTGGCACAATGCATGCATTGCGCCACTTTGAAATGACGAATGTCAATTTTGGTCTAGTTGGGCCACATTAGGGTAAAAATCTACGCTAATGTGGCACAAGGAGGCGCTAGGTGCTCTTAAATATGCCTCAGAATGCACGGAGGTTGTAGTTGATAAGGCATTTGGCTTGAAGAAGAAGCTTTTTATTTTGATTATCAGTAGAAGTGGAACATTAGATAAAGCAATGCTGGGTAAGAAGAGATGCAACCAAAGAAAAATACTTGTTAATAAAAGTATTTTTTGTAAAATCTTTAGTGGTGAGTGGAAGCATACCTCCAGTAAAGAACCTTTTTTTATTTGCAAGAAAACACATTAGTACATGCAATTCATTCAACTCGTCTAAGTTATGAGATGAAGGATGGAAGTGCAGTTGAAAAAGAGGAGATTGTTCCTAGAAGTATGGAAGCTGAAGAGGTTCAGGGAAGGCGTAAACAGGACCCTGTTTACAAATGGATCTGTATCAGTATTTGTAGTATTCAGCAGTAATCTATTGATTTATCACAAACTTTTGTTTCATGTAGAAGTCTGAAGCAAAACAATTCAGTTTTGCAAGGATTATATTCATGCAAAGTAAGAAAGTATAGTAATTTAGAAGAACATTAATTTGCATGTTTATCTAAGAAAGTGTGCCAAAACACATTTCATCACTTTAGAATGTTGCCAGTTCACCACTTAAAAATATGAAGCTTAGTTAGGAGACTTTACTATGAGAACACTCCATCCATAGGTTTAGGAGAAATTTATAGAGTACTTTTTCATGGTACCCCACGAGAAGCAGAAAAAGGGAGTGAGGATGTGCAGTTTCGGTTCTTTGGCCCTCAAGAGGATTCTAGGGAGAATGAGGAATTTGTAGCTACAGTTTTTTAGGGAGAGAGAACACAGGTATTGCTACTGAGAATTTTGAACAAGAGATTACAAAGTTTAACAGAGCTTGTTCTGAAAATCCAAACTCTGTATGCATTTGTTGTTGATGCACTCACTACAAAAGACAAACATGTAATGTACATGCGAGGAAAACTTTGATGCACCACCTGCAACGCAGCTGTAAAAACGATGCACCACCCACCTTGAAGCTGAAATCGACACACCACCTGCAATGTGACTGGGAAATCGACCGATCACCTGCATCGGGGCTGGAGAAATGATGCAACACCCACTTGCAGCTGCTGAAAATGACACAAACCCCACGTAGCGTGGTTTTTCCATCACCGTGCAGCCAGACTTTGCACGCATCATCGCTGGGTGTCAAAGTTATTGTGAACCTACGCGGATTCGAGGTGCCCCATCCGGAAACTGATGTATCACTCTCTTGCAGGAGAGAAAATGACACAGCGCCTACCTGACCGGAGAAGAAACGACGCACAGCCTCACTCGTGAGTAAGGAATTGACACATCACTGACTTTTCCGATGCACGCTCGCCCATGCAGCTTTATTTTTAATACAAACCAGGTACTTTGTGTAAAAACGTTTCCATTGTTTACTATGGAGTAAGACTCTTTTTATTTTAAAAATCCATATCTTGACTTGTGTATGTTGGATTTTTGTTATTTTGGTCTTGTTTGATTTAGATAAATATTGTATTACTGTGTGTGTTTTGGTACAAATACTTCACACATTGCCTTTGAGATAAGCCTGACTGCTTCTGCCAAGCTACCAAGGGGGTGAGCAGGGGTTGTCTTAGGAGTGTAACTCCCTTACCCTGACTAGAGTAGGAGTCCCTGCCTGGACAGAGTGCAAACTGACTGCCAACCAGAAACCCCATTCCTAATAGAGATGAAGAAGATGTGGGAGGAGATTTATGTAGAAAAAACACTTAGCAAGAAATTGTGTTCCTTCAGCTTGAAAATGCTTTCCCATGGGAAAATATGATCCTATGAAACCTGTGACAGGTTGTGTTAGGCGAGTTTGTTCTCAAAATCAAAAGGAATTGTCTGAGTAAGCCTTGGTCTAGATAGTAGAAGAAACAGAGGCCCTCATTACAACATTGGCGGTAAAAGCCGCTTACCGCCGTGCAGAAGACCGCCAACACACCGCTGCGGCCGCGGAAATCCGCCACAGCTCTCATGACCCACAGCTCGGAATCCGCCAAAATTCATACACCCACACAAGTCCGCCACACCAAAGGTCAGTGATAAACTGGCAAAAACAAAACCTCCACCGTCACGCCAACAGAAATACGCCTAGACTATCGCAACACATGAATCCACGCAGTGGTCTTTCAACTGCGGTATTTCATTGGCGGTACACACCGCCGCGCTCAAAATACACACACTTTTACAAAACACAGCCACATTGGACAATTCGAAATACACACACCTGATACACATATACACACCACTCCCACACACCCAATACAATATAAAACACACACCCACATCACCCACAAACCCCCACGACCAGAATGACCGAAAGAAGGCCAGAGAGAGACACCAAAAACAACTACCAAGCATCCACAGGCACACAATACCATCACCCACAGAACTTCCACGCACCTCACACAACAAACCACTAAATATCACCCCACTTATCCCTACACACACCAACCCACACATCACCCACACCACCCCATGGCATGGCAAAGACACCCCAGGATCTCGGAGGAGGAGCTCAGGGTCATGGTGAAGGAAATCGTCCGGGTAGAGCCACCGCTATTCGGAGCACAGGTACAGCACACCTCCATAGCTAGGAAGATGGAGCTATGGCGAAGAATAGTGGACAGGGTCAACGCAGTGGGACAGCACCCAAGAAATAGGGATGACATCAGGAAGAGGTGGAACGACCTATGGAGGAAAGGTGCGTTCCGTGGTCTCAAGACACCACCTTGCGGTTCAGCGGACTGGCGGCGGACCCCCACCTCCTCCCCCACAACTAACAACATGGGAGGAGCAGGTCTTGGCGATTCTGCATCCTGAGGGCCTCACAGGAGTAGATGGAGGAATGAACTCTGGTAAGTCAAATCTTAACTATTACATCCCCCACCCTACCTGCATGCTATCACATACCCCCACCCTCACCCCCATCACTCCAACTCATCACAAATGTCCCAATATCACAAACCACACATCCCAACACCAAGCCCTGCATGCAATAACAAAGAATGGACACCCATCACCAATGCATGGCCACTACACATACCCATACACCCCCCTAAACCACCATCCCACAAGGTCCCACACAGGAATGCAAGCACTGGGGTACACGGTCACCCACCTATTACACACCATAGCACACACAGATGTAATAAACATCCTTTTATACCCCTTCAGGACCCCTACTCAACGTCACCGGACAGGAGGGTCCCCACATGTCCACACCACCAACAGAAGAGGCCCACAGTGATGACAGCAGCTCTGTCCAACTGGATCTAGATGACCAGCCCGGCCCATCGGGGACCTCTGGACAGTCGGTTCCCCTGACACAGTCACAGGCCACCACAGAGCTTCCCCCCTCTGGAAATACCAGCACAGCACCCACCCAGCGGGCCCATACCTCTGTCCCCAGGACAAGTCAATCAGCAGTGTGTCCACCACTACAGGGAACCCAGGCTAACCCACCACCCCAACAACAACAGGGACCTGGGGACAGTGGTAGTGGGCACACCGTTCAGGGGACAGAGGCCCAGGGAAAATGGGAGGGCTGCTGTGGGACAGGGGGAGGACAGGCCAAGGGAACCCACTTTCCACGAGGCCCTCTCCAACATCATGGGAGCCTACCACCACTCCCAGGAGACGATGGCAACGGTACTGGCCAAGTTTCAGGAGACCCAGCAGCTGAAGGAGGAACAGTATTTGGGCTTCAGGGAGGAACTCAGATCCATCAATTCCACCCTGGGCACCATTGTAGGGGTGCTGAAGGAAGTACTCAACACCTGGAGGGACACTGTGGCACAACAAGGGGCCCCTGACACTAGCCTGGACGATGAACTGCCCACCACCTCCACCGGCGCTAGTGGACAGGATGCCCCGCCACAGGACCACCACACCAGCACCCCACGCCCTGCAGAGGGAGAACCACCCCGCAAACGGTCCCTGAGATCCAGGACAAAGACAGAGAACGATGCCAAGATCACCGCCATGAAATGAGACCACCCTGAATGTCATCCTTCTATCCCACTTTGTCACCCTGTCCATCCTCAAACTGCCCCAGCTCCACTTCCTATGCTCATTTGGGAAATACACCTGTGAGTCTAATAGACTGGACTCTGCCATGGACATTCCTCCACCATCACCCCTCACCATTTTACAACCCCCTCCAATATTGAGCACTTAAATAAACACCCTTGAAGCACAAAGCAATCTGGAGTCAGTCTGTGACTTCAAAATAGTGTATTAGCAATTACAGTGACAAAATGCTCTTTCAATTGTAATGTCAACATACCTATGTCACACAGCTCTAGTCCATGAGGAAACACAGAAGATGTCACACAGTGGGACCCACATCTGTGAAATCGTAAGGGAAAGTGACAACTCAGTAACCATACACTGGGTGAAAAGGACAGACAGTAGAGAGGTAGTAGTGTTAAAGTACATGTAGTAGGCAGGTTTGTATTCTTACCTGTGTCTCACTGGAAGTATTGCAGGATCACAGAGGTCCTGTTGTCGATGTCCTCTTCTTCTGCTTCCTCGTCTTTACTGTCCACAGGCTCCACAGCTGCAACAACACTGCCATCTGGACCATCCTCCTGCAGAAAAGGCACCTGTCTTTGCAAAGCTAAGTTGTGAAGCATACAGCAGGCCACAATGATCTGGTACACCTTCTTTGGTGAGTAGAATAGGGATCCAACTGTCACATGGAGGCACCTGAACCTGGCCTTCAGGAGGCCGAAGGTCCGCTCTATTATCCGCCGAGTTCGCCCATGGGCCTCATTGTAGCGTTCCTCTGCCCTTGTCCTGGGATTCCTCACTGGGGTCAGTAGCCATGACAGGTTGGGGTAACCAGAGTCACCTGCAAATGGCGAGGGACAACTGCTAGACATACACTAACCTGTAGGGATATCCCCAGACCCAGACAACCATTCGCACTGACTTGCTTACAGGTGCTCACCTATTGGCCACACACAGTGCCTCTGGAGTTGACCCATCACATAAGGGATGCTGCTATTCCGCAGGATGTAAGCGTCATGCACTGAGCCAGGGAATTTGGCATTCGCATGGGAGATGTACTGGTCTGCCAAACACACCATCTGCACATTCATGGAATGATAACTCTTCCGGTTTCTGTACACCTGTTCACTCCAGCAGGGGGGTACCAAAGCCACATGTGTCCCATCAATGGCACCTATGATGTTGGGGATATGTCCCAGGGCATAGAAGTCACCTTTCACTGTAGGCAAATCCTCCACCTGAGGGAAAACGATGTAGCTCCACATGTGTTTCAGCAGGGCAGACAACACTCTGGACAACACGTTGGACAACATAGGCTGGGACATCCCTGATGCTATGGCCACTGTTGTTTGAAATGACCCACTTGCAAGGAAATGGAGTACTGACAGCACTTGCACTTGAGGGGGGATTCCTGTGGGATGGCGGATAGCTGACATCAGGTCTGGCTCCAGCTGGACACACAGTTCCAGGATTGTGGCACGATCATGCCTGTAGGTGATGAGCACATGTCTTTCCTCCATTGTCGACAGTTCCACCAGCGGTCTGTACACCGGAGGATGCCGCCATCTCTTCACATGTCCGAGCGGACGGTGCCTATGAAGGACACAGAGTCAACCAACTCAGAGGTTCGTACCGACAGCTTACACAGAACATGAATCATAATCCGAAATTTGGACTGTATGAGTGTTGAGGCAAGGCCTAGGTATGTGTGACGCAGTTAAAAATTAAGCCATGTGGGCCCCTGAAATGGCAGCTGCCTGACCTGTAAAGTGGGACAATGGGATGTGATGTAACTGCGCTGGTGTTGTACACCGTCGCGGTAGGCGGTCGAAGTCCCCGGTGCAATTCTGCATTGGTTAACATTGGACCCTATGAGTCCCAGGAGCCAATGACGATGTACTCCGGCGGTGACGGTACGCACCGCCGCGGACATGACGGCCATTTTCTATCTGTTCAATCACTCGATACCTGATCTTCGACAGGAGAGGACCTACACTGCAAGTGCTGCTGTGACCTCAGTCTGGAAGAGTCAATGGCTCATGCCTCTGGGGAAAGGGCGCCTGCCTTCACATCGGAGGAGTTGGAGAAACTTGTGGATGGGGTCCTCCCCCAGTACACGCTACTATACGGTCCTCCAGACAAACAGGTAAGTACAATGGGAGCATGCTGTATGGGCTATGCCTGTGTGGAGTGGGGTGGATGAAAGATGGGGGGGAGATTGAGGCGTGCATGAAACGACGGTGAGTGCATGTGCCACATGGCAAGGGTAGGAATGGGGGCCAATGACTGTGACGGTGCAGTTGGTAATAACTTTTCTTTCCCCCCTGTACAATTCATGTAGGTCAGCGCCCACCAGAAAAAGGATATTTGGCATGCCATCGCCAAGGAAGTCTGGACCCTGGGGATCCACCACAGACAGAGCACCCACTGCCGTAAGAGATGGGAGGACATTCGCCGCTGGAGCAAGAAGACGGCGGAGGCCCAGCTGGGGATGGCCTCCCAACGTGGGAGGGGTGCCCGTCGCACCATGACCCCCCTGATGTTCAGGATCCTGGCGGTGGTGTACCCGGAGATGGATGGGCGCTTGAGGGCATCACAGCAGCCACAAGAGGGTGAGTACACTCTCATTCTTCTGATTTTGCGCGCAGTGGAGGTGTCTGGGTGGGGGTTGTGGATTTCCCTAGGCCAGGGCGAGTGTGCTAGTTAGGTCCCCTTGTTCTGGCAGACCCTGTGGCACCCCACCCCACCTGTGTACAGTGCCAAGTTCAACTAGTCAGGCTCCTCTGTCATCCATGTGTGCAGATGTCAGCCATAGCCTTGTAGGCCATGTCCCAAGGATTGAACAGTGGAGCCCAAGTGCACGGCCTAGTGCAGGGGGCTTCTGTGTCTGTCGTGTCCGCCAACGGTAGCTGTAATGCATGCACACAACATGTCTTTATTCTGTCGTCCCCCACATTTTGTGGTCTCCCTGTTCTTGTGTGCATTAGCATCATCAGGCGGAGGAGCAGTGGCACCGGAGCAGGAGGGAGCTGCATCCCACATGGCCCTGGAGGGCGAGACTACGGACTTGGAGTTCACCAGTGGGACGGAGGGCGAGGGGAGCTCCACGGAGGGGACAGGAGCTGACACCAGTGATATGGACTCATCCTCTGATGGGAGCTCCCTTGTGGTGGCGGCAACATCTGTGCCCCCCGCATCTACAGGTACAGCCGCCACCCCTCCTACCAGCACCGCCCTCCCAGCAGCCCCTCAGCCTTTTCCCCGTGCCCGCTCACCCAGGTGGGTGGGCATCACCTTCGCCCCAGGCACCTGAGGCCCTGCCCCAGTCACCCCTGCTGCCCTCAGTGAGGAGGCCATTGACCTCCTCAGGTCCCTCACTGTTGGGCAGTCTACCATTTTGAATCCCATCCAGGGTGTAGAAAGGCAGTTGCAACAAACAAATGCATTCCTGGAGGGCATTCATTCTGGTCAGGTGGCCCTTCAGCGAGCTTTTCAGACTCTGGCCTCAGCACCGATGGCAGCCATTGTCCCTGTCTCTAGCCCCCCCTCCAACTTCCTCCACCCAGACCCATTCCCCTCTACCTCAGCCTATCCCAAGCACACCTTCAGACCACCATGCACACACCTCAACACCCAAGGGAAGCTCAGGCAAACATAAGAACCACACATCCCACAAGCACTCACGCAAGCATCACACACATGCAGACACACCAACATCCACTGCCTCCACTGTGTCCCCCTCCTCCTCGTCTCAGTCCTTCCTCCCTGTCTCGTCTCCACTCACACCTGCATGCACTACATCTACAGCCACTACTTCCATCACTAGCACACACACCACCACACCCCGCTCACGTGCAGTCACCACCCCCACTACCAATCACACGTCCCCTGTGTCCTCGTGTGTCTGTGACGCCCCCTCCCAAGATACACAAATGCAGGCACACAACCACCCAACAGCCATCCACCTCACGACAGCCTCCAGCGCATGCACCTTCACCCAAAGTCACCAAACGAACACCTCCTACAACCACAACCTCTTCCTCCACTCCCAAACCCCCTCCAGCTACCCGTCCCAGTGTTCCCAAGAAACGTTTCCTGGCCAAGCTTGACCTCTTTCCCTCACCTTCCCCACCCCGTCCGTCTCCTAGGCCCCGAATCTCCAGGTCCCAACCTAGCACCCCAGCCACAACATCTCCGGAACCAGTGGTGCCTGTAGTCACCGGAATCTGGAGTGCACCGGCCACCAGGGCAGCCAGTGCGGCAGAGAGCCACAGCACGGACAGTCCCCCACCTGTCAAGCATCAAAAGTTGGCCAGTGCCCGGCGGGAGAGGGGGAAGACTCCAGCCACCAAAGCCGCTCCCAGGGGTACAGGTGGGAGTGTCAGCTGCGACACCTTCCGAGGTGGGGAAGGCCCACAAGAAAGTCTGGGAAGAGCAGCACGGCGGAGAAGACCGCCATCATCCCCGCTGCCCAGGAGGCCACCGCCACCCGCCCAGCTGCCCAGGAGGCCACCGCCACCCACCCAGCTGCCCAGGAGGCCACCGCCAGCACCAGCCCTGCTGCCCAGGAGGCCACTGTCAGCACCAGTCCGGCTGCCCAGGAGGCCACCACCATCATCCCAGCTACCCAGGAGGCCACCGCCAGCACCCGCCCTGCTGCCCAGGAGCCAACCGCCAGCACCAGCCCTGCTGCCCAAGACGCCACCGCCAGCACCAGCCCTGCTGCCCAGGAGGCCACTGCCATCATCCCCGCTGCCCAGGAGGCCACCGTCATCCCCAGCCGTGCTGCCCAGGAGGCCAACGCCAGCACCAGCCCTGCTTCCCTGGAGGCCAGCACCAGCCCTGCTGCCCAGGACAAGACCGCCAGCACCAGCTCTGCTGCCCAGGACAGGACCACCAGCACCAGCCCTGCTGTGCCATGAAGGACCGCCAGCACCAGCCCCGATGGGCCATGAAGGACCGCCAGCACCAGCCCCGCTGGGCCAGACAGCACTGCCAGCACCAGCCCCGCTGGGCCAGACAGGACCACCAGCACCAGCCCCACTGGGCCAGACATGACCGCAGATGCTGAGGATCCCTCCGCCACAAGCACCGATGAACAAGGCACCGCTGTCAACACCAGTGCAGTGCGCGCTCTATTGCCGACAAAAAAGCAAAAACCCAGCACTCTCAAAACAACGTAATTTATGCATTGTGCTGATATGTTGTGGTTTAACCTTTTGCATTGCAGAGTTCAATCCTGAAAATGTATTTTTAATATGCTTACAAATACTGTTCCTTTGCAATGTATTGCTGCAGATATCAGAGTGTGTTAGGGTGTGGCCCCTTTCCAGGGCCTTCCAGGGACTTTCCCTGCAACATGCCTGGGCATGGTTGTGGGCTGGGCCAAGAGTCTATAAAAGAGAGCCAGCCCAACGCACAGTGCTCACTATTCAGAGGTCCCGGTGCAGAGCAGCAGCTTCTTCCTGAGCTCCTGTCCCGGCGGCCTATTTGGATCTTCCAGTCTCCTGCCCTTCATCCTTCATTGGTGATCATTGTTCCAGGCGGTAAGACGGTGGTTGGACTGTCCCGACACCGTTATCGAGAATTTTTATATTCTTGGTTTAATTCTTGAATGAGTAACAGATTACTTGCACGCTACCATTTCTTGACATTTATATGGTAGTTTACAAATAGGCAAGACGCGCGATTTGTTTCATAAAGGTTTGACTTTGTTGTTCATTGCGTGCTACCATTTCTTGACATTTGCATGGTGGCTTAAGAATCTGCAAGACGCGCAATTCGTTTTATGGTGTTTAAACATTGTTGTCCATTGCGCGGTACTATTTCTTGACATTTACATGGTGGCTTAAGAATCGGCAAAAGAAGCGCGATTGGTTTCATTGTACTTTGATCTTGTTATTCATTGTGAGCTGTTATTTCTTGACATTTACATCGTGTTTTACGAATCGACAAGATGCGCGATTCGTTTAATGATGATTTTACTTTAATATTCATGGCGTGCTACCATTTCTTGGTATTTTATATGGTGACACTCGAATCGGCAAGACGCATGATTTTCTCCTCGAGTTTAATTAATGTTGTTTATTGTATGCCACTATTCTAAGATATTTATTTATGCAATATTCGAATTGACAAGTTATGTGATTTGTTTCCTGAAACCATATTGTGTTATTCATGGTGCACAATCCTTTTATGGTGTTTACTATATATATATATATATATATATATATATATATATATGTATATATATATATATAGATATGTGTGTGTATCTGCAATATGCGCAATTTCTGTTGAAACATTTTAAGAGTACACAGAAGGCCAGAGTTTCTAGATGCAATATTGTATGGTCCTAGTATGCATTCTCAAAACAGGATTTATATGACTGGTTTAAAATTTAGTCAGAATGTTTTTCTGATTCTCATGTAAAGGAAAGTACTTGAATAAGAAAGTTTTCATTTAATTCATCTTGATTCCCTTACAGATATCCGGCCATCTTGAAACTTAGTTATTTTAATCTTAATTCTTAGATTGTTCATCTATCAGAGTCTTGGAGCTGTTCAGTGGTGGACGTGTTGGGAACGTGCACAGACCCCAAGGATCTGGTGACTCTGACAGAATAGTGAGCCCACAAATTATTATCCTCCTGGCTTGTGTATGTTCTCAGCTTGGCCACGCTAGAAGAGTTAGTCAAGGCTATTGCCCAGCTCCAAGCAGAGGTGGTATCATCCAAAGAATTAACAACTAGCTTAGCAGAGAGAGTGAGTCAGTTGCAAAATAAGGTAGAGAAGAAGGAACAAAGTCCCACAGGTGTGTCTTGGCCAGGAACTTCTTCACAGGCTTCTGGAAGTAATCCGATTTCCCTAAATGTTCCTTCTGCAATTCCTTTAGGTCCCCCAGAACGTTTCTCAGGTGACCCTTTGAAAGCGCAATCTTTCCTGGTTCAAGTGGAACTACACTTCACCTGCAGACCAAATACTTTCCCGGATGCCCAATCCAAAGTAGCTTTCTTGTTATCATATCTGTCTGGGGATGCAGCTACTTGGGCAATTCCTCTTGCGCATAAACATAGTCCCTTGTTGTACAACTGGAGAAATTTTGTTCGTGAATTTGAGAGAGTTTTTGATCGTAGAACTGTAACACAGTCAGCAGATCGTGGATTATTAGATTTACGCCAAGGGAGTCAAGACCTAGTGTTGTATTTAGCCAACTTTAACCAGGTGGTTGCCGAGACATCCTGGCCTGAAGAAAAACAAGCGGTCTTGTTTTACAAGGGACTCAAAGAGGAACTAAAAGATATCTTAGCGCAAATCGACCCACGACCTACAGACTGTCAAGAATTAATAAATCTTGTCTTGAGACTTGATCATCATTTGGCAGAACGTAAAGGAACGTGCAAAAAGTTTGAAAAATATTCATGGCACGTTCATGATAACAGAGACTGAAGAACTCCAAAAGAAAAAACGCCTGAACCGATGGAAATTGGAACCATCAGAAGACCTTTGACCAAAGAGGAAAAGGACCTACGCAGAAAAAATTGACAATGTCTTTATTGTGGGCGAAAAGGTCATTTTGCCAAAGATTGTCCAATCAAACCAAAGAACAAGCAAGGTCCAGTTCAGAAGGTCGCAGCCAATGCACCAGTCAAGTTGGAAAACTAAAACACCCAAGATGCAGAGAAGGGTTGCTCTTGGGTGTCACCGTGGACCCTTCACAATCTAGACATCTTAAACTGGAAATAAGAGTTCAGGTCAAGAAAAAGATCTATTTCAAAAAAGCTCTAGTCAATTCTGGGGCTACTGGGAACTTTGCTGATGTCCAATTGGTTCGTGCATGGGGGATCCCATGTATTGAAAAGAAGACCCTAGAAATCATCCAGGCAGTCGATGGAAAACTCTTGACTGGAGGTCCGGTAACTCTTCAGACTATCCCCTTGTCGATGATTTGTGAAGATAAGAATCAAAGAAATAAACATAAAGAGAAAATCATCCTTGACGTGATCCATGCTCCCCAATATGGGATTATCCTCGGCTTGCCATGGTTAACTCATCACAATCCAGAGATCAATTGGGCAGAACGAAAAATCGGGTTCTCATCTGCGCTATGTAACGAACAATGTCTCCAAAAGATTCAAGTACCAAAAGTTTGCAACTCTTACATAGCTACTGCCGCGGAGAAAGAAATTCAGCTGCCCAAACAGTATTCATCCTACAAAGATGTATTTGATGAGAAAGGACCAGAGACTGTACCTCCTCATAGATCTTATGACTGTCAAATTGATCTAGCCCAAGGTGCGATACTTCCCAACTATCGTGTATATGCCCTGTCAGAACATGAAAATCAACATTTACGAAAACACCTAGATCAATTTTTGGAGAATGGCTTCATTCCCCCCTCCAAGTCTCCTACAGCTTCGCCTTTGTTTTTTGTTCCAAAAGCTAATGGAGAACTTCAAACTTGCATCGACTATAGGGGTTTGAACAAAGTCACCATCAAGAATAAATATCCTTTACCCATTATTCCGGTCTTATTGGAACAAGTAAGGAGAGCAAAAATCTACACGAAGCTTGACCTTCGAGGTGCTTATCATTTGGTCAGAATGAGAGAGGGTGACGAATGGAAAACAGCGTTCAAGAGAAGATATGGTCTTTTTGAATACACCTTCATGCCTTTTGGTCTGTGTAATGCTCCAGCAGCATTTCAATTTTTCTTGAATGACGTTCTTAGAGAGTACCTCAACATATTTGCCGTAGTCTACATCAATGACATTTTGATCTACTCAGACAATGAAAACGAACATGTTCAACATGTCAAGAAAATTCTTGCAGCCCTTCGAAAACACCATTTATATTGCAAACTAACCAAGTGTGAGTTTCATGTTACCACAGTTGAGTTTTTAGGGGTTATTCTTACCCCTCAAGGTATGGTGATAGCAGAAAAGAACGTAAAAGCTATATCTGATTGGCCCAACCCAAAGACTGTTCGTGATGTACAATGTTTCCTGGGGTTTGCAAATTTTTACTGGAGGTTCATAAATCATTTCTCCCAGACAGTGGCTCCAATCACTAAGCTACTAAGAAAGAAAGAAAAGTTTGTATGGTCCCCAGAAGCTGATCAAGCCTTCTTGACTTTGAAGGAAGCTTTCTCCACTGCCCCAGTCTTGACTCATCCTGATGCGAATCAACCTTTCATAGTGGAAGCTGATGCTTCAGATGTAGAAATAGGAGCCGTCTTATCACAACGAAATAAAGACACCGGTCAACTTCATCCTGTAGCTTATATGTCTCGGAAGGTGATCGAAGCCAAACAGAACTATGTCATTGCTGAAAAAGAGGTTCTGGCGATTCGTGACACCTTTAAAGAATGAAGACATCATTTGTTGGGTGCCAAATACACTGTCACAGTATATACTGATCATCGTCATCTTCAATTCATGAGTTCCGCCAGACTTTTGACCCCTCGGCAATTACGCTGGATGCTTTTTTTTGCCGAAATTGATTTTGTACTAACCTTCCGGCCTGGTAAAGATGATTGCAAGGCTGACGCCTTGTCCCATCAGGAATCTACCACATTGCCTGCATTTCAAGCCTCCAGAGCTATTATTGCTCCTGACAAGGTTCTATGTATCATAAAAACTGAAGATTTCTTTGAAGAAATTCGCAACTCTTTCACTGTTGAAAAATGGCAAACCTGGGCCCAAGCAGATCCCAAAAGGTCAATCAAGCAAGGTTTACCCTTTCATGACGCTTGTTTGTTCGTACCCACTACTAAACTTCGCAAGACAGTAATTCATTGGCTGCATGTTATACCTACGGCAGGTCACCCAGGTACTCCTAAAACTCTTGAACTGATCCAACGCTATTTTTGGTGGCCTACCCTAACAAAAGATGTAAAAGCAATGGTAAACAACTGCGAAGTTTGTGCTCGCATTAAAACAAGTCATTCAAAACCAAAAGGGTTGTTACATCCACTTGCAACCCCAAGTCGTCCATGGGAGCACATTTCTTTAGACTTTATCACCGGTCTGCCAGTGGTTCAACAGCATTCAGTAATTCTGGTGGTAGTAGATAGTCTCACGAAATATGGATATTTCATTGCCTGTAAAAAATTGCCCACTTCTAGTGAATTGGCAACTATTTTACTGAACAGAGTGGTTCGTTATCATGGACTGCCAAAGGTTATCCTCTCCGATCGGGGGTCGCAATTTGCCTCCAATTTCTGGAAGACATGGTGTAAAACACTCCAAGTGACATCTACGCTATCTACTAGTCACCATCCTCAAACAGATGGTCAAACAGAGAGACTAAATCAGACTTTGAAACAATACCTACATGCCTACGCTGAAAAGGCACTTCATTCTTGGACATCTATGCTCTGGTTAGCTGAGTTAGCTTACAATAACTCATTCCACACTTCTATTGGCGTTACACCCTTTTTTGGTTTATTTGGCTATCATCCTGACACCTTGCCCATCACAATTCCTCAAGAAAGTTCTCTTACTCCAGCTGTGTCAGAAACCATTCAGCATTTACATCAAACCCAGAAACTGATTCAATGGCATTTAGAAAAAGTCAAACAAAAATACAAAAGGCATTATGACAAGAAACATTGTGAGGGACTGCAATATCAACCAGGTGACAAAGTGTGGTTTTCCACAAAACATATAGACTTCAAGAAGAAACACATGTTTAATCCCAAATTCATAGGTCCTTATACTGTCCTTCAGCAAATCAATCCGGTGACCTATAAACTACAATTTCCCAGATCCTTACGGATTCATCCAGTGTTCCACACTTCCCTCTTGAAAAAGGCAGTCCAAAAGGTCCACCCTCATCCAGCTCCTGTTCTAGTACAAGGGGAAGAAGAATACAAAGTCAAGAAAGTGTTGGATTCTAAACTGAGAGGGCGTAATCTATGGTACTTAATCTCATGGAAAGGTTATGGTCCTGAAAGTAACTCATGGGTTTCCGCATCTGATGTTCATGCTCCAGTACATGTGAGACGCTTTCATCATCTTAATCCAAGCAAAACAGGCCCTAGAGTGCGTCTGGGAGAGGGGAGTACTGTCAACACCAGAGCAGTACCCGCTCTATTGGAGACAAAAATGCAAAAACCCAGCACTCTCAAAACAATGTAATTTGCGCAGTGTGCTGATATGTTGTGGTTTAACCTTTTGCATTGCAGAGTTCAATCCTGTAAACTTATTTTTAATATGCTTACAAATACTGTTCCTTTGCAATGTATTGCTGCAGGTTTTCAGAGTGTGTTAGGGTGTGGCCCCTTTCCAGGGCCTTCCAGAGACTTTCCCTGCAACATGCCTGGGCATGGTTGTGGGCTGGGCCAAGACTCTATAAAGGAGAGCCAGCCCAACTCACAGTGCTCACTATTCAGAGGTCCCGGTGCAGAGCAGCAGCTTCTTCCTGAGCTCCTGTCCCGGCGGCCTATTTGGATCTTCCAGTCTCCTGCCCTTCATCCTTCATTGGTGATCATTGTTCCAGGCGGTAAGACGGTGGTTGGACTGTCCCGACACCGTTATTGAGAATTTTTATATTCTTGGTTTAATTCTTGAATGAGTAACAGATTACTTGCACGCTACCATTTCTTGACATTTATATGGTAGTTTACAAATAGGCAAGATGCGCGATTTGTTTCATAAAGGTTTGACTTTGTTATTCATTGCGTGCTACCATTTCTTGACATTTGCATGGTGGCTTAAGAATCTGCAAGACGCGCAATTCATTTTATGGTGTTTAAACATTGTTGTCCATTGCGCGCTACTATTTCTTGTATTTACATGATGTCTTACGATTTGGCAAGACGCACAATTCGTTTCATGAGGATTTAACTTTGTTGTTTATTGCGCACTACCATTTCTTGACATTTACATGGTGGCTTGAGAATCGGCAAAAGAAGCGCGATTCGTTTCACTGTACTTTGATCTTGTTATTCATTGTGAGCTGTTATTTCTTGACATTTACATCGTATTATACGAATCGACAAGATGCGCGATTCGTTTAATGATGATTTGACTTTAATATTCATGGCGTGCTACCATTTCTTGGTATTTTATATGGTGACACTCGAATCGGCAAGACGCATGATTTTCTCCTCGAGTTTAATTAATGTTGTTTATTGTATGCTACTATTCTAAGATATTTATTATGTAATATTCGAGTTGACAAGTTATGTGATTTGTTTCCTGAAACCATATTGTGTTATTCATGGTGCACAATCCTTTTATGGTGTTTACTATATATATATATATGTATATATATATATATATATATATATGTATCTGCAATATGCGCAATTTCTGTTGAAACATTTTAAGAGTACACAGAAGGCCAGAGTTTCTAGATGCAACATTGTATTGTCCTAGTATGCATTCTCAAAACAGGATTTATATGACTGGTTTAAAATGTAGTCAGAATGTTTTTCTGATTCTCATGTAAAGGAAAGTGCTTGAATAAGAAAGTTTTCATTTAATTCATCTTGATTCCCTTACAGATATCCGGCCATCTTGAAACTTAGTTATTTTAATCTTAATTCTTAGATTGTTCATATTTTCAGAATGACTAGGCTTTAGAATCATAGTCTAGTATTGATTTCAGGAGCTATATTTTTCATATTGTGTGTTCTAACCTTTTTCTTACTACAGGTCTCCTTCCCAGCTGTTCCCTTCCTAATCCCCTCTTCCCCTCTTGAACTCTCTCAGCCTCTGTGATTTATCTATCAGAATCTTGGAGCTGTTTAATGGTGGACGTGTTGGGAACGTGCACAGACCCCGAGGATCTGGTGATTCTGACAGAATAGTGAGCCCACAAATTATTATCCTCCTGGCTTGTGTATGTTCTCAGCATGGCCACGCTAGACGAGCTAGTCAAGGCTATCACCCAGCTCCAAGCAGAGGTGGTATCATCCAAAGAATTAACAACTAGCTTAGCAGAGAGAGTGAGTCTGTTGCAAGATAAGGTAGAGAAGATGTAACAAAGTCCCACAGGTGTGTCTTGGCCAGGTACTTCTTCTCAGTCTTCTGGAAGTAATCCAATTTCCCTAAATGTTCCTTCTGCAATTCCTTTAGCTCCCCCAGAATGTTTCTCAGGTGACCCTTTGAAAGCGCAATCTTTCCTGGTTCAAGTGGAACTACACTTCACCTGCAGACCAAATACTTTCCACGATGCCCAGTCCAAAGTAGCTTTCTTGTTATCATATCTGTCTGGGGATGCAGCTACTTGGGCAATTCCTCTTGCGCATAAACATAGTCCCTTGTTGTACAACTGGAGAAATTTTGTTCGTGAATTTGAGAGAGTTTTTGATCGTAGAACTGTAACACAGTCAGCAGATCGTGGATTATTAGATTTACGCCAAGGGAGTCAAGACCTAGTGTTGTATTTAGCCAACTTTAACCAGGTGGTTGCCGAGACATCCTGGCCTGAAGAAAAACAAGCGGTCTTGTTTTACAAGGGACTCAAAGAGGAACTAAAAGAGATCTTAGCGCAAATCGACCCACAACCTACAGACTGTCAAGAATTAATAAATCTTGTCTTGAGACTTGATCATCATTTAGCAGAACGTAAAGGAACGTGCAAAAAGTTAGAAAAATATTCATGGCGCGTTCATGATAACAGAGACTCAAGAACTCCGAAAGAAAGAACACCGGAACCGATGGAAATTGGAACCATCAGAAGACCTTTGACCAAAGATGAAAAGGACCTACGCAGAAAAAATTGACAATGTCTTTATTGTGGGCAAAAAGGTCATTTTGCCAAAGATTGTCCAATCAAACCAAAGAACAAGCAAGGTCCAGTTCAGAAGGTCGCAGCCAATGCACCAGTTGAGTTGGAAAACTAAAACACCCAAGATGTAGAGAAGGGTTGCTCTTGGGTGTCACCGTGGACCCTTCACAATCTAGACATCTTAAACTGGAAATAAGAGTTCAGGTCAAGAAAAAGATCTATTTCAAAAAAGCTCTAGTCGATTCTGGGGATTCTGTGAACTTTGCTGATGTCCAATTGGTTCGTGCATGGGGGATCCCATGTATTGAAAAGAAGACCCCAGAAATCATCCAGGCAGTCGATGGAAAACTCTTGACTTGGGGTCCGGTAACTCTTCAGACTATCCCCCTGTCGATGATTTGTGAAGATAAGAATCAAAGAAAGAAACATAAAGAGAAAATCATCCTTGATGTGATCCATGCTCCCCAATATGGGATTATCCTCGGCTTGCCATGGTTAACTCATCACAATCCAGAGATCAATTGGGCTCCGGCCTCCACCCTGGCGGTCTATGACCGCCAGGGTCGTAATGAGGCCCTTTATTCTTGGACATCTATGTTCTGTTTAGCTGAGTTAGCTTACAATAACTCATTCCACACTTCTATTGGCGTTACACCCTTTTTTGGTTTATTTGGCTATCATCCTGACACCTTGCCCATCACAATTCCTCAAGAAAGTTCTCTTACTCCAGCTGTGTCAGAAACCATTCAGCATTTACATCAAACCCAGAAACTGATTCAACGGCATTTAGAAAAAGCCAAACAAAAATACAAAGGCATTATGACAAGAAACATTGTGAGGGACCGCAATATCAACCAGGTGACAAAGTGTGGCTTTCCACAAAACATATAGACTTCAAGAAGAAGCACATGTTTAACCCCAAATTTATAGGTCCTTATACTGTCCTTCAGCAAATCAATCCGGTGACCTATAAACTACAATTTCCCAGATCCTTACAGATTCATCCAGCGTTCCACACTTCCCTCTTGAAAAAGGCAGTTCAAAAGGTCCTCATCCAGCTCCTGTTCTAGTACAAGGGGAAGAAGAATATGAAGTCAAGAAAGTGTTGGATTCTAAACTGAGAGGGCGTAATCTATGGTACTTAATCTCATGGAAAGGTTATGGTCCTGAAAGTAACTCATGGGTTTCCGCATCTGATGTTCATTCTCCAGTACATGTGAGACGCTTTCATCGTCTTAATCCAAGCAAACCAGGCACTAGAGCGCGTCTGGGAGAGGGGAGTACTGTCAACACCAGAGCAGTACGCGCTCTATTGGTGACAAAAAAGCAAAAACCCAGCACTCTCAAAACAACGTAATTTATGTATTGTGCTGATATGTTGTGGTTTAACCTTTTGCATTGCAGAGTTCAATCCTGAAAACGTATTTTTAATACAGTATGCTTACAAATACTGTTCCTTTGCAATGTATTGCTGCAGGTTTTCAGAGTGTGTTAGGGTGTGGCCCCTTTCCAGGGCCTTCCAGGGACTTTCCCTGCAACATGTCTGGGCATGGTTGTGGGCTGGGCCAAGACTCTATAAAAGAGAGCCAGCCCAACTCACAGTGCTCACTATTCAGAGGTCCCGGTGCAGAGCAGCAGCTTCTTCCTGAGCTCCTGTCCCGGCGGCCTATTTGGATCTTCCAGTCTCCTGCCCTTCATCCTTCATTGGTGATCATTGTTCCAGGCGGTAAGACGGTGGTTGGACTGTCCCGACACCGTTATCGAGAATTTTTATATACTTGGTTTAATTCTTGAATGAGTAACAGATTACTTGCACGCTACCATTTCTTGACATTTATATGGTAGTTTACAAATAGGCAAGACGCGCGATTTGTTTCATAAAGGTTTGACTTTGTTATTCATTGCGTGCTACCATTTCTTGACATTTGCATGGTGGCTTAAGAATCTGCAAGACGCGCAATTCATTTTATGGTGTTTAAACATTGTTGTCCATTGCGCGCTACTATTTCTTGTATTTACATGATGTCTTACGATTTGGCAAGATGCTCAATTCGTTTCATGAGGATTTAACTTTGTTGTTCATTGCGCGCTACCATTTCTTGACATTTACATGGTGGCTTAAGAATCGGCAAAAGAAGCGCGATTCGTTTCATTGTACTTTGAGCTTGTTATTCATTGTGAGCTGTTATTTCTTGACATTTACATCGTGTTTTAAGAATCGACAAGATGCGCGATTCGTTTAATGATGATTTGACTTTAATATTCATGGCGTGCTACCATATCTTGGTATTTTATATGGTGACACTCGAATCGGCAAGACGCATGATTTTCTCCTCGAGTTTAAATAATGTTGTTTAATGTATGCCACTATTCTAAGATATTTATTATGTAATATTCGAGTTGACAAGTTATGTGATTTGTTTCCTGAAACCATATCGTGTTATTCATGGTGCACAATCCTTTTATGGTGTTTACTATATATATATGCAAAAAAAAGAGAATAGATAACTCTGGGTAGTTCCCAAGTTTAGGTGGAGAGCAGCTCCAGTAAGGAGCACCCTGCAACACTCTAGATTTGCTCACCTTAAATGTCTGTTTATCTAGCAAAGTTTTTAAGCATTGGATCAGCACAGTGCTATCCACGCCGAGCTAGATAGTGACAAAGTCTCTCTGATGAGCTCTAATGAGAGCGAAACACGTGTCAGGGGTTGCTTTTACTCATTCCATGTTGGCTTGGATTGTATTTTACCAGTCCAAAGCTGTAATACTGTGCCTGGAGTGGTAAATGGCTTTTGTCATTTTACAGCTCGGCAAGGTTGACACTGTGTCAAACCTATGCTTAAAGACTTTGCTGTACAAATGGCAAAAGACTTTGGGCCTCATTATGACCCTGGCGGGCGGCGGAGGCCGCCCGCCAGGATCCCGCCCTCCAAATTACCGCGCCGCGGTCAAAAGACCGCGGCGGGTATTACGAGTTTTCCCCTGGGCTGGCGGGCGGTTCCAGTAAAACCGCCCGCCAGCCCAGGGGAAAACGACCTTCCCACGAGGATGCCGGCTCGTAATCGAGCCGGCGGAGTGGGAAGGTGCGACGGGTGCAGTGGCACCCATCGCGTATTTCAGTGTCTGCAAGGCAGACACTGAAATACTTTTCGGGGCCCTCTTACGGGGGCCCCGCGACGCCCCCTACCGCCATCCTGTTCATGGCGGCTTTCCCGCCATGAACTGGATGGCGGTAGGGGGGGTCAGAATCCTCATGGCTGCGGAGCGCGCTCCGCAGCCATGGAGGATTCCAAAGAGCAGCGGAAAGTCAGCGGGAGACCGCTGACTTTCCGCTTCTGACCGCGGCTGAACCGCCGCGGTCAGAATGCTCATTGGAGCACCGCCAGCCTGTTGGCGGTGCTCCCGTGGTCGGTGGCCCTGGCGGCCGGAATGACCCTCTTTGTCACTATCTAGCTCGGCGTGGATAGCACTGTGCTGATCCAATGCTTAAAAACTTTGCTAGATAAACAGACATTTGAGGAGAGCAAATCTAGAGTGCCGCTGGTGTTGCAGGGTGCTCCTTACTAGAGCTGCTCTCCACCTAAACTTGGGAACTACCCAGAGTTCTCTATTCTCTTTTTTTGCATAATTTATGCGGCACTCTAACCCTGAAAGGGATTTGTTTTGACTTATACTGGGTGCTCCCTTGTGTCTGGACAAAGCTAAACCTCTCTGATGAGCTCTAATGAGAGCGAAACACGTGTCAGGGGTTGCTTTTACTCATTCCAGGTTGGCTTGGATGGTATTTTACCAGTCCAAAGCTGTAATACTGTGCCTGGAGTGGTAAATGGCTTTTGTCATTTTACAGCTCGGCAAGGTTTACACTGTGTCAAACCTATGCTTAAAGACTTTGCTGTACAAATGGCAAAAGACTTTGTCACTATCGAGCTCGGCGTGGATAGCACTGTGCTGATCCAATGCTTAAAAACTTTGCTAGATAAACAGACATTTGAGGTGAGCAAATCTAGAGTGTCGCTGGTGTTGCAGGGTGCTCCTTACTAGAGCTGCTCTCCACCTAAACTTAGGAACTACCCAGAGTTCTCTATTCTCTTTTTTTGCATAATTTATGCGGCACTCTAACCCTGAAAGAGATTTGTTTTGACTTATACTGGGTGCTCCCTTGTGTCTGGACAAAGCTAAACCTCTCTGATGAGCTCTAATGAGAGCGAAACACGTGTCAGGGGTTGCTTTTACTCATTCCAGGTTGGCTTGGATGGTATTTTACCAGTCCAAAGCTGTAATATTGTGCCTGGAGTGGTAAATGGCTTTTGCCATTTTACAGCTCGGCAAGGTTGACACTGTGTCAAACCTTTGCTTAAAGACTTTGCTGTACAAATGGCAAAAGACTTTGTCACTATCTAGCTCGGCGTGGATAGCACTGTGCTGATCCAATGCTTAAAAACTTTGCTAGATAAACAGACATTTGAGGTGAGCAAATCTAGAGTGTCGCTGGTGTTGCAGGGTGCTCCTTACTAGAGCTGCTCTCCACCTAAACTTGGGAACTACCCAGAGTTCTCTATTCTCTTTTTTTGCATAATTTATGCGGCACTCTAACCCTGAAAGGGATTTGTTTTGATATATATATATATATATGTATCTGCAATATGCGCAATTTGTGTTGAAACATTTTAAGAGTACACAGAAGGCCAGAGTTTCTAGATGCAATATTGTATGGTCCTAGTATGCATTCTCAAAACAGGATTTATATGACTGGTTTAAAATTTAGTCAGAATGTTTTTCTAATTCTCATTTAAAGGAAAGTACTTGAATAAGAAAGTTTTCATTTAATTCATCTTGATTCCCTTACAGATATCCGGCCATCTTGAAACTTAGTTATTTTAATCTTAATTCTTAGATTGTTCATATTTTCAGAATGACTAGGCTTTAGAATCATAGTCTAGTATTGATTTCAGGAGCTATATTTTTCATATTGTGTGTTCTAACCTTTTTCTTACTACAGGTCTCCTTCCCAGCTGTTCCCTTCCGAATCTCCTCTTCCCCTCTTGAACTCTCTCAGCCTCTGTGATTTATCTATCAGAGTCTTGGAGCTGTTCACTGGTGGACGTGTTGGGAACGCGCACAGACACCGAGGATCTGGTGACTCTGACAACCGCCGCTACAAGCGCCGCTGAACAAGGCACCGCCGCCACAAGCACTGCTGAACAGGGCACCACCGCCAGAAGCACCACTGAACAGGGCACCGCCGCCACAAGCACCGCTGAACAGGGCACCACCGCAACAAGCACCGCTGCCAATAACACTGCCGCAACAAGCACCGCTGGCCCATGAGCGCCAAGGGCACTGACGCTACTGAGTCCGTCACAAGCAGGATGAAGCACTCTGGGCACAAAGCCCCCTCCAGAACCAGTGGAGTATCACATCCAATACCTCTGTCCTTTGTAGGATGAAGCACTTTGGGCACAAAGCCCCCTCCAGAACCAGTGGAGACAAACATCCACTACCTCTGTCCTTGGCAGGATGAAGCATTCTGGGCACAAAGCCCCCTCCAGAACCAGTGGAGTATCACATCCACTACCTCTGTCCTTGGCAGGATGAAGCACTCTGGGCACAAAGCCCCCTCCAGAACCAGTGGAGACAAACATCCACTACCTCTGTCCTTGGCAGGATGAAGCACTCTGGGCACAAAGCCCCCTCCAGAACCAGTGGAGTATCACATCCACTACCTCTGTCCTTGGCAGGATGAAGCACTCTGGGCACAAAGCCCCCTCCAGAACCAGTGGAGTATTACATCCACTACCTCTGTCCATGGCAGGATGAAGCACTCTGGCCACAAAGCCCCCTCCAGATCCAGTGGAGACAAACATCCACTACCTCTGTCCTTGGCAGGATGAAGCACTCTGGGTACAAAGCCCCCTCCAGAACCAGTGGAGTATCACATCCACTACCTCTGTCCTTGGCAGGATGAAGCACTCTGGGCACAAAGCCCCCTCCAGAACCAGTGGAGACTGTAATCCACTTGAGAGACTGTGGCTTTGCACTCCCCAGGATGGAACAGTGGGCAAACCACCCACTGTAGAGACTTGAGAGACTGTGGCTTTGCACTCCCCAGGATGGAACAGTGGGCAACCCTCCCACTGTAGAGACTTGAGAGACTGTGGCTTTGCACTCCCCAGGATGGAACAGTGGGCAAATCACCCACTGTAGAGACTTGAGAGACTGTGGCTTTGCACTCCACAGGATGGAACAGTGGGCAAACCACCCACTGTAGCGACTTGAGAGACTGCGGCTTTGCACTCCCCAGGATGGAACAGTGGGAATGTGGCCCCCTCGTGGATTTGGCGTCGTGCACTCAACCGGCTGAGGTGCCCCCCCTTTCCCTTCCCCGTGAGGTGCTTGTTTTATTGCTATCTGATGCCCCTGAAGTGTTCTCTCCGTCATTTTGGGTCTTGAGTGTGGGCCTCGCCCATACCGTGTGGGCCCAGTGTTCCACGGACTTCAATGGAGCACTACCTGGACTACTATTCTTGGTGTATATTTTGTTTATAGTGTATATATATATATATTTTTGCATACTGGATTTTAATATATTACAATGGTTACACTCATTTCCTTTTGTCCTTGCATTCTTCCCGGGGGGATTGGGGGGGGTGTAACTGTTTTGTATCATGCTGTATTAGTGTGTGTGTTGTCGTGGGTGAAGGTGGGGGTGTTGCGTGTTGAGTGTGTGTGTCACTCTCTTTTCCCTCCACCCACCCCTGTGTCGTAGGTGCAGTACTCACTGTGGTCTTCGCCGCCGGCGTTCGTGCTCCTGGTAGAGCAGCAAGAAGATAAGGGCTGGCAGGATGTGGAGTTCGGGTTCCATGGCGTCCGGATTCCTCGTGGGGTGTGTAGAGGTGAGCGTTTTCCCTTCGAAGTCCTGTTTCCGCTGTACTTTTGTACGCGGTGAATCCGCCCTGGAAAAGGTGGCGGATTGGTAGGTTATGATACTGTGGGCGGTACATTGTCTTCTGCCTGTCTGTTGGCGGTGACCGCCAAGCTGTTTGTTTGTAGCGCCGTGGCGGTCGGAGTGTTAAAGTGGCTGTCTTTGTTGGCGGTTTCCGCCACGGTCATGATTCCAATTTTTTTACCACCGGCCTGTTGGCAGTCTTACCGCCGCTTTAACACCAACCGCCAGGGTTGTAATGACCACCAGAGTGTTAAAATCTTTCCCTGAAATTTAGTGCTTAGCAGAGTGTGAACCAGAAAGTACAGACATTGTAAAATCAAATATGTTGGATCCATACTATCCAGGAAGGAGTCCACATTTTAGAAGACAAGTGCCTTTATGAAATTCTTTAAAAAAAACAGATATAGAAGTAACATAGAAGAAGAGAAACATGGGATACATGGATGTGACGGTTGTTTAATGAAATATGAAAAACAAAATTTAATTAACCACTGAAAATATAGCTTCCAAACTCCTGATCTCCTATTGAGCTCTTCTTCACCTATTCAACCCTTGGTGTACAGATTTGGAATTACTTGGAGATTATGACTACTACGAAGATTCTTTTAATGCTGTCATAAATAGTATTCAGTGTTCCATCTTCAAAAAATATTTACAAATGTTAAATGAGGAGATACAACAGGAAGAAATTATTGCTGCTGAGGTAGCAAAGGATAGTTCTCAAAGCAGCCTAAATTCAGTAGCTTTAAATCAGTATCCTGTTGGACGACATTGTGACGAGCTGAATGCGTCTTGCCCGCACAGGAACGGGACTTGTGCTGTCTCTGCCCCTGCTATCCCCGACCCTCCTGACCCCTTTTCCCGTGATTGGCTGAATACCGTCCCTTCACGGGCCGATGGGAGGACAAATACGGCAGCGCCAGCTCTTGAGAGTGCGAACGTGGGGGTTGGAGGAGGAGACCTGGAGGACGCCAACTCACAACGAGGAAGAGAAGAAGACGAGCGGAAGAGGTCCGAATACACTCATGGACGAGAAGAAGACAAGCATGCTGACTCGTGGAAGGGTACATCCAGACGGGGCCCCATCAACAAACCCGGACGCAGAAACAACGAACCCCGGGGAGACGAATCGCTCATTCCCGCCTACCAGGTGCGTGGGACCGGTGGAGTAAAAGAAGCGGGAGGGGGAAAAGGGAGGGGGAAAAGGGGAAAAGGAGAAAGAGGGGGCGGGGAGAAGGTACTGGGCACCTTTTGCACCTTTTACAATTTGTTTTTGTACCGTTGCACCTTTGCGCCTTGGCACCTTTACACAAAACGGTATAAATACGATAATACACAGGAGCCCAAAACAGTGAGCACTTAGATTGGTAAGGATCAACTACATAGGATAAGACAGGAGAATTGTGGGTACGAAAACAGAGACAAAGAAGACTAATAGGAAGAAGAGGCTTCCTAGGCAGTAAAGAACGACAGGAACTGGAGACAGAGACAGATAAAACAGAGGCAACCGAATAACAGGTAAAGGAAGAAAAGAGAAGGGGAATCAGGTCAGAAGAAGAGAAGGCGGAAAACAGAGGGCAGAAAACGGAAAAGACAGGACGACAAGGGAAGACAGGGAAAGGGCTAGACGAAAGAGACGCACCACACAGTACTTACCATGGTATGTTTCTGTCTCTCCGGATGCGTTTTCCTGGGGAACCTGTGAGACGACAAAAGCCAAGGAGAAGACTGAGAAGGATAAACCCTTCAACAACCCTGTGAAGACCAGAAGGAAGAAGACTGGAACAGAACCAAAGCTCAGGAGAAGAGAACAGAGAAAGAGAGAGACTGTAACCTCAATGCTGTTTGAGAATAAAACCCACATAACTCCACGATAACTGACTCCTGAGTATTCACTATACACCGAAAGCGTCACAGACATATTATTGAAAATGAAGCTGCAATAGCTATGAATGAAGTGGAAACTGCAATGGAACAAGCTAAACAGAAATCTGTAGACCTGGAACAGTTAGTTGAGCAACTCAGCAACAAACAGAAAGACAATTATATTGAAGTAAAAAACAAAATAGAACATGGATTTCTTAATGAGAAGAATGAATGTAATTGCTCATCATTCAAGCCAATACTGTTATATATTAGTGGTCAAGATGGTACCAGAAAAAGCTTTTTAATCAAAGTTATCTTTATTTACCTACAGAAAACTACAGAGTCAAACTTTTTGTGTGGAGTACCAACACCTACTGGATTAGCTGCACATAATATCAAAGGAAGAACTTTATATAGACTACTTAAGCTACCGATTAAACATGACAATTAACTGGAATGTCAGAAGTTATCTGATGAAGCTTGTCATGAGATGGGAAGAGTTTCAAATAAAATGCAGCTTTTAATTATTGATTAGTTAAGCATGGTCTTGCCTTTGTTCACCTGAGAATGCAACAGATATTAAAAACTGAATACAACATCCTGTTTGGAGGAAAGCATTTGATTGTTTATGGAGATCTACTACAAGTTACTCCTGTAAAAAGACAGTCCGTTTTCAAAATTCTTTTCACATGAAGAGACTCAGAACTCATTGAGAAGTAATGGCAATGTAAACATTTGGTAATATGTTAAATACAAGGAACTTGTGAAAAATATGTGTCAATGGTCTGAAATGGAGTATGGAAACATTCTAAAGGACATAAGATTAGGAGTTCTGACAGAGGAGAGAAAACTGATATTGGAAAGTCAAGTTTTTAAGAAACCATTTTCCCGCAAGAAAACGCCTGAGAGCTAATATATAACTTTTGTAAAGAAGGGAAATCCATAGTTTTTTTTAATGCCTACACTTCAAGAGTATGCTGAATTTAATGAACAATTACTAAAACTGGAGAATGAAGACATTTTGGAGAATACTGATATTGATGAAATGAAACGCCAAGGAGAAACTGTACTAGTCAGTGAAACATTTCAAGATAAATGTAACACTTTGGAGAAATCTATATCTAGAACTGCTGGTTTACATGTGTGCAAAAACTGTAGAGTAATTTCAGGATGTAATTTAAGTGTTGAAGAAGGAATGGTAAGTGGTACCTTGGGTAAAGTTGTTGATTTCATTAATACATTTTTGAACTGTGAAGAGGTTGAGTTCTTAGCTATAAAGTTTGATCAGGTTAATGGCATTAAGCAAATTGGATGATGTGTTGCACGCTTTTTGCTTGTGAAACATTTGTATGTCCAGAGAAAACAGTTTCCAGTCTGTCTTGCCTATGCTGTAATTATCCACAGGTCTCAAGGTTTAAGTGTTGATGCTGCATTTGTTAATATTAGAAGTATGTTTTTTAAAGTAAGAATTTCATATGTAGCTTTGTCATGAGTGTGAACATTATCTGATTTGTTTCTGGTTGATTTTGTTAAGAAGAAGCTGAGTGCAGAGTCAAATTGTGTGAGAGAGTACAACAGATTAAGAAGTAAATATGTTCCTCAGCTCCTTATTTAGGACAGTATCCTGTTTATGAAAAACTGGTATTATGTCCTAAGCAGAAACTGGCAAAAGAATCAAGGAAAATTATATAAAAGACAGAAAGCAAGGCTAAAGAAGAAGGTGTCAACAACGAAAATTGGAAAATGATGGAGATATTGCAGGTTACCAATTGAATAACACTAATGGTGTTAACTGGTGCAAACTGCTATGCTAATGCTGTTCTCAATGTTCTCTTCCACATATTGTAAATGAAAGTCAAGAAAAACCACAGAACACATTGTTCACAGCATTATTTCATTGCCTTCAATACTTATCTCATGACAGAGGTGTAATACATTCTGGTTCAGGGATTCAGGAACTAGTAGACAAATACAGTGGATCTGTAGTATTTACTCTAAAAACTAACCTGATTCACAGGAATATATTATGGTGATCCTTGGAGTTTTAGAAGAAGGCAGTGTAAATATTGATGAAATATTTGGACTCAGTTATATATAGAACCATGAGTGGCAAGATTGCTCTTTCTCACCTACCATTGAAATCCAATCTGAACAATTTCTCTGCTTAACTGTGCCAGATTGCAAAAGTGTTTGATAAACTAATAAATAAGAGTGAACAAAACAGGACTTGTCCAACTTGTAAATTAAATGTATTGTCTTCATTGCTTATACAGAGAAGCGGTAAATACATTATAGCAATGTTTCAATGATGAAGAGCAGATAGATCAAAATTGGACACTTATATTACAAACTTTAAAGCAAGATAAATATCTATTTCTGGTAGAACATACTGTGTCAAGGCTATTATCTTCCATAAAGTCCTTAATATTACATCTGGACATTATGGCCCTCATTTTAACATTGACGGTAAATGCCGCCTACTGCCGCAGCGATTGCCGCCAAAAGACCTTTCCTGCGACTACCATCCCTTTGCCCAATTATGACCACAGCTGGATTTCTGCCACAAGAAAGGAGGAAATCTGGCTGTGGCCATCCTGGCAGATGGTGGTGAGGTGACGCTGCTACCACCAGCAGCACCATGCCAGTAGACAGCCGCCAGCCATATTATGACAAATAATACAGCCTGGCGGTGTTCTGCTGGTGGGCGCTGTTAGCAGTGCCCCATCCCGTCCCCTGCTGGAAGACCCCCTGGATCCAGGTAAGATGGGTTTCTGACAGGAGAGAGGGGTGGGGTTGGTGTGTGTGGGGGTGTGTGCATGTATGTGTGAATGTGCGTGAATGCAATTGTGTGTTTAGTGTTGTTTGAGTACGTGTATGCATGTGTGTGAGTGCGTGTATGAATGGAAATGAGAATGCATGTCTGCGTGTAAGTGTAGATGTGTATGTGGATGTGTGCGGGAATTAATGAATGCATGTCTGTATGTGTGTATATCTGTGTGAATGATTGTGTGTCTGTGTGTGTGTGTGTATATATAGGGGAGATCAGAAGGGAGGGGGAGCGTGGATAAAGACGGGGGCATCTGTGGAGTGATGGGGGCAGCGGGCCTCCTAGCAGTGACAGGTAAGGAATTTTATGTCTCTGATAGTGCCTACCACCATGGTTTTCATGGCATTACGAAAGCCACGGAAACCATGGCAGTAGGCAGGGTCATAATACCGCTGGCGGCACAATAGTGCAGTCAGAGTGGTACACTAGCGGGTTGGCTTCAGCCAACCTGCCAAAGTCATAATGAGGTGGTAAATATCGCCAGCCTGTTGCCAATACTACCGCCACATTATCTCTGACCAGCGGGGTCACAATGACCCCCTTTATGTATATTTAAAGACTCAAACTGGATGTACGGAGTGCAATGACAGTGGCCTGCAAGTTAAAAAAAACTACCTTTCAAACTTCCTAATTCTTACCTATTATTTCTTCAGCCAAAGTTCTAAGAAAGATTTTGTGGAAAAAATATAAGATCCAGTCCTTTGTCTTGGGTGATCATTACTGCTTAGTGCTTAGTATATCATTCAGTCTATCAGGGGCCGCATCTTCAAAAACATGTGACAAATTGAACTGTGGATGAAAAGTGCTCAAACGTTTTTGTGGTAAAAGACAAAGATACCTTTTTCTCTCTACATGGATCATCACTCTTTAAGGCATCATTCAGACTATCATGGGTGATGTCAACAAAACAATATCCAAAAATTAAGTGTGGATAAAATATTTTGATAGAGTTAATGGAATAAAACAACTATATAATCTTCTGTTCACTTGGATCAATACTGCATAAGACATCATTTGGTCTATCAGGGGTGATGTCAACAAAAGCATGTCCAAAAATGAACAGTTCATCAAATATTTTCAAAGAAAATAAATAAATGGTATTCTGACTATGTGGGTTATCATTGTTAAAGATATCATTCTGCCTATCAGAGATGATATGTACAAAACAATGTAGAAAATTCAAGTGTCAATTATATTTGTTCATAGTTTTGTACTAGCTATAATATTAACCAAATTGTTTGTAACAGACAATCTTTTGGTTAGTGTAGTAAGTGTGGCTTAATAAAATAATAGAAAGATTGTAGTGAGTACAATTCATCGTATCACTTACTTGTATTGAAATACTTTGGACATATGGGTTTTTTCTACAACCTAAATGATTATTTTTTTCCCCAGTGTTCAATGATGATTATACTGTACTCTGTTTATAAGTACAAGTATAAAGACTGGGAACAGGAAAGAGGGCAAATAAAATGTTTTCCTAGATTGTCATATACTACTATAGCATAATTAATGTATACTGGTTTCTTTTATATCTCTTCTAAGCGTGATACCAACATATTTATATTCTTTTTTTCAACAGTGTTTAGAGACGTATGTCATCAAAACTTTGAAGATATTAGTAGAGGCAGAAATATATATCTTTCAGACACTTATGGAACAAACTTCATCCTTAGACAATGTGCTTAACCTGCTACTTCCAGTGTGTTTTCTGGTTACTGACCTATACAGCATCTGACACGCACACTCAGCTAGTGTGTCATGTAAGTACTCATACAACTGTACATACATCACTTATACATTCAGTCAGTCATTTACTCACCCATTCATACATATATACTATCACTCACACATACACCACTCATACAGTCATTAAGTCATCCATCCATCACTGGTATCCCACTCACTCATACAGCAACTCATGCACCCCTTCACTCACCAATACAGCCACTCATGCACACATTCACTCACCCATACAGACATTCATACACCCTTTTACTCATCCATGGAGTCATTCATGCACCCATTCACTCACCCATACAGCCACTCATGCACACAGTCACTCACCTAACACAAACAACCGCTCACACAACCACTCACACACTCATGCATGCTGGCATACATGCACCCATATCACTCTTCTATACAACCACTTACACATCCAGTAACTCACTCATACAGTCACTCACACCCAGTCACTCACCCATACAGTCCTTCATACACCCATTCACTTACCCATACAGCCACTCACACACCCATTCATTCACTCATACAGCCACTGACACAACCACTCACTCACTCACTCATACAGCCACTCATACAACCTATTTCTCACTCTTAGAGCCACTCAGGCACCTAGATACTGGCCCATAAAGCCACTCACAAACTCAGCCACTCATGCATGCAGGCACTCATGCACCCTATCACTAACCCATACAACCACCAACGCACCCAGTCACTCACCCATACAGTCACTCATGCACCCAGTCACTCACCCATACAGTCATCATGCACACATTTCCTTACCCATACAACCACTCACGCACCCATTCACTCACCCATATAGCCACTCATGCACCCTATCACTCATCCATACAGCTGCTCATGCACCCACTCACTCACCCATACAGCCACTCCTGACAGTTACTCACCCATACAGCCACTCACAAACCCACTCACTCATGCATAGAGGCACTCATGCACTGTGTCACTCACTCATACAGCCACTCATGCACCATTCATTCACCCATGCAGCCACTCATGCACCCAGTCACTCACCCATACAGCCACTCACACACCCACTCGCCCATGCATACAGGCACTGAGCCACTCACCCATACAACCACTTACACACTCAGTCACTCACCTATACAGTCACTCATGCACCCAGTCACTCACCCATACAGTCACTCACGCACCTATTCTCTTACCCATACTGCCACTCACACACTCATTTACTCACCCATACAGCCATTCATACACCCTATCACTCATTCAAACAGTCACTCATGCACCCACTCATTCACCCATACAGCCACTCCAGCACCCAGTAACTGACCCATAGAGCCACTGACGCAACCACTCACTCATGCATACAGGCATTCATACAACCTATCACTCATCCATGCATCCACTCTTGCACCCTGTCACTCATGCATAGAGCCACTCACATACCTAGTCACTCACACATACAGGCATCCATGCACCCTATCACTCACCTATATAACCACTTACATACCCAGTCACTCACACATACAGTCACTTATGCACCCAGTCACTCACCCATACAGTCACTCATGCACCCATTCTCTTATCCATACAGCCACTCATGCACCCATTCACTAACCCTCTCACCCATACAACCACCCATGCACCTAGTCACTGACTCATACAGTCATTGACACAACCACTCACTCATGCATACAGGCACTCATGCACCCAATCACTCACCCATACAGCCACTCACACACCCAGTCACTCATCCATGCAGTCACTCACGCAGCCAGTCACTCAAGCACCAATTCACTTACCCATACAGCAACTCACGCACCCATTCACTCACCCCTACAGCCACACAGGCACGCAATCACTTATCCATACAGTCACTCATGCACTCACTCACTCACCCATAAAACCACTCATGTACCTAGTCACTGACCCATACAACCACTGACACAACCAACCACTCACTCATGCTTACAGGCAGTCATATACCCTATCACTCACCCATACATCCACTCATACACCCAGACACTCATGCACCTATTCACTCATCCATACAGCCACTCATGCACCCATTGAATCATCCATGCAGCCACTCATGCACCCAGTCACTCATGCACCCATTCACTCACCCATACAGCCACTCATGCACTCGTTCACTCAACCATACAGACACTCATATACCCATTCACTCACCCATACAGCCACTGATGCACCCATTCACTCACCCATACACCCACTTACATACCCAGTCACTCACCATAAAGCCACTCACTTACCCAGTCACTTACCCATACAGCCACTCATATAACCATTTGCTCACTCATAAGTCACTCATGCACCCAATCAGTCACAGAAACAGCAACTCATGCAACCAGTCATTGACACATACAGGCTCTCATGTACAATATTAGATACCATCACAACCACTCACACACGTGCTTCCTCACCTATACAGCCTCTTACGCACCCTATCACTAACCCTATACAGTCACTTATGCAGCCAATCGCTCACCCATACTACTACTCTTGCACCCACTCACCCAGCCATGCAGACACTTATGTCCCGTCACTCAATCATACAGCCAATCATGCACTAAGTTACCCATACACCCACAAGATATATAACATGTATTTTGACCATCTCAAACAAACATATAATATTTGTTTTTCATTTTTAACCAGAGTGAGTGGATCTAAAAAATAACCTTTTTTTTACTTTTTATTTTTTTTAATGTTTTCAAACTATTTTTGTTATTATTTGGTAACACAGTGCTACTAAACAAATAGCACAAACCTTCCATGAACCAAAAAGAAAACACCTGACACTTATTAGTGTTGATACTATTAATTATAGTTGAGATGGACTGCTCCTCAACACTCAGTATTTCCTTCCATTTGATGCAGTGCTGTCCACAGCAGCAAATTCTTTTACTGTCAGTGGTGGCTGTGTTGAAAACACAGGTCCATAAGATGTGCTCAGCTGGGAGTCCTGGTTTTCAGATGTTCCAAGGGACTTCTATATTTCTCTGTGTGCTCGTGCAAGACGGACACTATGCATTACTTTCCAGGTGCTTCATCATTGATGAAATCCCACACAATTATTTCTGTTTGGGTCCCCGAGACAGCACTTTGTGATGTAATGTACATGTGACCTTCCTTGCATTTATTTTTTCACCATTTGGTATTTCAAAGAAGGTCCACATGATGCTTTCTTTTTTTTCTTGTGGTTCTTCTTCTGTAAGGTCAGTTAGAACATATTTGTTTGCTGATTAAGCAGCCGCCATCTTCTCTTTGTAACAACAATAGAGAAACATAAAACAAAACAAAGCCAAAATTGCTGGCCAAATACAGGTCAATTCGTAGTCAAATAGACCCAAAGGATGACTAAAAAAAAAGGCAGGTCACTCCTGTACAAATAATGGAAATCTGTTCAACCAATTAAATCTTTATTTGTATACTCAAATGGCATCACGTACACGCCGCGACTCAGTCGCAGTGTTGTGAAATTCAATAAAAACACGGTTTAAAACTTATGCCTATATATTTATACCACTTTTGGTATTTTAATAGCAATCCTCTGACTTCAAAGTACATATGTAAATCTGTATTTATATACTATTTCATACTGTTAAAAATATGGTGGAGCCGTGTCATCAGTGATGTCATTTGAGATGTCATCCGTGGTGTCATCAGTATGTCACTGATGATGTCATAAGCAGTGCATTATGGAGGCGTAAGTTATAGTTAGCGCAGGTAATTATAACTGCTGAATTTCAATGTTTGTGTATGAGGTAAATGTGAGAATAACTAAAACGTCTCTGTAACTTTTACTTTTTCAGTGAATATATATATATATTTTTTTTTTTTTGGGGGGGGGAAAGTATCGTCAAGATACATCCAACAGTACCAAAGTTATTAGCAAACCAAAAAAAATATTTCCTCTGCAAATGTGGTCCTTGCTATAACTACCAGTGGTGACTGTCATGGGTAATACTAAATAAATACATGAATAAATATAAATGTATATTCATCTCAACCAAAGCTTCCAAAAACAAAGTATATCCACCTCAGCTAATTTCTGGGAAGTTTCAGGGTGATCCATCAAGTGATGGCTGAGGAAAAAGGGGTCCCAAAACACATTTCCCAATCCATTTTTCAACAGGAAAATTAGACACAGCTACAGCCAAAATAGCTGAACAGAATTACACAAAATTTGGCAAAAAGCTAGATCTTGGTCTTGAAAGTGTGCTTCTTGTGTTTTGATGTGAATTCATTCAGTAGGTTTTGAAAACTAGCCCATATGTAAGAAAACTTAGCACCGCCTTTATGCCATTTATTTTCATGCAAAGCGGGGCTAACCTAGCACCATATTCATACTTTGTTGCTAGATCCCTCTAGCGACAAAATGTTAGAGTTTGCTTAATTTTTTGGGGAGCGCTACCCAATCTTGCACCATTTAGCGACAATATTGTTCAAGGTAGGCGTTCCCTTCCAAAAAATGATGCGAGCCCTCCAGTGCCATATTTACTGCCTGACGCAAAAAGATGCACATTAAGGAACCGGTTCCAACACAAAGTCCAGTTAGCATCAAATTTTAATGCCTGGTCAGACCAGGCATAAAAATGAGACCCACACACTACTACAACAGGAAATCACACAGAATTAGCATTGGCAACCCCCTGGACAACATGGAACTGTTAATGCTCCAGCTTGGCACATGTCGCAGACGATAACATTGACAACAGGTCCTACCAGCACCACCGAAGCAACCCCAAACAACACCACAGCAGCCACAAAGACAGCGCAGAAGGCAGGAGAGGATATTTTGTCAGCACGGAACCATCCTTGCGCTCCGAGAACAAGATGTCACCAGGACCTACTGTCTGAAGCGGGAGACCATTGTACCCCTACTGCACCACATTGTGCCAGACATCACTGCAAGGGTGGAAACTCCATCTACTATTCCACCCATGACCAAACTCCTGGCTGTCCTGCATATGCTGGTGTCAGGATCATTCCAGACAACTAACGCACAAGTGGGTGGTATCTCCCAGCTATCCTTCTCAGCCTTTCTTTCAAAGGTTCTGGATGCAAACATCCGCCTCTCACCCCACCACTTCTGCTTCCCCAGTACACAGCAACTGCAGCAGGAGAACAAGCAAGGTTTCAACCAAATTGATGGGTTCCTGCATGTGCTGGGTATAATGGACTTCACCCAAATTATGCCACCTGTTGCAACAGAACACCTCTACAGGAACCGCAAACACACTCATTCTATAAAATGTGTGGGCCATTGTGGAACACCGTGGGCACTCACAAACATCCTAACCAAATATCCCCGCAGCGTCCATAATGCCTACATAGTCCGGCACTCCACCATCAATGAGCGGTTCCAGGATGGACAACATGACATTGGCCTACTCGTAGGTAAGCCACCATGCCAATCATTGCAAGGATAACATATCAACCTTGTAAGACAAACAATACATACACCATACTAAACACACATGGACAGGGGAACACAGATGTACAGACAACAATACATATGCCACATGCCACACTACACCGCATTCAATGCACATCACACATACACACACCCACATGTACATAATACAGCCCCAACCTGACTGGCACACCACATGAAGGACAGGTGAAGCTATGTCCCCTTTGCATGTAGAAGCTGGGCTCAAACCACTACAAGTGTTCACTGGTTGACAACTAAATATAGATCCAACACACATTATACCTAACAAGGAATAGCTCCGCAGTGTGAATGGCATTGTCCATGTCAACATAAAGAAAATCACATATAGGCACAGTCCCACATTTATCAAGGTGTAGAAGCCTCCGGTGGAACCAGTATCAAATGCCATCCAAGTGTTGCCATCACCAACTACATATCACCTAAACATACCAGATGTACCCTTTAAGTTTACCTTCACCTTTCTGGTGCATTGTGCCGCATACATAGGAATATAACATCACTAGCCATGAAAGACCGTGTGTAGGGATGGACACTTCACAGCACTCCTACAATCATACCTGGTAATTCCACAAGTCCCAGACATGATACCAGGATACCAACAGGGCACTGTGGGAGCTGGACTACTGACAATATACTGGGAGAGACTAGAGATGCATATGAATGAGTTGACATGGGACTTAGCTGGACTGGTCATGCCATGCAGGGCATTGCAGAAAAACAAATCATTACCTCTCCTGTGCACAGGTGTCTGAAAGCGCATGCATCCATTACTAAAAAAAACATACAACGGTGCCACACTGTGCCCATGATCCACATCCAGATACGTATGGAAGCCACTGTAATTGTGCCCCTTTCCTGCACCCTAAACCACCATGTAGGCCCCGTATGCAATAAATAGCTCACCATGGTACAGAGAAGGTGCAACAGTGTCAAGATAATGCATGCCATAGTTGGACTATGTAGGATTATTGAGAGCATACCTGACCATTTCATGCACAGTAAATAGGGTCCCATTCAAAACTATGGTGTGACCCCTCCTAATGCCTGCTCTGTGCAGGTGTTGAAAGTGTCTGTGATAAATTATGTTTAGAAACCTTGGAGAATCCTCTACATCAATTTTACTAGTCTTCCTATTGTGTGAATCTCACCCTTGTACACATGATGGCTGGCACAGGCATAATCTGCCACAAACGGTCACTAAGTGTCGCACTGCATATGTAGTGCCACATGGTAATATGGTGGCCTGAGTTTGGCATTGTAGGGCTACCATAGTGTCAATACAAATGATGCTATTGTGGTGCAAGGAGGTGGTAGGTTCCATTAGGACACAGCCTCAAATATGGATAATACAACACATAATTTGCATGGTCGCACTCTCAGTTCAGATTTAATTTGACAATCACCAGGTCCCTGAGCCACAATCCATGATAGTAATATCCACCACCAAACCAATGCAACGATTCAACAGAACAGGAACACACACAATACCAGATGCAAGTCTGAGTCACCACTCCACCTAAAACTAGCATCTGCCACGGCACATATGGCAACACAAAAATGCATGAAGACACATGTTCTCAACTTCCTTTGCAGCTGACCAAGGTTACAGCATCCATTCAAGGGTGATGACTCCTTTTGGCAGTCCAACAATGGAGGGAGAGCGGGCACACAATAAAGGGTAAAGAAGGAAATGAAATGTGGTGGAGAGGACATTTGGGCTCCTGAAGTGCCTCGTCCTGACAGGAGGAAGCCTGTTGTATGCACCACCCCTATAATGCAAGATGATCCTTGTACGTACTTCTTGCATAACATATGTGTTCGGACTAATGTTCCCTGGGATGAACTGGTGGATGTCCCCAGTGAAGAGGGGGATGACAATGGTGCAGTACAGGTGGAGGGGGAACAACACAACACTGCTGCAGGAGTTTGCAGGAGAAAACAAATTGTACTGAACTTCTACACTTAGACACTGTACAACAAAAATCACCCTGTAAGTATCACCGTTAAATCACTTTGCACCAGATTGTCCATGGTGTACTCATTCTCTGCTACATATATGATTGGAACGCCGCTCATACCTACGAGAGCAGGAAAAAACCACAACAGTTACAAAGAATGTTGGAACATAGGTTGTGATGTAAGAGGGTCTAGCACCTCCATGCCGCACATCACCATCACCTAACTCACGCTCATGTGGCTCTCAAAGGCTTAAATCCACATACCAGAAATACAAAGGCGGCATAATGCAGGCATAGTGCCAATTCCGACCACTTGCACCACATCATGGCTACGTCAGGCAAGATGTATGAAAGGGGGGGTGTACATACAGTGGGGGCTGTATCAAAATGGTGTACTTGAAAATAAGGAACTAAACTGTGCCACATCTCAGGCAGGTAGCTGTAATGCCTGCACTAAGCAGGTGTGACAAACAGGAACACCATTGGTATCAATGGACCATCACGAACTGGTCATGGTAAGGGACAAATGTTTGACCCTAACCCTGCACCGTATACAAATGGTGTTACATACCGTGGGCGTTATTGGCCCCAACTCTGCAACATGGTGCGCAGTTTCACAAATATAGCACACACATGTTGGCTATGGAGTGCACTAAAGATCGCAAGACAAGTGGAGCAGCAATGGGTGCTGATTCACTCTCCACACATTTGCCCCACAGCCAGGCATGATCAATAAAATGGGAGAAAGTACCACCACATGATTGTGTGGGTGGTATGTAGGCAGAGACTGTAGCACTTCCAATGTGCCTTCTTAGACACATGTCACACAATTGCATTGTCGTGACTTATGCCTGCAGCTAATCTGGAAATAGATTTGAAGACTGATGTACCATTGTATGGCCTAGGTAGGAAAGGGTCAGCAATTACCTACAATCGTTGATATGTGTCTGCAAGCTAACCCAGTATAGTCTGTATGATACCATCACACACCACATATGCTTGGACTCTAAAATGTGTAGGTCTCCCGCATGCCAAACCAGTTTGGGATGTGCATGTAAGTCTAGCAATGTTCAAACATGTCACAGACCCATCCTAAATTGTATGGGTGAAGAAGGAGACAGAAATGTTGCATGTGGCAAATCAAATAATCATAGCCAAGATGACTTCACACACTAACAAGATACACTCATGGTGAAAGTGACATAGGTTGTGGAATGCAGGTGTGAGTGCATGCCCATGTATACCAAAGGATGTGGAAGACCAGCTGACAGACTCTGTCATACACTTGGAGATACAACATGGGGAGCTCACTTGGACACTATGCAAGTGCTGTGGCTTGTGTACTGTCATCTGAGTGTAAGTCATCTAGCAAAGCCTGGAAATGGGAGTGATACTATCACATAGCCAGTAGAAGAGATGCGTACATATTCAAATTACACAAGTCACACATTCTGTCCATGTATGACCGGACAATGTTGCAGAAGAAGATGTGTACAAAGGGTAAGCAGCCTAAAGAAGGCCAGCAACAGATTTGTGAGGTTTCATATCCCATTAAGACGTCGCTTTGGCATTTATTAGACATATTATACTACATACATCTTTCTGCACACATACCAACCTTCATTGACACATGTCAGTACATCATCTCCTGCATCATAGATCATGGGGGACCAGCATAGCATCATCAACCCTGAACCATCCAACACACCACAGTGTGGACACACACACACGTCCATGGGTTACGTGAAATCAACCTAGCCGCAGTCCACTGCATCCGCTGAGTACGATTCGTCAAGGGTATCACATGGATGAACATGTATTGGACATAGCCCATCATATTTAAAGTAATGTTGTCAAACATACATTTGAAAATCAGACATGACAATGTGTTAGACCCACAATTATGTGTTACACTCCCAGTACACATGTGGTAACATGTATGTTGAAAAAGTCTACCAACATATACACGTATGTAAACGATATCAGTCATTGCACGCATCACATACATATACCAACATTTGGTAACACATTCTGATGTTGCCATTACATATGCGAATGCCCACGCACACACATAGCCATACCACACCGACTACATACATGTATAGCCCCTGTAACAAGGTATGTGAATCTGAGTGCAGCCTTTCCAACAAAATTCACGCATTCCTGTTATGCGTCAAAACTTTTGACACAAACGGTGATACTCCATACTTCACTAACTAACAAAATGACACCTGTCACCTGAGCATCAGTCGCAAGTCGACAGGCTTTGTCAGCCTTCATGGGAAGAAATACCACGCATAACCATCATACGTCAAGTTCTTTCACGCAAACACCAATACTCCATTCTTCGCTAATCAACAAAATGACACCTGGCCCCTGCGCGTCAATCGCAAGTAGACAGACTTTGTCAGCCTTAATGGGAAAAGAAATATGCATGAGCGTCATGTGTCAAAAGAAATGACGCATATCAGAAAACTTGATGCACATGCCCATGAAGTGATGAAATAGGACTTCCTTGCTGCAAACAATGTACAGTGATTTCACTTTCACTTTTTCTTTACAGTCTTTTTGTCTGTGATTGTGAGAGTGTGTGTGGAGCTGGTGCTGGTCGAGGAGTGATTTTTTTTTAGAGTTTTGTGCTGTGTCCTGTTGCAGTCCTGTCCATTTTGTCATTTTGCTGAGTCTTGTGTAGTGTTTTTGTCCTATCATAGTAATTGTATTGTCTGGTGTTTGTCTTGGGGTAGTGTAGTTGTAGGGGCATTTGGGGTTAGGAGGGGTAGTGTTTTATAATTTTTGGGGCTATTTTATTTGCAGTTGAGAGAAACTGCAATACGTTGGGGAAGGGGAGAGCGTTCATCTGGCTGGTCAAATACTACTTCCCCATGATGTTGAGTATGGGTGTGTCAGGAATAGAACCATGCGCGGTCCAGGTCCCGCCCGAAACTTCGCTGCGCGGCTCTGCGGCGCTTTCTATACACCACTTGTCATCCCCTCTTGTTCCAAAGGTGGCCATCAACGTTGTTTGCCCTGTGGCAAAGCTTATAGAGCTGCTGGGTTAGGTCATTGGTGGACAAGATGCACTTATCAGTGCTATTCCATGAAGGGACTACAATTCCCATGTTTTTAGAGGTAGCAGCCATCTTGGGTGTGGCAGGCCTATAAAGCCCAGCCACACCAAAGCACAATGCTCACTATTTGGAAGACTTTGATGCAGCCAAACCTCGTGGGAATTTCTCTGGAGAAGAGCAGAGTTCCTGAATGGCAGAGTGTCATCCAACCAAAGTATCCTTGTTTCCATGGTTCATCCAAAAACGTGTAGGTCGTACTCGTGGTGGTAATGCCTTGCTGAATCCAAGTTGGAAGGAAGTCGTTAATTCAGAAAGGTAAAGCGCCCCTAAGCATAAAAGCGTTTCAGGCCACACTGGTAAAGCGTCCCGGGCACAACATTTAATGCGCTTCAGTTCACAGGAGTAAAGCGCACTTGGCACAACATTTAAAGCGCTTCAGTTCACAGGAGTAAAGCGCACTTGGCATGACATTCAAAGCGCTTTAGTTCACAGGAGTAAAGTGCCCTTGGCACAGCAATCAAAGCACTTCAGTTCACAGGAGTAAAGCGCCCTTGGCACAGCATTCAAAGCGCTTCAGTTCACAGGAGTAAAGCACCCTTGGCACGACATTTAAAGCACTTCAGTTCACAGGAGTAAAGCACACTTGGCATGGTATTCAAAGCGCTTCAGTTCAAAGGAGTAAAGCGCACTTGGCACGACATTCAAAGCGCTTCAGTTCACTGGAAGTAAAGCACCCTTCGCGCATCATTCAAAGCGCTTCAGTTCACAGGAATAAAGTGCCCTTGGCACAACATTCAAAGCGCAGTTCACAGGAGTAAAGCGCCCTTGGCACAGCAATCAAAGCACTTCAGTTTACATGAGTAAAGCGCCCTTGGTCCAATAATCAAGGCGCATCAGTTTACCAGAGTAAAACTTTCAGGCCTAGGTAGCAAATGTGAAACATTTCAAAGATAAGCAAATCATAGTTTTATTGTTTTTGGAAGCATAATATGTGAGAGACATATTTAAGTCTTTGATGATATGTGAGATACATATTTAAGTCTTTGCAAATTTCTAGACTGAGACCAAACGTTTTATATTTATGAATGCATAGTAGTTGCATGATTGATGTTCAGGGTATGTCCATGGTCCAAGTTCTTGCCTTCTCATGGTTCAGAGGTCTCAGTTTGTTCTTGTTCCATGATTCAGAGAAGGGCCATGCCCAGTTTTGTTTAATGCTCAGGACATCCTAAAGTATTATGATTTTACTAATTGCTCTTGTTCCATGATTCAGAGAAGGGCCATGCCCAGTTTTGTTTAATGCTCATGACATCCTGAAGTATCATAATTTTACTAATTCTTCTTGTTCCATGATTCAGAGAAGGGCCACGCCCAGTTTTGTTAATGCTCATGACATCCTGAAGTACCATGATTCTATCAACACTTGCATCCACGGAGATGCCTTTGTTTATTCCATAAGGGTTTCAACTCTTGCATCCATGGAGCCGCCTTTGTTTATTCCATAAGGGTCTCAACACATGCATCCACGGAGACGCTTTTGAATATTCCATAAGGGTCTCAACTCTTGCATCCACAGAGACGCCTTTGTTTATTCGATAAGGGTCTCAACACTTGCATCCACGGAGATGCCTTTGTCTATTCCCTAAGGGTCTCAACTCTTGCATCCACAGAGACGCCTTTGTCTATTCCATAAGGGTCTCAACTCTTGCATTCACAGAGACGCCTTTGTCTATTCCATAAGGGTCTCAACTTTTGCATCCACGGAGACGCCTATGTCTATTCCATAAGGGTATCAACTCTTGCACACATGGAGACGCCTTTGTCTATTCCAGTGGTTCCCAACCTTTTGACTTCTGTGGACCCCCTCTTTACCCCCACTGAATCCTTATTGGAATCCGGGGACCCCCCCAGTGAGTCATTGTGAAAGCTGGGGACCTAATCTGTTAATATTATTTAATTTTCTAAGCAGTCACGGACCCCCTAAGGAGGCTTCACGGACCCCCAGGGGTCCCCGGACCACAGGTTGGGAACCACTGGTCTATTCCATAAGGGTTGCAACTCTTGCATTCACGGAGAGGCCTTTGTCTATTCCATAAGGGTCTCAACTCTTGCATCCATGGAGAAGCCTTTGTCTATTCCATAAGGGTCTCAACTCGTGCATCCATGGAGACGCCTTTGTCTGTTTCATAAGGGTCTCAACACTCGCATCCACTAAGACTCCTTTGTTTATTCCATAAGGGTCTCAACTCGTGCATCCACGGAGACGCCTTTGTCTGTTCCATAAGGGTCTCAACATTCGCATCCACTAAGACGCCCTTGTTCATTCCATAAGGGTCTCAACACTTGCATTCACGGAGACGCCTTTGTCTAAATGTATAATTGAATGTTAATGCTGTTATGAACAAGTATATACATACATGCTTAACCATTTTTCCTTTTCAGATCTCTCTCCCTGCTGTTCCTTACCCTAATTCCCTTCCCCCCCGACTGGCTTCACCATAACTCTGTGCTATAATAGCTTTCTCAGTTGGTGACGCCAGAAGGTGGGCCTGTTGTTCAGCTGCATGCAGATCCAGAAGGAAGGACACTGTGACAGAATAGTGAGCCCACAAGCTTATATTTTCCTCTCGGTCTGTACGTCAGCTGATCAAGATGGCCAACTCAAAATACCCTCATACAGGTAATTAATCAAGTGCAAAGTGATCTAACTGACTCAAAAACATTTTGTTTTAGACAATTTGGTTGATAAGGTTCAGTGTTTCCTCACAAAGATGGAATTGCATTTTACTTGTTGTCCCTGTGCTTTTCCGGACCCATAATCTAGAATTGTATTCTTCTTTTTATACCGGACTAAAGATGCTGCTATTTGGACAGTTCCTTTAGTGAAAACAAAGAGTTACTAGGAGTACGTCAAGGAAACAAATACTTGATAATGTGTTTATCACATGTCAATCAGTTAGTGGTGGAAACCACTTGGCCACAGGAAACACTAAAGAGCCATAGAAAACGAAGGGGATCTCTTGGGCAAATTGACAATCCCTTCAGTCTGTTCTTGCACAAATTGCCATACCAAATATTTTTGAATCCTAGAACAACGAACTGTACAGGTTTTAATAGTCAGGAACAATCAAAAATGTTGTGGATCAACAAACAGCACTAAATTCACAGATACCGAGTATAAAGAAAAAGGTCCCTGAAATTGTTCATGCAGTTGATGGTAGTGAATTGGTAGGAGGCCCCGTAACTATGCAAATCTCATGAATACAAATAATTTGCAAAGATGACAGGAATGCTGAGGTTAGTGTTACACAATCCAAGAATAGACTGGCGCAACCAGGTGTTACATCCTTCTTCATCTTCTTGTCTAGATAAGTGTCTTCTACCAAGTGAAGACAAAAAGGAAAATCCCCAACATTCTGTTGCCACAGCCACCTGCCAAAATAGTATTCAGTATATACTGGTGTCTTCTATGAGAAAAAGAACAAAGTTTTACGAGAATATCTCAAACAATGCTTAGTCAACGCAATAATTAGATCATCAAGATCATCTGATGTTTTTCGAGCCCAATGCTAATGGCGTGATAATGACTAAGAAAAAGCTTCAAGCTGTAGCAGATCTGGCTTATAACAACTCCCACCATTCTTCTATAGACTCAACTCCTTTCTGTGGCTCATGTGGACGCCGTCCCCACATTTTACCTATCAGGCTGCCTGCTTCTGCCCAAACCACACCAGAAGTTGTGGTCAAGAGTGAAAATATGCTCCATCCAAAATTCATAATGGCCTATGAAGTGCTTTGACAAGTAAACCCTGTAACATACAAACTAAAGTTGCCATCGTCCTTAAAAATTAATCAAGTGTTTCACACTTCACTTCCGAAACCTGCTCCTCCATTAGGCCAAGGTCATTGGGAGTATGAGGTACAATCTATCCTAAACTCTGGATATTGTAGATCTTCCCTTTGGCATTTAGGGCCTGATTGTAAGCTTGGCGGGCGGCAGGAGCCGCCCGCCAAGCGGGAACCGCCAGAAGACCGTACTGCGGTCAGAAGACCGCGGCGGTCATTCTGGGTTTCCCACTGGGCTGGCGGGCGACCGCCAAAAGTCCGCCCGCCAGCCCAGTGGGAAACACCCTTCCCACGAGGAAGCCGGCTCCGAATGGAGCCGGCGGAGTGGGAAGGTGCGACGGGTGCAGTTGCACCCGTCGCGAATTTCAGTGTCTGCAAAGCAGACACTGAAATTCTTTGTGGGGCCCTCTTACGGGGGCCCCTGCAGTGCCCATGCCATTGGCACTGCAGGGGCCCCCAGGGGCCCCACGACACCCCATACCGCCATCCTGTTCCTGGCGGGCGACCCGCCAGGAACAGGATGGCGGTATGGGGTGTCAGAATCCCCATGGCGGATTCCCATGGGCAGCGGAAAGTCGGCGGTACACCGCCGGCTTTCTGCTTCTGGCCGCGGCTGTACCGCCGCGGTCAGAATGCCCGGCGGAGCACCGCCAGCCTGTTGGCGGTGCTATCGCCGACCCCGGCCCTGGCGGTATTTACCACCAGGGTCAGAATGACCCCCTTAGTGTCCTGAAAGGAATACAGACCGGAAAACGACTCATGGGAACCTGAGAAAAATGTCCATGCACTACTTTTGGTGCGATGATTTCACCTCCTTCATCCTGGTAAACCGGGCCCTGGACCACGCTTGGGCGAGGGGTGGAATGTCAGGAATAGAACCATGCGCAGCCCAGGTCCTGCCTGAAACTCCGCTGCGCGGCTCTGCTGTGCTTTCTGCGCACCACTGGTCATCCCCTCTTGTTCCAAAGGTGGCCATCAACATCGTCTGCCCTGTGGCAAAGCTCATAGAGCTGCAGGTTCAGGTCATTGGTGGACAAGATGCACTTATCAGTACTATTCCATGAAGGGACTACAATTCCCATGTTTTTAGAGGTAGCAGCCAGCTTGGGGTGTGGCAGGCCTATAAAGCCCAGCCACACCCAAGCACATTGCTCACTATTTTGAAGACTTCGATGCAGCCAAACCTCATGGGGACTTCTCTGGAGAAGAGCAGAGTTCCTGAATGGCAGACTGTCATCCAACCGAAGTATCCTTGTTTCCATGGTTCATTCAAAAACGAGTAGGTCGTACTCATAGCAGTAAGGCTTTGCTGAATCCAAGTTTGAAGGAAGTCATTAATTCCAAAAGGTAAAGCGCCCCTTAGCATAACAAGCAAAGCGTTTCAGGCCACACTGGTAAAGCGCCCCGGGCACGACATTTAAAGCGCTTCAGTTCACAGGAGTAAAGCGCACTTGGCACGACATTTAAAGCACTTCCGTTCACAGGAGTAAAGCGCACTTGGCACGACATTCAAAGCGCTTTAGTTCACAGGAGTAAAGTTCCCGTGGCACAGCAATCAAAGCGCTTCAGCTCACAGGAGTAAAGCGCCCTTGGCACAGCATTCAAAGCGCTTCAGTTCACAGGAGTAAAGCGCCCTTGGCACGACATTTAAAGCGCTTCAGTTCACAGGAGTAAAGCACACTTGGCACGACATTCAAAGCGCTTCAGTTCACTGGAAGTAAAGTGCCCTTCGCACAGCATTCAAAGCGCTTCAGTTCACAGAAATGATGCTCCCTTGGCACAACATTCAAAGCGCTTCAGTTCACAGGAGTAAAGCGCCCTTGGCACAGCAATCAAAGCGCTTCAGTTTACAAGAGTAAAGCGCCCTTGGTCCAATAATCAAGGCACTTCAGTTTACATGAGCAAAACTTTCAGGCCTAGGTGACAAATGTGAAAACATTTCAAAGATAAAGCAAATCATAGTTTCATTGTTTTTGGAAGCATAATATTTGAGAGACATATTAAAGTCTTTGATGATATGTGAGATACATATTTAAGTCTTTGCAAAATTCTAGACTGAGACCAAACGTTTTATGTTTATGAATGCATAGTAGTTGCATGATTGATGTTCAGAGTATGTCCATGGTCCAAGCTCTTGCCTTCTCAAGGCTCAGAGGTCTCAGTTCGTTCTTGTTCCATGATTCAGAGAAGGGCCACGCCCAGTTTTGTTTAATGCTCATGACATCCTGAAGTATTATGATTTTACTAATTGTTCTTGTTCCATGATTCAGAGAAGAGCCACTCTCAGTTTTGTTTAATGCTCATGACATCCTCAAGTATCATGATTTTACTAATAGTTCTTGTTCCATGATTCAGAGAAGGACCACACCCAGTTTTGTTTAATGCTCATGACATCCTGAAGTATCATGATTTTACTAATTGTTCTTGTTCCATGATTCAGAGAAGAGCCACGCCCAGTTTTGTTTAATGCTCATGACATCCTGAAGTATCATGATTTTACTAATTGTTCTTGTTCCATGATTCAGAGAAGGGCCACGCCCAGTTTTGTTTAATGCTCAAGACATCCTGAAGTACCATGATTCTATCAACACTTGCATCCACAGAGACGCCTCTGTTTATTCCAAAGGGGTCTCAACACTTGCATCCACGGAGACGCCTTTGTCTATTCCATAAGGGTCTGAACTCTTGCATCCATGGAGATGCTTTTGTTTATTCCATAAGGGCCTCAACACTTGCATCCATGGAGACGCCTTTGTCTTATCCATAAGGGTCTCAACTCTTGCATCCACGGAGACGCCTTTGTCTATTCCACAAGGGTCTCAACTCTTGCACACATGGAGACGCCTTTGTCTATTCGATAAGGGTCCCAACTCTTGAACATATGGAGACGCCTTTGTCTATTCCATAAGGGTCTCAACTCTTGCATCCACAGAGACACCTTTGTCTATTCCATAAGGGTCTCAGCACTTGCATTCACGGAGACACCTTTGTCTATTCCATAAGGGTCTCAACTCTTGCATCCACGGAGACGCCTTTGTCTATTCCATAAGGGTCTCAACACTTGCATTCACGGAGACGCCTTTGTCTATTCCAGAAGGGTCTCAACTCTTACATCCACGGAGACGCCTTTGTCTATTCCATAAGGGTCTCAACTCTTGCACACATGGAGACACCTTTGTCTATTCCATATGGGTCTCAAAACTTGCAATCACGGAGACGCCTTTGTCTATTCCAGAAGGGTCTCAACTCTTGCATCACGGAGACGCCTTTGTCTATTCCATCAGGGTCTCAACTCATGCATCCACAGAGATGCCTTTGTCTGTTCCATAAGCGTATCAACACTCACATCCACTAAGACGCCTTTGTTTATTCCATAAAGGTTGAACTCGTGCATCCACGGAGACGCCTTTGTCTGTTCCATAAGGGTCTCAACACTCGCATCCAAGGAGACGCCTTTGTTTATTCCATAAGGGTCTCAACATTTGCATTCACGGAGATGCCTTTGTCTAAATGTATAATTGAATGTTAATGCTGTTATGAACAAGTATATACATACATGCTTAACCATTTTTCCTTTTCAGATCTCTCTCCCTGCTGTTCCCTACCCTAATTCCCTTTCCCCTGACTGGCTTTACCATAACTCTGTGCTATAATAGCTTTCTGAGTTGGTGACGCCGGAAGGTGGGCCTGTTGTTCTGCGGCGTGCAGATCCCAAGGAAAGGACACTGTGACAGGGTGGCACAAGAATGAGATCTACTGGATCACCTGGTGATTCAGATTGGTGGACCAGCTGCTAAGTACCCCTTTTGCATTGCAACATCCTCATTTGCATGTGCATGACACGGGGACATACGTTTGACTGTAACATGTTTTATCAAGGGTCAGGACAGGAAGATTTGTGTCTTAACCAAATGGCATTCAAGAGAGCTTAGCTATGCACCGGTTGCAGACAACTTGCACATTTTTCTTTGTGTATATTGTGTATCGCATATACCCAATAAAGTGTCAAATATCAGACACACAAGTGGAATGGTTCCAGGGTGCATGTTTCATAAGCACAAAAATACATGTCCATCATGGTCATTACAACTAAGTAAATGGGGTAAGTAAAGTTGAAGAGATGGTAAACATGACGCAGGAGTATTGTCAGTCATGGGTGTGTGCGTGCTGAGAGTCATGTATGTGCAAAGTGACATGACATTTACCCAAATGTAAGCAGGAGTGGTTGCCTCATGATGCTACATCAGTGTCTAAGTAATGTTGCCAATGGAGGCAACTACTACCTAACCATATGTCAAAAATTTGACAGGTGCAAGCATTGTGGAAGTGTGAACGGCTGTAAAAGCAGGCCAGAGGAATTGGAGCTCTAGATTTCTGCTGTAGGTGGCACCCAAAAAATATAGCCTCAACATCAACTTGGTTACACTGTTCTTTCACTGGAGTCAACTTATATATCTGCCTAAGGCTGGTTGAGTACATGACTGTTCCCTTGTCATCAAGAAGTCAATTTTCACTTTGCACGTGTAGCATATTCTTGCATGGTGCCAAACATCCAAGTGCAACCATATTGACAGGTTTCCCAACACCAATGTCCTGACATATACCATGGTGTGTCATATGTTACATATGGCACACACATGATGGAGGTATGTGTTGGTGCTATGTGAATGAAAACAGGCAAGCATCTGAGTGGTTGGCTGCTTCTTCACATAGATCAACTACAAGAGTCAATGTTGTTTCCAATGGCCACTATCATGTCTCCCTATATTGTTAAATATATGTATCTGGAACATGGACATATGTCTGCCACCCAAATCTGATATGTGCATGTTCTTGTGTGATAACTATGAGCCATATACCTGTGAAACAGGTGCAACACAGTGCTGTGCCAACATCAGTAGCACTGCATTGTGCTGAATTTGTAAACACATGCCTGCCCCGTATTACCAAGAGTACGGGCCAGGCATGTGTCTATGCCTGCACCAGCCCATAACTCAGCAGCCTGCACCAATGCATGCATACTCGGACCACAGTGCAAGTGTGTCTGTGTTGAGGGGAGTGTCTATGTGCAGGTAGGCATCCCTTCCTGGACCTAAACAGTCTACAATGGTGATATGCCACTTCTATGTGTGCTGCAGAATCCAGTAATGGTCTTCATATTACATGTCCCTTACTATGTCCACTTGCCACTGATCATCCTCATTACTCCTCACACCCAACCTGGAAAATACCCCACTATTTGGTTGCCGCATTTCTGGAAAGTCTGCTACCACCCAATGCTGTCAGTTTGTGGTTATTTTCACCATTTCACAGCAGATGTCCTGTAGGGTATTCATGTCATTTCTTGTGGTAGATACATACACATGTGGTTATGTGTTGTCTTTGACTGTGTGGTTGAGAAGAGCGTATATGTAAAACTTGGGGCCTGATTTATATTTTTTTCACGCCGCATTTTCGTCATTTTTTGATGCAAAAGCGGAGCAAACTTCAAAAATTCAATTATATTTTGTACGTTTGCACCGCTTTTTCATCAAAAAATGACACAAAGGCGGTGCTAAAATAAAATATAAATCAGGCCCTTGATATGATATTTTGGAGGCTTGAGTTGCTGTGCAATGAAAGTTAGCAGATCTATTGCCCCTTAGCCCATAATCTGATGAATGTGAAGGGTGTGAGCCTCTACCCATAATCTAACATTTCACCCTGCAAGCCACTGATTGAAACAACAACAGTATGACGGGGCATGTGTGACACTGTGTCTTGTATCATTGTGATAGCCATGGTTCACTGCACTAAGTGAATTAGAGTCCATTCAGTGTTGTTGCATTCCCAAGATCAAATAGTAATAGGACCTATTTTGGGGAGCAGAGCAAGGTAGCAGAGAATTTCAGTACTCATTAATTGGGACCTCTGCAGGCTGCCTTCTCTTACGCTAATCCTCCCCTGGCTGAATCATGCAATATGCTGCTAGACACCTTACTTGCACCAAGTTTCTCTCTGCCTTAAGGTCTGGTTCAACACCAGATCATTCTACTTCTGTAGATGTGACTTTGTGCCAAAACATATGGCTTTTTTAATGTTTCATTCCAGCCATGTCCTTTTTGGATAAACAAAAAGACAATTAGCCCAAAAGTGTGTGGACACTGCGCAAGGGTCAGCTTTCTGCAAAAAACAACATTTGTGCTTGAAAGTTGATTGTCACTGTTGTGGTGTTTTGCACTGATTTACATAATACAAGTGCCAAAGCAGTACATTTACTTTTATATATAGAGTGATTAATTAGGTCTTCTTTAAATGGCCGCTAATTTTACATATAAGGATCCCTTCCCCTCAGCCAGGACATCCAGCCCAACTGCCTGCTGCTCCATAGTCCAGCTATCAGATCAATGTTTCATTGGGCATATCTCCCTGGCCACTCCCCAGTCCTGCTCCCTCAAGTGGACCGCAGTGGCCGCTCCCTGAAATCCCCAGGAAAATTGTGGTTTCAGACCTCAGTGTATCTTCACTGCTACCATGGTTACAAGGGAAAACACAATACTCAACTTCACGTGCACCATTACTGGCCTTTGTAGTTCAACCAACATGGTAACCCTAGAAGTCAGGCCCTGCTTTCCAGCACCAGACACTCCAAGCTACTTTAGCCTAAATGGTTCCTTGGATGGCTCAAAACCCAAATTTAGTAGATGCTCTCATCACTTACATATCCTCTACAGAGGAAGCAAACCTCTAATCTGCCTACTCTGTTCACCCTCTGCTAACTACATTCTGTGAGCTGGATAGTCTCACTCCAGGTCTGGAGGGCCCCCATATTTTGTGAATGAGGCCCCATTCCCTCATAGGATCCCCATGTCTTTGAGCAAGCGGGTTGTCAGAAGATTACCCATTAAATCAAACTTCCACAGGAGCAGATGCCTTTTACCCAACTCCCTCCAACAGATGCGTGCCCAGACTTTACTGATTATCTGAACCCTGCATCCGCTAGGGGGAAAGGGGAATGGGAATAGAAAAAGAGAGACCACCTCCAGATCCAGTTCCAGCCTGTGTTTCCCACTTGAAGATAGGATTTTCAGTGTGTGTCTATGTAAACTGCACCTTTCTTCTTATTGGAATTTCTTTAAAGGAAGGACCTGCAGTCGGGTGATAAGAGTATAGATAAGTACATACCTACTGCGCATTCAACTGTTCAGCCATTCACCCAATTCTATTGTTCTCCTACCTGGAGCTTTTGAGAGACTCTCTTCTCTCTAAGAGAACAATGTTAACTTAATATCTTCTTTTCTCCAGGAGTCAGAAGTGTCCAAAGTTCTCTGGAGATCAGTTTAAAAGTTCACAAATATACAATCTACTAATGTCTTTTACAGGAAATGAAAACTCCTTCTCAAGGTTCAGTTTTCTCAATCACAGTCTGTAAGAATTAGTCTGAGCACTGAGGTTTGTTTCTAAGACTGACATGTCTGCAAGGCGAAGAGCTCATTGAATATATATGTACATATATATATTGGCAAGTCGGGAAATCATTCAAAAGAATTCCTTACTGCAGTTGCTTGAAGTTCTGTTAAGCTAAAATGAATTCATCTCAGAAAGCCGATAGCCAGTTGTTGAAAGAAGGAAGAAATTCAGCTTCTCCAAAATGGAAAAAGTAGCTGGTGTGCACACCATGACAAGAAAAAGAATTATTTACTCAAAGCTGGAAGAATTCTCTATGAAACGAAGCACCTCAGGAACACTGCTCATTCTCCTCAGGAGGACAGTTGAAGTGCAGGGCTCCCAGAGAGAAACAGCTGGAGGGAAGCTTCAGCACGAGACTAAGGTAGAAACACTAGAGCGCTGACCTCACAAATATTTGTAGCCACCATCTTGAGTGTCTGTTAAACCTGAAGAAGGTAGTTCTAAGAACAGCCTCCGCAAGAGCCACTGGGAGTGAGGATGCTGCTGCAACCAACATGGGTAGAAGGAAAAGGGGAATCATTTTTGCTGAGGTAAGAACTTAACAACACTGGCAATAGTTTTCCTGACAGGGGAATGGATGGGTAGACCCCAGCCTGCGTTATTAAGGGAGGAAGAAAGAAAGCAGAGAAGGCAACATTATGTTTTCCATGAAAGAAAACACTGAATCAAGAAAATAGAGAGAGAAATTCAAACTGCTGAAAATCCAACCAAATGAGTGAGGTAGAAATCTAGCTAAAAAATGAGGGGAGAGACAGTAAGATAGAAAAAAAGAAGCAGCTATTAACCTCAGGGTCTCTGTTCTTTGCTTCTCACTTGGTATCACGCTAGAAGAGGCTGAAGACTTACTCTAGAGGAAACCCTTGACATCGAACCCCAGAGCTCACTATCAATAGCTGCATCTACCTATTCCTACAGTGACCAGAGGTAGAATCTCATTCAGGAGTGAACTGTTCCTTCCTACCCTTCTGGTGACTGGAAAGAGAGTCCAATTCAGGAGTGATTGAGACAAACTTACCTGAATAAATTAAAAAAGACTACTTAATCCTGTGCCGCAGTCTGTTCGTTTTGCCACCATCCTGAGATACTTATGCTTTAATAATAGGCCGTGAAATGTGAAAAGATCCCTAGCCACAGGCTTGTTTCTGCCTTCTCAAATGTCTATTGATAGATACTATTTAAGAAGAACTAGGATGTAATTTACTAATCCAAATACTGGAAAGCTTTTCCAGGAATGGTGTATGCGTATGTCACTTTCTAGGACAGTGTTAACAGTATTTCACTAATTCTATGCTTAAAGACTTTGCCTGATCTTAGACATTTATAAGATCAAAATACAGTTTCACTGGTACAACACTTTCCACAAAATATAGAATCTACCAAGAGTTCCTTTTTCTACTTTTTAAAGCACAATTTATGTATCACTCTATGCTTCTGAGCAGTTTTTCACTTATAATGAAAGTTTTGCCTTCTGTTTTGCTGAGCTATAGTCTTTAATTGACAGTTAAACAGGGCGACGTATGTATCAGACTTAGGTGAGCTTAAGATCTGATTTACTAAAATGTATATGTAATACTTTGCCTCGAATAGTAAATACTTGTTTCATTTGTGCCCTTGCAACTTGCAATATTTTACCATCAAATACCTATTGTAGAACAGAGGTTCTTAACCTGTGGTCTGGGGACCCCTGGAGGTCGACAAAGCACAGTCAGGGTGTCTACAAATGCTTAGAACATTATTGAATATAGACAGATTAATAAAGTGTATATGAATAAAAAAGCGCAATTGAAAACTGATTTTTTTTTAAAGTTTTGTAAATTTGAATGAACTAGAAATTGGAGGCTAAAAAGTAAGTTAGTATTTTCAGATTGATTTATGGGAATAAAGAATGTGTGTCAAACAGAATATAGTGTGGATAATGGCTGACCTCAACTGAATTTAAAAAAGCTCCAACCTTCCATTAAAGTTAAAATTTTGACTTTTTATATGTGTCAGTGAAGTAAAAACACTATTTATTCATTTGGGTATCTGTGTGATAAATGTTTGTTCTGTATTTTTGTGAATTATTTTGTGGTCAGATAATAGAAAATGCTTAGGTTGTGGTCCCCAACTTCCAGCAATGTCTCACTGGAGGTCCCCGGATTGGAGTAATGATTAAGTGGGGGTCCTCAGAAGTCATAAGGTTAGGAACCACTGTTTTAGAAAATAGATATCAGAGCAGGCATAGCAGAGTTGTTTGGAGATTGTTGTGTTTTACTATAAATACTATCCAACTGAAATAGGAGCCATACACAGTCCCAATTTCTAATATGCATATTGAGCTTCACTCTTACGGGCATATTTACAAGCCCCTAGTGCCACCTTGCGCTGCCCTAGCGTGATTTTTTTTGTTGCTCTAAGGCGGCATTAAGGAGGCCTTTCTCCCGACCTGTATTTACAAAGTGGTGCAATGCTTGCATTGCACCACCTTGCAAACCCTTGTGCCACATTATGCCTTCTCCAGGCATAATGTATGCAAGGGGGTTGTTACAACACAGCGAGGCCCCAAAATAATTTACAACATTTTACTGCACCATTTTTTCTGTTATTTTTAACTCCTGCTAAATGCAGGAGTTAAAATGGTGCACCTATTTTAATCAATGGGCCTTCCAGTGCTTTGCTGCACTAGCATCAAAATGTTTTACGCTAGTGCAACAAAATGCCAAAATAGCATAAAAAATTTTGACGCTATCATTCTAATGACCGCCGTGGTGGCTGAATAGTAAATACATCGTAACCATGGTGTTGTTAGGTAGGGCAGGGGCGAAGCAAGAAAAGTGGACATCTGGACCGATGCACCATTTTCTAGTAAAAATGCCCCTTAGACTTTAAGCAATTTACTCTTCTTCGCTGTAATTATGATCCCTGATTGCGCAAGATTGTGGAAGGTGCTCATGTTGATTCAGAACTCATTTAATTTTCAGCTGTTACTGCACAAGGGATTGCGTCACTAATAATTCAGTTGTCCCTCGCAACTTGCCATGTGACAATCACTTCAGGATGTTGATGATAATAACAGTATCCTAAGAGTGTCTCACCCAAATCTGGCCTCACAACAACATGCAGCAGAGGACATGGGAGTACCAAACCATCCACCTGCTTCACCCTTGCCCCTACAAACTGAACATAATGCAGATTGGCTCTAGAGAAGCGTGCTTCGGTGCAAGAGAGCCACTGCCAGGTCTACCTTCCTATGTCTCTGAAGCATGGTTCGATGGGCTTAGTTCTCAATATTGTAAGCTGCGACACTACACGTTCTACTAGCACGGTAACATGGTGTGTGCACATAAACATGTGTTCTAGACGATTCTATTTTTACGCCTGGTGGCTAATAGTTTTAACTTGTTCACACAAGAGCACTAGTCCACCACTCCCACGCCCTCCTTTTGATGTCAACATACACTCTTGGAAAGATAAAGTCGTTTTTCATATCACATATTTCAAAGCCATAAAATAATTATTTTATTTCATAATGCCGTAAACTTGACCCTGATTAGCGCCACTGGCTGTATTAAACAAGTTGTTCATTGATCAATGCTTAATTTGATTTGTGCTGGTGGTAGCCAGCTGTGGGGCTGGTGTCATTTTTTAGAACTTAGACAGACTTTCCATCATCCACCTCTGACCCAGAGCAAGCAAGAGAACGGAGGAAGATGGGAAAAAAGTGACAAAAGGAGAAAACAGGTGTACAAAAACAGGATCTACAATAGGAAGCTAAATCGACAGGGAACTGTACCACTTAAAGTGAACATAGCGAGTGCTAAGCTAAGAATCAGTTTTGCCACAGTTTTGGGCTGAATAGTGCAGTAAATAATTGAAGAGCTAGAACTGTGGTATTTTCGTAGAAAGACGGCGTAAATGATATACAGCTGATATGCACATGAAACTTCAAGCCATGTGGCGATTTTGGCTCAAAATATAACTACATATATTGACACAGGAAGCAGAATAACCACACAATAAAAACACACCATGGCATATCATCAACAAAACAGGCAAAACAGTGTGCAACAGAACATAACAGTACAACACAACAAAAATGCATTCAATAATGCAGCACAAAACTCAGCAGTACAAAAACAACAGAACAAATCACCACAGCAAAATTCCACAGAGTGCACAAAAGGTTATGTAACATATTACCACCTCAAAATCCTGTTTTCATGATAGGGTGGTATGAGGCGTCTACAGCGAGCCCTCCCCTGTCTGATCCAAGACGTCTCTGGTGTGGAAGACAGAAGCATGAGAGGGAACCAAAATTAGCCCACCTTCAAATGAGGCAGGCCTGGCATTCGGCGGCGGGCTGATAAGTACAACTTTGGGCATCTCCACTTTTCTGTTTTAAGCACTGTTGTTGATATGATTTGACTCTTATTGTCAAGATTTGATGCTTGAATCCACTTCCATCTCATCTTAATGAGAATACCCTACACCCTATGCCACATAAAGCTTTAGCGGTTATTGTGATGATGTATCCTGTCACCGTGCAAGATCACACGACAACAAAGGAGGAAGGGAGTGAGGAAAACAAACACATTGAGTAGTTCACAAAATGAGAGCGCTGCGATTCACAGACAGATGCTTGTACGTTTAATCGAAGTGTCAAATCGCACACACGCGTTTTGATACATCAAGATGCTATACATGTTATAAGAAGAAGTATCAATTATTTAGAAAAAAGAAACACTAGGTGAACAGCCCATTGTTATTGCCAGTGGTAAAATAGCTACTTGGATATTTCTTCAGACTTGCCAAAGGGGAAACACTCGTCTAACAACAAAATCCTGCTGTTCGCAGGATGGACACAAATTCGAGCTGTGGGAGGCTGACACATTTCAAGTACCATGAAAGGATTGAAAAAACGTGCGCACTGCGGATCTGTGTTCGAAGCAGAGTGAAAGGAACAGAAAGACAGCTGCATCGACACCGCTATCAATCGACTTGTCTATTTGACGTAACACATGCCTGTCAATCTACCCAGAAATATCTAAATACTGGTTGATTATTTGCAAACATGACTGCATTCATTACATGATAGCACGCAGCCGAGAACAGCTCGAGCTTGTGTTTTTGCTGCGTGTGTGTGGGATGTTTGAAAAGCGTCCGATCCACCCAGAGGCTCCTGAACAGATGTGGCTCAGCGGGCTAGTCACAAGGCAAGGCTGGAGCGCTGACCTTCCACGTCAAACCTCTGCTGTTCCGGTGCAGGTGGGACGTCTCTCGGTTTGACGGGGTGGTCAGATGCGCGGAGCTTTCAGGTCTCGGTCATTGCCAAACATATTTGTCTGCCTACAGCAGCTAAACTCGAAGCCAAGTGGTTGGCAGGCGCAATCATCACTGTTGATGTGCTCGGCTGACACACAACGGGGAGCAGGAGGTTCGGGGCATGGCTAGATGATAGATGTTCGCCTGCCTCGTAATTGCCCACTTTGATTCCAAGGTAACACAAATAAAACACTTACAATCAAATCCTAAACCAAATTTCATAAGAACACTGTATCTGATCTTTTTGTGGTAAGTATGTGCTACTAAAGATTCTACAACATTTTAAAGGTCCGTTTTCATCATTATTATTACTGCAATTAGTAACTTTCAGGATCTCACGTGAATCAGCAGACAATCCAGTTTAGGTCGCTTTCTGAACGGGTAACTTGGACTAACTTTGAATATGAAACCTTAAAAATGACAATAAAAAAGTGATACAAGTAAAAAATACATTCCTTTCTGCTATAAATTACAGAAGACTGGCATTGCAATAAATTAATTCTCCAGCATAGTGGACTTAACAGTGTAACAGACTAGTCCCACTTATAAAAGTCCGGTTCACAAAGGGTCCTGCAACTGTTTGCAAACTCATACCAGCTTCTCCATAAATTATAGAGACTTCGTCTCATTTCCGAACCGCACACAGTCATTACACTATGCCATATTGTACACCGTACTCTAATTTTGTGACTTTTTTTTCTGCTTCAGAGTTGCGTGGATTGATAAACATAGCTGCTGCTGTTTGTAAGGATTTTCAATGATAGTCATAGATTATCTACCAGCAAAGGAAGGAAGAAACATCCACATCTCCACATTCATTAAAATAAAAACTGTAATTCTGATTTAGATTTGTATGGTAACCAGGAGAGCCTTGCTCCACCACCATCCTCCTCGCTACTGAAAGAAAGAAAACGACGGCTCGGTAACGAGGTCTTTATTTAAACACCCCCCACCATGCTAAGCAGGCCTGCAATACATATTGGGCGGAGAGAACTTTAGCCCCACCCCCTCTACCTTTAGCCTCAGTGGACTGGGCTGAGTCTAGAAAGCGGAATGCCAAGTCTCATAACGCTGCTCTTACCTGATCGTTTACAGCAAATCAAGGCTTTGTCGTCTCGCCGTTCCCCCTGCTGCTCCTGGACTTTCTGCCTAATCATGAAATCTGCATCAAAGAGGAAAAACAAAGTAAGGTCTTAAATACATATCTTTCAACAGCCAGAGTTGCTGCCTAAGGATCTGGGGAACAGCTTCCAGTCTCTGCGTGATTCTGGGCTGATCACTTAATCTCCCTGTGCCTAAAAAACACTGAGGCCTTCATTACGAGGCTGGTGGTCATCAGATCATCAGCCTCGAGGTAACGGTCTTACAGCCACGGACCCGGTGATAATGACCGCCACATCACAAGTTGTGGGGTCTGGCAGAAACCAAACGTCCACAATGACACCTGGCCCGCCTGTGCAGTCGCACTGACCCGGTCCGCGGTGAGCACCTGCAACCCGGTGACAGGCCTCAAGCTGCCAGCCTGATTATAAGGCTGCAGACCTCCATGCTTTCTGTGGCGGTCACCCCGCAACGAAAACCCTGGCGAAAACACACCCGGTGACAGGAATCCCCATTCCTGTCGCAGGCACCTCCTCAAGTTCACACACATGCACACATGCACCCACAGATGTCCACACTTTTACAAACGCACCCCACTCACCCACGCACTCGCTACATACACCCCCATTCACTCGGAGACACACACTCAAGCATGCACACTGAAACATGCATTCACGCACTGTCACGAACTCAGGCACACCCATGCAAATGCACACACGAACACCCCATTCACACACACACACACACACACACACACAAACATTCACATTTAATCACATACACGCATTCACAACTCCCGCTGCATACTCGCACTCATTTTACACCCCTCCGCATACTCGCACTCATACTACACCCCCTCCGCATACTCGCACACACGCACTCACACACGCAGAGACACACACACCCCCTGCACCACATACATGCACCCATAACCACCAAACACCCCCAACCGTACACATCCATTCACGCACCCGCACTCACACATACGCACCCCTCTCATCCGCACGCTTGCACGCAGACACCCCCACTCACTTTCTCACAAAAATGCACTCATACACCCCCATTTGTACACATACATGCAATCATACAGCCCCATTTGCACACATACACGCATACACTACACACATGCACCCAACGCTCCCCACCCCCGTTTCAGACGATCACCTTACCTTTTCCGGTGATATGGTCATCCGGAAGGGGATGGGTCCTGGCGGTTTTGCATTGCCAGCATCACCACAGCAGCAAGAATCCACCAAGCCGTGTTACAGCTCGTAAAACGGGGGGCAGGGTCTTGCTGCCGTGGCAGTGCTGGCAATGCAACTGCCTCTTCGTAGTCGGACTTGCACCCATAAATGAGCGGAAGTCCTCCAATGACTTCAAATATAGCGGTTAGCAGACCACCAGCACTGGCAGTCTGCTGGCTGCAGCGGCTTCGGCGGTCTTTGAAAAAGACCACCAAAGTCTAAATGAGAGCCTGAATGTGTCCTTGTGAAATGCATCTAGCCTTCAGGTCGAGTTTGCTCTTTATAAAACTGCAAAAAGAAACCCCTCCCTCTGAAATACAATCACGCCTGGTCCATTTTAGCCCATCTGTTCATTAACCTGTATGATGCCATACAGCCCCTACTGTAATCTAACTCCTTTCAATTTATCTCAAGGAAACAGAAGTAAATGTATGGAATTACTTCTTTGAAAGCACAAGGCTAGTCATAATAGCCCATAATCAGGGCCACTTCAATTATGCAATTGTGTGGCTTCTGCGATATTCGTATAATTATAGATTTGCCACATAATCCATAATCTGTCACATAGTCTGCAGATTGTAACAAAATCAAATTTGTTTCTATCTTAAATGGTTCAACAGTTACTAAAAATGCAGCAGCACATGTCGCCGCACAGTGAAAGGCCCTTTGTGGACCTGGACTTGTCACCTTTTTATTTCTGAGTGCAATATTTGGGTATTAACCTAGTACTAATAAGGTGCAACCAATGTCCAGACTGGGTTACCAAGTTTAAAAAAGATAAAATAATGAAATAATACTGCTACAAAATGTGCCGCATTATGCTGCTTAATTAGCATTTTCTTGCTGTTTATTTACCCAGACCTGCCACATAATGTGGCCCTCTCCTGACGCATAATTCCAGTGGCCCTGCCTATAATGTACTCAACTAACCGCTACCCTTGGTTCACAGTAGTATTGCGCAAATCAGCTTACTGCCTCATCCTGGGTAGTATGCTCTATTTAAGTGCAATTGCAATATAGTACATTTGTTACACCACAAAAAAGTTTTTATTAAAGTTAGTGTTGCAATGGCTACAGGATACGAGACAAAAAGTTTAGAAGCATTTTAAATTGTTTTTTTATTTTAAAGACAGCTATAGAAATCATGGCTTTTCCTAAACAATACATGATGTCATGTTATTTGTTTTGAGTAGTCAACCATAACATGTTTGTTCAAATGCACCTTAAATGGTGTACAACTGTCTTACTGCACTATCAGAAATAGGGATCAAAGAGTTCCATAATGCAACAGGAAGCTGCAAATATTGCCCTTCTGAGGAGTCCAGAGCCACAAAACATGTTTGCCCGTGGCTTCAAAAATCCTTGCACTATGCCTTTCTCTTAATAGAAACTTTGTAATAAGTCAATGACAACAATGAGTGAGAAAAATTGAGTAGAATTTTATATACAGATGTTCTGTCTCAAAATGTGTTATTTGGTTAGAATTAATCTACCTGAGTTTTCTCAATTGTATCCTCATTAGAATAAATGTACAATTGTTTAGGCTCAGGTCCTCTGTGCCAAATAGTTAACAAAGTGGATTTCCTACACATTTCTTTATGCAATGCCATATCGTGGTCTCTGGATAATAATAGCTACAACATTTACTTTGGTAATGGCTTTATAGAGCACTATGTTGTAGTGTAGCATTTATATACCACTTTTGTACCTCTAATGATGCCTCAAAGCCCTTTTGGGAGTGCCGAGTAAGGATCTACCTGGGTTCAGATGCATGACTGGTAGAGTGTGTATTTCATATTGTGGTCACTGTTCAAATTTATTTGGGGTTGAGTGTGAGGTTCAGAGGCTTGTTCCAAACATGTGTATAGTAAATGTGTGGCTGTGCTTAACCACGGCATGAAGCACAAAGATGTGGAAAACAGAATCACATTTTCCTACATTTTCCCCTACTATTCTTACCATCATTATTTGATGTGGTGACAGGAGTGAGCTGCACCTGTTGTGTTTTTTGAGTAGGTGTAGGCTGGTATCCTAGGCTATGCAAGGGCATGACCCAATGAAAATCAATAGACACCATTCTTACATGTGCACTCACGCAGAGATGCTCTTACATAAGATGATTAGGCTATCCCATTCATATATAGGTTTATGGGGTCCACCCAGGGTTGGAGGTTATGTGGCACACAAAAATAAAGAGACACTTTTATATGAGCCCCAGTGGCACACTGCATAGTGAAGGTGCAGCAACCACAAGAGCTGAAGATGCTGTCTCGGGACAATCAAGAAACACCACTTAAATGTAGGTACATGAGGTCCATATAAAAGTAAAATGTGGTAACCATAGGAAACTGGTTGACACCCCTTGTATATGAGCCTCTGGGGCCCACTCTGGAACAGAGTATGCTACTCCTCAGTTTTTTGGTGAGAACATTATTGAGAAATATTCTTGTTTTGTTAAAGTCGCTAAAGCCAGAAAGTCTCATAATGACAAAAAGTCCCTTGCGTGGCTCCCAAGATTATGCTGCACTGCCTTTGTTATCTTTTCTAGACACAGTCTTTTCCTTCAGTGAGCCCAACAATCTGTCAAGATCACTGATGCATCTCCATGTTGCATAGCTTTAGACCCCAGAGGATTGCTCAAAAGTCGAGAAACCACTCACTGTCCAGGCTTTTGGGGATTGATGATAGTGACAGAATGATTCCTACTGACGGCACAATCCTTGTGGCCTGTCTTTTGAGTGGGGAAGAGGGTTAGCCTCATATCAAAATGTTTGCACATGTCCCTTAAACATCTATGTATCCTCAATTAGGATATCTGTGAAAGAATATGGACACTTGAGGGGAGCTGTGATTCAGGGTTAGAATCTCCCTGGCTACCGCTCTTCTGCCAAACTGTGGACTGAGTATGGAACAAGAATCCCATTGGAAGCCTTCCAAGAGGAACCCTGTTTGTTTCTTAAGGGGGTTATTAAACAATATCTTACAGAGCGGAGCCTGCCTGGAAAGAGCAGAATGGTCCAACTGTATGAGGACTTGTGGACGATGTAGGTGTGAAGACTGTGCTGCTGCAATACGCAACAGCTCCTCGGTGCTGAACAGGGAAAACACCTACATTTGTCTGCATCACCCAGGGCCCAGTGGAAGGATTAACACTACAGGAAATCCAGAGCCTGTCCCTGTTTGTGTGATGGAGCTTTGTCAGCACCCTCGGTTCTATCTCCTGGCATGGAAAAATCTGACGGTAACGAAGGGAGGCAAATCTGAGTCCGTAACTCCATCTAAATCCATTGCATGGGTGCACAGATATATTGATTTCACCTTTACGTCCCTGTCTCCAGCTGTGCTTTCAATGAGGAATTAGCACATCTGAGCCCATGCCCCAGTACTCTGGGCATCATACAACACTGTGAAAATCCAACTGTGACTCATGGCTTCAAAGACACAGAGCTGGAAATGTGGCAGTCCCAGTGTGAAATCCACATGCTCTCACATATTTTGCTGAATGTGGGGTGCAAAGGAGCCAATGGTCACCCTCAGTGAAGACTTGCATGAGAATATTATGGTAACATATGGATAGGCTTTGACAACTTGTCTCATCCATTACCAAAAGAACTAGCAAAGCAACAAGTGCAGAGAATGATCTTTTGTGCAGGATGCCATACCAAAAAGGTGTCATGGTAAGATTTCCAGAACAGATTTTTAAGAGTGGTTTTGTAGGAAGTACACTCTGAACATGATGGATTTCATTTAATCAAAATTCATGCTTGGATACAAAGCAACAGCAATCATGCTAGAGAAATGGAGGTGAGAATGGTGGTGCTCTGGCAAATCCATGTACCATAGTGAGCAGGGTGTAGGTTTTATTTTTTCATCACTTAAGGTGATGAAGATGCAGCTTCAGCTGCATTACTACAAGATCATGAGAGTGCAACTGCCCTAAATGTACAGACCTGGGAAAGGAACAGTGCAGCTGCAAAATTCTTGACTGTTCCTGAAAAGGTGAAGTAGTAGCATGACAAACAGAATTATACAGGGAACCTTGAATAACTTAACTTTCTAAACCCAGCCAATTTGGAACTGAAACCCAACTGTGCCGGAACAATACTGGACTGTTCAGAGAATCCCACAAATGAGGTATGTTTAAAGCAAGAGTACAATGTTGCCTTCTAAGTAAACCAACATATATATAAGGGACCTCCAACTTGAGCCTTCAGACTTTGTGACCATCACCACAACTGTCCTTAACCATACGTTGCAAGAATATATGTCCTGGGTTTTAAGCTCTCTGCACTTGATAACATAAGGCAACGTTCAGTCCGCACCCTCCTCTAAATGCACTGTATCTGTTGAAGGCATGCTGCATGTCACAGAGAGCATGCAGATTTTGAGAGCACATCAAAGACTCTGAATAGTCAAAGAAATAGTAGAAATCTTCAGAGACGATATAGACAAGGACAGGTGGAGAAAGGAAAAAACAGATATGGGCATAGCCAGACAAGGAAGCCTAAGATAGAAAGAAAGAGAATTATATAAAGAGAAGAGATGGAAAGACAATGTACATAGATAAAGGGAAAAGCTCAGAAGAGAAATGAAACAGAGAGGAAGGAATGAGAAAAAAGAAGGCAGTGAGAATAGAGAAGTAAAAGACAACTAGTTACAGGAAAGGATGATAATGGAAAAGATGGCCAAGGTTAGAGATGGCCATGGGTTCAACCAACACCAGTAGTATTTTTTTTAATGGAAAATGGCAGGATAATGTATTTATTATCTTGCAGTACTTGTTTTATTCTCAGAAGAGCCAGTTCTATACCTTTGAAATTCAAATGAGTTTGGTATTGGGATTGCTGTGTTTTTTTCCTCTCACCGCCCTGCTTCTGCAAGGCAACAGTTACTAGCACACCGGCTACTCAAATTTTGCCTTACACTCTAAATACTTCTGTTGTCCAAAAGCTTTTCAAGTTCTATTTCTGATGGGACTTAGCCCCATCACTCTTGCCAGTGGACAGCTTCATGCATTTATCATTCTTTATTCTGTTAGACTAGTAATAATCATTTTCTAAGTCTTATGCCATGACACCTACACCTCATAAAATGAAATGTGAATAACAGATATTTGTTTTTACCAGCCTCACTGGCATTCATTTTACTGACCTCAGAAAAATAAAAGCCTGGTTGGGCCTGTTGAAATCTCAACTTTTTACCATGGGGGCAAATATAGATCCCACCGGGAATGCATGAGTCCACCCAACTTAACACAAAACACTGATTATACCAGCTGGAAAATGTCCACTGACATACATTTAAGCTGAATACAAGCAATGTTGCCAAATACTTTTTTCTGCAGCGTATCACTATTTAATAATGTACAGGTGTCAAGATTTTTGGGTATATTACATGTTTTTACATGGATTCTGTGTTGTGGTGACACCTTAGATAATCAGACTTCATGCTGAGTTTCTGTATTTACTAAGTGCCTGTACAGCCAATATCTTCCAAATAGTCTCAATTTCAGGTCTTGGAAGTGCTAGCCATATGAAAGAAAAAGAATATTTGATGGCAGCTAAAACTCATACATAATATCTAGAATGATGGAAATACAGATTCAACCTTCTCTTTGTTAGAAAACCTGGACAAGAGGTATTCTTCCCTTTGACTGTAAGAAAGTTGATTCATGTACTAAGGGCTTAATTTAACGTGTAGCAACAGGGTAGACTGTCGCAAACATGGCAGAGTACCTTTCCCGCCAAACCTTTGGTCCTTCCGCCTTACTTAGAGACAGATGATACTTAAAACTTCCTTTGACAGAGCCCCGTTGGCTCCGTTGATAAAATACATCCTCTGATGACTCAGTGGAGTACGACATAAAATTCAGCAGCTTACCAGGGCTAGTGGCTAAATATGTCACACAAAAAAATGGATCCTGCCAAAATTCCTTGAGGGAGAACCCTAAACCCACTCTAAATATTATTAAGTCTTCTTATGCTGAGACCAACAATACTTGCCAGTGAACTTAGAAATGCACTATCAAATATATATCTTTGAGAATAATGACACCAGGCCTTATGGCATTGTACCAGAAGAGTGAAGGGATCCCCACAAGTAATTTTAATACACCTCTGAAGTTGGCTCACACCCTGACTTTTCTAAGTGTATTTCCCCCCCCCTCAAAGTTTGGGTTTAGTTGCGCCCCTGATGCTGAGCCATGTTTTTGATGTTTGGAACAGTTTGACTTTAAGCCTTCATAACTATTTTCCACATAAGGTATCCAGGCCAAATGTACATCCTTTCCCCTCACATGATGGGGAATCTAAGGGCCATATTTATACTTTTTGACGCAAAACTTCGCTAATGCAGTTTTGCGTCAAAAAAATTAGCGACGGCTAACGCCATTCTGAAGCGCCATGCGGGCGCCGTATTTAATCAATGACGTTAGCCGGCGTTAGCCGCCGGCGCTGCCTGTTGTGCGTGTAAAAAAACGACATACACCAGGCAGCGCCGGCGTAGGGGGATATGGGGCTTGGGCGTCAAGAAATGGGGCAAGTCAGGTTGAGGCAATTTTTTCGCCTCAACCCGATTTGCGCCATTTTTTTTTACTCCCAACCCCCATAAAAATGACTCCTGTCTTAGCAAAGACAGGAGTCATGCCCCCTTGCCCAATGGCCATGCCCAGGGAACTTATGTCCCCTGGGCAGGGTCATTGGGCATAGTGGCATGTAGGGGGGCACAAATCAGGCCCCCCTATGCCACAAAAAAAATGAAAAAAAACACTTACCTGAACTTACCTTAATGTCCCTGAGATGGGTCCCTCCAGCCTTGGGTGTCCTCCTGGCGTGGGCAAGGGTGACAGGGGGTGTCCCTGGGGGCATGGGAGGGCACCTCTGGGCTCCTTCAGAGCCCACAGGTCCCTTAACGCCTGCCTTTTGCAGGCGCTAAAAAATGGCACAAAAGCAGCCGTACGTCATTTTTTTGACCCGCCCACTCCCGGGCGTGAATTTTGCCCGGGAGTATAAATCCGACGCACATGCCTCGGAGTCGATTTTTTAGACGTGAACGCCTACCTTGCATCTCATTAACGCAAAGTAGGTGTCCACGCTAAAAAATGACGCAAACTCCATGGACTTTGGCGCTAGACGCGTCTAACGCCAAAGTATAAATATGGAGTTAGTTTTGCGTCAAAATTGCGTAAAAAAAAACAACGCAATTCCGGCGCAAACGGAGTATAAATATGCCCCGAAGTTTTCAGGGTTTGTAGATTGCTCGTCAGGGAACAGCGGAAATAACAATAAGGTAGCAGCATTTTTTTTTGTTCAAAAATCAGAAAATATGCTCTGCAAGGAAGTATGTTTTTTTTCTAAGGATGGCATGAACAAAAGCTTTGCTATACTCATATCTCCCTCTACCCATCTCTAGAAACATGCAGAGTCGTAAAAAACATATTTACCCAATTTTGTTCAATTTTCCAAACTGAGTTTTAGTAAATGTTTTCTATTTTTGGGATTTCTACCTACTTTCAGTTTGTGGTGGAAACAGATGTGAATTGATGGATAGACCTGGAAAGCTACACATTTTTTGAAAAGTAGAAAACATCTGAAAGTCAGCAAGGGGTCATTTGTGTAGATCACTCATGAATTTCCTAAAGAAACCGATAATTGAAATAAAGAACAATGAAAATAAGAAGGACAAAAATAGAAATAGGCGACACTGTTTTCATTTGAAGGTGCCATATTACTGCAGCCAACAGACTCTTCCAGTCATATGGATATATAGGGGCATATTTATGAGAGCCTGTTGTCGCTGTTGTGGCAGACCTTTTCATGCATTGGTGGTGCACACACTACTCCAATTCTATGAGATGAGGCATTTGCCCAAATTCGTTGTTTTTTTTAGATTTGCTCAGTCTAAAATCTGGGCCTACACCAGCTGCGTCATGCAGAAATAAATATGTGCAAGGTAGACTTTCCCCTGCCAAATGTCATGGAAAACGAATGCAGTGATATTTATGGCTTTGGCAATGTGTGATGCATCGTATGGATGCAGCACACAAGCCTCAAATGCAGCAAAAGTTTTGTGCATAGGTAACTGTTGGAAATGGCCCTTTTGGCAGATTTATGCCCAAACGTTTTGCCGCCTTCTTCCTATTTTTTCTGATTTGTTTTTTGCTGGTTTATTGTCTCTGCACACTTTATCACTGCTGATCAGTGCTAAAGTGCAAGTGCTCCCTATGTAAATTGTATTGGTGATTGGTTTATCCGTGATTGGCATATTTGATTTACTGGTAAGTCCCTAGTAAAGTGCACCAGGGGTGCCCAGGGCCTGTACCTCAAATGCTACTATTGGGCCTGTAGCACTGATTGTGCCACCCAAATGAGTAGCCCTATGAACATGTCTCAGACTTGCCACTGCAGTGTCTCTGTGTGCAGTTTTAAACTGCCAAATTCGACCTGGCAAGTGTTCACTTGCCATGCCCAAAACTTCACAATTTATACATGTAAGGCACCCCTAAGTTAGGCCCTAGGTAGACCCATGGGCAGGATGCAGTGTATGTTAAAGGTGGGACATGTACTGATGTGTTTTACATGTTCTAACAGTGAAATACTACCAAATTTGTTTTTCACTTTTGCAAGGCCTATCTCTCTCATAGGTTAACATGGGGGCTGCCTTTAAATAGCCTTAAAGTGCAGTTTCCCTTTGAGAGCAGATAGAAGTATGGAGTTTTGGGTCTCTGAACTCACAATTTTAAAATACATCATTTCGTAAAGTTGGTTTTTAGATTGTTAGTTTGAAAATGCCACTTTTAGAAAGTAGGCATTTTCTTGCTTAAACCATTCTGTGCCGCAGCCTGCTTGTATATTCCATGTCTGGGTCAGACTGACAGTTGGGCTGTTGTGAATTCCCTGTAGACCGTGACACAAAGGGAGCTGGGGTGCAGCCTGCATATCCTGATGAGCCATCAGGGCTAGAGTGGAGGGAGGAGTGGTCAATTACACCTGAAAGGACTGTGCCTGCCCTCACACAATGCAGTCTCCAACCCCCTGATGTGTGTCTGGGGCCTTGCCTGGGCAAGGCAGGATCTTGTCAACAACAAAGACTTTCCTTTGAAGTAGGCCCACTTCAAAGGCAGAAAAGGGTATAAGTAGTGGACCCAAAACCCCAGACTTTTATAATCTTTCTGTAATCAAGAAGAACCTCTGCCAAGGAGAAGAGCTGAAGAGCTGGAGGGGGAGTACTGTCCCTTTGTTGTGTTGCTTTGCTGGATTGGCCTGCAGTTGCTGCTTCTGCCTTAAAAGAGAGCAAAGGGTGAACTTTGCTATGTTTCCTGCTTGAGAAAGTTCTCCAAGGGCTTGGAGTAGAGCTTGCCTTTTGTTAGAAGTCTCAGGGATCTCAAAGACTTCAGTTTTGTCTTCCTACAGCACTGGGAACTGTGTGTTTTGTGCTGTTCAATGAGAAAAAACATTGTGACACTGCCAACAACGACACTGGCCTCCACCGTGACCTACTGATGCCGCGCAGAGCCGCACTGCCTCACTACGCACTGCGACCATGGTCTCACCGATTCCATCATCAGGTGACTTCAACTAGCCGCTGCTCGCACCGCAACCTGTGGGCCCCGCACTCCAGCCTCACCTTGCTCAGACCACAGCCTGGACATCCCCGACGATGACGCTCCTGCTGACACCGCTGTCTGCACTGTGGCCTGTGGACACCGCTTGTGAGGAACACAAAGCACCGTCCCGTGCCATACTGCAGCCCCAGTCCACTAATCCCAGCACCATTAACTTCAGTGTCGTCAACAGGTGTCCCTGTCTGCACCGTGACCCATGGAAGCTGCATGGAGCCCGTCCCGTGCCACCGACCTGGGCCTACGAATGACAACGTTTCAGCAACGACAACGCCGCTGCCTGCACCGTCACCTGGTGATACCGCATATCACACTGCCCCACTACACACTGCAACCGAAGTCTCACTGACGGTGCTGGACTCCGTCACTGAACTGCTGCCTGCACAGTGACCTGTGAGAATTGCATGTTGCATTGACCCGCTTCGCACCACAGCACCGATGCCATCCACATCAGCGCTCCTGACTTCATCAGCCCGGAGCTCAATCTGCAATGCATGTGACTTCAAGGGCCTGACGACCCCTGCACTGACCTCTGGAACCGACGCCTGCGACGCCAGTGATGACGCTCTCCCGATTTCATCGCAAGGATCACGACGCCCTACAATTCCAAGGTACTGTATGCGGGTCTTCCTGACACCGTAGCTGGCCCGTGAAGCCGTGGCCGGCCTGAACTGTTGGCTTTGTTGATCATGATGCCGTGATAACCCCAGGTAGAGCTATTGTCTTCAAGGAACTGTATTTTTAAGTTAATTATTGCAAAATTCATATCTTTATTACTGTATGTTGGATTTTTCGTGTTTTGGTCTTGTTTTACACAGATAAATATTGGCTATTTTTCTAAAACTGGTGTGGTGTCCTGTTGTAGTGTTTTCACTGTGTTACTGTGTTATGTGCAAATGCTTTCCACAATGTTTCTGAGATAAGCTTGACTGCTCGTGCTGAGCTACCAAGGGGGTGAGCAGGGGTTATCTGAGCTGGTTATCTCCCTTATCCTGACTAGAGTGAGGGTCCCTACTTGGACAGGGTGAAATTCGACTGCCAACTAGAGACCCCATTTCTAACAGTAACCCAGGTGTAGGAAATGACACGGTTGCTGTGCTGTATAAACCTGAACATCCAAAAACACTTTGGCAAGCTCAACTATGCCACTTAGGTCATCATTTTGCAATTAGGAGTAATGAGGAGACCACCACCACATAGGCAGCGAAGAAGGAGGGAGCATGTGTTCTGCCAGCACATCTCCCTCAGCAACCTCAAGGAGGATGAGGTGATAAAATTCTATATTCCCCAATGTGCTTGCACAATACCCAGGGAACGCAGATGAAGCATACATATTGAGACACAGAATCATAAACGGTGCTTCCAGAATGGGCAATATAGGAATCGCCTACTTATTGGTAAGTAAATCTAAAGTATACAATTCACCATCTAAAATGTATAAATATATGACAGAACAGCCATCTCTGTGTTTGTTAATGGAGCTAGGGACATCTGTATGAGGGGTGTGCCTGAAACTTGCACCATGCATCATGGTACATGTGTAATGCAAATTCTTAAGTCTGTTATGTCAAGGCACACAAAGCAACTTTGGGTGGTTTGGATGCAGGGCTGGACGGGGAACCCAAAGCAGCCCTGCAATTTTGTCAGGCCCCCTGGTTAGGGGAGGGAGGACGAAGCACTGCTGCTTTTGTTCTTTTTGTTGCTGACGGCCAATGTTGAGGCACTGCTGCAAAACTGCCCCCAATACAAAACCAGCCCCCACAGCTGAAACACTGGCCCACATCCTTCCAGCCAACCGGTAAAATGCCCAATGCCAGCTAAAGCCAGTAGAGCCCTGTTTGAATGTCAAACCATTTAGGACTAATGCAACCATGTGCAAAATGCTGTGTTACATCACTTTGCGCAAGGGAGATGTTCCATGCGTATTGTGTGGGTGTTTCCATTAAACTGTCATGGTTGATGACGTATGTCTGTCATATACACCAAACAAGGGAAACCTGTGAATGTGTCCAAAAAAAGAGAGCCCCCCCAACTGATGTGCAAGAAGGATAAATAACGGTAGTCCCTGAAGTCACTTCTGCTTCCTATGTGTTCTGCATTCTGTGGCACGCATACATAGTTGACTATACCTTTAAGGGTTATTTATGTGTGGGCGTCTGCAAAACTACAACCGTCGGTAGATCATTCTCGCACCTCGCTGCCAAAACTTGGAACACTTTTCCCACCCACCTGCGCCAGACCAAAGACCTCCTTACCTTCAGGAACCTTCTCAAGACCTGGCTGTTCGAGCAGTAGCAGAGCCACCCCCCCACTTCTTCCCCCTCCCTCCTCAGCACCTTGAGACCCTCATGGGTGAGTAGTACGCTTTACAAATTCCTGATTGAGTGATTGATTGGGATTGTGTCCCTTCCTGCACAAAGACAATTCTCCATGCAACACAGACACCCATTCACCATGGCGCAAGGGTGCGTATGTTTGTGCTAGGAAGCCCATTTTGTGCCAGTGCAGGGTAAAAAAAGGACAGAAATGTACTCTTTGGCCAAAGTACTGTGCAATACTGCCCACTCCCATTGATGCAGTGCACTGTAGGTAGGTAACTTGATGCACTCACTGTGCTACCTTCTTAAATCTCTAAATTTCTGCCCCCCCACTAGTGCCATGTGCATATAGTGGGAACAATGTACTGCAACATGTAACTAATGATTTTAAATTCTGACATTCCTATACTAATCTGTTAATGTCCGTAGCTACAGAACATTTATGAGCAGTAGTGTTTCTCTCCACTCTGTATGAATGAACCGAACCACATTCACATCATCTGCACTGGTCAATGAATCAAGTCGAACAACATGTGTATGCCGGATAAGTCCATATGAGTACAAAGGCTACACAATAGATAAGTGTGAGATGTGTGCCTCCTCAATGGTGTACCTACTCTTGGTATCAGTCAAAGGTCCACAATTTTAAAAGTGTGAAAACAGCAACTGTGGAAATTAATGAATGTGTCACACATGCCAGTATACTTGTATGTTTTCCAAAGTTACAGCAGCAGCACTGGAATCAGTATATACAAAGTCCATGTGCAGCATGCAATGTACGTGTAGGCCCCGGAAAGGTTTACATTTCAATATTGTGTAA